>NC_088240.1:54472756-55127756 GCF_036934945.1 Oncorhynchus masou masou
CCAGGATACCCTCTCCTCCTGGGCACGCTGCTTGGTCCTGTTGTGGTGGGATCTTCTGTCGTCCTTCTGAACCGAGCTTCAGAACAGGAATAAAACTGCTCAGGTATGTTACTATGAGGACAATGTTGATTTTAAAACAGCTACAGTGACTCCACAATAATGACCAAAATGAGTGAAAAGAAGAATATTCCCCAAAAGATTCCCAAAAAAGTTAAATATTACAAAAAACTGAGCAAAGGAATACACTTTTTGGCCTAAATGCAAAGCCGTATGTTTGAGACAAGTCAACATCTTGACAGAGCTTGAAAAAAATTTGAACAAATAAATGGGCAAATATTGCACCATACAAGTGTGCAAAGCTGTCACGATCGTCGTAATAACATTCGGACCAAGGCGCAGCGTGATATGGGTTCCACATCTTTTTGTTTGTGAAATACACAAAAACAATAAAGAGCAAACGACACGTGAAGCTATGGAGTGCTCACAGGCAATTACACATACACAAGATCCCACAAAACACAGTGGGGAAATGGCTGCCTAAATATGATCCCCAATCAGAGACAACGATAAACAGCTGCCTCTGATTGGGAACCATACCAGGCCAACATAGAAATAAACAACCTAGATTACCCACCCTAGTCACACCCCGACCTAACCAAAATAGAGAATAAAAAGGCTGTCTATGGTCAGGGCGTGACAACAAGCCCTGAACCAACAATGCTTAAAGAAGTTTTAAGAAAAGTGTGAAATAACAAATAATTAAACAGCAGCAGTAAAATAACAATACAGAGGCTATATACAGGGGATACCGGTACAGAGTCAATGTGCGGGGCTAACGGCTAGTCGAGGTAATTGAGATATGTACATGTAGGTAGAGTTAAAGTAACAATGCATATATCATAAACAGAGAGTAGCAGCAGCGTAAAAGAGGGGTCTGGGTAGCCCTTTGATTAGATGTTCAGGAGTCTTATGGCTTGGGGGTAGAAGCATTTTGGACATAGACTTGGCGCTCCGGTAATGTTTGCCGTGCGGTAACAGAAAGAACAGTCCAGGACTAGGGTGGCTGGAGTCATTGACAATTTTTAGGGTCTTCCTCTTACACCGCCTGGTATAGAGGTCCTGGATGGCTGGAAGCTTGGCCCCAGCGATTTACTGGGCCGTACGCACTACCCTCTGTACCCGCACCACCATCATCTCCTTTGTCTTGATTACGTTGAGGGAGAGGTTGTTGTCCTGGACCACAAAGCCAGGTGTTTGACCTCCTCCCTATAGGCTGTCTCATCATTGTTGGTGATCAGGCCTACCACTGTTGTGTCATCGGCAAACTTGATGATGGTGTTGGAGATGTGCATGGCCATGCAGTCAAGAGTGTACAGAGAGTAAAGGAGGAGACAGAGCTCACACCCCTGAGGGGCCCCCGTGTGTTAAGGATCAGCATGACGGATGTGTTGTTACCTACCCTTACCACATGGGGGCGGCCCATCAGGAAGTCCAGGATCCAGTTGCAGAGGGAGGTGTTTAGTCCCAGGGTCCTTAGCTTAGTGATGAGCTTTGAAGGCACTATGGTGTTGAATACTGAGCTGTAGTGAATGAATATCAGTCTCAGATAGGTATTCCTTTTGTCCAGGTGGGAAAGGGCAGTGTTGAGTGCAATATAGATTGCATCATCTGTGAATCTGTTAGGGCGGCATGCAAATTGGAGTGGGTCTAGGGTTTCTGGGATAATGGTGTTGATGTGAGTCATGACAAGCCTTTCAAAGAACTTCATGACTACAGATGTGAGTGCTACAGGTTGGTAGTCATTTAGGCAGGTTACCTTTGTGTTCTTGGGCACATGGACTATGGTGGTCTGCTTGAAACATGCTGGTATTACAGACTCAGCCAGGGACAGGTTGAAAATGTCAGTGAAGACATTTGCCAGTTGGTCAGCGCATGCTCTGAGTACATGTCCTGGCAATCCGTCTGACCCTGCGGCCTTGTGAATGTCGACCTGTTTATAGGTCTTACTCACATTGGCTACAGAGAGAGTGATCACACAGTCGTCCGGAACAGCTGATGCTCTCATGCATGCTTCAGTGTTACTTGCCTCGAAGCAAGGATAGAAGTAATTTTGCTCGTTTGGTAGGCTTGTGTCACTGGGCAGCTCTTGGCTGTGCTTCCCTTTTGCAGTCTGCAATAGTTTGCAAGCCTTGCCACATTCGAGCATCGGAGCCGGTGTAGTACGATTAGATCTTAGCCCTGTATCGACGCTTTGTCTGTTTGATGGTTCGTCGGAGGGCATAGAGGGATTTCTTAAGCTTCCGGTATAGAGTTTTGCTCATTGAAAGCGGCAGCTCTACCCTTTAGCTCAGTGCAGATGTTGCCTGTAGTCCATTGCTTCTTGTTGTGGTATGTACGTACGGTCACTGTGGGGATGACGTCATTGATGCATTTATTGAGGAAGCCAGTGACTGATGTGCTGTACTCCTCAATGCCATCGGAAGAATCCTGGAACATAATCCAGTCTGTGCTAAACATTCAACATGCTGTAAGAAATTAGGTAAAACGGATTTGAGTTTCCCTGCATTAACCTCTCTAGGGTATGTGGGACGCTAGCGTCCCATCTGGCCAACATCCAGTGAGATTGCAGAGCGCCAAATTCAAATATAGAAATGCTCATTATAAAAATTCTGAAAACAAAACATATTTTACATAGGTTTAAAGAATAACTTCTTGTTAATTCAACCACGGTGTCAGATTTATAAAATGCTTTTCGGCGAAAGCATACCTAGCCCAGAACATACCAAGCCAACAAATTATTACAAACAGTTACCAGCCAAGCAGAAGCGATTACAAAACTCAGAAATAGAGCTAAAATTAATCCCTTACCTTTGATGATCTTCATATGGTGAAAATCAGAAATCATTAATTTACTCAATAAATGTTCCTTTTGTTCGATAAAAAGTCTCTTTATGTCCAAAAACCTATTTTCTTCAGTAATCCACAGGCTCAAACGCAGTCAAAACAGGCAGACAAAAAAATCCATATTATATCCTTAAAGTTCATAGAAACATGTCAAACAATGTTTATATTCAATCCTCAGGTTGTTTTTAGCCTAAATTATCTATAATATTTCAACAGGACAATAACGTTGTCAATATAAAAGGTAAACAAGAAATGCACTCTCTCGGGATTGCACATGAAAAAGCTTTGTGACACGGTAGGGTCCACTCATTCAGACTGCTCTTACTCCCTCGTTTATTAGAATACAAGCATGAAACAATCCTAAAGACTGTTGACATCAAGTGGAAGGCAAATTGAGTCCTAAGTCAATGGATACTGTAATGGCATTGAATAGAAAACTACAAAACCAACAAAAAAAACTACTTCCCGAATGGATTTTTCTCAGGTGTTCGCCTGCCAAATCAGTTCTGTTATACACACAGACACTATTGTAACAGTTTTGGAAACTTTAGAGTGGTTTCTATCCAAATCTACCAGTTATATGCATATCATATCTTCTGGGCCCGAGTAGCAGGCCGTTTAATTTGGGCATGTTTTTCATCCAAAATTCCGAATGCTGCCCCCTACCCTAGAAAAGTTAAAGTCCCCAGTCACTAGGAGTGCCACCTCTGGATGAGAGTTTTCCTGTTTGCTTATGGCCATATACAGCTCATTGAGTCCGGTCTTAGTGCCATCATCTGTTTGTTGTAGTATGTAGACAGCTACGAAAAATACAGATAAACTCTCTTAAATAGTGTGGTCTACAGCTTATGAGATACTCTACCTCAGGTGAGCAAAACCTTGAGACTTCCTTAGAATTCGTGCACAAGCTGTTGTTTATAAAAATACATTGACCATCCTCCCTTATCTTACCAGAGGCCGCTGGTCTATCCTGCCGAAAAAGCTTAAAACCCACCAGCTGTATGTTAATCATGTCATCATTCAGCCACAACTCAGTTTTTAATGTCCCGCTGGTAGGATATACGCAATCATAGTTTGTCTATTTTATTATCGATTGTTGATGGCTAATAGGACCGATGGTAAAGGTAGATTACTCTCTCAGCGACTGATCCTTACAAAGCACCCAGACCTTCGTCCTCGATACCTCCGTCTCTTTCTCCTGCGAATGACAGGGATGAGGGCCTTGTCGGGCGTCTGAAGTAAATCATTTCCGTCCGACTCGTTGAAGAAAAAGTATTCCTCCAGTACCAGGTGAGTAATCGCTATCCTGATATCTAGAAGCTCTTTTCGGTCATTAGACATGGTGGCAAAAACATTATGTACAAAATAAGTTACAAATAACGTGAAAATAGCACAGTTGGTTACGGGATCGTAAATGGCAGCCATCTCCTTTCGTGCGGTTCTTCATGTCCACCAGCACTGTTGTCAGAGAATGTAATGTGTAATGTTAATTTCTCTAACTTAAGCCGCCTCCAACGTTATTTTTAAGAATTTGGCAGTACGTCAAACCGGCCTCACATCCGTAGACCACGTTTAACCACGCCAGCCCAGGACCTCCACATTCGGCTTCTTCACCACTGGGTGGCTGGTCTCATCGTCTGAGACCGGCCGCCCAGATAGCTTATAAAACTGTGGGTTTGCACAAGTGAAGAATTTTTGCACAAACTGTCAGAAACCGTCTCAGGGAAGCTCATCTGTGTGCTCGTTGTCCTCACCAGGGTCTTGACCTGACCGCAGTTTGGCGTCATAAACGAGTTCATTGGGCAAATGGTCACAATGGTCACCAGAAGTGTGCCCATCACTGATAAATCCAGGTTTCAACTGTACCAGGCAGATGGCAGACAGCGTGTATGGCATCTTGTGGGGGTGAGAAGTTTGCTGACATTCTGAACAGAGTGCTCCATTGTGGCGGTTGTGTTACGGTATGGGCGGGCATATGCTACAGACAACAAACACAATTGCCTTTTATTGATGGAAATACGGTAAGATACCGTGACAAAATCCTGATGCACATTGTCGTGCCATTCATCTGCCGCCGTCACCAAGTTTCAGCATGATAATGCATGGCACCATGTCGCAAGCTGAGTTCCACCGTGACCTGCATACTCACCTGACATGTTTAGGATGCTCTGGATTGACATATATGACAGCGTGTTACAGTTCCCGTCAATATCCAGCAACCTCTCATAGCCATTGAAGAGGAGTGGGACAACATTCCACAGGCCACAATCAACAGCCTGATCAATTCTATGCGAAGGAGATGTGTTGCGCTGCATGAGGCAAAAGGTGATCACACCAGATACTGACTGCTTTTCTGATCCAGGTCCCTACCTTTCTTCCAAGGTATCTGTGACCAACAGATGCATATCTGTACGACCAGTCTCTTATTTTCATCATCCTGTATTTTCAGGGAGAGGCAGATGAGTCATCCAGGCCCCTATCGTTGCCTTGGGAATCAGGATCATTAGACAAGCCTTATCTTCCATAGGTCTGCATCAGAGTAATGATGAAAGTACACAAAATGGCATGGTTATTAATGCTTTTGTCAAATTTGTACATAGACAGTCTTAGCAAAGGCCCATTCTGTTGAGGAAATTGAAGCTGTGTTTTCTTTCATGTGTTAGTGACCTTTCTTTGCTCCAATCATATGATCATCTCTCCATAATTGATGTGAGGTCATTAAAACCGAATGAAACATTGTCATGTTCATTTATGTGAAATGGTCTACATGATTCTATGCACTGCCCTGAATGGGCTATGTACTTATCACAGAGACCTCATCATTTTAATGTCAAGATCAATTATATAACCCACACGCTTATTATAATAGTTGAAAGTGTACTGCTCCACCATTACCTGTTCGGCTGAAGGTTACACTACTCTGCTGTTAATTAAGCCCCAAGTGTATTTTTTGAATAATTATTTCTCAACTTTCACCTCATGTAAATTCTTCTCTCAAGATGTGATAGAAAAAGACCCAAGAGGAATTGAGGTTGTAATCGCTACCAAAGGTACTTCAACAGACAGAAAAGATGGGGGACTGAATTCAGCAGTGTAGTCTACCTCAAGATAAACACGTAATATTCAACATCAGTGAGTTCAATTGAATATTAGCACTTCACAAACTGGATTATAACCTTCAATCTGGATAACAACACAAAACAAATCAACAAGGCCAGAGGAATTTGTCATCAAATATTACGAGAACAAGCAGCGCACAAACATGACGCAGAGTGAAACAGGGGAACCAATCCTGAAACGAAAACGTGGCTCTTCGACAGACACAGACGACTTAATCTTTTCACCACTGGGAATGGTGGAAACCGATCTGTTACAATCAAAAAATTACAAACTGGGCATACTTGAATTAGTCAGTAAGGATATAAAGGAGGAGCCTCAAGATGAGTGACGGAAAAGCTGTGACATTGGAGAAAGATACAAACAAGCTAAAAGGGACAGTCAATAAGATTGAAACCGATGTTGTCAGAAACACGTTGGGTCATTTTCACATCTTACTTTTTCCTTACAACCGGTCAAACTTATATCATTTGGACATTTTGCATAGAAAATCTTTCCCTTTTTTTGCGTTATTGCATTTTCCCCCAGTCCCTAAACGTCTTTATTGTATTTTCCCCCCAGTCCCTAAATGTCTTTATTGTATTTTCCCCCCAGTTCCTAAACGTCTTTATTGTATTGTCCCCCCAGTCCCTAAACATCTTTATTGTATTTTTCCCCCAGTCCCTAAATGCATTAACCTCTTGAAACTCCCCATCCCGGATCCGGGATTGTGACTAAGCCTCAGGCTCATTAGCATAACGCAACGTTAACGATTTCTGAAAATCGCAAATAAAATTAAAATAATGCGTTTGCTCTCAAGCTTAGCCTTTTCTTAACAACACTGTCATCTCAGATTTTCAAAATATGCTTTTGAACCATAGAAATTGACTAATTTGTGTAAGAGATTGCAAAGCTAGCATAGCATTTTGTGTAGCATGTAGCACGCAACATTTTCACAAAAGCCAGATAACCAAATAAATAAAATCATTTACCTTTGAAGAGCTTCTGATGTTTTCAATGAGGAGACTCCCAGCCACATACCAAATGCGCAGTGTTTCCTGAAAGCGTCTGTGTGTAGGAGAAATCGTTCCGTTTTCTACATTGCGCCTGGCTACCGAAACGAACCGAAAATGCAGTCACCTACAACGTGAAACTTTTTCCGGATTAACTACATAATATCGACCGAAACATGGCAAACGTTGTTTGGAATCAATCCTCAAGGTGTTTTTTCACATATCTCTTCATTGACATGCAGTTCATGGAAGCTTGCTTCTCTCTCTGTGCCCCATGGAAAAATACTGGCAGGTGACTTTTGCGCACCAATTTCGGCGCAGGACACCGGGCGGACACGTGGTAAATGTGGTCTCTTATGGTCAATCTTCCAACGATCTGCCTACAAATACGTCACAATGCTGCAGACACCTTGGGGAAACGACAGAAAGGGCAGACTCATTCCTCCCTTGCGTTCACAGCCATATAAGGAGATCATGAAAGACAGAGCCTCAAAAATCCTTGTCATTTCCTGGATGCCAAGTCATCTTGGTTTTGCCTGAAGCTCACGTTAAAGGGCACGCACAGAGAAGATATTTGTATTTCTGGACACGTCAGAGTGTTTTCTTTCGAACAGTAGCAATTATATGCATAGTCGAGCATCTTTTTGTGACAAAATATCTTGTTTAAAACGGGAACGTTTTTCTTCCAAAAATGAAATAGCGCCACCATAAGTGTAAGAGGTTAATTGTATTTTCCCCCTAGTCCCTAAATGTCTTTATTGTATTTTCCCCCAGTCCCTAAACGTCTTTATTGTATTCCCCCAGTCCCTAAACATCTTTATTGTATTTTTCCCCCAGTCCCTAAACGCATTAATTGTATTTTTCCCCCCAGTCCCTAAACGTCTTTATTGTATTTCCCCCGAGTCCCTGAAAGTCTTTATTGTATTTTCCCCCCAGTCCCTAAACATATTTATTGTATTTTCCCCCCAGTCCCTAAACGTATTTATTGTATTTTCCCCAGTCCCTAAACGTATTTATTGTATTTTCCCCCAGTCCCTAAACGTATTTATTGTATTTTCCCCCAGTCCCTAAACGTCTTTATTGTATTTTCCCCCAGTCCCTAAACGTCTTTATTGTATTTTCCCCCCAGTCCCTAAACGTCTTTATTGTATTTTCCCCCCAGTCCCTAAACGTCTTTATTGTATTTTCCCCCCAGTCCCTAAACGTCTTTATTGTATTTTCCCCCAGTCCCTAAACGTATTTATTGTATTTTCCCCTCAATTCCTAAACGTCTTTATTGTATTTTCCCCCCAGTTCCTAAACGTCTTTATTGTATTTTCCCCCCAGTCCCTAAACGTCTTTATTGTATTTTCCCCCAGTCCCTAAACGTCTTTATTGTATTTTCCTCCAGTCCCTAAACGTCTTTGCTCCGCAAAAAGATGACATAGAAAACTTTACTAATGTCAACAAGATTTAAAGCATTCATTCTATCAATCTATTACATTATTCTGTTCAGCAAGGGTTGATTTAGTCTTCTAGTGCAACATATAATGACAAAAGAGAAGCTACATGTATCTAATTATACCCAAGGTTGACTAACAAATAGCCCACCAAAATGTTGGAAATTCTAAGCAGAAAGATATCTAAATCAGGCAACAACAGAAAATCCTACACCCCCTGTCAACAAATCGTTCTGCCGTCTTTGACTTTAGCCTATAGTGCATTTTTTATATTTGTGGGTTAGGTTTGGGTGCCAGCCTCAGATTTTCACTTTATCACATATAGTCGGGCGGTTGCGGATGGGTTATTATCAATGTAGGCGGGTGAACAAACAGCTGACCAGCACACCAATACCATACGCCTTCGCAACCTTCGCTCTCTCCCACTATTCTCTCCTCTTCTATCCTATAATCTCTTCTGCTAAATCATTCTCCCTCCTGTCTACTGATTCTGCCTTTTCGACCCTAATATCCTCTCTTACGGAACAGGGCTGTGGGCAGCTGAGCAAAAATGGAGGAACTTCTGGAGGACCAATCATCCTTTCACTCCCTCCTCTCTACCTTCTCTTCCTCTGTATCCGCTGCTAAAGCCACTTTCTATCACTCTACATTTCAAACGTCTGCCTCTAACGCTAGGAAACTGTTTTCCACCTCCTCCCTCCTTAATCCTCCACCCCTACCCCTCCCTCCTCCCTCTATGCGGACAACTTTGTCAACCACTTTGAAAAGAAGGTTGACGACATCCGCTCCTCCTTCACTCAGCCTATTGAGTCCACTGGTCCCACTCACACAGAACTATCCTACGCCTTGACCTCTTTCTCCCCTCTCAAGACGGGTCACTCAACCGAGACCACTCTTCTCTGTGTCATGGAGGCTCTCTACACTGCCAAAGCTAACTCTCTCTCCTCGGTTCTCATCCTCTTAGATCTATCCGCTGCCTTCAACACTGAACCATCAGATCCTCCTCTCCACCCTCTCAGGGCTGGGCATCTCAGGCTCTGCACACTCTTGGATTACATCCAACCTGGCAGGCCGCTCCTACCATGTGATGTGGAGAGGATCTGTGTCTGCACCACATATCGTCTCTACTGCTGTCCCCACGGGGCTCTTTTCTCTATACACCAAGTCACTCAGCTCTGTCATATCCTCACATGATCTCTCCTATCACTGCTATGAGGATGACACTCAACTACTTTTCTCCTTCCCCCCATTCTGACACCCAGGTGGCGACACGTATCTGTACGTGCCTGGTTGATATCTCAGTTTGGATGTCAGCCCACAACCTCAATTTCAACCTCGACAAAACGCAGCTGCTCTTCCTCCTGGGGAAGGCCTGCCTGCTCCAAGACCTCTCCATCATGGTTGACAACTCCACAGTGTCCCCCTCCCCGAGTGCAAAGAGCCCTGGCTTGACCCTGGACAACAACCTTTCATTCTCTGCAAACATCAAAGTAGAGACTCCCTCCTGCAGGTTCGTGCTCAACAACATCCATAGAGTATGACCCTATCTCACACAGGAAGCAGCACAGGTCCAAATACAGGCACTTGTCATCTCCCATCTGGACTCCTGCAACTCACTGTTGGCTGGGCTCCCCACTTGTGCCATCAAACACCTGCCACTTAACCAGAACACTGCAGTCTGCCAGGTGTTCAACCTTCCCAAATTCTCCCATGTCACCCCGCTCCTCCGCATACTCCACTGGCTTCCAGCCAATGTTCCTATTCAGTACTAGACCGTAGTACTTGCCAACGGAGCAGCAAGAGGAATTGCCCCTCCCTACCTTCAGGCTCTGCTCAAACGCTACACTCCAACCCGAGTACTCTGTTCTGCCACCTCTGGTCTCTTGGCCCTCTCACCCCTGTGGAAAGGCAGCTCCCACACAGCCCAATCCAAGCTCTTATCTGTCCTGGCACCCCAATGGTGGAACCAGCTTCCCCTGAAGCTAGTCACTGCCCATCTCCCGAAAACATCTGAAACCCTACCTCTTCACTTGCCTCTTTTCTCCTTTACTAGCTCTGACTTTGCTGATAGCTACTTTATTGGTGTTACATGTACTTACTATGTAGTTGTCCCACCTGGCTATCTTAAGATGAATGCAAACTAACTGTAAGTCCCTCTGCATAAGAGTGTGTGCTAAATGACTCAAATGTAAGGGTGCCAATAATGTTGGACCTGACTGTATGTGATGGAAGGGAAATCTAAACTCCCATTAAGAAATAACTTAGTACTAATAGGACGATTCTGACCAGGGTAATGTTCATGTAAATGGTAGTTAATTCCCTTTTTATGCACTTTTCTCTCTACTCGTATTCTGACCTTAAAACTTAGGCAGGGGGTAACACATGTTTCAGCCAGCTAATCTCTCAGGGTGGGGATCACAAAAATGGAGGTGTGGCAGAGGGTGTGTCAACAGATGTGCCGTGTTCTGACTTTGACTTAATATCCTAATAATCACAACACCTTTACCCGTGACGAGTTAGTTTAACTTTCTTTCCTCCGTCAGGTTCACGTGGTTGTTCCTGATGATCTCTAGCAATAGTGGATCATATTAAGCTAATGTATTACAAGATGTGCAATAATTTGAATCATTATGGAAAGCAAACCGTTTCACAGTTTAATCCTGGAGCCTGAAGAACTGTTCACGACGACTGGACCGTTGTCATCACATTTCCCTGATTAGTGAGGGTTATTATACAATTGTACACTTTTCTCACGTTCCAATAATTCATGGATTAAACAATTGAATATGGTAACTCTCAGGATGAATTGAACCACTGTATTTAAATTACCAATATATTATGCGTGTAAAGGCTCTCCAAAATAGATTTTTATCACTCATAAATAATTTCCTGATCCTAAATACAACAATATACAAGATCAGAGTATTTTTTTAATCTACCAAATGGTGCTGGAGAGGAGATGAATATGTGTGTACTTACATGGCTTTCTTTAATTGATCCCTAATATTCTGAAACGCTCTCTCCATATATTCTAGTGAGTCTAAAATTCAAATTAAAGGTACACCAAATTTCAGGGGATGGCTTTATATAAATGTACTGAAAACCCTATTGAACTTCACAAGATAACCTGTTGGCCAGCAAGTGGGGGCTTTTCAGCGTTTGAATCACATTTATATAGCGTGAGCAAGGGAACCACGCCTGCAAAGCCAGTTACGCACCAGAATAAGGTCAATCTGAATACCAACTACTGAAGGGTGCGCGGGAAAGGCCTTCTTATGAAGGACGTACATTTCCTAAGGCTGATTCGGGTTTACTATACGTATGATAGGAGTCAGAGTTTGTGTCTGTTGACTTTGTTGTTAGTCAGCATGTCAGTTGTTATCTCCTCACAAATGTCAAATACAGTATAGCACCAGTTTGGAAGTTATCCCGCCCTCTTGATGTTGACATGTCAGTCCCCTGTACTCATCCTAACAATGGATTAAAGCTGAACAAATACTAAATTAATCTCTGACTTTGTTGTTGAGTGCTACAACTCCTGCCTGCCTCAAATTAGTTATTTTGGAAGATTTTCTTGGTAATCTCTTTTTTGGGACTTGTCATTGTTGACGAGCACCCCTCCTACTTTTCTTTGTTTAGTGTTGTGTAGAGGCCTACCTGAACTCACATCCCTCCCTCTCTCAATAAATGTCTAGATGGTCAACATCTCTACTTTCAGAGCATGCTTTCATTTCTATTTGGGATGTTATATTCTTTGTTGAGGTCTCATAGTTGGTATCCAGTTGTGTCAAAAAGCTGATATCACCTCAGTCAGGGAAGAGCATGAGGTGGATGTGGAAAATAATAAGGTTTTGAAAGGGGAAAGGTTTAAGGAAGACTTACCTGTAACATCCTTTGTCAAATAGTGGAGTTTAGGTCCTGCTGAGAGTGAAAAAGCATCACAATGGCTTTAACATGAAATGTACGAAGGTTTCCTGTCATTCTAGGTCTATTTTGGGATGTACACCTGTCCGATCTTCGGTGGAGGATATGTGAAGGAGAATATAAGTCTTGCTGGGCATGACAACATAGTAAATGGAAAAGGTTGACCATCTGGCTCTCTATTTCTCTCTATATTCATCAGCTACGATAAGTATCTGAAGGCTGTGGTCTTCTCTCAATATTCATCATTCTCAAAGAATGATACTTGAAATGGTTAGCAATGGTAGAATGTTTTTGTGTCTGTTTCAGAGTTCAATCAGCAAATGTTCTGTATAATATACTTTCACTCAATGTTATCAGCAGTATATGGGGTACTGTAGCAAGCTAGAGTTTGTTTTCAAGATAAGCCATACAGTATGTACTGCATGGTTTGGGTAATTGAAATGGATAGGGACTTCTTAGTTTCACAGTAAAGCCCCTCTTGAATGAGAGGGTTCATGTGTGTGTGTGTGTGTGTGTGTCTTATGTGTTTGGACTTTTCCCCCAACAGTTTGTTTTCTGGATAGACTTGAAAGTGGAGGATCAGGTGCCTTTGTCTGTGAGGGACTGTCAGGAGGATCCCTGCCTCTCTCTATCCAGTCTGCACAGCACACTGTAGTTTCATTGCTGTCCTCATCCTGTGAAAGTATTTATAGTGTGTGTGTGTGTGTGTTTTTCAGATTCTCGTGCTGTGTGCACGTCAGGCTCAGTTCATCTGTCTGACATGACATCACCTTCAATCAGACCTGAGTATGAATGAGGTTCCTGCAGGCAAAAGACTGACTGCTTGAGTTGAATCCTCATTTAGAAAGGGTGAGGGTGATCAATCAGCTTGTGTTAACACCATAAAATGGGAAATTACGTCCAAGATGGATCAATGAGCCCTCGAAATCCAGAGCCCATAATTAGACATTTAGTAAAGGAATTATATCATTAGGAATGTACTTTCATTTGTTTGCATAAACCATTAACAGAGCCATGTCTTATCCTAAGTGATTAGGGCAAATAAAGAATCAGTCTTTCACAATATAATCAATTTGGAGCAAGAAAATATAATGAAAACGTTTTCTATCCATTTCTCTCACACACATGAGAAAATAATTATCCTAAAATGTGCAGGTCTATACTGGACAGCTAGGCTGGATAGAATGGAACAACTGGCTTTGGTTGCTCAGCAACACATAGTATCTCTTGTCAAAGATAGGAGGCATTGTCTGGGTGGCGCCCGACTTGTCCTATATGTCTCTATACCAGGAAACTGTGGATGATCTGAGTTAATGATTAATCCTGACTTGGTGCTGTATATAAACACATCTGCTACATCTCCCACCATGTAATGTTTATAGTCTACAGATCTGCACCGTGCTGGTTGTTCGAAAAACCCATGTTGCGTGGGTTGCATGTAAAATGAGGTATCTTTCAGCTTGCATTTCCCCTCATCTCACCTTGCAACCTTTGCATTCATGTCTACATAATAAATATTTTATTGGGGTCATTAAAAGCCACATGATATCATAGGAAAACGTCATCCTGTGACGTTTTTGAAAAAGATAAGGTTGACAAGATATGATGCCTATGTCAAAACATTGCAGTCAATAGAAAAGGACGAGTGTCCAGCAAATGACTCTTACGTCAATACACAGCATTCATTGGGAAAAGTAAACATCAGCGTCAACCAACTGAACATAACAGTCAATGGGAAAAGATTATCGTCAACCAATTGATAGTTAAGTCGACATATTGCGGTCAATGGGAAAAGATGAGTAACAACCAATTGACACTTATGTGAATACATTGCAGTCAATGGGAAAAGATTATCGTCAACCAATTGATAGTTAAGTCGACATATTGCGGTCAATGGTAAAAATATGAGTATCATAGGGTTGACCCTTATGTGAGTACATAGCAGTCAAAGGGAAAAGATGACCCATTGAGCACACGCTGGTTTGACTGCATCACTGCCGTTTCTTTGTGAGAGGTATTGACATGTTGAAAGCACCAAATTGTCTCTTCAATCAGATAGTACACAGCTCAGACATCCATTCATACCTCACAAGACATGCCACCAGGGGTCTTCCAGAATAGTCCCCAAGTCCAGAAAAGACTCTGGGAAATGCACAGTACTATATAGAGATATGTCTACTTGGAACTCTCTTCCACATCAAGTAGCTCAAGCGAGCAGTAAATCAGATAAAGAATACTGATTAAACAACACCTCATGGCAACACCCATGTTATGAGGAGATACACACACAAGCATATGCACACACACTAACACACGCACTGTACACACATACACACACACACACATACAAACACACATTGCAATATTGTAATATTGTAATATTGTAGTATTGTACGTTTTATATTGTACGTTTGTAGTTGGTCCACAGAGTGAAGGAAAAGCAGCCAACAAGTGCTCAGCATATGTGGGAACTCCTTTAAAACTTTTGGAAAAGCACTCCTCATGAAGCTGCTTGGGAGAATGCCAAGAGTGTACAAAGCCATCATCAAGGTTGGCTTTGAATTTAAAACATAAAATATATTTTGATTTATTTAACACTTTTTTGGTTACTACATGATTCCACATGTTTTATTTCATAGTTTTGATGTCTTCACTATTATTCTAAAATGTATATAATAGTAAAAATAAAGATTAAACCCTTGAATGATTAGGTGTGTCCAAACATTTTATTGGTACTGTAGTTGTTCCACCTAGGTATCTTAAGATGAACGCACTAACTGTAAGTCACTCTGGATAAGAACGTCTGCTAAATGACTAAAATTTAAATGTAAGGCTGCCAATAATGTTGGACCTGACTGTATGTGATGGAAGAGAAATCTCCCATTAAGAAATAACTTAGTACTAACGGGACGATTCAGACCAGAGTTATGTTCATGGAAATGGAACTTAATTCCCTTTTTATGCACTTTACTCTCTACTCATCTTCTGACTTTAAAACGTAGGCATGAGGTAACCCATGTTTCAGCCAGCTAATCTCTCAGGGTGGGGATCACATAAATGGAGGTGTGGCAGAGGTGTGTCAACAGATGTGCCATATACTGACCTTGGCTAATTTCCTAATAATTACAACACCTTTATGTAGATTAATTTGTTTACTTTTCTGTCATGTTTGTGTGGTTGTTGCTGAGGATCTCTAGCAATAGTGAATCATATTAGGCTAACGTTGTCACATCTGCTCCTGCTATGCCCTCTAGTGCTCATCCGGTGTCTCCTTGACCTCTGTGTGTGTGTGTGTGTGTGTGTGTGTGTGTGTGTGTGTGTGTGTGTGTGTGTGTGTGTGTGTGTGTGTGTGTGTGTGTGTGTGTGTGTGTGTGTGTGTGTGTGTGTGTGTGTGTGTGTGTGTGTGTGTGTGTGTGTGTGTGTGTGTGTGTGTGTGTGTGTGTGTGTGTGTGTGTGTGTGTGTGTGGGCGGAGACAGGTGTGCTGGAGTCAGAGCAGATCCCCACCAGCTGCAACCTGTTCCATAATCAAGACCTCTACAAATACTCAGTCCTGCCACTTCCACACTGCCACATCTCAATTCTTGCCCATTCTGCCCGCTCTGACCCTGGTCCGTGTCTTAAGTCCGACGCCTCGTCAGTCCTGCTACTCTGTCCTGGATTCCCCGCTCTATGCTCCTATGGATTCCCCTCCGAACGTGCTTACCCTGTCCACACAACTCTCGCTCCAGCCTCAGCCTCCGCACCTGGTTTCCAGCAACCCACCCGAGCTTCCCCTGGCCTGCACTCAATCTTACACCGTGTTTCAATAAATACTTTGGTTACCTCATCCCAGTCTCCTCGTCTGAGTCTGCTTTTGGGTTCAAATGTTCAGCTCCGCGTGACAAACGTATTACAGGTTGTGTAATAATTTGAATCATTATGGAACACAGACCATACGGAGCAGTTTAAAACTTGAGCCTGACGTAATGTTCACGACGACTGGACCGTTGTCATCACAGTTCCTTGATTAATGAGGATTATTATATAATCGTACACTTTTCTCACGTACCAATAATTCATGGATTGAACAATTGAATATGGTAACTTTCAGGGTGAATCAAACCCCTGTATTTTTTAATTGACCATTATATTTTGTGTGTAAAGGCTCTCCAAACTAGTTTTTTAAAATTTATTATTCATAAATACTTTCCTAACCCTAAATACAATAATATACAAGATCAGAGTATTTTTTATCTACCAATTGGTGCTGAAAATGAGATGAATACATGTGTACTTACATGGCTTTCTTTCATTGATCCCTAATATTCTGAAACGCTCTCTCCATATACAGTGGGGAGAACAAGTTTTTGATACACTGCCAATTTTGCAGGTTTTCCTACTTACAAATCATGTAGAGGTCTGTAATTTTTATCATAGGTACCCTTCAACTGTGAGAGACGGAATCTAAAACAAAAATCCAGAAAATCACATTGTATGATTTTAAGTAATTAATTTGCATTTTATTGCATGACATAAGTATTTGATCACCTACCAACCAGTAAGAATACACCGCTCTCACAGACCTGTTAGTTTTTCTTTAAGAAGCCCTCCTGTTCTCCACTCATTACCTGTATTAACTGCACCTGTTTGAACTCATTACCTGTGTAAAAGACACCTGTCCACACACTCAATCAAACAGACTCCAACCTCACCACAATGGCCAAGACCACAGAGCTGTGTAAGGACATCAGGGAGAAAATTGTAGACCTGTACAAGGCTGGGATGGGCTACAGGACAATAGGCAAGCAGCTTGGTGAGAAGGCAACAACTGTTGGCGCAATTATTAGAAAACGGAAGAAGTTCAAGATGACGGTCAATCACCCTTGGTCTGGGGCTCCATGCAAGATCTCACCTCGTGGGGCATCAATGATCATGAGGAGGGTGAGGGATCAGCCCAGAACTACACGGCAGGACCTGGTCAATGACCTGAAGAGAGCTGGGACCACAGTCTCCAAGAAAACCATTAGTAACACACTATGCCGTCATGGATTAAAATCCTGCAGTGCACGCAAGGTCCCCCTGCTCAAGCCAGCGCATGTCCAGGTCCGTCTGAAGTTTGCCAATGACCATCTGGATGATCCAGAGGAGGAATGGGAGAAGGTCATGTGGTCTGATGAGACAAAAATAGAGCTTTTTGGTCTAAACTCCACTCGCCGTGTTTGGAGGAAGAAGAAGGTTGAGTACAACCCCAAGAACACCATCCCGACCGTGAAGCATGGAGGTGGAAACATCATCCTTTGGGGATGCTTTTCTGCAAAGGGGACAGGACGACTGCACCGTATTGAGGGGAGGATGGATGGGGCCATGTATTGCGAGATCTTGGCCAACAACCTCCTTCCCTCAGTAAGCATTGAAGATGGGTCGTGGCTGGGTCTTCCAGCATGACAACGACCCGAAACACACAGCCAGGGCAACTAGGAGTTGCTCCGTAAGAAGCATCTCAAGGTCCTGGAGTGGCCTAGCCAGTCTCCAGACCTGAACCCAATAGAAAATCTTTGGAGGGAGCTGAAAGTCCATATTTCCCAGCGACAGCCCCAAAACCTGAAGGATCTGGAGAAGTTCTGTATGGAGGAGTGGGCCAAAATCCCTGCTGCAGTGTGTGCAAACCTGGTCAAGAACTACAGGAAACGTATTATCTCTGTAATTGCAAACAAAGGTTTCTGTACCAAATATTAAGTTCTGCTTTTCTGATGTATCAAATACTTATGTCATGCAATAAAATGCTAATTAATTGCTTAAAAATCATACAATGTGATTTTCCGAATTTTTGTTTTAGATTCCGTCTCTCACAGTTGAAGTGTACCTATGATAAAAATTTGAGACCTCTACATGCTTTGTAAGTAGGAAAGCCTGCAAAATCAGCAGTGTATCAAAAACTTGTTCTTTTTTACCTTTATTTTACTCAGCAAGTCAGTTAAGAACAAATTCTTATTGTCAATGACAGCCTATGAACAGTGAGTTAACTGCCTGTTCAGGGGCAGAACGGCATATTTGTAACTTGTCAGCTCGGGGATTTGAACTTGCAACCTTCCAGTTACTAGCCCAACGCTCTAACCACTAGGCTATTAACATAAAGCATCAATTGGTCGATGCTCCTCTTTTCTCATTGACTGCAATGTATTCACATAAGTGTCAATTGGTTGTTACTCATCTTTTCCCATTGACGGCAATATGTTGACTTAACTATCAATTGGTTGACGATAATATTTTCCCGATGACTGCTATGTATTGATAAAAGTGTGCACAGCACACTGTAGTTTCATTGCTGTCCTCATCCTGTGAAAGTATGTAGGAAGTGTGTGTGTGTGTGTGTGTGTGTGTGTGTGTGTGTGTGTGTGTGTGTGTGTGTGTGCGTGCGTGCGTGCGTGCGTACGTGCGTGCGTGCGTGCGTGCGTGCGTGTGTGTGTTTTTCAGATTCTCGTGCTGTGTGCACGTCAAGCTCAGTTCATCTGTCTGACATGACATCAGTCAGACCTGAGTGTGAGTGAGGTTCCTGCAGGCAAAAGACTGACTGCTTGGGTTGAATCCTCATTTAAAAAGGGTGAGGGTGATCAATCGGCTTGTGTTAACATCACAAAATGGGAAATTACGTCCAAGATGGATCAATGAGCCCTCGAAATCCAGAGCCCATAATTAAACATTTAGTAAAGTAATTATATCATTACGAATGTACTTCCATTTGTTTGCATAAACCATTAACTGAGCCATGTCTTATCCTAAGTGATTAGGGCAAATAAAGAATCAGTCTTTCACAATATAATGAAGAACCCAGCCACGACCCATCTTCAATGCTTACTGAGGGAAGGAGGTTGTTGGCCAAGATCTCGCAATACATGGCCCCATCCATCCTCCCCTCAATACGGTGCAGTCGTCCTGTCCCCTTTGCAGAAAAGCATCCCCAAAGGATGATGTTTCCACCTCCATGCTTCACGGTCGGGATGGTGTTCTTGGGGTTGTACTCAACCTTCTTCATCCTGCCACCTCACTGTATTCTAGTGAGTCTACCGACTATATGCTAATTTAAGGTACACCAAATTTAAAGGGATGGCTTCATATAGATGTCCGGAACACCCTATTGAATGAAAACTCCACAAGATAATATGTTGGCCAGCAAGTGGGAGGGTTTTCAGGGTTTGAATTACATTTATATAGCGTGAGCAATGGAACCACGCCTGCAAAGCCAGTTACGCACCTAAATAAGGTCAATCTGAATACGAACCACTGAGAAGTGCACAGGAAAGGCGTGCTTATGAAAGAAATACATTTCCTAAGGCTGATTTGGGTTTACTATACATATGTCAGTCCCCTGTACCCATCCTAACAATGGATTAATGCTGAATAAATACTAAATTAATCTCTGACTTTTTTTGTTGAGCGCTACAACTCCTCTGTATGCCTCAAATAAGTTATTTTGGAAGTTTTTCTTGGTAATCTCTTTTTTGGGACTTGTCATTGTTGACGAGCACCCCTCCTACTTTTCTTTGTTTAGTGTTGTGCAGAGGCCTACCTGAACTCACATCCCTCCCTCTCTCAATAAATGTCTAGATGGTCAACATCTCTACTTTCAGAGCATGCTTTCATTTCTATTTGGGATGTTATATTCTTTGTTGAGGTCTCATAGTTGGTATCCAGTTGTGTCAAAAAGCTGATATCACCTCAGTCAGGGAAGAGCATGAGGTGGATGTGGAAAATAATAAGGTTTTGAAAGGGGAAAGGTTTAAGGAAGACTTACCTGTAACATCCTTTGTCAAATAGTGGAGTTTAGGTTCTGCTGAGAGTGAAAAAGCATCACAATGGCTTTAACATGAAATGTTCGAAGGTTTCCTGTCATTCTAGGTCTATTTTGGGATGTACACCTGTCCGATCTTTGGTGGAGGATATGTGAAGGAGAATATAAGTCTTGCTGGGCATGACAACATAGTAAATGGAAAAGGTTGACCATCTGGCTGTCTTTTTCTCTATATATTCATCAGCTACGACAAGTATCTGAAGGCTGTGGTCTTCTCTCAATATTCATCATTCTCAAAGAATGATACTTGAAATGGTTAGCAATGGTAGAATGTTTTTGTGTCTGTTTCAGAGTTCAATCAGCAAATGTTCTGTATAATATAATTTCACTCAATGTTATCAGCAGTATATGGGGTACTGTAGCAAGCTAGAGTTTGTTTTCAAGATAAGCCATACAGTATGTACTGCATGGTTTGGGTAATTGAAATGGATAGGGACTTCTTAGTTTCACAGTAAAGCCCCTCTTGAATGAGAAGGTTCATGTGTGTGTGTGTGTGTGTGTGTGTGTGTGTGTGTGTGTGTGTGTGTGTGTGTGTGTGTGTGTGTGTGTGTGTGTGTGTGTGTGTGTGTGTGTGTGTGTGTGTGTGTGTGTGTGTGTGTGTGTGTGTGTGTGTGTGTGTGTGTGTGTGTCTTATGTGTTTGGACTTTTCCCCCAACAGTTTGTTTTCTGGATAGACTCGAAAGTGGAGGATCAGGTGCCTTTGTCTGTGAGGGACTGTCAGGAGGATCCCTGCCTCTCTCTATCCAGTCTGCACAGCACACTGTAGTTTCATTGCTGTCCTCATCCTGTGAAAGTATTTATAGTGTGTGTGTGTGTGTGTGTGTGTGTGTGTGTGTGTGTGTGTGTGTGTGTGTGTGTGTGTGTGTGTGTGTGTGTGTGTTTTTCAGATTCTCGTGCTGTGTGCACGTCAGGCTCAGTTCATCTGTCTGACATGACATCAGTCAGACCTGAGTGTGAGTGAGGTTCCTGCAGGCAAAAGACTGACTGCTTGGGTTGAATCCTCATTTAAAAAGGGTGAGGGTGATCAATCAGCTTGTGTTAACACCACAAAATGGGAAATTACGTCCAAGATGGATCAATGAGCACTCGAAATCCAGAGCCCATAATTAGACATTTAGTAAAGGAATTATATCATTAGGAATGTACTTTCATTTGTTTGCATAAACCATTAACTGAGCCATGTCTTATCCTAAGTGATTAGTGCAAATAAAGAATCAGTCTTTCACAATATAATCAATTTGGAGCAAGAAAATATAATGAAAACGTTTTCTATCCATTTCTCTCACACACATGAGAAAATAATTATCCTAAAATGTGCAGGTCTATACTGGACAGCTAGGCTGGATAGAATGGAACAACTGGCTTTGGTTGCTCAGCAACACATAGTATCTCTTGTCAAAGATAGGAGGCATCGCCAGACTTGTCCCTATATGTCTCTATACCAGGAAACTGTGGATGATCTGAGTTAATGATTAATCCTGACTTGGTGCTGTATATAAACACATCTGCTACATCTCCCACCATGTAATGTTTATAGTCTACAGATCTGCACCGTGCTGGTTGTTCGAAAAACCCATGTTGCGTGGGTTGCATGTAAAATGAGGTATCTTTCAGCTTGCATTTCCCCTCATCTCACCTTGCAACCTTTGCATTCATGTCTACATAATAAATATTTTATTGGGGTCATTAAAAGCCACATGATATCATAGGAAAGAAAACGTCATCCTGTGACGTTTTTGAAAAAGATAAGGTTCACAAGATATGATGCCTATGTCAAAACATTGCAGTCAATAGAAAAGGACGAGTGTCCAGCAAATGACTCTTACGTCAATACACAGCATTCATTGGGAAAAGTAAACATCAGCATCAACCAACTGAACATAACAGTCAATGGGAAAAGATTATCGTCAACCAATTGATAGTTAAGTCGACATATTGCGGTCAATGGGAAAAGATGAGTAACAACCAATTAACACTTATGTGAATACATTGCAGTCAATGGGAAAAGATTATCGTCAACCAATTGATAGTTAAGTCGACATATTGCGGTCAATGGTAAAAATATGAGTATCATAGGGTTGACCCTTATGTGAGTACATAGCAGTCAAAGGGAAAAGATGACCCATTGAGCACACGCTGGTTTGACTGCATCACTGCCGTTTCTTTGTGAGAGATATTGACATGTTGAAAGCACCAAATTGTCTCTTCAATCAGATAGTACACAGCTCAGACATCCATTCATACCTCACAAGACATGCCACCAGGGGTCTTCCAGAATAGTCCCCAAGTCCAGAAAAGACTCTGGGAAATGCACAGTACTATATAGATATATGTCTACTTGGAACTCTCTTCCACATCAAGTAGCTCAAGCGAGCAGTAAATCAGATAAAGAATACTGATTAAACAACACCTCATGGCAACACCCATGTTATGAGGAGATACACACACAAGCATATGCACACACACTAACACACGCACTGTACACACATACACACACACACACATACAAACACACATTGCAATATTGTAATATTGTAATATTGTAGTATTGTACGTTTTATATTGTACGTTTGTAGTTGGTCCACAGAGTGAAGGAAAAGCAGCCAACAAGTGCTCAGCATATGTGGGAACTCCTTTAAAACTTTTGGAAAAGCACTCCTCATGAAGCTGTTTGGGAGAATGCCAAGAGTGTACAAAGCCATCATCAAGGTTGGCTTTGAATTTAAAACATAAAATATATTTTGATTTATTTAACACTTTTTTGGTTACTACATTTACATTTACATTTAAGTCATTTAGCAGACGCTCTTATCCAGAGCGACTTACATGATTCCACATGTTTTATTTCATAGTTTTGATGTCTTCACTATTATTCTAAAATGTATATAATAGTAAAAATAAAGATTAAACCCTTGAATGATTAGGTGTGTCCAAACATTTGATTGGTACTGTAGTTGTTCCACCTAGGTATCTTAAGATGAACGCACTAACTGTAAGTCACTCTGGATAAGAACGTCTGCTAACTGACTAAAATTTAAATGTAAGGCTGCCAATAATGTTGGACCTGACTGTATGTGATGGAAGAGAAGTCTCCCATTAAGAAATAACTTAGTACTAAAGGGACGATTCAGACCAGAGTTATGTTCATGGAAATGGAACTTAATTCCCTTTTTATGCACTTTACTCTCTACTCATCTTCTGACTTTAAAACGTAGGCATGAGGTAACCCATGTTTCAGCCAGCTAATCTCTCAGGGTGGGGATCACATAAATGGAGGTGTGGCAGAGGTGTGTCAACAGATGTGCCATATACTGACCTTGGCTAATTTCCTAATAATTACAACACCTTTATGTGCAATTAATTTGTTTACTTTTCTGTCATGTTTGTGTGGTTGTTGCTGAGGATCTCTAGCAATAGTGAATCATATTAGGCTAACGTTGTCACATCTGCTCCTGCTATGCCCTCTAGTGCTCATCCGGTGTCTCCTTGACCTCTGTGTGTGTGTGTGTGTGTGTGTGTGTGTGTGTGTGTGTGTGTGTGTGTGTGTGTGTGTGTGTGTGTGTGTGTGTGTGTGTGTGTGTGTGTGTGTGTGTGTGTGTGTGTGTGTGTGTGTGTGTGTGTGTGTGTGTGTGTGTGTGTGTGTGTGGGCGGAGACAGGTGTGCTGGAGTCAGAGCAGATCCCCACCAGCTGCAACCTGTTCCATAATCAAGACCTCTACAAATACTCAGTCCTGCCACTTCCACACTGCCACATCTCAATCTCTGCCCATTCTGCCCGCTCTGACCCTGGTCCGTGTCTTAAGTCCGAAGCCTCGTCAGTCCTGCTACTCTGTCCTGGATTCCCCGCTCTATGCTCCTATGGATTCCCCTCCGAACGTGCTTACCCTGTCCACACAACTCTCGCTCCAGCCTCAGCCTCCGCACCTGGTTTCCAGCAACCCACCCGAGCTTCCCCTGGCCTGCACTCAATCTTACACCGTGTTTCAATAAATACTTTGGTTACCTCATCCCAGTCTCCTCGTCTGAGTCTGCTTTTGGGTTCAAATGTTCAGCTCTGCGTGACAAACGTATTACAGGTTGTGTAATAATTTGAATCATTATGGAACACAGACCATACGGAGCAGTTTAAAACTTGAGCCTGACGTAATGTTCACGACGACTGGACCGTTGTCATCACAGTTCCTTGATTAATGAGGATTATTATATAATCGTACACTTTTCTCACGTACCAATAATTCATGGATTGAACAATTGAATATGGTAACTTTCAGGGTGAATCAAACCCTGTATTTTTTAATTGACCATTATATTTTGTGTGTAAAGGCTCTCCAAACTAGTTTTTTTAAATTTATTATTCATAAATACTTTCCTAACCCTAAATACAATAATATACAAGATCAGAGTATTTTTTATCTACCAATTGGTGCTGAAAATGAGATGAATACATGTGTACTTACATGGCTTTCTTTCATTGATCCCTAATATTCTGAAACGCTCTCTCCATATACAGTGGGGAGAACAAGTATTTGATACACTGCCAATTTTGCAGGTTTTCCTACTTACAAATCATGTAGAGGTCTGTAATTTTTATCATAGGTACCCTTCAACTGTGAGAGACGGAATCTAAAACAAAAATCCAGAAAATCACATTGTATGATTTTAAGTAATTAATTTGCATTTTATTGCATGACATAAGTATTTGATCACCTACCAACCAGTAAGAATTCCCGCTCTCACAGACCTGTTAGTTTTTCTTTAAGAAGCCCTCCTGTTCTCCACTCATTACCTGTATTAACTGCACCTGTTTGAACTCGTTACCTGTGTAAAAGACACCTGTCCACACACTCAATCAAACAGACTCCAACCTCTCCACAATGGCCAAGACCACAGAGCTGTGTAAGGACATCAGGGAGAAAATTGTAGACCTGTACAAGGCTGGGATGGGCTACAGGACAATAGGCAAGCAGCTTGGTGAGAAGGCAACAACTGTTGGCGCAATTATTAGAAAACGGAAGAAGTTCAAGATGACGGTCAATCACCCTTGGTCTGGGGCTCCATGCAAGATCTCACCTCGTGGGGCATCAATGATCATGAGGAGGGTGAGGGATCAGCCCAGAACTACACGGCAGGACCTGGTCAATGACCTGAAGAGAGCTGGGACCACAGTCTCCAAGAAAACCATTAGTAACACACTATGCCGTCATGGATTAAAATCCTGCAGTGCACGCAAGGTCCCCCTGCTCAAGCCAGCGCATGTCCAGGTCCGTCTGAAGTTTGCCAATGACCATCTGGATGATCCAGAGGAGGAATGGGAGAAGGTCATGTGGTCTGATGGGACAAAAATAGAGCTTTTTGGTCTAAACTCCACTCGCCGTGTTTGGAGGAAGAAGAAGGTTGAGTACAACCCCAAGAACACCATCCCGACCGTGAAGCATGGAGGTGGAAACATCATCCTTTGGGGATGCTTTTCTGCAAATGGGACAGGACGACTGCACCGTATTGAGGGGAGGATGGATGGGGCCATCTATTGCGAGATCTTGGCCAACAACCTCCTTCCCTCAGTAAGCATTGAAGATGGGTCGTGGCTGGATCTTCCAGCATGACAACGACCCGAAACACACAGCCAGGGCAACTAAGGAGTTGCTCCGTAAGAAGCATCTCAAGGTCCTGGAGTGGCCTAGTCAGTCTCCAGACCTGAACCCAATAGAAAATCTTTGGAGGGAGCTGAAAGTCCGTATTTCCCAGCGAAAGCCCCAAAACCTGAAGGATCTGGAGAAGTTCTGTATGGAGGAGTGGGCCAAAATCCCTGCTGCAGTGTGTGCAAACCTGGTCAAGAACTACAGGAAACGTATTATCTCTGTAATTGCAAACAAAGGTTTCTGTACCAAATATTAAGTTCTGCTTTTCTGATGTATCAAATACTTATGTCATGCAATAAAATGCAAATTAATTGCTTAAAAATCATACAATGTGATTTTCCGAATTTTTGTTTTAGATTCCGTCTCTCACAGTTGAAGTGTACCTATGATAAAAATTTGAGACCTCTACATGCTTTGTAAGTAGGAAAGCCTGCAAAATCAGCAGTGTATCAAAAACTTGTTCTTTTTTACCTTTATTTTACTCAGCAAGTCAGTTAAGAACAAATTCTTATTGTCAATGACAGCCTATGAACAGTGAGTTAACTGCCTGTTCAGGGGCAGAACGGCATATTTGTAACTTGTCAGCTCGGGGATTTGAACTTGCAACCTTCCAGTTACTAGCCCAACGCTCTAACCACTAGGCTACCCTGCCACCTCACTGTATTCTAGTGAGTCTACCGACTATATTCTAATTTAAGGTACACCAAATTTAAAGGGATGGCTTCATATAGATGTCCGGAACACCCTATTGAATGAAAACTCCACAAGATAATATGTTGGCCAGCAAGTGGGAGGGTTTTCAGGGTTTGAATTACATTTATATAGCGTGAGCAATGGAACCACGCCTGCAAAGCCAGTTACGCACCTAAATAAGGTCAATCTGAATACGAACCACTGAGAAGTGCACAGGAAAGGCGTGCTTATGAAAGAAATACATTTCCTAAGGCTGATTTGGGTTTACTATACATATGTCAGTCCCCTGTACCCATCCTAACAATGGATTAATGCTGAATAAATACTAAATGAATCTCTGACTTTTTTTGTTGAGCGCTACAACTCCTGTATGCCTCAAATAAGTTATTTTGGAAGTTTTTCTTGGTAATCTCTTTTTTGGGACTTGTCATTGTTGACGAGCACCGCTCCTACTTTTCTTTGTTTAGTGTTGTGTAGAGGCCTACCTGAACTCACATCCCTCCCTCTCTCAATAAATGTCTAGATGGTCAACATCTCTACTTTCAGAGCATGCTTTCATTTCTATTTGGGATGTTATATTCTTTGTTGAGGTCTCATAGTTGGTATCCAGTTGTGTCAAAAAGCTGATATCACCTCAGTCAGGGAAGAGCATGAGGTGGATGTGGAAAATAATAAGGTTTTGAAAGGGGAAAGGTTTAAGGAAGACTTACCTGTAACATCCTTTGTCAAATAGTGGAGTTTAGGTCCTGCTGAGAGTGAAAAAGCATCACAATGGCTTTAACATGAAATGTTCGAAGGTTTCCTGTCATTCTAGGTCTATTTTGGGATGTACACCTGTCCGATCTTTGGTGGAGGATATGTGAAGGAGAATATAAGTCTTGCTGGGCATGACAACATAGTAAATGGAAAAGGTTGACCATCTGGCTCTCTATTTCTCTCTATATTCATCAGCTACGACAAGTATCTGAAGGCTGCGGTCTTCTCTCAATATTCATCATTCTCAAAGAATGATACTTGAAATGGTTAGCAATGGTAGAATGTTTTTGTGTCTGTTTCAGAGTTCAATCAGCAAATGTTCTGTATAATATACTTTCACTCAATGTTATCAGCAGTATATGGGGTACTGTAGCAAGCTAGAGTATGTTTTCAAGATAAGCCACATAGTATGTACTGCATGGTTTGGGTAATTGAAATGGATAGGGACTTCTTAGTTTCACAGTAAAGTCCCTCTGGAATGAGAGGGTTCATATGTGTGTATGTGTTTGGACTTTTCCCCCAACAGTTTTTTTTCCGAATAGACTCGAAAGTGGAGGATCAGGTGCCTTTGTCTGTGAGGGACTGTCAGGAGGATCCCTGCCTCTCTCTATCCAGTCTGCACAGCACACTGTAGTTAGCATTGCTGTCCTCATCCTGTGAAAGTATGTAGGAAGTGTGTGTGTGTGTGTGTGTGTGTGTGTGTGTGTGTGTGTGTGTGTGTGTGTGTGTGTGTGTGTGTGTGTGTGTGTGTGTGTGTGTGTGTGTGTGTGTGTGTGTGTGTGTGTGTGTGTGTGTGTGTGTGTGTGTGTGTGTGTGTGCGTGCGTGCGTGTGTTTTTCAGATTCTCGTGCTGTGTGCACGTCAGGCTCAGTTCATCTGTCTGACATGACATCAGTCAGACCTGAGTGTGAGTGAGGTTCCTGCAGGCAAAAGACTGACTGCTTGGGTTGAATCCTCATTTAAAAAGGGTGAGGGTGATCAATCGGCTTGTGTTAACATCACAAAATGGGAAATTACGTCCAAGATGGATCAATGAGCACTCGAAATCCAGAGCCCATAATTAAACATTTAGTAAAGTAATTATATCATTACGAATGTACTTCAATTTGTTTGCATAAACCATTAACTGAGCCATGTCTTATCCTAAGTGATTAGGGCAAATAAAGAATCAGTCTTTCACAATATAATCAATTTGGAGCAAGAAAATATAATGAAAACGTTTTCTATCCATTTTTCACACACACATGAGAAAATAATTATAGGCTGGATAGAATGGAACAACTGGCTTTGGTTGCTCAGCAACACATAGTATCTCTTGTCAAAGATAGGAGGCATCGTCTGGGTGGCGCCAGACTTGTCCCTATATGTCTCTATACCAGGAAACTGTGGATGATCTGAGTTAATGATTAATCCTGACTTGGTGCTGTATATAAACACACCTGCTACATCTCCCACCATGTAAAGTTTATAGTCTACAGATCTGATCCGTGCTGGTTGTTCAAAAAACCCATGTTGCGTGGGTTGAATGTAAATCTGAGGTATCGGTCAGCTTGCATTTCCCCTCATCTCATCTTCCAACATTTGCTTTAATTTCTACATAATAAATATTTAATTGGGGTCAATAAAAGCAACATGATATCATAGGAAAACGTCATCTTGTGACATTTTTGAAAAAGATAAGGTTCAAAACATTGCAGTCAATAGAAAACGATGAGCGTCAACCAAATGACTCTTACGCCAATACACATCATTCATTGGGAAAAGTAAACATCAACCAACTGAAGCTTTTATCAATACATAGCAGTCATCGGGAAAATATTATCGTCAACCAATTGATAGTTAAGTCAACATATTGCCGTCAATGGGAAAAGATGAGTAACAACCAATTGACACTTATGTTAATACATTGCAGTCAATGAGAAAAGAGGAGCATCGACCAATTGATGCTTTATGTTAATACATTGCATTCAATGGTAAAATATGAGTGTCATAGGGTTGACCCTTATGTCAGTACATAGCAGTCAATGGGAAAAGATGACCCACTGGGCACACGCTGGTTAACTTTTTCACGGGTGAATTCCAAATATGTCTAACGGTCAACCCAGCGTGAGTTTTTTCTATGTGTGTGATGTCAGAATGCACTCACTGTGATTGATACACAACAGGCCAGTTAACCCACCCTGACCTCAAACGAAGACACGTTTTCTTTTCTAACAACAGTTTGAATTGCGGTGGGTTCCGCTTCATAATTTATTCACATAGAAGTTGCCCATTTCACTGTTGCATACAATTTATTTTTGAGGTTTACCTTGCCTGGCAAACTTCTCTCTTTGACGAGAGCCAAGCACTTCGCAAGTGTATCCCCAGAACAAGTATGCAGACATTTGCACAGTCTTGCACACAAGAAGAGTTAATGTAGATATTAAGCTAGGGTTAGAGTTAGGGTTGAGGCTAGATTTAGAGTTGAGCCAGGGATGTGGACATGAAGACAGAGTTAGGGTTAGGGCCCTATAAATAACCATAACCTTAATCCAACTGGATTCAACAAAACAAGTCCGACAGACCATGTTTTTTTTCACACCTGGACTACTGCCCAGTTTACTGTATATGATCAAGTGCCACAAAAAAAAGGTCATAGGCAGTTCTCAGAAAATATCACCACAGCTGGCACTTAAACGTACACAAAGGCTAATATCAATAACGTGCATGTCAATCTCCTTGGCTCAAAGTAGAGGAGAGATTGACTGCATCACTGCTTTTTCTTTGTGAGAGGTATTGATGTGTTGAAACTACCAAATTGTCTGTTCAATCAGCTAACACACAACTCAGGCACCCATTCATACCTCACAAGACATGCCACCAAGGGTGGTCTTTTCACAGTCCCCAAGTCCAGAATAGACTCTGGGAAAACACACAGTACTATATAGAGCTATGTCTACTTGGAACTCTCTTCCACATCAAGTAGCTCAAGCGAGCAGTAAATCAGATAAGGAATACTGATAAAATAACACCTCACGGCACAACCCATGTTGTGAGGAGACACACACACAAGCATATGCACACACACTAACACACGCACTGTACACACACACATTGCAATATTGTAATATTGTATTATTGTAGTATTGTACATTTTATATTGTACATTTGTAGTTGGACCACAGAGTGAAGGAAAAGCAGCCAACAAGCTCAGCATATGTGGGAACCCCTTAAAAACTTTTGGAAAAGCATTCCTCATGAAGCTGGATCTAAAACATAAAATATATTTAGAATTATTTAACACTTTTTGGTTACTACATGATTCCATGTGTGTTATTTCATTTTGTTTTATTTTCATTCTAAAATGTATAAAATAGTAAAAATAAAGATTAAACCCTTGAATTAGTAGGTGTGTCCAAACTTTTGATTGGTACTGTATTGTTCCACCTAGGTATCTTATGATGAACGCACTAAACTGTAAGTCGCTTTGGATAAGAGCGTCTGCTAAATGACTAAAATGTCAATATAATTGTGCCAATAATTTTGGACCTGAGTGTGATGGAAAGGAAATCTAAACTCCAATTAAGAAATAAGTACTAACAGGACGATTCAGACCAGAGTTATTACCATGTAAATGGAACCTAATTCCCTTTTTATTCCCTTTTTTCTATACTTGTCTTCTGACCTTAAAACTTAGCTATGAGGTAACCCATGTTTCAGACAGCTAATCTCTCATGGTGGGTATCACATAAATGGAGGTGTGGCAGAGGTGTGTCAACAGATGTGCCGTATTCTGACCTTGGCTTTACGAGCGTTGAATTAGTTTACCTTTCTGCCACGTTTGTGTGGTTGTTCCTGAGATATCTAGCTATAGTGAATCATATTAGGTTAACATATTACAGGTTGTGTAATAATTTGAATCATTATGGAACACAGACCATACGGAGCCGTTTAAAACTGGAGCCTGACGCACTGTTAAGGACGACTGGACCGTTGTCATCACAGTTCCTTGATTAGTGAGGGTTAATATACAATTGTACACTTTTCTCACGTACCAATAATTCATGGATTGAACAATTGAATATGGTAGCTTTCAGAATGAATCAAACCACTGTATTTTCTAATTGACCAATATATTTTGTGCGTAGAGGCTCTCCAAACTAGTTTTTTTTTATTATTCTTTAAATACTTTCTTAACCCTTAATACAATAAAGAAGATCAGAGTACTTTTAAATTGACCAATTGGTGCTGAACATAGACAAATACGTGTGTACTTACATGGCTTTCTTTAATTGATCCCTAATATTCTGAACAGTTCTCTCAATATATTCTAGTGAGTCTGTAGACTAAATTCTAATTTAAGGTACACCAAATTTAAAGGGATGGTGTCACACCCTGACCTTAGTATTCTTTGTTTTCCTTCTTATTTTGGTTAGGTCACGGTGTGACATGGGTGATGTTATTGTTTTTTGTCTTGTCTTGGGGTTTTTGGATGTTTATGGGGCTGTTTCCTTTCTAGGTAAATTGTATGTCTATGGTTGCCTAGATTGGTTCTCAATTAGAGGCAGCTGTCTATCGTTGTCTCTGATTGGGAACCATATTTAGGCAGCCATATTCTGTGGGTACTTGTTGGGTGATTGTCTATGTCTATGTCAGTTGCTTGTGTCAGCACAGTTCGTATTATAGCGTCGTGTTCAGTTCTTTCTTTAATTAAAACATCATCATGAACACATGCCACGCTGCATTTTGGTCCGCTTCTTACGAAGATCGTGACAGATGGCTTTATGTGAATAAGCCTTTTGAATGAAAACTCCATAAGATAATGTGTTGGCCAATAGGTGGGAGGGTTTTCAGCATTTGAATTACATTTATATAGTGTGAGCAAGGGAACCACGCCTGCAAAGCCATACGCACCAGAATAAGGTCAATCTGACTACCAACTACTGAGAAGTGCGCAGGAAAGGCCTTCTTATGAAATACGTACATTTCCTAAGGCTGATTCGGGTTTACTATACGTATGATAGGAGTCAGAGTTTGTGTCTGTTGACTTTGCTGTTAGTCAGCATGTCAGTTATCTCCTCACAAATGTCAAATACAGTATATCAGCATTTCGAAAGGCATTCCTCATGGATGCCTTTCCCTCATGGCGCCAGAGGGCATGGCTGACATATTATGTGCTCTTGTTTGTACCGTCTCTTATGACCGAAAAGAGCTTCTGGTCATCAGAACAGCGATTACTCACCTTGAACTGGACAAATCATTTTTCTTTAGAGGGATTTACTCAAGACACCCAACGAGGCCCTCATCAGTAGGAGAAAAAGACAGAGATATTGCGGGTGGAAATTGGGGTGCCTTGTAAGGATCTGGCGAGGAGTGGCTAATCTGCCTTTGCCATCTGTACTATTGGCCAACATACAATCGCTGGATACTAAAGTGGACGAACTACAAGCACGTGTATCCCACCAACGGGACATTCAAACTGTAATATCTTGTTTCACTGAGTCCTGGCTGAACGACGACATGAATAGCATACAGCTGGCGGGTTACACACATTATCGGCAGGATAGAATAGCAGACTCTGGTTAGACAAGGGTTGACGGTCTATGTATATTTAGAAACAACAGTTTGTGAACGATATCTAAGGAGGTCTTGAGGTTTTGCTCGCCTGAGCTAGAGTATCTCATGATAAGCTGTAGACCACACTGTCTACAAATAGACTTTTCATCTATATTGTTCGTAGCTGTCTATTTGCCACCACAAACCGATGCTGGCACTAAAACCGCACTCAATGAGCTGTATACGGCCATAAGCAAACAGGAAAATGCTCATCCAGAGGCGGCACTCCTCGTGGGCAGGAACTTTAATAATGCAGGGAAACTTAAATCCGTTTCACCTCATTTCTACCTGTAAGAACAGACACTGGTAGACAAGAAGCAAGTACAGGGAGTGAACATTTAGTAAAAACAGACATGAAACAAAACACGGATAGCGTCTGGACAGGGGAAACCCTTGAATGAGGCGTCCCACCTCGGGGAGCCTGACGGGTGGCCAAGGAATGAGTGCCAGATGAGCTGCCTGAGGTGTGGCAGCCCGACGATGCGTGGGAGCCTGATGAACCTGCTGAGGCATGATGTGGGGTGGGATCCTGCCGAGCCAACAGAGGCAAGGAAACCTCTCTGGCCAGCTTAGCCGTGGAAGCCCGACAAGCCAGCTAAGGCAACCCCCGGTTCCTTCGGGCAGCGGCACCTGGCCCCGACGTCACCAACCAAAACAAAAAACAAAACTCCCTGATACTTCCAATATTGGTGTCAGCATTCTGTAAGGACAGATGCTGGGAGATGAGAAGCAAGTACAGAGAGTGAATATTTTAAGAAATAACGGTCATGAAACAAAACGTGGACAGCATCTGGACAGGGGAAACAAAACAACATTAATGCTGACTCTGGGATCAAACTGAGGAACAGACAGATATAGAGGGGGCAATCAACAAAGTGAAGAGTCCAGGTGAGTGCAATGAAGCTCTGATGCGCGTAATGATGGTGAAAGGTGTGCATAATGATGGGCAGCCTGGTGCCCTTGAGCTTCAGAGAGGGGGAGCGGAGACAGGTGTGAATGTACCGACCCCTCTAGCATGTTAAATATAAAACCAGATGGAAAAAAACTCTAGACCACCTTTACTCCACACACAGAGATGTGTACAAAGCTCTCCCTCGCCCTCCATTAGGCAAATCTGGCCATAATTCTATCCTCCTGATTCTTGCTTACAAGCACAAGCAAAAGCAGGAAGCACCAGTGACTCGGTCAATAAAAAAACTGGTCAAATGAACCTGATGCTAAGCTACAGGACTGTTTTGCTAGCACAGACTGCAATATGTTTCGGGATTCTTCTAGATCAAAATCACATTTATTTATATAGCCCTTCATACATCAGCTGATATCTCAAAGTGCTGTACAGAAACCCAGCCTAAAACCCCAAACAGCAAGCAATGCAGGTGTAACGGTTTTCCTCCTCTTCTGAGGAGGAGTAGGAAGGATCGGACCAATATGCAGCGTGGTAAGTGTTCGTCATTTTAATCAACAGCACTGAACGCTAAAAATACAAAGTAACAAAAAGAACAACCGAAACAGTTCCGTTTGGTAAACTACATACAAAGACAGAAAGCAACTGCCCACAAATCATAGTGGGAAAACAGGCTGCCTAAGTATGGTTCTCAATCATAGACAACGATTGCAAGCTGCCTCTGATTGGGAACCATACCAGGCCAAACACATAGAAATGGAAAACCTAGAAAACACAACATAGAATGCCCACCCCAACTCACGCCCTGACCAAACTAAAACAGAGATAAAAAAGGAACTAAGGTCAGGACGTGACAGCAGGTATAGAAGCACGGTGGCTAGGAAAAACTCCCTGGAAAGGCCAAAACCTAGGAAGAAACCTAGAGAGGAACCAGGCTATGAGGGGTGGCCAGTCCTCTTCTGGCTGTGCCGGGTGGAGATTATAACAGAACATGGCCAAGATGTTCAAATGTTCATAAATGACCAGCATGGTCAAATAATAATAATCACAGTAGTTGTCAAGGGTGTAGCAAGTTAGCACCTCAAGAGTAAATGTCAGTTGGCTTTTCATAGCCGATCAGTAAGAGTATCTCTACCACTCCTGCTGTCTCTAGAGAGTTGAAAACAGCAGGTCTGGGACAGGTAGGGCGTCCGGTGAACAGGTCAGGATTCCATAGCCGCAGGCAGAACAGTTGAAACTGGAGCAGCAGCACGACCAGGTGGACCAGCAAGGAGTTGTCATGCCAGGTAGTCCTGAGGCATGGTCCTAGGGCTCAGGTCCTCCAAGAGAGAGAAAGAAAGAGGAAGAGAGAATTTACACAGGACACCGGATAAGACAGAAGAAGTACTCCAGATATAACAAACTGACCCTAGCCCCCCGACACATAAACTACGGCAGCTGGAGGCTGAGACAGGAGGGGTCAGGAGACACTGTGGCCCTATCCGATGATACCCCCGGACAGGGCCAAACAGGAAGGATATAACCCCACCCACTTTGCCAAAGCACAGCCCCCACACCACTAGAGGGATATCTTCAACCGCCAACTTACCATCCTGAGACAAGGCCGAGTATAGCCCACAAAGATCTCCACCACGGCACAACCCAAGTGAGGGGGCGCCAACCCAGACGGGATGATCACGTCAGTGACTCAACCCACTCAAGTGACTCACCCCTCCTAGGGACGGCATGAAAGAGCACAAGTAAGCCAGTGACTCAGCCCCTGTAATATGGTTAGAGGCAGAGAATCCCAGTGGAGAGAGGGGAACTGGCCAGGCAGAGACAGCAAGGGCGGTTCGTTGCTCCAGAGCCTTTCCGTTCACCTTCACACTCCTAGGTCAGACTACACTCAATCATATGACTCACTGAAGAGATGAGTCTTCAGTAAAGACTTAAAGGTTGAGATTGAGTCTGCGTCTGTCACATGGGTAAGCAGACGATTCCATAAAAATGGAGCTCTATAGAAGAAAGCCCTTCCTCCAGCTGTTTGCTTAGAAATTCTAGGGACAATTAGGAGGCCTGCGTCTTGTGACCGTAGCGTACGTGTAGGTATGTACGGCAGGACCAAATCAGAAAGATAGGTAGGAGCAAGCCCATGTAATGCTTTGTAGGTTAGCAAGTAAAACCTTGAAATCAGCCCTTGCCTTAACAGGAAGCCAGTGTAGGGAGGCTAGCACTGGAGTAATATGATAATTTTTTGGGGTTCTAGTCAGGATTCTAGCAGCCGTATTTAGCACGAACTGAAGTTTATTTAGTGCTTTATCCGGGTAGCCGGAAAGTAGAGCATTGCAATTCTAGATTGAGGAGTACATCACATCGGTCACTGGCTTCATCAATAAGTACATTGATGACCTCTTCTCCACAGTGACTGTACATACATACCCCAACCAGAAGCCTTGGATTACAGGCAACATCCACACTGAGTTAAAGTAGAGCTGCCGCTTTCAAGGAGCGGGACTCTAACCCAGAAGCTTACATGAAATCCCGCTATGCCCTCCGACAAACCATCAAACAGGCAAAGCGTCAATACAGGGCTAAGATCTAATCGTACTACACCGGCTCTGATGCTCGTTGGATGTGGCAGTGCTTGCAAACTATTACAGACTACAAAGAGAAGCACAGCCGCAAGCTGCCCAGTGACACAAGCCTACTCGACGAGCTAAATGACTTATATGCTCGCTTCGAGGCAAGTAACACTGAAACATGCATGAGAGCATCAGCTGTTCCAGACGACTGTGTGACCACGCTCTCCGTAGCTGATGTGAATAAGACCTCTAAACAGGTCAACATTCACAAGGCTGCAGTGCCAGACGGATTGCCAGTACATGTACTCTGAGCATGCGTTGACCAACGGGAAGTTAGAAATCTCTCCCTGTCTGAGTCTGTAATACCAACATGTTTCAAGCAGACCAACATGTTTTAAGTCTCTCCCTGTGCCCAAGAACACTAAGGTAACCTGCCTAAATGACTACCGACCCATAGTACTCACATCTGTAGCCACGAAGTGCTTTGAAAGGCTGGTCATGGCTCACATCAACACCATTATCCCAGAAACCCTAGACCCACTCCAATTTGCATACTGCCCCAACAGATCCACAGATGATGTAATCTCTATTGCAACACACACTGCCCTTTCACACCTGGACAAAAGGAACACCTATCTGAGAATGATATTCATTGACTATAGCTCACCGTTCAACACCATAGTGCCTTCAAAGCTCATCACTAAGCTAAGGACCCTGGGACTAAACACCTCCCTCTGCAACTGGACTTCCTGACGGGCCGCCCCCAGGTGGTAAGGGTAGGTAACAACACATCTGATCCTCAACACGGAGGCCCCTCAGAGGTGTGTGCTCAGCCCACTCCTGTACTCCCTGTTCACTCATGACTGCATGACCAGGCGCAACAACATTATTACGTTTTGCGATGACACAACAGTGTCACACAACAGTGTCATCGCCTGATCACTGACAACGACGAGCCAGCATGTTAGGGAGGAGGTCAGAGACCTGGCCATGTGGTGCCAGGACAACAACCTCCCCCTCAACATGATCAAAACAAAGAAGAAGATTTTGGATGACAGGAAAAGGAGGACCGAGCACCCCCCCCCCCATTCTCATCGACTGGGCTGTAGTGGAGCTGGTTGAGAGTTTCAAGTTCCTAGGTGTCCACATCCCAATTCATCCCCAACATGGTGCTTCATTCTCTCCCTGCAATTACACAAAAATACTGTCTTCCATTCTCTGTAGAATGGGAAATTCTTAACGTAAACTTAATTATTATAGTGTCCCCAGGAGGCATTACATTGAATTCCAGCTTCCTGCAATTACAGGAAGTGACTTCATTGGGGGTCATAGGGGCGGTTTCAAAGCATTACAAAGGTAGAATCTTTCCAAATGTTACATATTTGTGACCAGGAGACCGTCATGACCCGGCATACGAATTCTGAAGAGGATATTGGTCCAAAAATGTTTGTCTGTCTGTGTGCCTGTCTATCTGCCTACCCGTCTGTCTGTCCTGTGTGTCTTCCTGTCTGTCCTGCATATCTGCCTGCCTGCCTGTCTGTCACCTATGTATCTGTCTGTCTGTCTGGCCACCCGCCTGCCTGCATGTGTGTCTGTTGGGCTGTCTGTCTGTCTGCCTGACATAAGCTTCAACCCCGTGACACTCATCTTTTCCCATTGAGTTAAATGTATTGACATAAGCATCAGTTGGTTGATGCTCATCTTTCCCCATTGAATGCATAGTATTGACATGAGCTTCACATGTTGTGATATCTTTTTGAAAAAACTTTACAAGATGTGGCTGATAATGGGCTGTGAAAATATAAATACAGTTTGGTGTTTGAGGCTCCTGAGTGGTGCAGCGGTCTAAGGCACTGAGTGGTTCATATCCAGGCTGCATCACATCCGGCAGTGATTGAGAGTCCCGTAGGGTGGCGCACAATTGTCCCAGCGCCGTCTGGGTTTGGCCCGGGGTAGGCCGCCATTGTAAATAAGAATTTGATCTTCACTGACTTGCCTAGTTAAATAAAGGTTAGAAAAATACAAATAAATAAAAAGATGAGTATGACTGAGAATGAGATTTACTTAGCTTAACTCATGCATGCCTGTACATTCATACTGAACAAAATATAGTTTTGTTTCAAAGGTGATAGGTTCATCTTTTTTTGGTTCTTGGTAAAATACTTAACTTCGAAATTGAGAGTAGGCAACTTACAGTACATGTATATTTTCTCTACTTATCTTTGTTGGGAAACAGCAAAGTGTGACAAGGCTACCTACCACTAAACACCAAGTAGATGGTTTCGAATTAAGGCTTGGTTGTGGTGTGCTGTGTGTACATGAAGTGATTAAAGTTTCCTGTTGTCTATGTGACCCAGGAGTGCCCCGACAGGAGGGGGCTAAATGACCCCAAAGCCCCAAACATCCATATGGCACATTTCACATGACAGGGACAGAATCTGGAACAGTGACTGCAAAAATACACACAAAACGTGTATGACGCAACAAGCAGCTGAGCGATAGCTCCTGTACATTGAGAACACTTTCTCTTCAAGATAGATCTGACACGGAGCATTTCCTGCAGGCACATGTCACGCTGAAGTAGCTGCACTTCCCTTCCTGCAATTATACAGTAAGCTCCTCAATGATGAATATTGTCATTTTGACATGGATTGCTTTCTACTCCTGTGGCTTTTCACTCTCCTTGGGCAGGCGTCGATTGCTTACACACTACTTCTCTTTGTATTCCTATGTGGGCCCGAGAGCAACAAGCTGGGATTACATGGCCTCTTTCATGCAGTGTTCTCTTTCTTTCTGTTCACCATTTGATTTGCACGATGACGGTAACATTAGCCTCCACTGATTCTCTATCGCTTTAGTCACAGTCTGCATCATGTACATTATCAGCGGGTGGCTACTCCATCGACTCCATCCTAGTCTTAGCGTTGATTTGGCTGCTTTCCAAGACAGATTCTCCACTTGGCTTCTTTGACAAGATTGATATGTCACTTCACCGCCAGCAGATCCCAGAACAACAAGCTTGTTATCATGCAGAGACAACACTGAGTGTTTATGAGATGGCGCCGTTATCGTTTCTACCCGTACCACAGGGCTGCTCCCTGCCGTAAACAATATAACATGTTTTATAGTAGTATCCAGTAGCTTTTATCTCCCCATATCTCTTTTACAGCACGTCACAGCCCAGTACAGCAGGTTCAGTCTAAATGTACTAAATCCAATAAATAAAAGATCTCTCCTGTTCATAAAGCACATATAGTGGCAGCACTCAGGCTTGATTTAACGCTGTCAAATAGAGCTGTCTAGAGCTCTTATTGTTTATGCCAGAGCGGCAGGTAGCCTAGTGGTTAGGAGTGTTTGGTCCAGTAAACAGGAGGTTGCTGGTATGAATCCCTGAGCCAACTATGTGAAACATATGTCCATGTTCCCTTGAGGAAGGCACTTAACCCTCCTTTAAGTCGCTCTGGATAAGAGTGTCTGCTAAAGGACAAAACTTGAAATATACTGTATCCCATTGTGGTTTGGGAAGAAACAATAACGGAGCCTAGATTTATGGTGCTTTCAAAACAAAACACACAAAAAAGTTGAGTCATGATGATATCAGTGATCTTCAGGTCGTAGCTCTAGAAAGAGGCCCGAGTTCCCGATTTAAAATTCCGAGTTGGGTGAAAGTTTAAAACTTATTTTCCCAGTCGTGGCTCGTTTATCCCAAGATCCAAGTTGTCTTGACCTCACTAAAGTCAGATTTTGCAGTTCCGAGTTAACAGTTGTTTTGAGCTCAGCACAAATCATGCTTCATTGACAAGGCCGTGATGAATGTTTATAATTTTATACTAGGAAAAGAGACCCTTAATATTAGACTTCGGACCACACAGCCACTCCACTGAATAGCAGGCTAATGATTGCTTTGCAATGCTTGCAGTTAGCCACTGATTCCTTCCAAACCACTCATTGTTGAATTTGCGATTTCCAATTTGAGATTGTTGTGTGATGTTTATGTCCAATGGTCGACGAGCACCGATGCATTTCATCTATAATTTCTCTTCATTATTTCTCTTCATATGACAAGAATTAAAAAGGATTTGCAAGTAGATTGTCGACTTGATTCATGATGATGACTGCTAGCTAAGATTTTGAAAGTATGACGTTGACATGATCAGTCCAATCAAAGCTACTGTAGATATATATTTGTCACCATTATTTAACCAGATAGGCCAGTTGAGAACAAGTTCTCATGTACAACTAAGACCTGGCCAAGATAAAGCAAAGCAGCGTGACAAAAACAACAACACAGAGTTACACATGGGATAAACAAACACAGTCAATAACACAATAGAAAGATCTGTATACATTGTGTGCAAATGTAAGGCAATAAATAGGCCGTAGTGGCGAAGAAATTACAATTTAGCAATTAACACTGGAGTGATAGATGTGCAGATGACGATGTGCAAGTAGAAATACTGGTGTGCAAAAAAGCAGGAAAACAAAAACAAATATGACCAATAATACAGTCATTGGCAACAGAGAACAGGAAGGAAAAGTGGCCAAAGGAGGTGTTGGCTTTGGGGATGACCAGTGAAATATACCTGTTGGAGCACGTGCTACGGGTGGGTGTTGCTATGGTGACCAGTGAGCTGAGATAAGGCGGAGCTTTACCTAGCAAAGACTTATAGATGACCTGGAGCCAGTGGGTTTGGCGACAAATATGTAGCAAGAACTAGTCAACGAGAGCATACAGGTCACAGTGGTGGGTAGTATATGGGGCTTTGGTGACAAAACGGATGGCACTGTGATAGACTACATCAAATTTGTAAATGACATCGCCGAAGTCAAGGATCGGTAGCGTAGTCAGTTTTACGAGGGTATATTTGACAGCATGGAGGCTTTGTTGCGAAATAGGAAGCCGAATCTAGATTTCATTTTGGATTGGAGATGCTTAATATGTGTCTGGAAGGAGAGTTTACAGTCTAGCCAGACACCTAGGTATTTATAGTTGTCCACATATTCTGATTCATAACCGTCCAGAGTAGTGATGCTAGTCGGGCGGGCTGGTAGCGATCGGTTGAAGAGCATGCATTTCGTTTAACGTGATAACGTGATTTGACGTAATTTTATCTGTGGCCAATGACCTTGAGCCTTGGATGAGCACTTCTAATGTAACTCTATGGCAGCACCCAAGGGGCTTAAATTTTCGAGCTCTACCCTTAGACTTGGCGATGACGTAGTGTCCCCATGAGTGACAGAACACTGGGCCAATCACAGCGGATATATTTTATATATCACTATCACTATCATGCACATGCACCCTCACACATAAGGATGGCTCTGTTGCAGAAAGACTGATTGTAATGGATGCGTGCTGGTGGCAGGGAAGTTAGGCGCAGGAGAGTGAACTTGGTATAAACAGAGCAGTTTAATAAATGCTAAAAAACTCTGAAAACCAATATATACAAAAATAATATAAAAGGGTACAAAACCCGTCGCACACCAGAACATGACTTGCACAAAACATACAAACAAACAATCACCGACAAAGACATGAGGGGAAACAGAGGGTTAAATAAACAACATGTAATTGATGGGATTGAAACCAGGTGTGTGGAAGACAAAACCAATGGAAAATGAAAAATGGATCAGCAAAAGGTTGTGAGTTGACAAGGTTTCAGTTAAACTGTTCCCAGTGTATATATTGAAAATAGGTGTTCTTAACTAAGTGAGGGTCGCAAAAAACCATGGAAACAAATCTGTCATTCAGAGTTACCTCTGCTGGAGAGGAAGTACTCATCAGAAATTGCACCTAGGAATAAGGGTGTTCTGCCAGTCACTGGGGATGGCTAGAATGTCGGTGACGTCGACCGCCGAACACCGCCCTAACAAGGACAGGGACCAACTTCGGCAGAAATCGTGACACTGATACATGTTTGATAGTGTCTTGATGCTGTATTGTTTGTCCTTCATATTCACGTTTTTGTAATAAATAATTTTTTTAAATTTAAAAATTTAAAATTAAAAAGACCACGTTTGTATGTGACTTTAGTAACTCAATAATATATATTTTTTTACATTGTTTGCAAACTGATATGTAACTCGTATTCATGCCACAATGACATGTAAAACAGGCAAGCCCCCAATTATATTTTTCTAAAAATGTGGGGCTCAAAACACCTGCCCTGAATGACGGGTCACTACTGTTTATGGGTAGCAATCCTTTGTATGAAGTGCATACATTACCACACATATTAATCGTTAATTGTGTAAGTAAATTAAGATATGCAAAACTGCTTTATAAATACGGTACCAGTCAAAAGTTTGGACACACCTACTCATTCCAGGGTTTTTCTTTATTTTCACAATTTTTTACATTGTAGAATAATAGTGAATACATCAAAACTATGAAATAATACATATGGAATAAAATAGTAAAAATAAAGAAAAACCCTGGAATGAGTAGGTTTGTCCAAAAAAAGTGTTAAACAAATCAAAATACATTTTAAATATGATTCTTAAAAGCAGCCACAGTTTTCCTTGAGAGATTTGCACACTCTTGGCATTGTCTCGCCCAGTTTCATGAGGTAGTCAGTCACATGGAATGCAATTCAATTAACAGGTGTGCCTTTTTAAAAGTTAATTTGTAGAATTTCTTTCCTTATAATGTGTTTGAGCCAAACAGTTGTGTTGTGACAAGGTAGGGTTGGAAAACAGAAGATAGCCCTATTTGGTAAAATAACAAGTCTATATATTATGGCAAGAACAGCTCAAAAAAGCAAGGAGAAATGACAGTCCATCATTACTTTTTAAGACATGAAGGTCAGTTAATTCGGAAAATCTAAAGAACTTTTATAGTTTCTTCAAGTTTTGGGGCGGCAGGGTAGCTTAGTGGTTAGAGCGTTGGACTAGTAACCGAAAGGTTGTGAGTTCAAACCCCCGAGCTGACAAGGTACAAATCTGTCGTTCTTGAACAGGCAGTTAACCCACTGTTCCCAGGCCATCATTGAAAATAAGAATTTGTTCTTAACTGACTTGCCTGGTAAAATAAAAAAATAAAAATAAAAAGCAGTTCAACACATTCAACAACACAGAGTTACACATGGAGTAAAACAAACATACAGTCAATATTACAGTAGAAAAATACATCTATATACGATGTGAGCAAAGGAGGTGAGTTAAGGGAGGTAAAGGCAAAAAAGGCAATAGTGGCGAAGTAAATACAATATAGCAAGTAAAACACTGGAAAAGGCCAAAAAGGCCTGATTGGTGGAGTGCCGCAGAGATGGTTGTCCTTCTGGAAGGTTCTCCCATCTCCACAGAGGAACTCTGAAGCTCTGTCAGAGTGACCATTGCATTCTTGGTCACCTCCCTGACCAAGGCCCTTCTCCCCCGATTGCGCCGTTCGGCAGGCGCCCAGCTATAGAAAGAGTATTGGTGGTTCCAAACACTTGCAAAAAATAACTGTTTTCGTCATTCTGGTGTATGGTCTGTCAGCCACCTTCAGTCCAGCTCGACATCTCATTTTCAACCCACAGAGGCCCGGAGCTTTAGCCCCGATCAATGTGTCTCTCCCTGGACATAAAATGTTAGCTGAGGTTAGTGTCAATGTGTTACGCTCCACAGCTTCACAGGCTCCATTCGTCCAACCCTCCTTAGGCGAAAGGGTGGGAGAGGGTGAGATAGGGATGAGAGGAGCTGAAGGGACACAATCTGTTGGTTGGCTATATATTTGTTTGTTTTTCTTTTTTATATATATATACTGTACCGGTCAAAAGCTTGCACACACCTTCTTAGGGTTTTCTTTATTTTTACTATTTTCTACATCTACAACACAAATGGAATCACGTAGTAACCAAAAAAAGTGTAAAACAAATGTATATTTTATATTTTAAATTCTTCAAAGTAGCCACCCTTTGCATTGACGACAGCTTTGCACACTCAAGAGCTTTTATAGTTTCTTAAAGTGCAGTCGCAAAAACCATCCGGCGCTATGATGAAACTGGCTCTCATGAGGACCACCACAGGAAAGGAAGACCCAGAGTTACCTTTGCTGCAGAGGATCATTTCATTAGTTACCAGCCTCAGAAATTGCAGCCCAAATAAATGCTTCACAGAGTTCAAGTAACAGACACATCTCATCATCAACTGTTCAGAGGAGACTGCGTGAATCAGGCCTTCATTGTCGAAAAGAAACCACTAATAAAGGACATGAATAAGAAGAAGAGACTTGCTTGGGGCAAGAAACATGAGCGATGGACATTATACCAATGGAAATCTGTCCTTTAGTCTGATGAGCCCAAATTTGACATTTTTAGTTCCAACTGCCTTTGTCTTTGTGAGACGCAGAGTAGGTGAATGGATGATCTCCGCATGTGTGGTTCCCACCATGAAACATGGAGGAGGAGGTGTGATGGTGTGGAGGTGCTTTGCTGGTGATACTGTCTGTGATTTATTTAGAATTCAAGGCACACTTAACCAGCATGGCTATCACAGCATTCTGCAGCGATTACACATCCCATCTGGTTTGCACTTAGTGGGACTATGATTTGTTTTTCAACAGGACAATATACCAACACACCTCCAGGCTGTGTAAGGGCTATTTGACCAAGAAGGAGAGTGATGGAGTGCTGCATCAGATGACCTGACCCCCACAGTCACCCAACCTCCACCCAATTGAGATGGTTTGGGATGAGTTGGACCACAGAGTGAAGGAAAAGCAGCCAACAAGTACTCATGACTGTTGAAAAAGCTTTCCAGGTGAAGCACAGCTGAGTGTGCAAAGCTGTCATCAGGCAAAGGGTGGCTACTTTGAACATTTTTAAATCTAAAATAATAATTTAGATTTTTTTAAACACTTTTTTGGTTACCACATGTACATTATTCCATATGTGTTATTTTATCATTTTGATGTCTTTACTATTATTATACAATATAGAAAAATGTACAAATAAAGAAAAACCCTTTAAGGAGTAGGTGTGTCCAAACGTATGGCTGGTACTGTTTATTCCTTGCTGCACGTATGAGCAACATTATATTGTCAATTAACAAGCAATTTTGAAAATAATTATTTACAAAAATGACTGACTGCTTTTTTTATTTAGTAAGAAAAGTTGTATTCATTTTTTCTAAGGCCTTCTCATCATAAATCCTACAATAGCCACCTGTTTGTAAAAGGCCGTGTTGTGCATATCTGTAGAAATAATATCATTTAATTGAGAAACTTGTAATTCAGGTATTTTGCTGGTTATTTACAGAGCGCTTTATCAGAGGGTGACAGGTGTGTGGGTGAGCAACCTTGGAGTCAGAGAGGAAAGAGGGGAAAATTTGGATACCCAAACACCTTACCAATGGGAATGTCATTAGGACCAGTTTATCCTGTTAACAGGCTATGCACACATTCATTCCCAAACATCTTTGAGTCACATCTGACTGTATTAATCCCTACAACCTACCCCAGCTTTGGATAAATCTTTGTGTGTGTGCGCGCGTGTATATGAGTGCTCGCGTTTGAGAGAGAGAAAAAAAAATAGAGAATGATTGAACGATATAGAGGTTGGCTATTATATTTATCTGTATTCTGTTCGCCTTCCTTTCACCTCAACCTTCATTCATGATTGTCTTTCTCATCTAGTTACTACTGAGAAGGCTGCTTTTATAGCTTCTGTAAAGAAGAAAGCTGTTTTAAGTTAGCAGACAAAGAATTTGCCAACATGTTTATGCAAATTTGCTACCATAACAATACTTTTTACTGTAATAAAATAAGAAATGTGTGTCTGGTAAACCTCATGTCTGCTTGAGCTTGGCTATTTGCTTTAAAATACCATAACATTGACAGGTCTAGTGGGTCTATCCAACTATCCAAAAAATGGAGTACATTGCTCACAAGGGGCCAGATTATTCCAGGTCCTCCAAATAGTGCCGAATCAGGGGACCTGTTTAAAGATTGATGTGGCCAATACTGTCGCCCCATTTCATTTTTCAATATACTGTATCTCAATTTACGATTTATGAAGGACATTTTGATGATTCGCTATGCAGTTGTCATCACAGCTCTCCATTATTTAATGTAGTGTGTGTGAAGAATACACTTGAGCACTGCATACAGCCTGGGCGCACCTTTAAAAATAAACGGATGCTTTCAATGCTGCTTTCCACAGCAATATCCCATGTATTACTCCAAATGAATGTGCTGTGATAAGGACAGATGGAAACTGCCATATTGTTAGCTGCCATATATGTTCAAATCCATGGTATTTATTTGTGCAGTCATCTGGATAAAATCACTATGTTAATAGTGTTTTGACGAAGTTGCAAAAGTAACCATGTGTTTTGATTGCATCCTAATTGAATTGATGTAAATACAATGAAGATGTGTCAAAGTATACAGAGATTAACTGCAAATAATGACACATGAATCTCAGGATTCTGAGAGTAATTATCAATATTTGACAGGCTACATGATCAGTGATCCATTTATTTCTTATAGACAATTAACAATGCAAAATACAAAACACAAACCATCCAAACAACAAGAGCAGTTTTTACAATGCAGAGAACTGTCAGCAGGAGAGACCAGGTTGCACAACATTGCTGAGTGAAGAGAAACTGTATACTGTACATAGATTTCTTTCTTTTTGAAATCACACCACAACATCATTTGTTTTACAGTGTCCATGCTGCAAACTCGCTACCAGGCACATACCTTCTCTGAAACATACTGCAGTTGTAGTGTTACCAAAGAAGAACAGCGTAGCTCCACACTGATCGCTCCATAGCAAAAATATTGTACATTGATTGGAACAAACAATACAACTGAACCAAACAAACAACGTTATTACGCAACAGCTCTACTGGCAGACAATTTAAATGGGGCAAAGGTACGGATTGAAAACAGGTCTTGAAACATAGATTGAAAAACATACATTTCTCGTGGTACCGAACAATCAACTTGCAAGCATTTTTACAGCATCCCAAAAGGGACAGAGAGGGTGTTTCATCAGCATAAAATAAACAGCAAAGAACTGTATCTTTTTTCTTGATTTGAATTCTAAATCCAATCAATGCTCGTTCCTTTTATGCTTTATCTTTCTGTTTTTTTGACACTGTGCCCATGCTTTATGGCTGTACCATGACACACCAGCCTCCCTCAAATCTCCAAAGTAGGACACTTTGGCATTGATGAATCCTCTAATCTCGCCTTTGCTCTGTGGCAGTGGTTCGCAAACATTTTATATTCCCGTACCCCTTCAAACGTTCAACCTCCAGCTGTGTACCCCCTCTAGCACCAGGGTCAGCGCACTCTCAAATGTTGTTTTTTGCAATAATTTAAAGCCTGCCATACACATACTCTACGATACATTTATTAAACATAAGAATGAATGTGAGTTTTGTCACAACCCGGCTCGTGGGAAGTGACAAAGAGCTCTTACAGGACCAGGGCACAAATAATAATAGAATTTTACTCTTTATTTAGCCATCTTACATATAAAACTTTATTTGTTCATTGAAAAAAGAAAAGAAAAACTCACCGCAGGTTAATGAGAAGGGTGTGCTTTAAATGACGCACATAACTCTGCAATGTTGGGTTGACTGAGTCTCAGTCTTAAATAATTTTTCACACACAGTCTGTGCCTGTGTTTAATTTTCATGCTAGTGAGGGCCGAGAATCCACTCTCACATGGGTAGGTGGTTGCAAAGGGCATCAGTGTCTTAACAGCACGATTTGCCAAGGCAGGATACTCTGTGCGCAGCCCAATCCAGAAATCTGGCAGTGGCTTCTGATTAAATTCAATTTTCACAGAACCGCTTGTTGCAATTTCGATAAGGCTCTCTTGTTAAGATATTGGTAAGTGGAATGGAGGCAGGGCATGGAAGAGATAATGAATCCAGTTGTTTGTGTCAGCTGTTTGGGAAAGTACCTGCGTAATTGCGCACCCAACTCACTCAGGTGCTTCGCTATATAACATTTGACGTTGTCTGTAAGCTTGAGTTCATTTGCACACAAAAAATCCTACAATGATGGAAAGATCTGTGTGTTGTCCTTGTTAATGCAGACAGAAAAGAGCTCCAACGTCTTAATCATAGCCTCAATTTTGTCCCGCACATTGAATATAGTTGCGGAAGGTCCCTGTAATCCTAGATTCAGATCATTCAGGTGAGAAAAAAACATGAGCCAGATAGGCCAGTCGTGTGAGAAACTCGTCATCGTGCAAGTGGTCAGAGAAGTGAAAATTACGGTCAGTAAAGAAAACTTTAAGCTCGTCTCGCAATTCAAAAAATGATGTCAATACTTTGCCCCTTCATAACCAGCGCACTTCTGCATGTTGTAAAAACGTTACATAGTCGCTGCCCATATCATTGCATAGTGCAGAAAATACACGAGAGTTCAGGAGCATTGCTTTAACAAAGTTAACCATAGTGTCCAAAACATCTTTCAATCTGTCAGACATTCCTTTGGCAGCAAGAGCCTCTCAGTGGATGCTGCAGTGTACCTAAGTGGCATCGGGAGCAACGGCTGGCACACGCGTGACCACTCCACTATGTATCCCTGTCATGGCTTTTGCGCCATCAGTACAGATACCAACACATTTTGACCACATCCATTTGATGTCACAAAGCTGTCCAGTACCTTAAAAATATCCTCTCCTGTTGTCCTGGTTTCCAAAAATTCCATAACGGACATATTCCAGGAGCTGTCCCAGGCCCGCCACGTCTGTTGACTCATCCAGCTGTGACGCACAGAATTTACTGGCTTGTTTGCGAAGCGGTAATTGTTTCAAAGTATCACCTGCCATGCCACTGATGCGTTGTGAAACAGTGTTGTTTGATGAAGGTGTCGTTTTTTTGGCCTTTCCCCCAGGATTGTCCCAGCCATATCCACGGCAGCAGGTAGAATTAAGTCTTCCACGATAGTATGTGACTTGCATGTCCTAGCCACTCGGTAGTTCACCATATAAGACGGTATCTGTTGTTCATGGTATCTGTTGCTTTTATACATGTCTTACTACTCAAAAGTCATCTTAATTCTCGCTCAAAAAACTCCTGTGGGTTATTTTTCAAATTGGCATGTTTTGTTTCTAAATGTCTGCACACGAGCGAAGGTTTCATCGAGTTGTGAGATAGTACTTTTGCACATATAACACACTGCGGCTGAGGAAAGGTACTACTCCCAATATAAGTGTAGTTCTCATCATATTTGCGTCTCTTCTATGGTCCAATGTCCCTGTCTGTTGTTTGGTGCTTTCCCGGGTAAGGGGGCAGTAGCTCTTCGGCTGTATCAGATTCACAAGTGTCAGTGTCCATGCTAGCTGGGCTAACAACAAATGTAGAATTACTGATGCTAGCATTGGATGTGCTCGTGGAAGCAAAACAACTTGTGTCGTCGACAGGTGCAGGTGTAGTACTGCTGGTAGTAGCAGTACTACCAGTAGAGCTGGTATGCGTCTCTATGGACGTGGGCCTTACTTTTTGTAACTATTTATCAATTTCCGAACAAACGGAATGAGCAGCAGCTATGTTTGGCTACATACGGACAGTTACTGGAATTCCCGCGAGAGAGTAACGGTTAATGTGATTGGATGTTGGATTATTTGACTAGGCTACCTGTATTTGACATTGTGTTGTTATTTCGCTGAACACTAGATGGTTTAATTTAATTTTTGGCAGTGAAACGAGGTTTCTCAGGTGAGAAAAAAAACTCACCCAAATATATAGCCCCGTTGGAAAATATAAATGGACTGTTTGAAAATGTGAAGAATTTTGTATCTTTTTTATTTAATGTGAATCACCTTTTTATTTGGCGTACCCCTGACGGCATTGCGCGTACCCCAGTTTGGAAATAGCTGCTCTGTGGGATGTGCTTGGGGGGATCCATTAAGGGGGCATGCTACCATCAGTCTCTGCTTTTGCGGATGTCAACATAATGTTTGGTCTGGTCATGTCAGGCCCCTGACCTAGAGACAACCAATCAACCACCCAGGTGTCTGAGTCATCAAATAACTTTCTCATTATGGACTCTGGGCCTTTCAATTCTTTTTGATTGAATCCACACCACAGTAGTCCATTATGGGGACAGCAGGATGTTTAACCATGCTGCATTTTTTTGACACTAGCCCCTGTGGAAAGTTCTATATCAGGTGAACCTTTTAGTCAATAAGGCTACCATACATTTTTGACACTAGCCCCTGCAGAACGTTCCATATCAGGTGAGCCTGATTTATAGTAACCAATAAGGTTACAACAAAGTCAAATGACATTGAGCAATCAAACGGATGAAAGACCTGGAGTGTCATTGCTTTGCTCTCATTCCTTTTCATCATCTGTAACCTTTAAAGAAATTTCATCCCACCTCATCTCTATTTCCCTGACAGGCGGGTTTCAAAGCAATGTGTGATATTTACCCTCCTCGAGCAGAGATGGTTTTAATACTCTGCCTCCTTTGAATTTTGCCTTTGAAATGTGGTCAGTGATCACATTCTCCCTATGCTGTTTCCAAACATGCAAAGTAGCAGGATGGTTCAAACAACTATGGCCAGACAGTTTGACTCCTCCTGTAGAGTGAGCTTTTAAACACACACACACACACACACACACACACACACACACACACACACACACACACACACACACACACACACACACACACACACACACAAACACACACACACTGAGTACCTGGCCTAGACTTCTCCAGATAAAAAAGAGGGATAATATCTTTCCCTTTTTTCCACTCTACAGAGATGGAAACTGTCACTCAGTATGTGAAAGCAGTGAAAGCAGTATTACCTGGCAAATTAAATCTGTGTGTCACACAATGTTTAAGACTGATTTAAACAATGCCTATAATTGGGTGCTTTGTGCTAAGATGGCTACAGAGAGGGGAGAATATATTTTCACCATGCTAGATAACGAAATTAAGCATTCCTTCCTCTATTAACAACACATTTTTGGTATTTAATGTTTGCCGTTGTACTGCTGAAATATTAGAGCAATTCCTCTGCAGAAAATGAATTATAGAATAGAATTCACAAACTAGAGCCTGAATGGATGTACTTTTTCTGTCAGGGAGTGCTAAGGGCAACCCTGCATGACAGAGAGGGGTCCACAAATGACATCCTCTTGGTGCTGGGCAGGAACTGGTCACTGGGTGTGGGCGTGGCCAACTCGTCCATCTCGGTAGTAAAGTGGTCAGGGCTCTCTCCATTGGTTGTGTCCTTGATGACACTGTAGGTCAGGGCCGCGCTGTAAGACGCCGGCTTCTCCAATCGCTGCGGACCGCAGTGACACAACTTCTTGAAGGAGGTGCGGAACTTCTGAGACATGGCGTTGTAGATGACCGGGTTGACGGCACTGTTCAGGTAGATGCAGATGCGGCAGAAGAGTAGGAACCAGTGGTCCAGGTAAGCCTTGTCCAGGAAGGAGTTTACCACCACCAGCGTCCGGTAGGGCATCCAGAGGAGGGCGAAGAGTACCACCACCACAGCTAACATCTTAGTCACCTGACAACAACACATGGGAGAAAATCAACAGACATTTTCATCAAAAGACAGGGGAAAGAATAGAATTCAGCTTGACCGCTGTAAAAAAAACATTTTTACACGATCATGAACAATGTTCTGTTCCTACTGTGCAAAGAAAAGTGGTTAAAATGGGTCAGAGAGCACCCTCTGACAATTAATATCAACCACAGACTGAAGGGACGGACAAAACAGCATCTGTAAGACTAAACCAACAGAGCCTAGAGAGCAGTTTAATAACAAATATAATTATGATGTGATAATGTTTATATTAAACTCTATCATCCTTATTTATGTTGTGAGGTCTCATACCAGTGATGTGTCTCTTATTAGATAGGGCCAGGGAGCGACTATCATCATTACCCGAGGAAGATTCCTGATCACTATCCTTATTCAATTTTGATCTTTTGAGGTAATTCATCAGGCCCTGGTAAGTGGCATGGATTGCACTGGTTTCCATTCATCGCTAGGCCAGTTATAGATGCGTGTGTTAAGTCAGAGCCTTATCCTGACTTGTTTTGCTAAATGACCTAGCAGTGAGCACAGATCCATCATCTGTCTTTCTTGTCTATGCCACTGAGACAGAAAGAGCCCAAGGCCGGCTTGGTCCATGTACAGACAAGGCTGAAGATGTGCAACCAAGGTAACCTAATTCATTACAAATAAAATATCTAAGATGTCTTTAGTGCGTATGTCTTCACACCCCAGAGTTAATGCTTGGTGGAAGCACCTTCAGCAGCCCTTACAGCTGGGAATCATTTTTTTCTAATATTCTACCAACTTTGCTCACAACTCTTCTTCTTCTTCAAGCAACGTACATGTCTGTGGTTGGTTTTTGTCAAAATTGCTTACGCAATTTGGTTGGGAGTCATTGATGGACAGCAATATTCAAACATGGTCTCAGATTTTCAAGCAAATTTCATTTAGGACTGAGACTGGACCACTCAGGAATACTTAACATCTCTTGGAAAGCCATTCTGGTGTGTCTTTGGCATTAAAATGTGTGTAATTGTCCCGCTGAAAAATAGAAGACTGAGGCGGTTTTCCTCTAACCTTTTTACCTGGGCTTTGCTACTTTCATTTTTATCGGGGGTGAAGGTACTATATATATAATTTCGTACATGTAGAATTACATATAGAATCCCTATTCAATTAATAGGAACTCTGTGGACCTATTAGTAAAAATCTGTCGTTTTAACTTATTAACTTATTTGATTACTTCAATTACTTCAAAGGGCTCCTGTAAGCCTGGCAACCTGCGCATGTTACATACTGACCAAACCGGACGCGTGCGTAAGTCCGCGTGTGCCATCGTGCACACATAGATTTTGTTCGCCCACACCAGAAGCGATTAGGACACGCAGGTTGAAATATTAATTTGGGGACAGTTCAAAAATAATTAAAAATTTATGGCAATTTAGCTAGCTAGCTTGCTGTGCTGGCTAATTTGTCCTGGGATATAAACATCGGGTTGTTATTTTACCTGAAATGCACAAGGTCCTCTACTCCGACAATTAATCCACAGATAAAACGGTAAACTCAATTTGTTTGTCGTTATCTCTCCTCCTTCCTACAAGCTTCTTTTTCTTCTTTGGACTTTATATGGCGGTTGGCACCCAACCTTACGGTGCATTACTACAACCGACTGGAGCGTGGATGTCAGTTCCTCTGTCAATCACCCACGTGGGTATATACTCCCAAAAACCAATGAGGGGATGGCATGTTTCTAAAAACCAATGAGGAAATTTGAGAGGCAGGACTTTCCTTTGAGCATCACAAAAGGAACCGCGAGCAGTATGGGTGTAATGATTGAATAACATATCTGTGTACACTGATTTTGCGTCGCTCGCGATGTGGTCAGCATGCTAGTCCACTCTAAAATAATTCCCACATTCATACAGTGCACTGAGCAGCGGCCATTTGATAAATGGAAAGAGACATCTGTTACAAATCATCCAAAAGTGTAAGGAATTTCATTCTGTGATTGTCATTCATTAGGCCAACACTTGTAAACTGTCCAGTCGCATCTCCTTCTCGGCCACTCATCTCTGCCCTCACAAAATGTCACCGTTATCGTCGAACCATATCACATTTTGCGGCGTATTCTACAAGTTTTCTAGTCCATTCACTCATTTTCATGAGGGTGACATGCATTAATGATAAATAGTAGTGTAATAGCCTAAAGGTTTCTTGGCATCTTCGTTTTAAATATTGTGTTGGCTCACGTTCAACCGGTATGGTGTACATGTATCCCATGTACATGTATGCCAGTATTTATTTTGCCGGTACTCTATCTCCAGTCCCTGCTGGTGACAAGCATTCCCATAACATGCTGCTGGCACCACAATACTTGAAAATCCACTCCATATAGCTTACTGCTCCCTTTCTTCAGATAAACTTACACCCCTCCCATTCGCATGCTCAGTCTCAGGTGCTATGTATGCTCTATATGCGTTACAAACTACATCATTCAGTGACGTGTGCTGTCAGCATAGCGGTGAGGCTTTATGAGTCTATATTAATGTGGTTTGTTGCATGTTGACTTGCTCGTGCTGCACACTGTAATCTACTTACAATGATAACCCACTGGTTGAATTAACGTTGTTTCCACGTCGTTTCAATGAAATTACGTTGAACTAACGTGGAATAGATGTGGAATAGACATCTGTGCCCAGAGGGCAAATGTCCACTTCTCTTGGATGTTATCATACACTCTTAGAAAAAAAGATCTTAATTATCTATGACCTAAAAGGGTTCTTCGGCTGTCCCCATAAAATAACCCTTTGAAGAACCCTTTTTGGTTTGAGGTGGAAACCTTTCCACACAGTGTTCTACATGGAACACAAAAGGCTTCTACCTTGAACCAAAATGAGTTCTCCTATGGGGACAGCCGAAGAACCCTTTTGGAAGCAATTTTTGTACAAGTGTACAGTATATTCTTGGAATGAACACCCCAACTTCATGACATATCATACCAGTGCAATTATAAAACTGTTGAATTCATAATCTAATTATACTGGAGTCACACACACACACACACACACACACACACACACACAAACAAGCTGTAGTTATTACACTGTAGATACACCGTTATAAGATCAACTTTAAAACAATAATGGCAACTTACCTGCCTGCGAGAGCGGGCAGTTGTGCTACAGGATGAATTGTTGGTGCTCATCATCCTATTTCCTTGGCATGATTCTTTTTTCCACTTTTTAGTATTTTCCTTGGGGTCTGCCGGCAATGGGTTGAGGAAAAGAATTCTAGCGATAAATCCATACAGAACAGTGGCTAGCATGAGAGGCACCACATAGAACACGGCAAAGTCAGTGAAGTAGATTGGCAGGTAAAGATTTCTTGACACTTTGTATTCACATGAGACCAAGGTAATATTGTCGTAAATCAACTCTTTCGTGTCAGACAGATAAAACCACAAGGCGCAGTAGAGCGAGGTAAAAGCCCAAACGACCACTATGATTTTCTTTGCTCTTGACAGAGTGCACATAAACTGCGCTTTTATGGGGTGGCAGATGGCTATATACCGCTCAATGGTGAAAGCGGAGATGGAGCATGAAGACGCGTTGATGCCCAAGTACTGGAAATAAGTTATGCTAAGGCACCCGACGTATCCGTACACCCAGCCTCCTCCATACAAACTCTCTGTAATATTCGGCAGTCCCGCTGCAGTCAGAACCATCAGGTCGGCCACCGCCAAACTCACCAGGTAACAGTTGGTGGGTGTCCGCATGTGTTTGGTTGTAAGAACAACTAGTATCACCATAACGTTTCCAACTATTCCTATCCCACAGATGAGGATCACAAAAAATATGCTGACCACTTTGTATTCCATGCTATAATCAGTCCATGGACCAAGCGTCTGGTTATCTGGATTTGAAGTAACATTTTCCATGGTTTAGTTCTGTACACTTCACTTGGAGGAGTAATTCATTTCAGACATAGACTTTACATTTAAAATAGCCTCGAGAGCTCCATTAAAAAATATATATTAGTTCCGAAACGAAGTCATTATTCAATAACGTTTTTTGTATTACTTATCCAAAATAAAATGTCAATCATTTCATGAGGTTGTGAAAGCGATATATCATATAAAATCGAGCAAAATATATTCGATTAATACGAAGACCAGGTTTGGATGTTGGTGTTGTTTACCCATGTTTTAGTCCTCTTTAGGTACGAAGTTAGTCAACTGACAGTAAAAGCAGAGGTAAAGTAAAGAGGTGTGACATGTCGTGCGCTGCTCCAGTCTAAGACAGCCTTCTCATTACGCACAGAGCTCCAAACAGCGTTTTGATTGTGGCTCCACTCTCTACCAGCTGTTCTAGTAGTGGTGTGGTTGTAGCCAACAGAAAAGCCCTGTATGCATGCATGATAGAGCAGGGACGTGAATTTTAACAATGGATATAAAACATGTACACAGTAAAAATGTACTATTTGGATAAAGCCTAAAACAATAAATGAGTTAGGTATTCTCAATTTTAGAAAGCTACGTTTGTGTGAAACCAAATATATTAGACAAATATATGATTCAATGCCAACTGTTGTATTTGATTATTACCATACCTATATTTCAAGTTGTAAATTTGTAAAATCCTACTCAAATTGGATATTTCAGATGTATTGGTTATCTGACATTGGGAATGTTCTCAAATAGTTCAAAACAATGTTCTTCAGTGGGAATTTCAGTACTTCAACATAAACGTTTCCTGCAGTTTCCTGTGGTTCTATGTAAAGTCGGGTTTAACAGAACATTCAAATAATGTTTTGTTCTTTAATCCTTATTTTACCAGGTAAATTGACTGAGAACACATTCTCATTTACAGAAAAGACCTGGGGAATAGTTACAGGGGAGGTGAAAGTGCCAATTGGAAGCTGGGGATGATTAGGTGGCCATGATGGTATGACGGCCAGATTGTGAATTTTGCCAGGACACTGGGGTTAACACCCCTAGTCTTACGATAAGTGCCATGGGATCATTAGTGAGAATCAGGACACCCGTTTAACGTCCCATCCGAAAGACAGCACCCTACACAGGGCAATGTCCCAAATTACTGCCCTGGGGGCAAGCCTGCTTAGGTTCAGTGGCAAGCCAGCCAGCACCGAACTTACTTTGGCTTTCTGGTTTCACCGAAAAAATGTTACAAATACAAACTAATATATATATATAAAACCCATTTTTTCATGTTTTACCAAGTGGATATTTAACTTTGGAATAAACTATCCACATTTTCAATTGGGTTACAAGTAATTAATTACATTTCCTCTTAATGAAGATATTAAGTTGGTTCCATTGGATGAATAAGTGACTCCAAACACTTTCTTTACATAATACTCTCACATTAACTGATTAGAATATTGTAACTAAATGGTGGCCATTACATCAACGGAAATCTTTCAGGGCATTTTAGTATCACAGTACTTAAGCAGATATCATTTAAGAGTCAGTGCTGGCAGTGAACATAAAATCATTTTAAAAAACAACACAATACCTGAAAAGACATTCACTCTCACGAGTGGCCCAAAATTACAAAGTGAAAACCACGCCCCATTAGGCCACGCCTCCAACTCTTATGCTAGACTACCGCCACTACATTGCACCCATCGCTATGCAATGTGAATGTGCATGAAGTGTTGTAAGCAATTGAGAAGCATCAATTTAAAAAAAAATTTGAATCACATTGATCTGTCAAATTCGGTATTTGATTTCAGACAAATTGAATTGAATAGGTTGAACAAAACAAAGTGTAATTTTGAATCACAGTGTTTAAATTACTAAAATGTACAGTACCAGTCAAAAGTTTGGACACACCTAATCATTCCAGCGTTTGTCTTTATCTTTACGTTCTAGAATAATAGAGAAGATATCAGAACTATGAAATAACACATATGGAATCATTTAGTAACCAAAAAAGTGTGAAACAAATCAAAATGTATTTTATATTTCAGATTCTCCAAAGTAGCCAACCTTTGCCTTGATGACATCTTTGCACACTCTTTTACATATTCAACCCCTTTTTTGGGCAGGTACAAAACTACCGTAATTCTTCCGTTCATTTTTTTTTAACCAGTACCGGTTACCACCATTGTATTCATGAGAGTCTCCCCTTTCCACAGAGTGGTCATAATAGTTATAAGTCAAGCCATTCCGGCGCTACAGAAGTTTTGTGTCAAGGTCTGACAAACACTTTTCTAGCTCTGCCACCTTTCACCACAGATGCGGAAGTGCCACAGCGCTAGTTTAAATTGACAGATTTTGATGGGGATTTTCGGATTATGTTAGCGAGATTGACGCACCAGTTCATCAATCGACTCTGACTCTAGGGGGTTTTAAGCACAATAAAAGTGTAACATATTCCATGAATTGGATTTATAACATAGCCTATCATACAAATTTGTAAACATATGACACAAAATGGATGCGGTAGTACACAATTGGATGTAGTAGTACACAAACAAACGGGTAACCTGTTTTGACTTGTGAGCACCTCTTTCAAAACTACTGGCTGAAGTTATACATAAAGTTCAAGAGGGCATCTGTGTTAAATGGCTGAAACAGTGAACGCTGATAATGCATCAATTGTTAATAATGTCTGCTGTGAACCATCTGCTCCTGTGTGTCATTACTCTATTGTCATGGCTCTATCGACCCATACCATGTCAGTAGAGGGGTAAATGTATTAGCGATGTTTGCAAATCAAATCAAAGTGTATTTGTCACGTGCGCCGAATTCAACAGGTGTAGACCTTACAGTGAAATGCTTACTTACAGGCTCTAACCAATGGTGCATGGGGTGTGTGTGTGTGTGTGTGTGTGTGTGTGTGTGTGTGTGTGTGTGTGTGTGTGTGTGTGTGTGTGTGTGTGTGTGTGTGTGTGTGTGTAGGTAAGTAAATAAATAAAACAACAGTAAAAAGGCATTTGAATAAAGAGTAGCAAGGCAATGTACAGACACCTGTTAGCAGTATGTAGTATGTACATGTAGGTATATACAGTGCCTTGCGAAAGTATTCGGCCCCCTTGAACTTTGCGACCTTTTGCCACATTTCAGGCTTCAAACATAAAGATATAAAACTGTATTTTTTTGTGAAAAATCAACAACAAGTGGGACACAATCATGAAGTGGAACGACATTTGTTGGATATTTCAAACTTTTTTAACAAATCAAAAACTGAAAAATTGGGCGTGCAAAATTATTCAGCCCCTTTACTTTCAGTGCAGCAAACTCTCTCCAGACGTTCAGTGGGGATCTCTGAATGATCCAATGTTGACCTAAATGACTAATGATGATAAATACAATCCACCTGTGTGTAATCAAGTCTCCGTATAAATGCACCTGCACTGTGATAGACTCAGAGGTCTGTTAAAAGCGCAGAGAGCATCATGAAGAACAAGGAACACACCAGGCAGGTCCGAGATACTGTTGTGAAGAAGTTTAAAGCCGGATTTGGATACAAAAAGATTTCCCAAGCTTTAAACATCCCAAGGAGCACTGTGCAAGCGATAATTTTGAAATGGAAGGAGTATCAGACCACTGCAAATCTACCAAGACCTGGCCGTCCCTCTAAACTTTCAGCTCATACAAGGAGAAGACTGATCAGAGATGCAGCCAAGAGGCCCATGATCACTCTGGATGAACTGCAGAGATCTACAGCTGAGGTGGGAGACAACAATCAGTCGTATATTGCACAAATCTGGCCTTTATGGAAGAGTGGCAAGAAGAAAGCCATTTCTTAAAGATATCCATAAAAAGTGTTGTTTAAAGTTTGCCACAAGCCACCTGGGAGACACACCAAGCATGTGGAAGAAGGTGCTCTGGTCAGATGAAACCAAAATTGAACTTTTTGGCAACAATGCAAAACGTTATGTTTGGCGTAAAAGCAACACAGCTCATCACCCTGAACACACCCTATCCCCACTGTCAAACATGGTGGTGGCAGCATCATGGTTTGGGCCTGCTTTTCTTCAGCAGGGACAGGGAAGATGGTTAAAATTGATGGGAAGATGGATGGAGCCAAATACAGGACCATTCTGGAAGAAAACTTGATGGAGTCTGCAAAAAACCTGAGACTGGGATGGAGATTTGTCTTCCAACAAGACAATGATCCAAAACATAAAGCAAAATCTACAATGGAATGGTTCAAAAATAAACATATCCAGGTGTTAGAATGGCCAAGTCAAAGTCCAGACCTGAATCCAATCAAGAATCTGTGGAAAGAACTGAAAACTGCTGTTCACAAATGCTCTCCATCCAACCTCACTGAGCTCGAGCTATTTTGCAAGGAGGAATGGGAAAAAATTTCAGTCTCTCGATGTGCAAAACTGATAGAGACATACACCAAGCGACTTACAGCTGTAATCGCAGCAAAAGGTGGCGCTACAAAGTATTAACTTAAGGGGGCTGAATCATTTTGCACGCCCAATTTTTCAGTTTTTGATTTGTTAAAAAAGTTTGAAATATCCAATAAATGTCGTTCCACTTCATGATTGTGTCCCACTTGTTGTTCATTCTTCACAAAAAAATACGGTTTTATATCTTTATGTTTGAAGCCTGAAATGTTGCAAAAGGTCGCAAAGTTCAAAGGGGCCGAATACTTTCGCAAGGCACTGTATTTAGTGTGTCCGTCCTCACAGGCGGAGTTCAGGAGGTTAAGATCACACATTTTTCAAAGTACAGATGGAGAGAGACATGTAATTACAATTGGACACCCTAAGCACAAAACCTTCACTATAGGGGTTCAAAATGACCATAGTCTAATATGTTATCGATACATATTGAAGGGTTGATTTGAGGCCTCGACTCCCAAGGCTGATGTGATAAATCTCTGGGTTGACGTCAATTTATTTGATTTATTTATTTAACCTTTATGTAACTCAATGAAAGGGTTACTGGAATCAATATGTCAGTTTACTGCTGTTGTGACCTGGAGCAAGGTACTTGTTGTTTCCAGTCTGTCGTGGGTGCTGTTACAGCAAAAATAACAGGCAATAAAAATATCCCATTGTAAAACCTCTCTGTGATTGGACATTTAAGCATAATTCAGTAAGAAAATAGTTATAGTTCATATATTAATATACCACACCTCCTAAATAATAGTCATGGACACCGCTCACAAAACAAATGTGACTTGATCAGTGGTGTTCTCATCGTCACATCGGTCACCTCTCTGTGATTGGACATTTAAGCATAATTCAGTAAGAAAATAGTTATAGTTCATATATTAATATACCACACCTCCTAAATAATAGTCATGGACACCGCTCACAAAACAAATGTGACTTGATCAGTGGTGTTCTCATCGTCACATCGGCATGACTCTGCAGGTACTCACACGTATTAATTAGAATGGGCTTTCACTACCATCTTGTGGACAAATTGCAAATGGAAGGACTTGGGGAAATACATCCTCCACCATTGTGTGCTTTTGTTTAGGTCAAGGAATGCCTAAAGGAATATGAAACAACATTTAATTAGGACTCTTAACAGACCCAATTATACTCAAGGGGGAGAATTATGAAAACGGTGACTTCTTAATGCAGATTCATTCATCACTGACCACTGCCCCCCCCCCCCCCCCTTTAAGCCTTGAGACAATCGAGACATGAGTATGTTTGTGTTTTGTATGTGTGCCATTCAGAGGGTGAATTGAATGGGTAAGACAAAAGGTTTCATTGCCTTTGAACGGGGTATGGTAGTAGGTGCCAGGCACACCGGTATGATTGTGTCAAGCAAGAACTGTAACGCTGCTGGGTTTTTCACTTTTCAACAGTTTCCCGCGTGTAACAAGAATGGTCCACCACCCGAAGGGAATCCAGCCAACTTGGAGTCAACAACTTGAATTGAGGCTGTTTTGAGGGCAAATGGGGGTGCAACTCAATATTCTAATGTTTTATACAGTCAGTGTATTTTTAAAAACAGTCAAACTGTCAATTGAATCCCCAAACTGTTTTGGTATCAACTCAACTGCACTCTTGCAAAATGGGTTATGTTATATCATAGAGGAAGAGGTAAAAACGGCTTTTGTTTTTCACCGTGTGGACAAGTTTTCTCTATTATCACCAAACATATTTCAATTTTCTGAACTGCTGCATTCTCTCAGGAGGTGGGTGTATTCCTTTAGGCTAAACAATCTCTTGGGTGTGTTTGCTGAGCGCGTAGTCTGAAATATAATTAAAATGTTGGGTCATAGTTGACTTATCATTCATCTTAAACTGAAACGTGAATGTGTAACTGACTAAGTTATTGCAGGGTTGTCAGTCCATTCATTTGTGAAGATCTATTTCGTAAAAGCTTTGACTGTGATGTAATTGTATTTTATGCTAATGCCATGAATTATTTATTACAAAGCATTTTGTGAATACATTCCTGTTCTAATTTAACTTTCAAGCTAAACTCCACAACAACAAAAAATAAAGGTTAGTTTTATTTTTTTTGTATTTGCCGTAGTTACCTTGCCAACAGACTTCTCAAGGTTTGGCACGTTTCGTCTCCAAAAATGAATGACATTTGGCCTGAAGTCAAGCTTATTTAATTTGACTAGTGAACAAAACCTATCCATGATTCAAACCTGTGTGTTTTCCATAATAAAAAGATTTCCTGCAAAAGTTTGCTCTGCATACAAAAACACAAAAATAGCTGTTTTTTGACCCAACACTAAATCCCCATGACGTGGTTTGATCACAATAATAGCAAATATTGCTCACTCTAAAACTAGATTTTCAACTGCATGGTGTAATAATGTCATAATTAGATACAATAATGTCACAAAGAGATAGGACTAATATTTCAGTTGCATAGACATTTGGGGGCAAGTCGTAGAATTGCACAAAATAGCTTCCAGATAAATTAGTATGCAAAGCAAGCCCCCGCTACGGTAGAGGCCTTAGTTGATAGCATTAAATTCATTATAATGCAGAGAGTGCGGGTAGACAGAAAATAATAATCAATTATCCCTGCCTAGAAGTTTAATCGAATGAGCAGCATGAGTTAATGATTGTTGCAAAAAAAAGTTTTTTTATCTCTTCATCTTTTCATCAAAAGATGAATTTGTTCTTTAATCTGCCAATCTGGGACACACACACACAGCCTTGCCTTCCTGTATTTGCTTCCATCTTTTGAGGTGTATTCCTTCTGAAAGTCATTTTTAAAAAAGCTGATTGATATTCAAATGAGAGAAAACAGCACTATATTGCGAGAAGTTACAACATAACCCATAGTATCCATGTCAGGGCAAGACCTTGGTCCAATTAGGAAAACCATTCAATGAACCTTCAGTGCCAACTACTGAATATTTTATGACCCTGTCTAACTGTTATCAACCTCTACAACCGCTCTCGGATTTCCCTACTACTCCCTATCTCTCTATTATACTCTGTACTTTTCTTTCTCTAATAGAGTCCCTGAGGTCATTTTATTTTCTCGTAACGCTCTGGCCACCCTGCCTTGTCCTCCCCTGGAAGACGGTGTCAAAACATCTCAAATGCAGCTAGGGTTTGCGTGCCAACTCTCCAAAATCTCTAAGGCATACGCCACCAGCTTATTAATAATCCACCAAGCATTGGCCTTTAGATGCCCAGAGGCTGATGCTTGATCATATTCCCTTCTGTACACTTGAAATTGCTCATAAATGTAATTGGAATAAGTAACATAGATTCATCTATCAAATTTCATCACATGACATGGGCATGTAGGGTGGGAGGCTGTTTAATGTTTACATTAGCTGGTTAATGTTTAGCGCTTTAGGTTTTAGACTTAGGGTTCATGTTCTATTCTTGTTCTCTTTTCTAAAAAGGCGTCAAGATTGTCATAGTCCATACATATCCTCTGTACATCCAGCACACTTGCTTGTAAATATCCGTTCCTATTTTGATGTTGTTTGCTCATACGTTACTTTGTCTTCATTGTGATTGCTGCCAAAGGAATTGCCTCTTTGAGGACATGAACCTTTTCTGAATCAAAATGAGTTATCCCCTAAAGATAATGCACGAGGAGTGGCCTATCCATGTATATAATCTACAGCCCATTCTACCTTTGGATGTGCCAGTGGCATGAGACACTCTATGAAGATGTACTGGCCTCTGGGTTGCTGTCTTTGCCGGATGCAGGGTGTTTGTCCTTGGCGGAGTGGTGTAGCCTCGCTGTAGCAGATAACAACCGATGGTCTGTAAGTCTGAGACAAGTGCACAGTCACATACGGTATCAGCTCTGTTCATACTTGGAATAGACAGCAGCTTGGCCATTCTCATAATGCAGGGTCATGATACATCAAGCCATGACTGGGCAGTATTGCTTCCCAAGCTCCGCTCTAACAACTTGCTAGATTAATCACTTCCCTCCTCTCTCTCCTCTCTCCTCCAGCCTCATCGGTTAAACGGTAGCTTATTGGGCCATGGGCCAAAGTCCTTCACCCTGTACTGCTTCTGGTCTGCTGCTGGCAACGTGTGACTGGGCAATTCTGTCTGATGCTGTTGTCTGTTTGTGCTCTGGAATGTAATAGTTTGCTCTCTCGATATTTTCATGGCCTCAATAGCTTTGAATTGTGGTGCATGGGACACAGCTGCATAAAGGAACAGGGTTATACTAACAAATATGCAGGTGGAGGTGACAATGGCATCAATTGAAATGCAAAGTGTTGCCATTCAGAAAGATCATTGTACTGTATCTTTCGGATTGCTTTAAAGCTTTACAAAGATGAGGATGACATGTACTAATATTTTCAGGGCTAGCTCTCTAGATTAAATATGGATTAAATTATGCTTTTGACATAGTGACCACTAATCTTCCATGGGGCCAGGGCACACAGATTGTTGGGCTAATAACCGAAAGGTTACTGGATCAAGAATCCCAGAGCCGACAATGTAAAAATCTGTCATTCTGCCCCTGAGCAAGGCAGTTAACCCCCAACAACTACTGCTCCCCTGGCGCCTGATGACGTGGATGTCGATTAAGGCAGCCCCCCCCCCCCACACCTCTCTGATTCAGAGGGGTTGGGTTAATTGTGGAATACACATTTCAGTTGAATGCATTCAGTTGTATAATTGACTAGGTGCCCCCTTTCCCTTTCTCCCATGTGGATCAGTTGACCACTGTAAACGGGCTATTGGTTTTAGGCCTATGCATGTTTTCACTTGATGCAACCAAGCATCTACAGGAAGTACACATCTTGAGAAGATTATTAGCACAGCTCTAGTAACGTTAATTGACATTTGATCAAATTAACGAAATCGAATGTCCATAAGGTTGATACTTTAGGGGCAAAATGTTTAAGTCTATATGGACTTCAAATGCAGAGGTCCATGAGAATTAAATCCTCTCTGGTGTGTGTTTATTTGAATGCACACCGAAGTAATCTGCATCTACTCAAGGGTACCGGGGGGAGCCAGCTCATTTCAGCACCATAGCGAGGCAGCTTAAACCTTGCGTGGGAGGGAGGGACTACAGCGAAAATCTTTCCTCCCAAGCAGACAAGGACTCGAGGCTACGTTTTCAGTTTCGTTAAAGGCATTTAGTCATCGATCTATTATGATTCCTCTATGCAAAGTATTCTGGCATGATGAAGAATGAATTCTAAAGAAGTAAGTGCTTTTATATTATTTATTGCCTGAAATACAGTAGTTTATATTAGCTGAGCACACTAAGCAGATGCACTGTGGCTATAGGGAAGACTGTGCATGCTCCAAATACGCATCGCAAAAACTATCACGTTATTTGATGAATCTTCAACATTTCACAGCGATGTTGTGAATAAGAGCATATTGCATGGCGTGGAAAGCCGTTTATCTACTTCAAACCCATCCCCTTTCCCGCACAGAGCAGCCTACTGGAATGATTTATCTCCATAACAGCCTATTATTGGAAAATGTATGTGCCCTACGATACAGTTATGTACACTTCTCATGACTAGGTATGTGTGTTCTTACATACTATGATATACATTATGTTTGAAAAATAACTACAGATAATCGGGTTGAAGGGGATTGCACACTAATTGGATACTGCTAATCTGTCACTTTAATCGCTTTGTATACATGGAGCAAATTACTTAAACCCAAACAATTGTACATTTTTAGGCTAAGTATTTCTGATAACATCATGAGCATACTTGCCCATAATGCGCTTGAAGCGCCACAAATTACGCACAGGTGGCTGCTGTTTTCCCCAATGCAATAATTTGAATAGTTTTTAATAATCAGGCCCTATGTGACATCTGCTTTGTCAATTATTTTTCATCAGGGAAGCTGCGGACTCAGAACGCCTTGGGGAAATAACTGAAGTGAACCAGCGGAAAGAATCGAATGGCTTCTGTAGAGCTGCTTTATATAGATAAGGAAGGAAGAGGCAGACAACCCGATCCTCCCCGCGTCCTTGACTGGGCTTCCAATCCGGTTCATGTTCGTAAAGCGAGCAGTTCAGCCGGAGGGGCGCTCTCTATCTCAGCTCCGGGCTGCAAAGGACTGTGTAATTCAGCACCAAGGACGGTTCCCCTTAACGGACGTCCGCATTTTAAACACGGTCACCCTGCGGTGGAGAAAGTCAGAGTGTGCTGCGACGAAGAATCAGAGACAGCTTTCACCTATGTCGACGAGAATGTGAATTTGCGCCTGCCAAGCCCGGGGAAAAGTGCGGAAAGTATCCACAAATCCTGGTGTAGGCCTAATGACTGTGCGAGCGACATTCGGCCCGAGGGGTTGCATGAGCTCTCCCTAATGTCAGATGATGATCTTGCATCAGAAAGTTCGGGGGCATCTGTAGATTACGGTTTTATAAGCGCGGTCACTTTCCTAGTCACTGGGATCTCGTTAGTGATTATATCCTATGCAGTCCCTCGCGAGGTCAAAGTGGACCCGGAGAGCGTGTCCGCGAGGGAGATGGAGAGGCTGGAAATCGAAAGTGCCAGGGTAGGGGCACACCTGGATAGGTGCGTGATAGCAGGGCTTTGTCTACTGACGCTGGGCGGGGTAGTGCTGTCCACTCTGCTAATGATATCTATGTGGCAGGGAGAGATGTACAGGAGAAAGGCCTTTGCATATTCCAAGCACTCAGCAAAGCTATATGGCTCCATTATTTTAAAAACGAGGTCAAGCCCTAGTCGATCGTCCGCACACCTGTCTGTGAAGGAAGAGATAGAAGAGACCTTGAATTAAAATGATATCCGGTTGACAAAATACTTTGTCTTGTGTTACTAAGCCAGGCCAACACAATAATGCATGATGTAGGTTCTCCAGACCCAAAGCGTGCAACCGGAACACATCAGTCGGTCTACCTACAGTTACATTAGCATAACTGTTAAAATGTTCATTTGTTTTAATATCCAAGATTATGAAGTATACATTGTCTTACAGTATCATCTCCATATAATTTAATGGACGTGCAAGGTATAGGCCTATTTAAGCAGAATGAATAAGCATGACAACAAAAATAAAAAATAAACCTTTTTTTTTTTTTGCTTTTGGAAATGGAAAATGCTGGGTCACATTTTTTCATAAATGCAATCTCTGAGAGGTTTCATTTATTATTAAGGTGATCCATTTTTTATGTGAAAGTGCCCGACAGTCAGTAATGTGATGCACACACACATTCTAGAGGGAAACGTGTCTGTCCCATGAGTTTAGAAAGTGAGATGTATTAGCCTAGTCTAGTGCCCTATATCAAATCTGATATGTCAAAATCTGCTCAGTGGTGCACATGCTAACATCCAATGGCCTTTTTTACTTCCTCAATGCAGGTGAGCCTAATTCTCACTGTGGTTTCTCACTGTGTGTGTATCTGTGTGTGTACGGAGGGGGGCCACATAATCACACATGAAAGACTTGCCCCAGTTTATAAAGCTGTCCTGCCCTGTATTGTACTGCACTGTATTGTACTGCACTGTGTTGCACAGTACACGTCAAATAACCTACTTCTAATGTACTGTACCTGCAGTATATGCAATTATCATACTTGAATGATCACGCAACACGAGAACTCACTGGATCACAATATAACAATGTAATAAATCTTTAAGAGAAATAGGCTTTTATTTATAGGCTAGGCCTACGCTACCAATGTTTTTATTATAGGCTGCTAATGGACTTACATCCTACGACACTCTAAACCGTATTGTATTCCCCCGAGGAGTCTCAGATATGCCTTTAAAATGTTACTGGAAAAGGGATCTGTTTCTTTTAACAAACCAGAAACTATGGGTGCAACAAAAACAGGAAATGTTCTATTCAGTTCATAGAACTGTTGGTTGAGAATGATTTTCTCCATGGTGAAGTGAGACACATCACCACTGTCATTTGCGACTGTCTCTGTGTTGTTGGCCTACTACTGTAGCCTTTGAGTCAAGAAGCGTCAAAGGAGACTTGTTACCTTGAAAATGGTTCCATGATTTCAATTCTTCAAAAGCCTTTATTCACAATCACAAGTGCTTGCCTCGAGGGGAAATATGCGTGTTGGATATCACTAGAAAAAGCTCATTCATGTTGTCATTTTGTGGGGCAAATTCATGTTGTAATTTTGTGGGGCAAATTCATGTTGTCATTTTGTGGGGCAAATTCATGTTGTCATTTTGTGGGGCAAATTCATGTTGTCATTTTGTGGGGCAAATTCATGTTGTTGGCTATTAATTATACTCGTCATGTGTTTTCCACTCTACTGTTCGATCATGCATATACTGTAATGGAATAAAATATACACCCCAAGAATTACAGCAACATGGTAAGACTCTTGTTACTATAAGGAGACCCTACAGTCTCGAGAGCACCTTCTTTTGTGACAATTGCACAGTTATGGCTTAACGCATGGTACAGTAATACGACATACATGTACTGGTTGTGTAACTGTACAGTAGCAGACTGAAGGTGAAACAGAAACTCTTCAACTCAATGCATTACTTGACACGTGTCCTAAGTACCTTTAACATCAGACAACCTAGCCTAGTTGGATTAGATTTTAGCAGACAGTCTTAACCCATAGCAATTTACAGTAGTGACTGCATACATTTTCAAATGTGTTTGTACTGGTCCCCAGTGGGAATTGAATCCAGAACCCTGGCATTGCAAGTGCAATGTCCTACCAACTGAGCTACACGGGGTGGCACGGATGTCTCTCTCCAGTGGAAAAGCACTTTCCTTGTTCCCTCTTCCCTTTTCACTTCTAGGATGCATCCCAATAATCTCTCCTTTATTTTGACGTGTGCACTTCCCTTAATTGATTTGACAGGAAATGACAGTCATAAGACACTCCTCCAGCCCATGCCTACACCAATCCAATGCTGTGGGGTGTAGTGACCGGGAGCACACTTCGGGAAGAAGGAGAGATCATTGGGACATACTCCTTATTCTCTGGTCACAGAGGAGTAACGGTAAAAGGTATCTGCACCAGAGAAACGGGGTGTTTTGGTAGTTAAAGGAGAGTAAAATGCCAAATCAGAGAGCTTTCCAGAAAGTTATATAAAAAAATACATATATTTCTGTACATCCAAGAATAATATGTTTGGAGGCAAGGAGATGAAGAGGGGAGAGGCCACAAAGATGCAAGGAAATAATAGAGAATACTATCTCAATTTCGATTTGCACAATTCCTCACATCCTTTCTCTTCGCCACCTCGATTCCTCACATTCTATCTCTTTGACCTTCCTCCCGACAATAAAGGAAGAGAAGGTCTAAGGTCCCTCCCGTCTGACTTTACCCTCCGATACATTTTCAAAAGGAGGCGAGGTGGAGCACGTGAGAGATGCCTTCCTCCTTGTTGACGTGGAGCTGTAGAGCTCCCACCAGGCCCACCATCTCTCTGCCATCCAAATGTCTCTCAGGGATTTGATCACGGATTTGCTCAGTTCGACAGCATTTTACAAGTCAAGCTCAAGTGTATTTCCAGAGGTTTCATGCATAAGCTCTTTAGCTGTGAGAGAGCGCTTCACAGCTAAGACACACTGATTGATATTTTGTAGATCCCCGTGTAAGAAGATCTACCAAGGTAAGACAGGATCAGAGACAAGAGAGCGGGGCTGAGCTGCCATTAGCATTCATTTCCCAAGTGTACTACACGCTAACGTGCTGTCATTTATGTTAATTGGCCAGTGTGTGTGTGTGCATGTGCATGTGCATGTGTCTCTCTCTGTGTGTGTGTGTGTGTGTGTGTGTGTGTGTGTGTGTGTGTGTGTGTGTGTGTGTGTGTGTGTGTGTGTGTGTGTGTGTGTGTGTGTGTGTGTGTGTGTGTGTGTGTGTGTGTGTGAGACAGGCAGAGCTTACTTTCCTCCACCATACAACTGATTTCTATGGCTTTTGTGAGGTGAGCTCATCCCTTCATCTCAGGCGTATGGTAAGCGACTCAGGAAAAGTTTCCAATTCTATTGATTGCTCACGAGGGGGCACGCTAAAGGCAAACACTCCAGGGACATGACTTCACTCTTGGCCACTCTCACCAGCCTTACTCAGAGGGGTTATTTTTAACAAGAGTGCATAATGCATTTTCTGGAACGCTTACAAGCTGTTATTTACATTCGTTGGAGTACCTTATTGTATTGTGAATTTAGTCCAGTAAAGCTTCTTGCTCAGAATATAGAGTTTTTCATTTAGAATGCATCGATTTACATTGTTCAGCCCATGTAGGCCCTCTTGCATATTTTTCATGTTTGCATGAAATTAGTTCTAATGCTCTTTGGAAATCCAGGTTTATGTTGACATGACCTCTTAAAGCACACCTCATTTTGAAACATACCCCCTCCTATGTGCCCTTCTATTTCGGGAATACTCAGTGCTTCAGCAATGTCTTATACAGCGTTTTATAGAGACATTCTTAAGAGCAAAAGGCAACACATGCAGCTCCATGTCAAAACGATTTACACTTCTACGACCTCTGGTTGTCCGTGTTCTGCATCATTAACATTGAGGCGGTCGAGGGTAGCGGCACTCTGTCACTCGCTCCGTAGCCAAATGCATTGAACTCTTTGAGCTGCGTCATCCCTCAGCCCCACAATCAAGCCTGCACAGTCATTTCCTGTGTTGTCCTTGGCACTTGCAATCACTTTCTTCTACAGCTTAAACTATTAGTCTGCCTGCCTCCTTCTGCCTACTCTGTGCTGTGGCATCTAGTCCAACAGGAAATGAGGTTATTAGTTTTGGTCAATCTTAACCACTTAACCAATGTAAGCAAGAATGAAATGCCATGGTGCATACGTGTGTTTATTTCAAATGCTGAAGGAGAGTATAATTGCAAAGTGGGCATATTGAATATTGGATGAGCAGTAGTGTAATAAATGCTGTTTGCTACGACACTGGCCATAATAGTCGTACCAGTGTGGTGGTTAAAGAGTACCGTAGGAATTCATGTGGATATAAAAAGCCTGCTGGTAAAGGCCTAAATGCAATATTGGTACCATTTTTGTCACTTCACATACAGTGACTTAGGAAAGTATTCAGACCCCATGATTTTTCCCCCACGTTTTGTTAAATTACAGACTTATTAAAAAAAAAAAATAATCTGCAATCTACTGTACACATAATAACCCATAATGACAAAGCAAAAACAGATTTTTTGAAATGTTTGCAAATGTATTAAAACTTTTTTTTTAAGAAACACCTTATTTAGATAAATATTCAGACCCTTTGCTATGATATTTGAAATTGAGCTCAGGTGAATCCTGTTTCCTGAGTCCATCTGTGGTAAATTCAATTGATGATTTGGAAAGGCACACACCTGTCTATATGAGGTCCCAAAGTTGACAGTGCATGTCAGAGCAAGAACCAAGCCATATGAGGTCGTAGTAATTGTCCGTAGAACTCAGAGACACAGATCTGAGGAAGGGTACCAACAAATGTCTGCATCATTGAAGGTCCCCAAGGACACAGATGCCTCCATAATTCTTAAATGGAAGAAGTTTGGAACCACCAAGACTCTTCCTAGAGCTGGCCGCCCAGCTAAACTAAGCAATCGGGGGAGAAGGGCCTTGGTCATGAGGTGACCAAGAACCCGGTGGTCATTCTGACAGAGCTCCAGAGTTCCTCTGTGGAGATGGGAGGACCTTCCAGAAGGACAACCATCTCTATAGCACTCCACCAATCAGCCCTTTATGGTAGAGTGGCCAGACGGAAGCCACTCCTCAGTAAAAGGCACATGACAGCCCACTTGGAGTTTGCCAAAAAGGAACCTAAATAACTCTCAGACCATGAGAAACAAGATTCTCTGGTCTGATGAAACCAAGATTGAACTCTTTGTCCTGAATGCCAAGCATCACGTCTGGAGGAAACCTGGCACCATCCTTACGATGAAACATGGTGGTGGCAGCATCATGCTGTGGGGACGTTTTTCAGTGGCAGGGACTGGGAGTCAAGTCAGGGTCGAGGGAAAGATGAACGGAGCAAAGAACAGAGAGATCCTTGAGCACCTGCTCCAGAGCACTCAGGTCCTCAGATTGGGGTGACAGTTCACCTTCCAACAGGACAACAACCCTAAGCACACAACCAAGACAATGCAGGAGTCGCTTCAAGACAAGTCTCTGAATTTTCTTGAGTGGCCCAGCCAAAACCTGGACTTGAACCCGATCAAACATCTCTGGAGAGACCTGAAAATAGCTGCTCAGCAACGCTCCCCATCCAACCTGACAGAGCTTGAGAGGATTTGCAGAGACGAATGGGAGAAACTCCCCATATACAGGTGTGCCAAGCTTGTAGCTTCATACCCAAGAAGAATCAATGCTGTAATCGCTGCCAAAGGTGCTTCAACAAAGTACTGAGTAAACCGTCAGAATACTTACAGTACCAGTAAAACGTTTGTATCTCTACAGGATCTCTACAGATTGGTGTTATATTTGAGATTTTTCAAAGTAGTCACCCTTTGCTTTGATGACAACTTTGCACACTCTTGGCATTCTCTTAACCAGCTTCATGAGGTAGTCACGTGGAATGCATTTCAATTCACAGGTGTGCCTTTTTAAAAGTTAATTTGTGGAATTTCTTTCCATCTTAATGTGTTTGAGACAATCAGTTGTGTTTTGACAAGGTAGGGGTGGTATTCAGTAAAATATCAAATCCATATTATGGCAAGAACAGCTCAAATAAGCAAAGATAAATGACAACCCATCAGTACTTTAAGACATGGAGGTCAGTCAATACGGAAAATTTCAATAACTTCTAAAGATTCTTTAAGTGTAGTCGCAAAAACGAACAAGCACTATGATGAAACTGGCTCCCGAGAGGACCGCCACAAGAAAGGAAAACCCAGAGTTACCTCTGCTGCAGATGATAAGTTCATTAGAGTTACCAGCCTCAGAAATTGCAGCCCAAATAAATGTTTCACAGAGTTCAAGTAACAGACACATCTCAATATAAACTTTTCAGAGGAGACTGTGTGAATCAGGCCTTCATGGTCTAATTGCTGCAAAGAAACCACTACTAAAGGACACCAATAAGAAGAAGAGACTTGCTTGGGACAAGAAACACGAGCAATGGACCTTACACCGGTGGAAATCTGTCCTTTGGTCTGATGAGTCCAAATTTGAGATTTTTGTTTCCAACCACTGTGTCTTTGTGAGACGCAGAGTCGGTGAACGGATGATCTCCGCATATGTGGTTCCCACCGTGAAGCATGGAGGAGAAGGTGGATGGTGTGGGGGTGCTTTGCTGGTGACACTGTGATTTATTTAGAATTCAAGGCGCACTTAACCCGCATGGCTACCACAACATTCTGCAGCGATACGCCATCTCATCTGGTTTGCGCTTAGTGGGACTATGATTTGTTTTTCAACAGGACAATGACCCATTAACCTCCAGGCTGTGTAAGGCCTATTTGACCAAGAAGGAGAAGGATGGATCACTGCATCAGATGACCTGGCCTCCACAATCACCAGATCTCAACCAATTGAGATGGTTTGGGATGAGTTGGATCGCAGAGTGAAGGAAAAGCAGCTAACAAATGCTCAGCATATGTGGGAACTCCTTCAAGACTGTTGGAAAAGCATTCCAGTTGAAGCTGGTTGAGAGAATGCCAAGTGTGTGCAATGCTGTCAACAAGGCAAAGGATGGGTACTTTGAAGAATATAAAATATATTTAGATTTGTTTAAACACTTTTTTGGTTACGACATGATTCCATATGTGTTATTTCATACTTCTGATGTCTTCACTATTATTCTACAATGCAGAAAATAGTGAAAATAAAGAAAAACCCTTGAATGAGTAGGTGTGTCCAAACATATGACTGGTACTGTATATAAATATAATATGTCAGCTTTTTAATTTTTTTTTATAAATTAACAAACATTTCTAAAAAACAGTTTTGCTTCGTCATTAGTTTTAGAATAAAGCTGTAACGTAACAAAATGTGGAAAAATTCAAGGGGTCTGAATACTTTCCGAAGGCACTGTATGTAGCATATGAGATGAACAGCATTTGTCTCCATATCAGAAATAATCACCTTGCTGTCCCTCCTGTATTTGCACAAATCAGAAATAAACTTCTTTCATTTTTTTCTCTTAGATCACTGTTTGTGTTAAATTGATAATGCGATTGTGAGTTGTGGACTCTCATATGAGTGTATCAGCCTCTACGTTGTACCACTTCCCTCGGGGCTAAAACTGGTTGAATCAAAGTTGTTTCCACATAATATCAACAAAATATGTAATGTGATGACGTTGAATCAACATGGGAAACTGATTGGATCATCAACCTAACACAATTTCCGATTTTTTTTATACAGCTAGTATTGTAATCTAGGCATTAAAATGTTAACTTGTACACTATCGCAGTGAAAAAAATATTTTTATTTCAAAGTTCTTACTGCACCATCAGAGGCATATTCAGAAGCATATTGCATATGTTGCTGTTAAATTATTTTTGGCGTCATCTTGCAAGAGAGTTTGTCATAATAACAATGTACATGATGTTTGGTTGTTTTCACCCATCTTTTAACATAAATCCAATGACACAGTGACATTGTTTTGTGGATTTCACATTGAATTCACATTAGTTGACAACTCAAAGAAATGTAAATCAAAACTAGACATTGAACTGATGTCTGTGGAAGCTGGTGGGGAGGATCTATAGGAGGATGGGCTCATTGTAATGGCTGGAGTGGAATAAAAGGAACAGAGTCAAACATGTGGTTTCCATATGTTTGATGTGTCTGATACTGTTCCAGCCATTACAATGAGAACATTCTCCTATAGCTCCTCCCACCAGCCACCACTGGTGTCCAGTAGGTTGTTACATTTGCCTTTAATTACGGCTGAGAATGATTGCTCCCAAGTTTGGGTACTTAATTAGTGGAGTGGAAAGCTATCAGTGTGCCAGAGGAACGGTGTGTCTCATCTTAACTCACAGTGCCTGGAGCAACATCTGAAGAACAATACAACACAAATGAACCAGCATCCTGAGCAATTTGGCATGTCGAAGTGTGTGTGTGTGTATGTGTGTTTGTGTCTGTGTGTCTGTGCGAGTGCGCGTGTGTGCGAGCGAGCACGAGAGAGAGAGAGGGAGATAATTAGCATGACTTAGTTGGTGTTTGTAGTTGGAAGCCCTCTCTGAAAGCCCCAACTGAGCTCCATGTTTGCGGTCAGCAGCACCTCTGATGCATTGTTCAAGGCTCCTCAATATGGCTCGCTGACGAAGAGGAGACAGAGATCAAATCAGCTCTGTTTAGACTGGGAGACGCCTTGCTGCCTTTAGACAATAGGCCCTGGATGCCTGCATAGAGTTAGGGGTCGGCCCGAGAGCCAGGGCCAGATTGGGAGAAACATCCAGTCCAGTCCAGGGCTGATTGTTTGCGCTGCACTTCATTTGCTCCCTGTGTTGTGTTTCTGGAGAGAAGTGGACTGATGATGAAAGATGATACACACCGGTCTGGTGGGAGACTGCCAATTAACAGTATGTGATGTGGAGAGAGAGATACCAATGGACGGAACTCTAACACATTATTACCCTTTTTAACTACTGAGCCGAGCAGAGCTGATCTGTACTGTGATGGCCTGGTTTCACATCCACTATAGTTGTTGGAATGGTGCTGGAAAGGACCATTTCTAAATAAAATATCTGAGCCAGCACTCACTCACGCACTCTAAACACAATATAAACCTTTGTGTTAACTTGTTTCCCAAGATAAGATTACTTACATATAATCTCCCATTTAGTCTTGTTTCTCAACTCAACAGATCAGACTATATCACACATACAGTAAAGTACTATCATGCATTATCTCGGCATGGTGATTGTTCCAAATATAACCAGAAGATGGCAGCCTTAGACCTAAAAAAATAAAACACAACCACACTTTCGGAACTTGCTCAAACATTCAAGATGTCTCGAGTTGAAAGCAATAAATTGCAATTGTTGAAATTATTTTCTTGTTCTCTATCTTTCTCACTCAGGATGAGTGTATGCTTTCATGAGTCACACTTTCAGGAAAATGTTTAATCCAATGTGATTCTGAGCGGGTCAAACAGCAACAACAACTGGGGTGTCATACTCATTCCATGTAGGGCCTAGTGTCTTTTAGTTCCCCCCCCATTCAATTAAGACCTAGACAACCAGGTGAGGGGAGTTCTTTACTAATTAGTTACCTTACTTCATCATCAAGTACATAGGAGGAGGGAGAACCCACAGACACTTGGCCTTACGTCGAATGAGTTTGACACGTGCTCTACAGTATTTCTTCCACAATGGATCCACTCACCCTTGAGTACATGCATAAATGCAATCCCACAGACCACCCTCTCTAGAGTCCTCCTCCTAAATAACAGCCCACTCCTTGCCTTCCGCCTAGACCCTAGCATGGTATTGGACAACATCTGGCCCAGGCTCTGTATTGATCTTGGCTGGGGTCAACATGGAGAGGCTCCTGTGAGTTAAGTGCACAAGGCCTTTTTAAAGACCTCTTGATTGTCCCACTACTGCACATTTACCATCAAGTGGAGCTGAGCTCTCCTTGCCGACCTAGGATCCCTCCAGAGACCAACTCACCAGGAGCTGAATTATTCATCCAGGTCTGGTCAATGGCCCTCAGAGCACCAGCATTCTGGGCTGACCGTAGAAATGAAAGCACCTCCTTTCCATGGAGCTCACTTTCTTCATCTTTCTTTCTATCTGTCTTTCTTTCTCACTCTTCTCTCTTCCTCTCTCGCTCTCATTCTCCTCATTCTCTCTCTCTCTCTCTCTCTCTTCTCTCTCTCTCTAAACAGTTTCTTATTATCTTTCTGCTGTGGCATGGAGTGTTTTGCACTGATATAGATGAGACCGGTGATCTGATGTCTTTAACGTAATAAAACCTCCACCCTGCCCTCCTCTGAGGTCTACTGGAGGAAAGAGCCTCTTTGCGGGAAACAGTATCATACAATCGTATCTGCTACCATCTCAGGTTTCTAGTGGCACAGTCAGAGACGTGATGCATACTCATCACTCTAACCTTCAGCCAGCTCTCCGGCCCGCACTTCACAATAACACAGATAGAGAGGGAGGGAGAGGGGGAAGGAGAGATGGGGGGGGTGATAGAGAGAGAGATGATGTGAGGGGTGGAAAGGGATATGTACAAGCAGTGGCGATTTTAGCATGTACATCTTGGTGGGATGCATGCCAGCAAAGCCACTACACTACACAACACTAAACAATACATTAATTGCACTACACCACTGCTACACCTGGCTATCAGCGGAGCCTTGTCTGGCAGCGAAACAGTTCATTCAGCGTCATTTAATTCCTTTTTAAAAAACATAGCTGATATGGCTGACTTGCTTAAACAAATGTGGTTTCTACTGACAATTGAGATGTACAAACTATGGTATAAAGGGATGACAAGTGGATAAGAGGCCATCCATAATTTCAATTAAGACGTTAATGAGCGAGCTAGGACGGAAAAAGTCTGGAGCTGCTCTTCCAGACTTTTCCCTGCTAAGGTTTCATGAGTAGAGTGTTGGTGTGCACTGTGACTAGCTTCTAAACAGCACTCTGTAGGATAGCACCAATGTGTAGCCAGAGGACAGGTAGCTTCCATCCTTCTCTGGGTACATTGACTTCAATACAAAACCTAGGCTAATGGTTCTCACTATGACAACTTCCGGAGGATGTCCTCCAGCCTTTCAGAGCTCTTGCAGCATGGCATTACTTGATGTCCACCCAATCAAAGGATCAGAATGAATCTAGTATTGAAAGCATAAGCTACAGCTAGCTAACACTGCAGTGGAAAAAAAGTGGTGAGTAGTTGACTCAAAGAGAGAGAAAGACAATAGTTAAACAGTTTTGAACAATTTAATTTATTCCAAAAGGAAGGAGAAAAAAGAGAAATACAGAGAGAGAATTTCTAAATAAAAAATCCACTTTCAGTTTCACTTACTTAGCTAGCAAATGCAGCTAGCTAGTTTAGCCTACTGAAACACCCTGCTCAACGTAACAGATGGATGCTATGTTAGCTAGCTGGCTATGACTTTCCAACACAACACTGGAACTCTTCCAAGTTAAGCTTTTTTGATATTACTAATATATTGCCACAGGGGCCCGCCGGTGTAACTGCTTACTGACTGTAACATTACTGCATGATTCCATGATGGTGACGATGTAGGCTGTGTGTATCAGCTGATGTGTTGTGTATTGAAGTCCACAAGTGAAGGGAAGGGGTGAGAGGAGGAGAAATGCGAGAAGGAATACAACGTGCCTACTATGAAAGTGAACTGTGTTTATGCGTGATTACACCAATTTCGTTGAAAAACATTTCTTAAACGGAAGCAAGCGGAGCAAAACGGGAATAAACATACTTGAATTTGTCCAATAGAAACTCTTGTTTGCAACTGTTGGAACAATGATTATACCCTATATCAGGTAGATGCAGGCAAGAGTGTGCGAGTATGTATTGAATGTCACTGTCTGATGATCTAATGATTCTGTCTCTTCGCAGCAAAAGCTGCAGAGCTGGGATGGTTGTATCCTCTGTATATATACAGTTGAAGTCGTAAGTTTACATACACTTAGGTTGGAGTTATAAAAACAATTTTTTTAACCACTCCACAAATTTCTTGTTAACAAACTATAGTTTTGGCAAGTCGGTTAGGACATTCTTTGTGCATGACACAAGTAATTTGCCCAACAATTGTTTACAGACAGATTATTTATAATTCGCTGTATCACAATTCCAGTGGGACAGACGTTTACATACACTAAATTGACAGTGCCTTTAAACAGCTTGGGAAATTCTAAAAAATGATGTCATGGCTTTCTGAAGGCTAATGTACATAATATGAGTCAATTGTAGGTGTACCTGTGGATGCATTTCAAGGCCTACCTTCAAACTCAGTGCATCTTTGCTTGACATCATGGGAAAACCATGAAGCACAGGGATGGCAGCATCATGTTGTGGGGGCGCTTTGCTGCAGGAGGGACTGGTGCACTTCACAAAATAGATGGCATCATGAGAGAGGAAAACTATGTGAATATATTGAAGCAACATCTCAAGATATCAATCAGGAAGGTAAAGCTTGGTCACAAATGGGTCTTACAAATGGACAATGACCCCAAGCATACTTCCAAAGTTGTGGCAAAATGGCTTAACTTCTCTAGGGCAGGGGGAAGCATTGGGAATTTTGGATGAAAAGCGTGCCCAAATTAAACTGCCTGCTACTCAGCCATAAAAGTTAGAATATGCATATAATTATTAGATTTGGATAGAAAAACACTCTGAAGTTTCTAAAACTGAATGAGTATAATAGAACTCATATGTCAGGCAAAAAATTGAGAAAAAATACAACCAGGAAGTGTGAAATCTGAGGTTTGTAGTTTTTCAACTCTTGGCCTATCAAATACACAGTGTCTATGGGGTTATATTGCACTTCCCTAAGGCTTTCACTAGATGTCAAAAGTCTTTAGAACCTTGTTTGATGCTTCTACTGTGAAGTGGGGGCGAATGAGAGGGGAATGAGTCAGAGGTCTGCCCGAGAGGCACGAGCTGGCCACACCCGTTCACGTGAGAGTTAGCTTGCATTCCATTGCAATTCTGAAGACAAAGGAATTCTCCAGTTGGAACATTATTGAAGATTTGTGTTAAAAACATCCTAAAGATTGATTCTATACATCTTTTGACATGTTTCATACGGACTGTAACATAACTTTTTGACTTTTTGTCTGCTCCTAGTGATCGCGTGTCATGAATTTGGAATACTGGGCTAAATGCGCAAACAAAAAGGAGGTATTTGGACATAAATGATGGACATTATCAAACAAAACAAACATTTATTGTGGAACTGGGATTCCTGGGAGTGCATTTTGATGAAGATCATCAAAGGTAAGTGAATATTTATGATGTTATTTCTGACTTCTGTTGACTCCAACATGGCGGATATCTGTTTGGCTTGAATTGTTGTCTGAGCACTGTACTCAGATTATTGCATGGTGTGCTTTTTCTGTAAAGCTTTTTTGAAATCTGACACAGCGATTGCATTAAGGAGAAGTGGATCTAAAATTCCATGCATAACAGTTGTATCTTTTAGCAATGTTTATTATGAGTATTTCTGTAAATTGATGTGGCTCTCTGCAAAACCACCGGATGTTTTGGAACTACTGGACATAATGTGCCAATGTAAACTCAGATTTTTGGATATAAATATGAACTTTACCGAACAAAACATACATGTATTGTGTAACATGAAGTCCTATGAGTGTCATCTGATGAAGATCATCAAAGGTTAGTGATTAATTATATCTCTATTTCTGCTTTTTGTGACTCCTCTCTTTGGCTTGAAAAATGGCTGTGTTATTCTGTGACTTGGCTCTGACCTAACATAATTGTTTGGTGTGCTTTCGTCGTAAAGCCTTTTTGAAATAGGACACTGCCTCTGGATTTACAACAAGTGTATCTTTAAATTGGTGTAAAATACTTTTTAAGTGGGAGAACTTGCACAATTGGTGGCTGACTAAATACTTTTTTGCACCCACATAGCTACCCAGACCCTTTGCTATGAGACCTGAAATTGAGCTCAGGTGCATCCTATTTCCATTGATCATCCTTGAAATGTTTCTAGAACTTGAATGGAGTCTACCTATGCTAAATTCAAATGATTGGACATGATTTGGAAAGGCACACATCTGTCTATATTAAGTCCCACAGTTGACAACACATGTCAGAGCAAAAATCAAGCCATGAGGTCAAAGGAATTGACTGGAGAGCTCAAAGACAGGATTGTGTCGAGGTACCTATCTGGGGAAGGATACCAAAACATTTTTGCAACATTGAAGGTCCCAAGAACACAGTGGCCTCCATCATTCATAAATGGAAGAAGTTTGGAACCACCAAGACTCTTCCCAGAGCTGGCCACCCACCCGACCAAACTGCGCAATCGAGGGAGAAGGGCCTTGGTCAGGGAGGTGACCAAGATCCCGATGGTCACTGACAGAGCTCAGAGTTCCTCTGTGGAGATGGGAGAACCTTCCTGAAGGACAACCATCTCTGTAACGCTCCACTTATTTTTTGTATTTTTTTAACCTTTATTTAACTAGGCAAGTCAGATAAGAACAAATTCTTATTTTCAATGACAGCCTAGGAACAGTGGGTTAACTGCCTGTTCAGGGGCAGAACGACAGATTTGTACTTTGTCAGGTCAGGGATATGAACTTGAAACCTTTCAGTTACTAGTCCAATGCTCTAACCACCAGGCTACCCTGCCTCCCCAATCAGGTATTTTTGGTAGCGTGGCCAGACGGAAGCCACTCCTCAGTAAAATGCACATGACAGCCCGCTTGGAGTTTGCCAAAATGCACCTAAAGGACTCTCACACCATGAGAAACAACATTCTCTGGTCTGATGAAACCAAGATTGAACTCTTAGGCCTGAATGCCAAGTGCCATGTCTGTAGAAAACCTGGCACCATCCCCATGTTGAGTAAGAGCATTAAACAGGTCAACATTCACAAGGCCGCTGGGCCAGACGGATTACCAGGACGTGTACTGTGAGCATGCACTGACCAACTGGCAAGTAGTGTGGCGGGTAGCCAAGTGGTTGGAGAATTGGACTAGTCACCAAAAGGTTGCAAGATCAAATCCCAGTGCTGACAAGGTAAAAATCTGTTGTTCTGCAGTTAAAGCACTTCATGGCTACAGATGTGAGTGCTACAGGTCGGTAACCCATTGTTCCTAGGTCGTCATTGAAAATAAGAATATGTTCTTTACTGACTTGCCTAGTTAAATAAATGTAATAAATAAGTGTCTTCACTGACATTTTCAACCTCTCCCTGTCTGAGTCTGTAATACCAACATGTTTTAAGCAGACCACGATAGTCCCTGTGCCCTAGAACACCAAGGTAACCTGCCTAAATGACTACCGACCCGTAGTACTCACATCTGTAGCCATAAAGTGCTTTAACTGCAGAACAACAGAATTTTACCTTGTCAGCACTGGGACCTCCCTCCGCAACTGGATCCCGGATTTCCTGACCCCCCCCAGGTGGTAAGGATAGTTAAAAACACATCTGCCAAGCTGATCCTCAACACAGGGACCTCTCAGGGGTGTGTGCTCAGTCCCCTCGGGTACTCCCTGCTCACTCCTGACAACCAGGCGCCATCATTAAGTTTGACGATGACACAACATTGGTAGGCCTGATCACCGACAATGACGAGACAGCTTATAGGGAGGAGGTCAGAGGTGCCAAGCAGTGTGGTGCCAACAACCTCTCCCTCAACGTGATCAAGACAAAGGAGATGATTGTGCTTGCCTACGGAGCTGTGAGGGGAACGGCACCGCAGTACCTCCAGGCTCTGATCAGGCCCTACACCCTAGTTAAATAAAGCAAAAAGGGCACTGCGTTCATCCACCTCTGGCCTGCTCGTCTCCCTACCATTGAGGAAGTACAGTTCCCGCTCAGCCCAGTCAAAACTGTTCGCTGCTCTGGCCCCCAATGGTGGAACAAACTCCCTCACGACGCCAGGACAGCGGAGTCAATCACCACCTTCCGGAGACACCTGAAACCCCACCTCTTCAAGGAATACCTAGGATAGGATAAGTAATCCTTCTCACCCCCCCTTAATGATTTAGATGCACTATTGTAAAGTGGCTGTTCCACTGGATGTCAGAAGGTGAATTCACCAATTTGTAAGTCGCTCTGGATAAGAGCGTCTGCTAAATGACTTAAATGTAATGTAAATGTAATTGTGGACTACAGGAAAAAGAGAACCGAACACGCCCCCATTCTCATTGACAGGGCTGTAGTGGAGCAGATTGAGAGCTTCAAGTTCCTTGGCGTCCACATCACTAAAAAACTAACATGGTCCAAGCAGGAGACTGAAAAGATTTGGCATGGGTCCTCAGATCCTCAAAGGGTTCTACAGCTACACCATCGAGAGCATCCTGACTGGTTGCATCACTGCATGGTATGGCAACTGCTCGGCCTCCTACCGCAAGGCACTACAGGGGGTAGTGCGGACGGCCCAGTACATCACTGGGGCCAAACTTCCTGCCATCCAGGACCTATATACCAGGGGGTGTCAGAGGAAGGCCCTAAAATTGGTCAAAGACTCCAGCCACCCTAGTCCTGGACTGTTATTTCTGCAACCACACGGCAAGCAGTACCGAAGCGCCAAGTCTAGGTCCAAGAGGCTTCTTAACAGCTTCTACCCCCAAGACATAAGACTCCTGAACATCTAATCAAATGGCTCCCCAGACTATTTGCATCACCTCCCCCTCTTTTACACCGCTGCCACTCTCTGTTGTTATCTTCTATGCATAGTCACTTTAATAACTCTACCTACATGTACATATAATCTCAACTAACCGGTGCCCCCGCACATTGACTCTGTACGGGTACCCCCCTGTATATAGCCTCACTATTGTTATTTTACTGCTACTCTTCAATTACTTGTTACTTTTATTTCTTATTCTTATCTGTATTTTTTTAAACTGCATCGTTGGTTAGGGACTCGTAAGTAAGCTTTTCGCTGTAAGGTCTTCACCTGTTGTATTCTGCGCATCTGACTAATTAAACTTGATTTGCTATGATTTGTCGACCTCCAATCATTGCGTTAATGCAAGTTAGCATTAGCTCACAACAATACCTCTAACTTCCTTCATACTGGACATAGAGACATACAAATGGTATCCATGAGTTAATCTGATTCTGGGGAAGCAGCCAAATATGATCCCTATAAAGAGACTATAAATGTTCGAAACTCAACAATAAATGTCACTGTACGTCATCACCGTTTAACAGATGTTTACATCCAACCCAGTACTTACCACAACTTGTCCCACTTGAAGTAATTATTCATCAAACTATCTTCTCTTGTTGAAATTCATAACCGATAGTTATCACTAAGATTCTGACTCAGCACATTGATTTATGAAACTTCAGATCAGTGTGGATCTTTGCTGGTTCACTGTGAATACATAATACCACACTCTTCTTCTGTAGAGCAAAGTTATGGATATATTGACAAGAGAGACACCTCTCTCCACCCTAACAATGGGAGTTGTTGTCCACAAAGTGGCATGGCGGGCTGTCTAGCTCCCACCTATCATTTATTTTGATTGGTGGATACCTCTCATTATTGTAATCTTTTTTTAAATTTTCGATGAGGGTTGTTGACGTCAACTGCTTGTATTCAATGGAGAGAGATGCCATGCTACTAGCCTCATGCCAGGAATATGCAGAGCCATCTCGAGATGACTCCGATATTAAGTTTTTTTTATCAAAGTTGCCGGGGCTAATGTCAGTACACTCGTAAGAACTTAAACATTTAGAAAATTCTATTCGATCAAATAAACTTCACATAGCAAATATGCCATACATTGACCTCCATACAAACTCCTTGCTTGTTGGGCAAAACAATGAAAAATCGCCATCTGCTGGAGGGAGCTGGATTTTGAGCCAAGTTGTGCCTCTCTTCCTCTCTGTTTAGAGTTTCTCTTTTCATTTAACCATTGAGCTGTCCATTGATGATGATTAAGAAGTTCTTTGTTGCATCTTCAGACGACAACAGTGGCTAGATTCGCGGGATGCTCTTAAAAGGGTACACACAAATGAACCATCATGAGTAAGGAACTATAGAAACAAAGAAAATACTTCAATAAACCCTATTGAATAATAAAAAAAGGTTGAAATAGATACATTAATAGGGACATTTTAGCCTTAAACCATGGTACACCTTGATGGGATCTAAAATTCGGCGGCACACCTAGTTTTGCGGCACACCTAGTTTTCACCCAGTGGGGAGTCACTCCCCTTCTCTCTGTCCCCCCCTTCCATCTTCCCGCCTCTTCTCTCCGACCTAGCGCTGGAGTCTTAAAACAATGGATCTCTCTCTCTCTCTCTCGCTCTCTCTTTCTCTCTCTCTCTCCAATGCCCAAGGTTAGAGTGGCGGGAGGGAGACATTCGGTGGGGGGAGGGGTCTAAATAAATCTGTGTCCTGCAGGACGTCCTCCAGCCAAGGTTTGTCTGGGGAGGGGGGGGGGAGGATGACGTGATCTCCTTTATCCCAGCCAATAAAAGAGAGTGGCCAGTGAGATCCGGAGCCATACGTGCCGTCAAATTCAATAAGGTAGTGCTTTAATGTTTTCTTTTAATCAATCAAATTGCATTATACACCAGTGCTGCCTCCCGCTGCGAGGCACCCTGGCAGGAAAACAGCAGGGGAGAGTCTGACTGTGCCGGGCAGAGGGCACCAACCGGACTCTCTGAGGGGGCCGTTTTTTTTAATAGTGTGACTGTGACATGTTGAACGTATGTCATTTCCGAGTCTTATACCATACAGACCAGCGGCTACGTCATCTTGATCACGAATGCTAAGTCAACTCCAGAGGATCAGTGCAGAGCGCATTTACACACACACTTGGACACACACACACACACACGCCCTCCTGCTGCTGCTCGTGGCTCTTATTGTTAGAACTGCACAGTGTACAGTGAAGGGGATGGAGGGGGCTTAGAGCTGGTCTAAGGTGTGCCATTCCAACCAGTTCTATCCCCCTACCCTGTCCCAGCTCTGTCCCTCATAATGCTACCCTATCATCAATCAGCCCCTACTCCTCCCCCCTCCCCCCTGCCATTGCTCAATGAGTCCCCCCTCCTCCGACTCCTTCACCTCCCCCTCCCCCACCCCTTAACCCGATGAGTTCACCATGCATTAAAGGTAAATCAGCAAAGTTCTTCCAAACTCTTCATTAAAATCTATTTTATTTGGGTGGAAAGGAACACAATGTACTGTAAACCAGAGAGGATTGTATTTCTGGATATTGTAAATGCTACTTGGAATAACATCACCCATCCTGAGTTATTTGGATTTTAATTTGGATATAGGTTTTATTGTTGGATGTGTCATCCACCTTGCATCAAGCAGTGCTCCTGTAGCTCATAGTTTATACCAGTTCATCCACATTATATTATTATAATGAGATAATAATAGCCTACTTCATCAAATGTAATTCAATGACGAATGATGAGTTTACTATCCCATTGCCTAAGGCAAAATTCACCTTGGAATATTTAACAGTAATGACTATACCTCAAACATGGGTTTTCTTTTAAATGCTTTAGGTGTGCTTGATTTTCAGTAGCTTTCCTGGCATAATGGGATTAATAGAATAGTCCCAAAAGTGCAAGTCCTGCCTACCCGCACGGGGTGAGTTAAATCAAGTGTGCCTAAAGTATTGGAAATAAAACAGGACTGCTACAGTAGGAATGAGGGCTCTACTGAAGGATGATACAACAACAACAACAAGGTAATCCTAATCACCAGATCTACATGTCAGGAGGGACGTTGCTATAGTGTAGACAGTGCACAACAACACAAAGTGTGGCTAGCCACAGCTAGTGTCTGTCACTCCCAGGAAAAACAATGACTTCAGCTGCAAAGTCACTTTGGCTCAGCGAATCAGGAATCAGGTAACAGGATCAGGCTACATTAGGTGACTTCAAGCGAGCTGGCAGGCGGCCAGGTAAGCTGGACGCACAAATGGACATTGATTTTTCAATAAGGAGCCATGGAGCTGTCAGCCGACCAGGCTATGGTGATATCTTCCCTCTCAGGGATCGGCTTCTTCTGCCTGATGGCCTGACTGGCACTGGCGACTGCAGACCATACCCAAACCCACTCCTCCCCCCCCATTCCCTATGGTCTCCTACCCTTACACGGGAGGGGTGGGGTGGGGGGTCGGCATTGTACTTGTGTGAGGCATGTTGTGTCAGTTTGTGTCCTATACAGAATTGTGAGTGTGTGTCTGTGAGCAGGTTGACTTGTATTACCATTGACGTGGGGGTTTCAGTTCACATGCTCGTGGTCTGGTAGGATGAGGGAGGTTACACTTACCCTCTCTTGTCAGGTTAAACATACTTATCTAGTGGGGTTCTCTGTAAGACCTCAGCCTGGCCTTCTCCAACCCAGGCCGGAAGGGCACATCAGGCCCCTCCCCCCTGGCCTCTCCCCGCTGTCTGTTGTCTGTTGTCCAGGTAGGGTGGGGCATCTAGGAACCCCCTTATTTGAGTCATGGTAAAACAATTGTTTTATACCACAGACACTGTTCTAAGTGTTTCATTTCCCAAGAAGCACTTGTTCTCCATGTTGGTTTCTAATTTCACGCTCCACCTCAGTACTCTCCATCAGTCACCTCTGGAAGCATGTCATATCCCTCTTTCTGCAATAGGCATTATATCAAGTTTGATACCAAATAGCTAATAATGACTAAATGTGGCAGCAGAGTGCAACCGAGCAACTAGCCTCCCCGATGTTAGTTGGAACACATCTATTTTTCTAATATATTCTTGGATGAAGTGTTCACGTTAAATGTCCTGTAGTTTATATACACTGAAACCTTATATGAACAGAGCATTATAAATCATACTCTCTGTCAGATGTCTCCAGATAAGCCAGCCTCTCGTTTAGGAAATGAGCCATCCTGTGTCAACATTCTAATGTTCATAGAAACTCCAGCTCGCATCAGATATCAGGCTGTAAAAGAATCACCTGTAGCCTTTTGGAACTCCTCTCCCTCCTTATATCAATCAAGTGCAAAGCTTCGTTCTCACACCGGGCCAGATTTTAATTTCTCTCTAAGCTTTATTGGAATTTGATTTGCCAAGATAAAGCTTGAGCTATTCATTTTCTTTCTCCCACCCCTCACTCATCCCTTCAAAGAAACTCAATGAAATGGGCATAAACGTCTCTGTGCTATGCATTTCTGAGGAGGGAATAAAAGGTATTTTTTGATGACAGAAGTTTGTGTTTTATTCAAATGTATACTGCCAATACTGAGCAGTGAATAAAACTCTAGCAGACATTTGAAACGTGGACAAAAACATGACAGTAATCACTTTACAGTTTGCAATGTAACCCCAAGCTGTATAACAGCCCTACTCAGCCTAGACTAGTGCTCTAGCTCTAATTTATACATAATTCATCCAGAATCGGTGCTATTGAAAAAGTGAATCCTTGATATTCTGTCAAATGATTTTTCAAGATTGACCCAATACTCCAGTTCTTGCAGACCGCGTCATCTCAGAGTGTGATCTCACTCGTTCCTATATATTTACTCTATAGAACAAAAAAAACTTCCCATTTTAATTAAGGAAAAGTGCACTGGGTTCATGTCTATGGGAACTGCTTGCTCCACTCTTTAATAGTTTCTCTTAGCATCTTGGACGAGCATGCCCGTTCCACATCTGTCAACGTCAATTACCCCGGGATTAACCCTGCCTCTACACAACAACTTCCTCCACTCCCCGATACACACAAACACACACACACACATAAAATTGGTCACAATTCTCCAGTGCTGTCTCTACATGACCAGGCGTAAGTTGGGGCTGCCACACAAGTTGCCGTTGGAAGTGCAGCAAGGGCTGAGCCCGCTGGATCGCACCACTCGCCTCTGTATTACCCTCAGATTTCTCAAACAAATTTTCCCAAACTAGATTGTCTAGATTCCTGCAGCAATTAAAGCATTTCTCCCATTCCCCACTTCTTTCTTCTCTGTCCCTTTGGCATCAGAGGCAACCATGTTGGTCAAGTCGTCGCGGTGTTCCTGGGCCAACGCTGACACAAACCGTTTGCGGAGGCAACTGTGATTTGACAAACAAAAGGAACAGAGGATTACTGCTCGCAGGACGTCTGGGGTTTGAGGAGCAGTGAGAATCTCACAGGGCGTGCCATTGTTTCCCAACCACAGAGAGTTTTTGGCAGCCACCGGCCCTTTTCTATTCCTAAACCCGAGGAGTCGGCCTGCTCTGGCAAAAGCCTCATAAAAGAGACATACAGAGGTTGCAGTGGAAATAAGAAGCGTGTGTGTGCTTAGGGGCTGTTGGCGTTTCGCTGGAATGTTAACCCTTTTCTGGAGGTGAAAGGGTGAGGGGGAGGGAAGGAAGAGGAGTTCTGCCATATGCTAAGGATGCTCTTCACGAAAATGATGAGTCACTTAGACTTGAACGTAGATGACAAAAACATGTTCTAACATCATCAAATGGTTTATTTTAACAGTCGTGTAATATTTGGGAGCCTTGGTCAAGTCCGTTTTTTTTCTCCATTGGTTTCATGTGCATCAGTAGTAAAATTGTCAGTACAGAAATATTGAGAATGACATAAAGGCACTCTTTCTACAATTCAGCACGTGTGTGGGTGCGTGCGCACGTGCGTGCGTGTCTGTATATGTGTGTTTTCACTATGGCCCTCTGCCCTTCAAAGTTGATTGAGGCGAGTGATAGTAATATTTGAACCTTGTGTTTCAGAAGAAGGCTGCTCCACGTTGCTCTCTGGCCCATCTGGTGAGACAGTAATGACAGACCGTATCAACCATATACCCTACATCTTTCCCTAACGACAAGGACGTGATGTAGAGAGATGGAGGCAGCCAGGGCTAATGCAAGCTGTCGACGTCGGACTATCTTTAATATCGTTAACTGCTTGTCCATTTCCATCCCAGGCAGGGAGGAGGGCAAGGAGGAGGAGGAGAGAGAGGGGAAGAGTGACAGAGGAGAGGACAGGAGAAGACAAATTTGGCTGCCATTTTTCAGAGTAAAGCAACGTCAGTTTCATGTCTCCTGCTGGACTGCATATACAGCATCGGCCGAAATCAACATTGGGTACTTAACTATTATGTTTTCATTACAATATCCCGTCTTATGACTTCATAAACAATTCCAAAATGATGTATTATTATTTATAGAGCCAGGTGGTAGGGTGTGTATGGGCGTACCAGTACAATAATATTGAATAACCTGGTAATAAATCCGCTGAGGGTTTTGACGATGTGCAGGTTGGAAACTCCAAAATATTCCCACCTCATTCAGGTCAATAAAGTTCATCATAAAAGGCTATTTATTTTTTGGTTTCTGTGTTTGGATTACGTTTCTGTTTCTCGTGGGAAAGGTTTACTCTCGAAAAACACAAACTGCTTAACACTTGAATGCAAATTGTCTGAATGATGTTATGCCGTTTTCTTTTTGATGGACCTTTCGAGGGCATTGAAACATACTAACATTACCTTTGAAAAGGACGGAGACGAGTTGATCGCCCACACTCTAGAGTGGATCCTCTGAGACGTCCGTGTAAATGGACGCTGGGGGAGAGGTTGTGTGTAATTAGGGAGAAATAAATTCAGCAGCAGAGCTCGCTGTGCTAACGTAACAGAATGCTCATCAGTTCGATGGCCGCAAACGGAAATATGAAAAACATCTGTTTCAACATCTCCCACTTCCAAAACAGCAATGTGCTTAAGTGGATTGTGGCACCCTGGCGTTGATGGTGTTTTCTTTTTATTTGGCTTCTGGGCTCAGTTTAAATGGACAGCTCCTCTGCGGGAATATTACTGTGGGGTCTCACTAACGCTATGCTATGACTGCTAACTATGGCTATAGTCATGGTCAGTCATGGTTATTCCCCTTCTATTCTGTCTGGGTGGGTGCTTGCTGTGTTCTTTCTCCTGTACTCTGGCACCGTGTCAGACACCAGACTGGCATACTGTATATATTGTATATCTGTGCGAAAAACACTCCTTCAGTGTTTCTTTACGCAGCAGAGCCTTTCGCTAGTGTACAATAGTCTTTTTCACATCATACCATGCCAATTAGTATTGGATTATTTATTTTTTACGTTGTCGTTTAAAGCACAGTTCCAGCAAATATGGTGGATGAATAACCAGAACTGCTCGGTACAGCTTGGTTTGGCTTGACTTGGTTCTGGCTCGGTAGCGGGAAAAGCCCTTAACACTGACCTGTTGAGAAATGACACAGGAAGGGTGAGTCTGGGATCGGCTGTGCAGTTTCCTGTATGAGTCTGATCGACAGGCAGTTGAGCACGCTCGCCCCCAGATGCCACGTCCAATTCAATCAGTGTTAAAAAGCTGTAGGACGAGACGTGAATACCTGAGACTGGCTGATCACATCTACTGTATAAGAGGCTTATGGTAAACCCCCCCTTTCCGCTATGTTCCCGACTTTGCTACTGTATAAGTGGATCCATCGATAACACTTTGGTGTCCTCCTGCCTACCTCCACTGGATTCTCCGCATCAACGTCTTTTAGACAAGCAGAAAAGGAGGACATTCACTTCAGCAAAAGTTTACTTGAGAGACTGTACCCTACATTGAGAGTTGGCCTACATATCCCTATTTCCTTGAAACCATATTCAATTGAATAAATGAGACATTATAAAGACACCGTATTTAGATTATTCTTCAGTAACTTCCCTCAATATCAACTAAAGTAGGTGTCCTAGGCTGTATCCAAATACGAGTCTTTGTGAACTCACAGTATGGGTTACGTGAGGATATGTTCCAACTGGCACACTCTGTTAGCTGGGCTGTTCGTCAGACCTCTTAGCCTAAAGAGAGATGGTGGACGTAGAGGGGAAGCAGGAGTAATGCCCAAGGGGATTGTCATACTTTCTTAAACACTGTTGAGATGGTTGCGTCCTATTCTCCATTTTCACACGCTGCTTCTCTGGGCTTCTGGGCCCAATGAACCGTCTGCACAGAATCTTGGGTCGGGCAGGAGGAGTCACCAGGAAAGTAAAATATTATCGCAGCGAAATCCAATATGTGGGCACGACTATGACAGTTAATAACTTGGCCCCCGCACTCCCCTTCACTCTGCCTGCGCCACCCACAGAGAGACGGCCATGAGCAGCCTTACAGCTCCCAGCCTCTGACTGACTGAATGACCTCACACCTACAGGGTACACAAGGGTTCTTCTCGGTCGGGGCCCAAAAATTCACCCCATAACTCTCAAACAATGTTCTGTTCATTTTTCTGCCCCACACTTTTACAATACAAACAGCACATAGTTACAGTTGCAATATTTTCAGTACAGGGCGCTCAGTTGTCCAAAAAATGCTGTTCTAGGTGTGTCAAGATTAGTTTATGCCGCGGCCGCCGGCGCCTGCATTGTTCCCTCTTTGTTATTTTAGAATTTAAAAACCCACGAAGGATGGTTTTCTCTGGCCACTGGGCAAGGGTCGTGTGAGCTTGTCTCCAGAGGCATCCACACCACGCCGCCCCTCTTACGGTCATCTGTCTGGCAGGCCTCCGGCGTCCTGGAGAGGCTCTAACTCTTAGGCCACGTGAAGATATACCCATCGCCAACGATGTGTCATCGCACTCTGACAGCCGTAATTACAATGTCCGCCTGTTTCAAAACGCAGCCTTACGGGAATGCTGGGGCCCCATTACTGCTCTGTCCCGTGTGCTAGAGGCCCATGGGACCATAAAAACGCTCATCTGTAACCAGCAATAAAAACAGCAGCAGAGAAAAAAACAACAAAAAACGTGGCTCTGTTACAACGTGGTATTTATTGCAATAATAATCATGCCCCCTTTTTGCTTTTATTGCATGTAAGCTTGATTGATTCATTGCCTTGGAAGGAGCACATGGGAATATATTTGTCAGAGTGTTTCGTGACCCTGGCAGCACTGTTTCCAGGGACCATGAACCGCCATGCAATGTCTGTCTGTGTCCATGTATCTGGGATGAGAACCATAGGATGTGAGACAGTTAGCCATATTACGGATGAAGGGGTCTACTCTTCAGAACACCAAGCAGTCCTATAGTATTTAGTATTTATTTTTAAAGTCACCATTGGCCTCATGGTGAAATCCCTGAGCGGTTTCCTTCCTTTCCGGCAACTGAGTTAGGAAGGACGCCTGTATCTTTGTAGTGACTGGGTGCGTTGATACACCATCCAAAGTGTAATTAATAACTTCACCATGCTCAAAGAGATATTAAATGTCTGCTTTTTTTCTACCAATAGGTGCCCTTCTTTGAGAATCTGTGTTTGAAATTCACAGCTCGACTGAGGGATCTTACAGATAATTGTATGTGTAGAGTAGAGAAGAGGTAGTCATGATAAAATCATGTTAAACTCTATTATTGAACACAAAGTGAGCCCATGCAATGGTTTACGGTTTATTGACTCAAGAAATTTCAGCCTTTAATTTCGAATTCATTTGAAAAAAACAACAACAAAAACATGATTTCACTTTGACTTTATGGGGTATTGTGGGTAGGCCAGTGACATTAAAAAAAAAAAAATTCAGGATGTAACACAACAAAATGTGGAATAAGTCAAGGGGTATGAATACTTTCTGAATCCACTGAAACTAGGTCCAACCATATGGTAGCTAAAGCTAGCTAGCAATGTAACTAGATTGTTAGAAAGGTTTTATAAATACTTTATTGTCACCAACAAATATACATTGATTGTATAAAACATTATTAACACCTTCCTAATATTGAGCTGCACCCCCTTTTCCCCTTAGAACAGCCTTAATTCGTTGGGGGCATGGACTCTACAAGGTGTCGAAAGCCTTCCACAGGGATGCTGTCCCATGTTGACTCCAATGCTTCCCACAGTTGTGTCAAGTTGGCTGGATGTAATTTGGCTGGTGAACATTTCTTGATACACGCGGGAAACTGTGGAGCATGAAAAATCCAGCAGCGTTGCAATTTTTGACACTTTCAAACCAGTGCGCCTGGCACTTACTACCATACCCCTTCTAAGGAACTTAAATATTTTGCCTTGTCCATTCACTCTCTGAATGGCACACAGGCACAATCCATAAAAATCCTTCTTTAACCTGTCGCCTCCCCTTGATCTACAAGGGTTGAAGTGGATTTAATAAGTGACATCAAAATGGGATCATATCTTTCACCTGGATTCACCTGGTCAGTCTAGGTAATGGAAAGAGCAGGTGTTCCTAGTGTTTAGTGTATAGCAGTAGTTTAAAAATTCAAACTCTTCTTGGGAGTGCCACCTATACAAAATATTTGATTGGTTTTAAGTGTCAACTTTTCTCCCCTTTTTTGAGAATTTGGTTCTCCAAATGTACCAAACTGAGATGTGAGTAAACCTGGAGCCGAGGTTATGTTAAAAGTAACACAATATGGACTTTAGGAAGACACAATATATTTCACTTGATGTAAAATCCTGTCTCTCTTATATTAGTCAATTAGATTATTACATTATTTTGAACAGTAGTCTTTCTCCGTCTTTAATGTCTATTAAACCCATAATATAAGAACCAAATTAGGCCCACATGACCATTTCCATGACTATTTGCCAAAAGAATATTGATCCTGTTAAACGACTGAGGCTAAAGATGGACAAAGCCCAGGATCAGAGAGGGTCTCAAAATAATCACTCAGCGATCAGCTCATCCCCAACCTGTCTTTGGCAACTTCACGTGACTTTATGGATATGAGGGTATGGCTCAATGAAAGGCCAAGTGTTTGGATTTAAACACGAAGCCAACACATAATACTGTACATCCTCACCACTAACAACAACCAATATGACGAATAAACCCTTACAAAATCTATTCTTAACCACCCCAGCCAGACATACTTTTTCTATGTTCTATCCTGGGCCTGGAGAGCCTTATCTGATGAGTGACTTGGTCAATATCCTTCTGATTAGATGAAAACTCAGACGGCCCCTCCAGTAAGCATGGAGTCTCTGTGCGCTCAGTCCATTCATACCTCCATGCGAGCGAAAGAGAGATAGAGGCTCTGCTGCAGTGGAGATGGCGTGGAGTGGTGTGTAGCGGGCATTGAACCCTCAGAGTGGAATTGTTTAACGGGCGGAAGGATGACCATCAGCCTGATGACCAACATAGATGGCCGACAGGATACATAGCTATATGGGGAAGGGCACCCAGTAATCAGATGACGCACAAGATGCCATTCCAAGTGATGGAAATAACCCAGAGATTTCCCCTAAGAAGACAATATTCAAGGTTGACTTCATGTTGTCATTTGTTTTCACTGAAAGGCATGGATTTTCACAGATGGATTATGGTGAACCAACGCATAGCTGTGTCAATGTTCAGAAGCTAAATGTTTCTGCCATCAAACCAAGTAACTAACCAATATTGTGTCTCGTCTCACATCAGTTCTACGTCATTTATGAAGAATAGCCTCAAAATTAGAGTCGTTGGTCTGAATCATCACTCAAAGTGGATTTGCCGACAATTCTCTTTGACGACAATGAACATAAACAAAGGAAACAGGCCAGTCGAGTTAAAGCAAATACAGAGACATGCACGTTAAGGCGTAGCATAAATCATGAATTGATATCAATGGGAGATTTGCACACAAAAATAAGTTCCTTTCTGATGTTAGAATTTTACCCTGAATAAATACACATTTCTACGCTCCATCTCTTTTTACGTCTCCTCTTACACTTATGTAACCTGGGTTTTAATACGAACATCCTGACTCAGCAACATAATTGAGATAATACCCTACATGGTTATTATTATTACATTGTTATTATACTGCTATTATTCTGTAGACAGTAGACAGACAGATAATTGGATTTATGGCAGTCATTCAATTCAGTGGCGAAAGAACTCAAGCCTGTTTATCAATATAATATTGCTAGCTGTACAGTATATCAATATCATATTGCTAGCTATACAGTATATCAATATAATATTGTTAGCTGTACAGTATATCAATATAATATTGCTAGCTGTACAGTATATCAATATAATATTGCTAGCTGTACAGTATATCAATATAATATTGCTAGCTGTACAGTATATCAATATAATATTGCTAGCTGTACAGTATATCAATATAATATTGCTAGCTGTACAGTATATCAATATAATATTGCTAGCTGTACAGTATATCAATATAATATTGCTAGCTATACAGTATATATATATAATATTGCTAGCTGTACAGTATATCAATATAATATTGCTAGCTGTACAGTATATCAATATAATATTGCTAGCTGTACAGTATATCAATATAATATTGCTAGCTGTACAGTATATCAATATAATATTGCTAGCTGTACAGTATATCAATATAATATTGCTAGCTGTACAGTATATCAATATAATATTGCTAGCTGTACAGTATATCAATATAATATTGCTAGCTGTACAGTATAACAATATAATATTGTTAGCTATACAGTATATCAATATAATATTGCTAGCTGTACAGTATATCAATATAATATTGCTAGCTGTACAGTATATCAATATTTATGTTGCCTTTATAATACATCTCCATCATACACTGTGAAATCAGAAATTATTGTTTTTCTCCCTGAATACCACATGAAAACTATTTGACCCTGGGTGTTCTTCGGTTCATGTCGGGATATGTGAAAACATCCCAGCAACTGAGGATTGGATGCTTTGATCACCGCACCGGTCCAAGCAGACTTGAATCACTTAAAGAACCACGGTAGACATCCGAAAATTTCTGGAGAAGCACTGAATAGAATTGTTTCTGCTCGCTCTGCTCGGTACGTCCAAACCAAGGGTTTGGGCCTCTCTCTTCATTTTTCTTTGACTGGAGACCACGAGAGAAGGCCTAGGCAGAAAAACAGGTCAATACCGACTGTTAAAAGCCCATGATTGGATTTTGTGTGGCCTGACCGTTTAGAATACTGCGTACAATAACATTTTACTGGGTTCATAAACCTCTGGTGGATGTAAGAATGGCCCCTCCATAAACCCCAAAGTGTTAAAGGCGAGGCAGTAAAGCCGAAGCTAAAGGAAAAAGGAGAACGTAGAAGCTGAACTCCACTCTCCACTCTCAGCCAGAACAGTTGACAGTATGCTATGTGATCTTAAGATGATGGTGGAACCATGAGTGCTAAGCAATCATCACTTAGAACAAATGTGTCTACGGAGACAGCCAGTGTCAGTTTACAAGTATGCCCGGGCCCGTGTGAATATGATTGTTTGATTGGTGTTGCATTGCATGGTAATGACTCATTTGATGTTACATCAACATTGTTAACCAGGCTAACTGGAAGTATTAGTGTGGATAAAGTATCACAGTGTCGTTATACTGGCTGTTGGAATGGATCCACCGTTCCGTGCATCACTTGATTTGATTTGGGCCAGTGGTCTCTCATGAAGGACAATATTATGGAAAACCCAATACCCTCTAAATGAACCGTCTAAGTTACAGTTCAAAGTAGATGTTCAGAGATCATTTTTCTGGGTCATATTTATGAAATATGACTCAATGCAGTATTCTGGATGGATACACAGCCATTTCCACTTGTTTTCTCCTTTTATTCCCTTTAAAGAAAACAAGTCATTCGGTTTGACCTAGTTCATTGTCACTGTCTCATGTTGTGAGGGGGCTCTCCGTCCTCTTTTTTTTATGTAACACCTGCTAATCTCTCTTCCTCCCTCCTTCCCTCTAGGTAGAAGTAACAGAAGTTAACACGCACATGTGGAATCTAGCCTCATAGTGGTTGTTGGAGGCCATCCTCTCAGGAGTTGTGGACCAAAATGGGAGGCCCCGCCGGGACCAATATATAACCCAGCATGAGTCATCCTGCTCTGGACCCGGAGGATCTGGTGTCCCCTTTGTGCGGCTGGTTCAGACGGCCTCCGTGCGAGGCGCAATCGTACACCCTCTCTGATCGAGTTCAGATGTTCCACTCGCCAGGGATGGGGAGACAAGGAGCATCAATCACCAACCCGGATGTCCCAGTTTCATGTTCTTCTGAACTTCTGGCCCTCTCGGATCTGTTTGGGTTTGCTGGAAGACACTGGCAAAACAATACAATGAATACAATACCACAACGAATCATCTTGTATAAATGGTTAATGCATGTGTGTGCATGCATCTGTATATGAGTGTGTTTTTATGAATACTGAACAAAAATAAACACAACATGCAACATTTTTTACTGAGTTCATATAAAGAAATCAGTCAATTGAAATACATTCCTTAGACCCTAATAGACTGGGAATACAGATATGCATCTGTTGGTTACAGATACCTGAAAAAAGGTAGGGGCGTGGATCATAAAACCAGTCAGTATCTGGTGTGACCACAATTTGCCTCATGCAGTAGCGGTGCGTGGGTAAAACCACCCGGGAAGCCAATCCAGAAGAAAAGCATTATTAAAACCTATGTGTTGTGATAATTACGTTGTTTTTTCTGTAACCTGCTAGTTCATATGCCTTGACACTGTGATATATAGGCCTAAGGCCGAGAAAATAAGAAGACGCAGTGGCAGAATAAATTCAATCACGCATTTGTTTCATTACAAAACCCGAAGAGCCACATCTGTCCGCAAGTCCACAAAACATATTGCATGTAACAAGCAAGGTAATGTCTCCGACATTTTCGGACTACTGTGTAACTATTGATTTAAAACCACATAGTTACTGCAAGGCACAAAGAAAACATGAGCTGCCAGGCCTCCCGAGTGGCGCAGTGGTCTAAGGCACTGCATCGCAGTAATAGCAATGCCACTAGAGATTCTAGGTTTGAGTTCAGGCTCTGTTGCAGCCGGGAGACCCATGGGGCGGCACACAATTGGCCCAGTGTTGTCCGGGTTAGGGAAGGGTTTGGCCAGAAGGGATGTCCTTGTCTCATCGCACAATAGCGACTTCTGTGGCTGACCAGGTGCAGTGCACGCTGACACGGTTGCCAGGTGTACAGTGTTTCCTCGGACTGCGGCTGGCTTCTGGGTTAAATGGGCATTGTGTCAAGAAGCAGGTTGGGTTGTGTTTCAGAGGACGCACGGCTCTCGACCTTCGTCTCTCCCGAGTCCATATGGGAGTTGCAATGATGAGACAAGACTGTAACTACCAATTGGGGAGAAAACGAGGTCTAAAAAAAAAATATGATAATAAAAAATTGAAAACATGAGCCGCCTACACTATTCCAGCACCATTTCAACTTCAACATCAACGAATCACCTATACTTAGACTAATACAGTGACAACTAAAATATACCAAAAACGATTTAGTCCAATCCATGTAAGCTAAATATGATGTGGCTGTCCATGGTAATGATTTCTGTGTGTATGTGAGAGAGAAACGCAAATGTCATCTTCCTCTCTTTCATGTTGCCGAAACGGTCTATGACTCTGTCATACAGTACACACTTTAATATTTGTTGTCCTTGGCTACCTGGTTAAAATACTTGCTCGCTAGCCTAACTTCCTTTCACTGGCAATGATGTGCCAGGCCAGTTGGTTAACATTAGCATACTACATCTAGCTACATGTTGAACTTCCATCCTCTCAAGCCAGGGGCACAATGTATGAATTTATGGTTGGATCAGAATCACCGTTACAATCATTGGCTAGTAGGAAGAATTAAGTAAAACCACAAGTCCAAATCCTCATGTCTATCCATGGCTAATTTAAGAAAGGGACAATTTTAGCTAGCTAGCTAACCATCGGAAAACAACAACACAATGAGATGCAACAATTCAAGTTTATTTAATGACATTTGGCTTGTGATATGATTGGTCTGAAGCCAAATCCAAACTTGCTTCCCTTCACACCTGAGCTCACTCAGTTTAACTCTACGCAGATTGGCTATTATTTTTTTATATTTTTTTTATCAACGGAGGCCAAATACTCGCTGGCTTCCCTTGCATTCAATGCTACGGGAAGCAACAATAACATACTCTTTCTGACCAGACAGCCTCAGATAGATATACTACACATACTGACACAGAGCGGCATGGTTTCGTTCGCTAGGATGCTTTCTCCGGTGTGAAACATTCAGCCTTGCGAATGAAAGGACATTTAAGAAACACAGAAAGACAAAATATTATATTCATTTATATATCATGCAGTGCAACACGTCTCCACATAGAGTTGATCAGGCTGTTGATTGTGGCCTGTGGAATGTTGTCCCACTCCTCTTCAATGACTGTGTGAAGTTGTTGGATTTTGGCAGGAACTGGAACACGTTGTCGTACACGTCGATCAAGAGCATCCTAAACATGCTCAATGGGTGACATCTCTGGTGAGTATGCAGGCCAGCTTCCTGTAGTTGTGTACACATCCTTGTGACATTGGGCCGTGCATTATCATGCTGAAACATGAGGTGATGGTGGCGGATGAATGGCACGACAATGGGCCTCAGGATCTCGTCACGGTATCTCTGTGCATTCAAATTGCCATCGATAAAATGCAATTGGGTTTGTTGCCTGTAGCTTATGACTGCCCATACCATAACCGCACCGCCACCACAAGGCACTCTGTTACAACGTTGACATCAGCAAACCGCTCACTCACACATTGCAATACACGATGTCTGCCATCTGTCCAGTACTGTTGAAACCGAGATTCATCCGTGAAGAGCACACTTCTCCAGCGTGCCAGCAGCCATTGTAGTCAGTTACACCGCCAAATTGCAGTCAGGTTAAGTCCATGGTGAGGATGACGAGCACGCAGATGAGCTTCCCTAAGATGGTTTCTGACAGTTTGTGCAGAAATTCTTCGGTCTTGTTCATCTGGAACATTTCTGGGATCTTTTATTTCGGCTCATGAAACATGGGACCAACACTTTACAGGTTGCAATTATATTTTTCTTCAGTATATATGGTTGAGGGTGTTGTAAGTCAAATACACACAGGGGAACGACTAAGGAGACAGCATACCCAAAATGCACTGTGTTGACTGCAGAGCCAAGTGGAGCCAAAAGAATGCATCCATTTGAGTGTGTTTTTCCTATACATGGTTGGGTGTGTCATGAGTCAGATACACATATCGTATACAAAGCATGTACTGTATTACTTGAGGAGTAATGTCTGTTGACGTGCAGGGATCGATGCTAACAGAGGCCGTATACTGTACATGTTGTTGATTCATGTGAAGTGGACAGGTCACTGCCCCCAATAGAATGGGTTTCAGAGATAGCACTTATCCCTGTGGATATTCAGAATCACAATACCCGACTGAATCCGCCCTTTGTGTTATTTCATAGCAGTCCAGCACTTCATGGGCTGGACTGCTGGACCTGAAGCTCTGTTTAGTTCCAGACCTGTGAGTGGTGCTGACCCCATGCCTCCCAGAAGTCCCTGGCAGGTGCCAGTAGCTCCCCAACAGAGATCACATTAACCATTGGCTTCTTTTTTTTAACGCGGAGCAAGTTTGCATGCATTTTGTTTTTTTGGAAGCAGAACCGTCCTGGATATAAAGAGCATGTGGTATGTGTTTGAAGTGATATCCATTAGACCAATACGGCGCTGGGTTTAGAAAAAAAGACCTGCAGAGTGCCTGGAATCTGTTAGTCCAGGAGTTCACAGGAGAAATCATTTAAAGAGGGTTTTTTTGTCTGTAAAATGAAGTGCCGCCCGCAATACTTAGTTATACGGTACTTATCTGAGGTAGTCTCAAGCTACTCAGACATCAACTACAGTAGCCCCTACTAAGTGTTCTATGTATGTGTTGTTTTTCCAATGAAATCCAATCGTGTCCACAGTTCAAATCCGTGTAATAACAATGCCATGTGCGGTAGACTGAAGATCTACTGTACGTTGTCCTCTGTGTTTCCTTCACTGTAATGATTAGACCCAGTGACTGGATCAAAACACATGAAATTCACCCGATCCTATGGACTGATGGGGCGATTTGCTTTGCTAATTTCCTGTCGAAAGACAAGACCATGCAATGCATACCTACGTTCTCTTTCTCCATTTCTCTCCTATACATCTGGAAACACACATATATATTTATTGCTCTCATAAGACGTTGTCTCAGTTGTATAGCTGTTACAGTGCAGGGGGAGAGAGACCGTGAGGGGGAAAAAGTGAGGGCGAGAGAGAATGAGAGAAAGAGTCGGCCTAGACAAATTCAGTGGAAAAGGTCAGAGATATTCAAGACCGAGACAGAAACACAGGTACAGTGTGTGATGTATCTAGAACAAGCACATGTTTTCCCAGCCTTCCCATTCTTTCTCCTGCATGTTATCGTGCGGAGTGCGGACGGCCATGTGTCCTGAGTTTCACGCTTTCCCAGACTCCCGCCAACCCCTAATGACCCCCTTCCGACCCCACCCTGGACCCCCATCGCTCACTGCTGTCCTGAGACCTGTCCGCTGGTCCTCTCGGCCCTAATGAGCCTCTTTAGCAACCCGGCACCTTTCACGTCGAGCCAAGCGCTCTCCAGGAGATAAATCGGACACAGAAACCATATACATATACCATATACCAGAGGGCAGTTAATAGGCGCCACCCCTATTGCTCAAAACCCTTCCCCATGCCCAGAAACATTGACAGTCATAAGGAGATTTCAGAAATGTGCTAATTTTGAGATGAATATACAGTGGGATCTATGACCTGCTGGGATCAGTATGGGAACTGACCACTGCATGGGAACAGTCACAACATTTTTCCATAAGCAAGAGAAAACCCCATAGAATCTAAAGGCCAGATAGAACATACCAAAAAACATAATCATGTTTAAAAGTACATGGTTCTAAGAGCATTGGGTTTGTCGAAATGTGTGAACAACTCAACCCAAAAGTGAAATCCTGTCAATCATGCTCTGTTTTGGACGTTATTGAGCCATCACATTTATGGAAAACCATGAGAGGGGCTTATCTGGAGACAGAGGACTCGTGTTAATCACGATTTCACGATGTGGTTCAGGACATGACTCTAGCACGTTTTTGACCTGACTGGGCTCCACAGATGAGCTCCTCTAGTAGGCGGTCCATTGGGCCCCGCTCCACAGATATCTAAATATATACCCACCAAGCATTCATCCATCAGAAAGCCTTGGCTCTCCACTTCACTGGCTGACATGTGAGTGACAGCGCCCCCTGCCCCCATGACTTCAAAGCAGGCAAGGATGCAGAGAGAGCGGACTAAGACGCCAGGAAGAGCTGTTGGGAGCATGCCATGAATGATAGTTTGAAGTTGGAAACTGGCAGGGACATATCACACCATCTCCTCTCCTCCACCACTTATCGAGTACACTATCTCTCCTCATCCTCACCTTGTTCTGTTGTTCACACTGTCGATAGAGAGAGAGAGAGAAAGAGAGAGAGAGAGGGAAAACAGAGAGAACCTTCAAGAGGCCCAGTAATTCTAACCCTGTAGTGTCCCGCTGCATGAACATGTAGGGCTTCCATTGTAGCTCAAAGGTCAGGTCACAGGGTCGTTGACATGGGCAGGGGATTTGGTGGTGTCTATGACGTTAATGTCTGTTCTGGACTACGCCGAATTGCCTTGGTCTCTTAGATGCTGGAGGGGATGCGTCACCGGGGAGAGTTAAGTGTTAACATAAAATATGCCAAAAATGCCAAGCCTTGATCTGTCAGTGTGAAAAATGGCCGACCTGTCTGCGGGACGGTGTGGTTTATGGAGGCTGTCTCATTAATCTCCTGTGACTGATTCCCAGGCAGTCAGCCGTCAGAGATCAGGCTGTGCACCGCTCTTATACCCAAACCCAACACACATGTACCAGGGCTGGGCTCTTCCAGGGGAGAGGGGAGAAGGAGAAATGAGAAGGAGAAAGGGGAGAAGGGGAAGGGGAGAAAGGATAGGGGAGAAGGGAAAGTTGATGATTGCCTTTACTGTGCTCCCACTCTCCATTTCTTCCTCTCTACCTCTCTCACCAACTAACCCCCACCAAAAATACTTTGGCATCCACATACTCCCTTGAAAAAAAAAAAGAAGGGCCCATATGGAGCTCACTTGAGATGCAGATTTGAACACACTAGTTCTCCAACTTTGTTTTCTAAAGTTTGTACTGTGATTAGAATGTGAGAAGTCAAAGCATGTTGACTTCTTTGCGTCAAAACGATGTGGATTATACGTAAAGGTAACATATAAACTCCTGGGTTCAACGTGATAAGTCCTTGATAATACTCCATGAGAGGAGCAAAACTAAATACTAAGAACCTCAACTGTGGTGACGCACAACGGAAAAGCAAGCAGTAATGATCTCAGAGTACTTAATCGTTTTGGTTTTAATCTCCCTCCTCTGCCCCTCATCCGCTCCCAGAAAAATTGCTCAAAATTGGGGTTTGAGGAAACAGGGTCCATCCAGCCTCCTCCACAACATTTTGAATTAGCATTCAGGATCACTTGTCAAACGAAAAAACTCCAAAATGTACACACCAAGTGGACAAATAAATAAAGCTACAATAAAGTGCCAAACTCTTGTGTGAGAAAAGTTGGCCATGTTTCCCCATTTGACTTTAACAGTTAAAGGCATACTGCGAGGTTCTGGCATTAAAAAGGGTGTTCTGCTTGCATGCAGTATGATGTAAGTTAGCGGTAGTTTCGCGAGCCATTTCTACCTAGCATTAGTGTTGTCACGTCTGCACCCGCTGCCCTTCTCTGGCACTCAAGGTCGTCAGGCTGCTCATCATTACGTACACCTTTCACCATCATTACGCACACCTGTCACCATCGTTACGCCCACCAGCACTTAATCGTACTCACCTGGAATCGCGCCATTAATTGCCTCCCCTATATCTGTCACTTCCTCAGTTTAATTCCCGTGTCTGCATTGATGTTATTTTGTTTCTCTGGTCCAGACGCTGTTCTTGTTTAGTTTCATGTCTATTTATTATTAAATCCTCATCTTGTATTTGCTTCCCGTCTCCCAGCATCTGTAGTTATGGAATCGTTACAAGAGTGTCACAATCGTCGTAATGAGTGCATCGTGATAGGAGTACATTTTCATTTAATAAATGAACACCGAACAAAAACAACAAAATACCAAACGAAACGTGAAGATACTGGTGTGCACAAATGCAACTTACTTTAGACAAGATCCCACAAATCACAATGGGGAAAATGGCTACCTAAACATGATCCCCAATCAGAGACAACGATAAACAGCTGTCTCTGATTGGGAACCATACCAGGCCGACATAAACCATGAATCACCTAGATGACCCACACTAGTCACTATCACGCCCCAACCAACATAGAGAATATACAGCTCGCTATGATCAGGGCGTGACAAAGCGTATTGACTGGAAGTCTACAGGTAGAGTAACAGTGCTATTGCTAACTTCCTTCATACTGCACGCAGAACCTCTACGGGATCAGTGTCCCTAAACTGGGATCGTTGTTGCTAACGTGAGCAAATGTGACTAGAATGATGTTGCAAACAACAGCCAACTTTATGGGACATAGACATATCTTATATGGGCAGAAAGCTTATATTCTTGTTAATGTAACTGTAGTGTCCAGTTTACAGTAGCTATTACAGTGAAAAAATACCATGCTATTGTTTGAGGAAAGTGCACAACAACAAAACACTTTTAGCATGGCAACTGGTTTGAGACATTCATCTCTGAAGGTAAATAATGTACTTACATTCAGTAACCTTGCTCTGATTTGTCATCATGAGGGTCCCAGAGATAAAATGTAGCATATTTTTGTTTGATAAAATCTATTTTTATATTGTAGGAACTGGATTCTACAGTTTGTCATCTAGTAGACAAAATCTAAATTACACCTAGACTCCTATCTGAATGTATGGCCTTTCTCTTCCATTTAAAAGATGATGAAACAAAAAAATATTTGTATTATCTTTTACCAGATCTAATGTGTTATATTCTCCTACATTAATTTCACATTTATACAAACATCAAAGTGTTTCCTTTCAAATCGTATCAAGAATATGCATATCCTTGCTTTAGGTCCTGAGCTACAGGCAGTTCGATTGGGTATGTCATTTTAGGCAGAAATTGAAATATGGGGTCCGATCCTTTTAAATTCCAGAATCTCACAGTCTCTCTTTAAGAGTGACACTACAGTGTTTCCTCATGTGCAAGGGCTTAGGAGACAGGGGGACATGTCCCTCCCAAATAATAATAATTTTAAGACTTTTATTTTGAAAAACAAGTTGCCTGAGGTACTTTTCCCTGCCCCTACTGACTGCTTCAATCTAACTCTCGGTTGTTACAAGCATTGTGGCAGTGTGTGAGTGAGAGAAAATGCACTGTACAGCACCACCATCAGTACTCACTGCACTGGGGAAAGTAATTGTTGTTGACAACAATGAAGTAAGTTTATGTACAAAGTATATGAATGTGAATAAACTTTGATATGCTAGAAAGTACGTGAGCAACTCTATGCTTTCTCCTGGCTAGTAGCTAGTTAGCTTTACGTTTACAGTTGAGTCGTTTTTAGCTGTGCCAGGTTTTTATCTCTGGATCATGCTGGGTGGGTAGTTCTGGCTGTGTGAAAACTGATAGTGAACGTACCAGCAGTCAAGAAGAGAACAAAAAGAGCTCATAATAGTTTTTTCAAATTAGTGCAAAGAACTGTAAGTAGGGTACTTTGCAACTGCCCGCACACCACCCCTGCCAAACTAGATGGCAAATGTTTGTGCTTTCAGCTTAGATGTCTTTAATTTCATCACAGTGATTATGGGTCATGACGGTGTGTTCCGTGTGTTAAGACTTTGTTTGGTGCTACCATGATCATGGCAAGAGAGTGACAGCCATGAACAGACAGACAGGGAGCGAGGGAGAGACAGAGAGACCACAAAGCAAAAGGTGTGCTCATGAGAAGTGTCTCTCTCCAAAAGCTCATAGAGTTCATAGACTGACGATCTGTCATAATATATGATCTCTGATGAAATGTTAGCAGCACATGTCTAGAGGGTGTATTGCACGTGTTAACTCCATACAGGAGAAAGACAGCCAGTATATTTTATTTGTGATTGATGTGTAGTGGAGATTCATTTCAGTTTGACCTTTCATGCATTTTTTTTAATGTGTAAGAACTTGTTGGAAATATTAAGTTACGTTTCAAGCCATACAGTATGTACATCAGCAGTAATAACAACCTGACATAGCGGAAGTTTAAAAAAATACTATCAGTAGCAGAGAAAGGACAAAATGGTTGTTTAATTGAAAATATACACATTAACAGTCACACTGGTATTCAGTACAGTATGAATGGCCCTGAGACTGATTGGACTGTACCAGAGAAAGTGACCCTCTGCCATGTCCCCCTAAGCCTTGTAAATTTGCAGATTTTTGTCTGTATCCTTTTCTCAAAAGTCACTAGAAATTAGCATTGAAAACCAGTAGCAAAATGTGCTCCACCCCCTCCGAAATGAGCTCAATAGCCTGGGGCGAGAGGGAAAATGACTGGACCATGCAGAATTTGATACCTTTAAGGAGAACTCAATCTCCTCGTCAGATTCATTGTGGTGACATTGAAGCTCCACTGGATGTGCTGAATGCGCAGCTTCCCCAACCAGAGAGGTTTCAGTCGTGTAATATTATCTCAAGGCCGTGTGATGATATCGCTTAAAAATATGACATTGAATAAAAATGTTCTATGACTCATTGCCACTTATGCTTTGAATCATAGTTAATGATTGCTTAAAGGGATGGAATTGCCACCACAGTAAATGTGAGGCATTATACATCAATGCTTCGATTTTGCTAATTGTATTTCAATGTTCCATGTTTCACCCATAGATACCCCTTGTGAAAATAATACACACATCAATTCAAGCTGATGAGAATCCTGTAATATAACATATTCTAAAATACATAGTCCCCTCAAACATCTCGCAAACAAGTATTGAAGGCCAACTCAAGAATTCTATTCGAATAACTCAGCTGCATACTTCCATAGCATCCACTTGTTTTTTAAATGTTTTATTTCTGTTCATTTCAACTCCATTTAACAAGTATCATTAGTGCCACTAAGAATATCTCTGGATAGATATTTTGTAGTGTCTGTGTATGATTAGTATTCGTAATGTGAGTCTACAGAGTCTAGTTGAACACAATTGTGTCTATAAAATGGTGCCATTGATAATGACTTTGAATGCTTTTTATATTCATTTTCTGGCCAATGATTTAAAGTGTTCATTTGGTTGAGGACCCAACTCATAAAATAAGTTCTTTCATTTAATTTTTCTAATGCCTTTCTAATATTGGCTCAGCATATGGCTAACCTTTCTTTTTGGACCGGCTATATAATTTTTCTCTCTATAAATATGTTATTTTTCTCCCCTTATATTTCCCATGACCAAAATATCCTTTCCAGACAGAACATTCTCGATCAGCAGTTCATAAAAAGTAATTGGAAATAGGAGGCAAAAGGGAAAAATATTTTGTGAAGACAACATATGCATAAAAGATTTTGCGCACCCAGTCGGCACACCCACAGACAACCAATCAAATCAAATCGAATTGTATTTTTCACATGCGACGAATACAACAGGTGTAACAGGTGTACAACCTTACTATGAAATTCTTACTTACAAGCCCTTAACCAACAATGCCGTTTTAAGAAAATAGAGTTAAGAAAATATTCACTAAACAAACTAAAGTAAACATTTTTTTAAAGTTACACAATAAAATACAATGAGACTATATCAAATAAAATTGTATTTGTCACATGCTTAGAATACAACAGGACCTACTGTGAAATAATTACTTACAAGCTCTTAACCAACAATGCAGTTCAAGAAATAGAGTTAAGAAAATATTTACTAAATAAATGAAAGTAAAATTAAAAGTAATATGAAAATTAAATTAATCAAAAAGTAACACAAGAAAATATGTAACAATAACGAGGCCATGTGCAGGGGTAGAAGGTGTTAAGGAGGAAGGTGTGAGCCCTGACCAGCCTTTCAGAGCACTTCATGGCTACCGACGTGAGTGCTACGGGGCGGTACTGATTTAGGCAGATTACCTTCACTTTCTTGGGCACAAGGACTATGGTGGTCTGACTTGCCTAGTAAAATAAAGGTAAAATTAAAAAAATTAAATTAAATTGCCAGTTGATCCGAGCAGTCTCTGAGTACACGTTCTGGTAATCTGTCTGGCCCCGCGGCCTTGTGAATGTTGACCTGTTTTAAGGTCTTGCTCACATTGGCTACGGTGAGCGAGATCACACAGTCGTCCGGAACAACTGCTTCTCTCATGCATGCTTCAGTGTTGCTTGCCTCGAAGTGAGCATAAAAGGAATTTAGCCCATCTGGTAGGCTCGTGTATCTGGGCAGCTGGACAAAAATAGTATGATTGAAGTTTTAGAGTAGTATGAGTGTGTTTATGATAAGAACAAACTTCTTAAATAATATACCATCAGTCAACATATCGTAAGTTAAGAGCCAATGTGACAACTAGCACATCTTAAACGAAATAAATATTATTTCCAGTCTTAAGACGCTAGACAACAACAAGCTGTGAAGTTTCCATGTGCAGCCTAATAATTAGGGCCCTTTGCTTTCATTAGTAATAGCAGCATCAGCCTGCCTCCAGTGCATAATTCTGGTCAAGGAATGAAGAGAAGAGTCCCTGCTACTGTCTCGGAGATAGAGACTGAGTGGAACCCATCACTATCACCTTAACTTTCCTCACAAACAGATGGTAGCATTTGCTGCCTGCCAAGTTTCCTTGGAGGAGGATGTGCGTGTGCGTTTGGATGTGTGCGGGTACGCATGTGTATGCACACCCATGCGTACACACACAGCACTAACAACACTTTTAAAATAATCTCCCATCTCAACACTCGCCGCTCGGCTATTCATCTTGTCAGCCCAAAAAATAAATATGATTGTATGTCACCTCAATCAGAGTAGCTCATCCTCTCTCAGAAGCAGAGAGCAGAGAGCGAGAAAGGAATGTTAGTTGCTACTTTATATATATTCCCTGCCAAATATGTATCCAACAGAATTTGTCTGGCAACCTCAGCATGCCAAACAGTAACAGAGTGAATCAATTGCACACTATCACTGACTGAGTGGGGGAATTCATCACAGTCGAAGCAACCAACCGCTCTGTCATCCCAAGCTCTCCACAGTTTGTACAGTTAGCGCAGCGGATCGTCAGTCTGGATCTTCAATTTCAACCGATAAACAAATCACACAGAAGAGGAGCGAGTCCGTCTGCTCAGACGAGATCTTTGGGGTTTGTCTTAAACCCTTCCATGTTTCTCAATTATCATTGTTGGGAATAAGCTGTGGCCAATTACCCCTACAGACTGTGGAGCAGTTTGAATCTTTTCCGTGAGGCGAGGCCTAACCAGACTACTGATAAGTCAAACCATGCGTGTCCACAGATCCTCACGGGGCCCATGTGGACGCCATCAATAACGCTGTTGTTGGTTTTAGAGATTAGAAAAAAAGAAGAAACATATTATTGTAATGGATATAACAATACTCACATTTCCAGGGATGGGGGTTGGAGGTTACTTCGGTGTGCTATTGGTGCCAAAAAAAAGAGGTTAAAAAGATGATAAAGAAAAGCAGGAAAATACTCAGTCATGATGGGATGCAGGCAGGAGAGGCCTGCGACGTGTGGGTCCTGATTACATCTGTCCCGGTGAAATCACATCCCCGGGGAGGAAGTGTTCACATCAAAGGAGAAATTGGGGAAATATGGAGAAGAATACCTGTCATGTCCCATTGTTGCCATAAGGAATGAGGTCTGGCACACGGCCCTTGGAACTCCTTTGACTTAAGCATTGGAGAAGCAGTTAAAGATATGTTACCCATACCTACCTACCTGGCTATGTTGTGTTGTGTTCTGTTGTGAGTTTAAACACTGACAAGGTGTCCGAAACACAAAACACCCGCCATGTTGGCGAGCAAACGTAACGGCTTGAGGGCGCCACTCATAAAAGGGTTGTAGGTTTCAGAAACCTCTCTCTCCATCCCCAACTCTCTTGACTTTGCCATCCCCCAGTCTTTCTCTCATATCCTGCTCCGGGTACAAAATATCCCTGTGGTTGACAGCAACATCCACCCAGGAAGCACAATCAGTAGCCGATCCTGCTTTTTCCTTCTTTTTTTGTAATTAGGTCTTTGGCCTTTTGTGGGGTAAGCCGCATGCCTTCTGGCCGAGAAGCCGCTCTGAGAGAGGATTTGTGGTCTGCGAAGCCTGGGCTGGAAAGAGCAACTGTCTACTGAAGCCAGCAGCCTGCCCCTCTCTCTCTCTCTCTCTCTATCTCTAATTCGACACATGCCATGTGCTGTGACGGAGTGTGCAGACAGCAGACAGGATGCTGCTCGGGGACGGCATGTGGATTGCCAACCCATCACCACGGCCATGTGGAGCCCGACGCAGGGCCCAGCGACCAGACCAGAGCAGAGCAGAGACAGGCCTTTAGAGGCCACAGAAGATCTCCTGGCTGGAAGGAGATGGCAGCAGTCTGGAGCCTCATGGTCAAGTGGCCTGGGAGATGAGCTGCATTCAGAGCCAGTCTCATTTCCCAATGCAAAGCTCACAGTATCTCAGAAATGACCACACCCACGCACACAGAGATATACACGCGCACGCACACACACACACTGGCAGTGAGTTGTCCTTTTGCTTTGAGAGAAAACTATTTCCCAGCATCATTGCCCTTTGAGAGTAAACTCAGTTTGTTCAGAATCTGTGAATTGGCTGGGTTCTGAAAGGAGACATTGTGCAGCAACAGAGAAAGGTTAGCATTTTGGAATTTGCCAATTGACCTCAGTTTCATTTTTGCAATGTTGCCATTTTCTTATGCAATAGTGATCTCTTCTTTTCCAATGTGGAAAGTTATGTGATACCTATCTTTAATACCGAAAATAACCATATTCGTTACTAATGTTAAAACGCTGCGGTGTGGCAGAGATTCCGTCTCAACTAGTTGAATGAGAAATTTACTCAATTCTAAACCCAACTCTCTGTTTTTCATGGCATAAAACTGGAGGGTCACTGGTTTTCCGTCAAATAAATTTCACCCTGAAAAACAAAGTTACTTGAAATCACAATAAGTTTACTGGTGACTTTTCAAGTATATCTGTGTGTAAACAGATGTGCATAAATGGGGGTGAATTTATTGCGGTGGAGTTAATATTCATAGATTCATGGCTCAGAAAACTGATTTGAAAGAGGTTATTTTTGTTGAGTTTTCTCTGGAGCAACATGCTGATCTTCTATGCTCTTTTCAAAGGGGGTTTAAGCCCTTTTGTGCAGGTAACAGGAATCTGAACAGATCAGTAGACCAGGACCTCAAGAACACATACTGTTTTTGATCCTCGTGATGGGCTTGATTTAGACACGCAAGCCTGTGGAATCTTGGTCCGTACTGATAAATCCCTGAATAGCTTTACAGGAAAAAAGTCATTCTTGAATTGCGGTGGCATTTGGGCATGTTTTGTATTTATTTAAATGTGTTTGGATACATCTTCTGTCTCACTCTAAACTATTACCTTAATGACTTTACATAACATGTACCAGGATGATAACACTGTGCCACCAATAGGAGTAGTAACACTAAAGACGGTAACACCAATGACAAATTTGAGGTAATTGAGGATTTTCGTAGCCCACAGATGCTCAAATCTAAGATCATTAGCACTTTAAAAAAAAAAATCCTAAAGTGATATGATGAATCATTTTGCTCACATCTAAATAGAGTAACACCAATGACACTTATTATTTCGACACCATCTGCATCTGTGGGCATGTGTGTTTCTGGCAGGCGAGCCACTGACATCTCTCTACTTTTTGTCAGGTGTTATTTGAGCAATCCGTAATCGTTGGTCCCGGGGGTCTCCGTTCCTAACCAAACACTTTCATCACCCCCACCCCCCAAAACAGAAAGAGACGGATGGGCTCCCCGTTCCCCCGTCTACCCACTCCACTCCCTCACCTTGTGAAACTTCTCTCCAGTCCGCACAATGGATGGAGCTTCCACACCCTCTCCCGGCCCTCGCCCTAGTGTCAATACCTTCCACTGCGCCGCATGACAGATGGTTCACGCAAAGCTACTCGAGAACATCCACTCATACTCATTGTTCACATTAATGATGACATATCCATTGTTTTCTTCTCTCCAAGCCTGGCAGAAATATAATTTACTGTATGGATTTCTTTGGTTAAAAAAAACAAACAGGATTTTTTTTCTGGAGGTCTTCCAATCGCGGAGTTCACATATCATCCCGATCTTGACTGATGTTCTGGCAAGAACGGCTAAGTCACAGTGTAAGCTCATCACAGAGCCTTATCCACTTCAGCTGACCTGACCACCGTGGAGCCTGGATCCAATACAGCCTCTAGACACTAGCAAGCCCTCTTCAGGCTAATCTCTTTGGGAATAAGGGATTACAGGCAACACTAATGGCTAATCCACTGCACTTTGTAACCCACTGAGCCGAGCCAACAGTTTAGGGGAGGCTGGGTTTCCCTTCCTGCTGCTGGTCTGTCTGGGAATCTTCACACTGCTGTGTGTGTGTGGTGCACAGCAGTGGACTGAAGCTGACTACATGTAGAGTACAAAAAAGCAAAAACAGAACAGGACTATAAGGCTGAGTTTACACAGGCAGACCAATTCCGATCTTTTTCTAGTAATTGGCCTTTTTCCCATAATTGGGCAAAAGATCAGAATTGGGCTGCCAGTGGAAATTCAGCCTAAGACAGTTGCTTATAAAATACTTGCCACGTGCACGTGCTAGTAGGAACTAGGAAACTCGTACATTTCCGACTTGCTACCTGGTTGTAGTTATACACGTTCAAGTCGGAAATGTCAGTTTCCTAGTTCCCGACTAGCACGTGAACGTGGCAACAGACCTGGTAGAGGTGCATTTATACGTGATTAGGTGTTTTCTTTTTGCGTCATGTTATTTCGATCTTTTGACAGACATTAACTTGACCCTTTCCATATCCATAGGTCTGTAATTGATCACAATCCTTACATATAAGTTGGTTACCAAGATAGGCTATCACTTGTATTATAACGTGTAGGAAAGAACTTCTGATGAAAGAGTGTAACCTTGCATTCTCATAACTTAATATTCTCTAAACTTCTTCCTTGAACTCCCAGAGGTTCTCTAAGTTCTACCTTCAGACTACAGATGGCACTATTGCATCAGTCACTATTGGACAGTGTCTATATGTCAGTGCCTTGAACTGATCATTCACACATCACTATGATTGACAATGAGCCTTTATAGACCATTTACAGGCACCATTTACTCACCAAAGGAACAGTACTAGTTGCCTGGGTTGGCAAGTAAATGACATCCTCTCTTAAATTAAACATCCCATATAGCTCTTCAAAAGGTGTCATTTACCTTCAGCGAATCCTGTAAAAGTGACCACTATCAGTTTATGCTCAGAAAAAGTCCCCTGGCTTTCATTGGTTCTGACAGATTGGTGTGCAAAAGCAGACACATCATACACTGACCAGGGTATTAAAAACTGAGGGGGAAAAAATGGCTTTCTCCACATCGGCTTAGAGCTCCGCGACCTCTTTAAATCCCAAAGCTGTCCAAAAAAGGCCATAAACTCAACGCTCAACTTTTCCATCAGTCTGCGAGTGAAATGATGAGACAATTGCTGCGACTTAATAAACAAAAAGCGATCGAAGTACCATCTGACCCTGCACGGGTGAGTGAGAAACAAGACATTCATTTGGACCAGCCCGGATCCGACAATCACAAATGAGTGTGGTATAGGAAACCAGACCTCCTTTTCACGGCATTAATATCTATTTTTACCCCCTCCGTTATAAACATTCCCAGTGGTGTAAAGTACTTAAGTAAAAAATACTTTTAAGTACCACTTATGTAGTTTTTCTAGGTATCTGTACTTGACTGTTTACATTTACTCCACCACATTCCTAAAGAAAACAATGTACTTTTTACATTTCCCCTGACACCCAAATGTACATGCTTATTAGCAGGACAGGAAAATGGTCTAATTCACACTTATCAAGAGAACATTCCTGGTCATCCCTACTGCCTCTGATCTGGCACTCACTAAACACAAATGCTTCGTTTGTGAATTATGTCTGAGTGTTGATCTGTGACCCTGGCTATCCGTAAATAAATAAATGGAATCATGTCATCTGGTTTGCTTAATATAAGACATTTTAAATTATTTATATTTTTTACTTTTTGTAAACCAATTACTTTTAGACTTTTACTCAAGTAATATTTTACTGGAGTCATTTTCTATTAAAGGTATCTTTACTTTTACTCAAGTAAGAAAATTGCCACCACTGAACGTTCCCAGTTTCATGAACTCAATTTTTGTGTGTTTTAATTACTGGCAGCCAGTCCGTGTACTCTGGGTCTCCCTAAACTGAACTGACAGAGGTGTTCTCCCGGCCGCCACACGTTGCAGTTAGAGTCCTTACGGTGTGTGGGTAATTGAAGGGCGGGAGTCTCAGCTGGATCCAGTGTGAGAAGCAAAAGCCTTTAGCCTCGCCGCTGCCCGTTTAATGAGGTCGCTTCCCTCCCGCTCGCTGGGAAATGGTTTAAGCAGACTGCTCTAGTGTTGCTGATTGCTCTGCTGTTGCTACTGGTGCGGTAGAGTGGTGAGAGTGGCTGGGAGTCAATTACCATAAATTCATAGAAGATTTTTATCATTATCATAAAAGTAATGAATCCGCCGTTATCATTAACAGTTGTGTCAATGTACTGATAAGAAAGATTGGCCCTATACACAAAAACCTAATAGAACACAGGCAAAACACAGAACACCAAACCCACTGAAATGAGAAAATTTGCTCCAGACCGCAAACAATTCAAGCCTTTATTAAGACATCTGGATGGACTGACAGAGAAAAAAACAATGGTTATGATAAAAACTTTTTCATTTTTTTTTTCATTTACAGACATAAGGAAATGTTGGGAGGGCTTAGCTGCATACAGACGGACCTGTCTAAGCCCTCTCTTTATATTAGTATTTATTACAGCCTCTTCTCTACTCACATCTCAGTCCCTGACAACGTGGGAGCATCCTCTACCTGGCCTACGTCTCAAATGTCACCCTATGGCTCATATAGTGCATTATATTTGCTTAGATAGGGCTTGGGTTAAAAGTACTGCACTATAAAGGACAGACCTGCTCTAAATCATCAAAAAACAGAGGGAGGGGAGGTGGTGGTCGAGTCTGGGGGGTGCACAGCATTGAGCCAACAGAGCTGCCTTGTTGAGCCATGTAGAACGGGGGGTTGGGGGTGAGGCCTAGGACATGGTGATCTGCATGGACTCCAGCATCTCCTCCACGGCCTTCACGGAGCATTTGTTCTCCTTCGTCCCGCGACCGGCCAGCTGCATGACAGAGAGAGGAGAGAAAACATCAGCTCATAACATCTTTAAAGAGGCCAAAGCACAGGGCTGGCTGAGGGAGAGCCAGCCAAGCCAAAACACTATCGCACACTCAGAATGTCACGATAACCGCATAGCCCCGTCTCACGCTCCAACACATCAAGTCGAAACAGACTAAACTTCACAGAGTATACCAAACCTTCCTAATATTGAGTTGCCCTCAGAACAGCCTCAATTCGTCTGGGTGTGGACTCTACAAGGTGTTGAAAGCGTTCCACAGGGATGCTGACCCATGTTGACTCCAATGCTTACCACAGTTGTGTCAAATTGGCTGGATGTCCTTTGGGTGGTGGACCATTCTTGATACACACGGGAAACTGATGAGCGTGAAAAACCCAGCAGCGTAGCAGTTCCTGACACAGACCGGTGCGCCTGGCACCTACTACCATACCCCGTTCATAGGCACTTAAATCTTGTCTTGCACATTTACCCTCTGAATGACACATCCACATGCTGTGGACTAACGGGGCCAAGAGAAGAGAAGCACCACCTGGAGTCAGGGATGTTCCTGGCCTGTTGCAAAAAAAGCTGTGTGTCTGTGTGAGGAGGGGGAGAGGTGAGAGAGAGAGGGAGGGCCAGGATGTCCTGATGACTCATTGTCTCAAGGCCCTTCACCCAGACAGCCCCAAACTAACCCATAAACTAGGGATGAACAATATATCGGTGAACATTTCGGAATCGGACGATATTAGCTAAAAATGCCAACATTGGTATCATCCCGATGTCTAGTTTAACGCCAATGTTAAAAACCGATGTCTAAGCTACCGTGCATACCTATATAACGTAGGTACATGACGTAATGATGCCACGTACAATTTGGCGCTACACGTGCAACAGAGCATTCCTAACCTAGCCCACATAACGTCTGCTGTGTGGATTGAGCAGTCAACAAGACGAGCAGCCAGCTAGCTTCATCTGGATAGTGAGGCTCGATCGGACCGGGCCAGGCCTTTCTAATCGACCTGGCCCAGGTATCCTGCAAGGACATTGACCTCATCCCGTCAGTTGAGGATGCCTGGTCATTCTTTAAAAGAAACTTCCTCACCATTTTAGATAAGCATGCTCCGTTCAAAAAATGCAGAACTAAGAACAGATATAGCCGTTGGTTCACTCCAGACCTGACTGCCCTCAACCAGCACAAAAACATCCTGTGGCGGACTGCAATAGCATCGAATAGTCCCCGCGATATGCAACTGTTCAGGGAAGTCAGGAACCAATACACACAGTCAGTCAGGAAAGCAAAGGCCAGCTTCTTCAGGCAGAAATGTGCATCCTGTAGCTCTAACTCCAAAAAGTTCAGGGACACTGTGAAGTCCATGGAGAACAAGAGCACCTCCTCCCAGCTGCCCACTGCACTGAGGCTAGGTAACACGGTCACCACCGATAAATCCATGATAATCGAAAACTTCAACAAGCATTTCTCAACGGCTGGCCATGCCTTCCTACTGGCTACTCCAACCTCGGCCAACAGCCCCCCCCCCCGCAGCTACTCGCCCAAGCCTCTCCAGGTTCTCCTTTAACCAAATCCAGATAGCAGATGTTCTGAAAGAGCTGCAAAACCTGGACCCGTGCAAATCAGCTGGGCTTGACAATCTGGACCCTCTATTTCTGAAACTATCCGCCGCCATACCTTCTCCGCTATGCAATCTGGTTTCCGAGCCGGTCACGGATGCACCTCAGCCACGCTCAAGTTACTAAACGATATCATAACCGCTATCGACAAAAGACAGTACTGTGCAGCTGTCTTCAACAACCTTGCCAAGGCTTTCGACTCTGTCAATCACCATATTCTTATCGGCAGACTCAGTAGCCTCGGTTTTTCTGATGACTGCCTTGTCAGGTTCACCAACTACTTTGCAGACAGAGTTCAGTGTGTCAAATCGGAGGGCATGCTGTCCGGTCCTGTCAGTCTCTATGGGGGTGCCACAGGGTTAAATTCTCGGGCCGACTCTTTTCTCTGTATATATCAATGATGTTGCTCTTGCTGCGGGCGATTCCCTGATCCACCTCTACGCAGACGACACCATTCTGTATACTTCCGGCCCGTCCTTGGACACTGTGCTATCTAACCTCCAAACGAGCTTCAATGCCATACAACACTCCTTCTGTGGCCTCCAACTGCTCTTAAACGCTAGTAAAACCAAATGCATGCTTTTCAACCATTTGCTGCCAGCACCCAAGTAAAAGTACTTACCCTAGTAAAACTGACTATCCTACTGATCCTCGACTTCGGCGATGTCATCTACAAAATAGCTTCCAACACTCTACTCAGCAAACTGGATGCAGTTTATCACAGTGCCATCCGTTTTGTTACTAAAGCACCTTATACCACCCACCACTGCGACCTGTATGCTCTAGTCGGCTGGCCCTCGCTACATATTCGTCGCCAGACCCACTGGCTCCAGGTCATCTACAAGTCCATGCTAGGTAAAGCTCCGCCTTATCTCAGTTCACTGGTCACGATGGCAACACCCACCCGTAACACGCGCTCCAGCAGGTGTATCTCACGGATCACCCCTAAGGCCAACACCTCATTTTGCCGCCTTTCGTTCCAGTTCTCTGCTGCCTGTGACTGGAACGAATTGCAAAAATCGCTGAAGTTGGAGACTTATCTCCCTCGCCAACTTCAAACATCTGCTATCTGAGCAGCTAACCGATCGCTGCAGCTGTACATAGTCTATCAGTAAATAGCCCACCCAATTTTACCTACTTCATCCCCATACTGTTTATATTTATTTACTTTTCTGCTCTTTTGCACACCAATATCTCTACATGACCATCTGATCATTTATCACTCCAGTGTTAATCTGCAAAATTGTAATTATTTGCCTACCTCCTCATGCCTTTTGCACACAATGTATATAGACTCTTTTTTTTCTACTGTGTTATTGACTTGTTAATTGTTTACTCCATGTGTAACTCTGTGTTGTCTGTTCACACTGCTATGCTTCATCTTGGCCAGGTCGCAGTTGCAAATGAGAACTTGTTCTTAACTAGCCTACCTGGTTAAATAAAGGAGAAAAAAAAGAAATGTGTTGTGAAGCTAGCCATAATAAGGATTTGGCACAATAGTGGAATTTGTGGTTTGCCTTCAAAATAAAGTATGTCATTAAGAGTGATGCAAACAAATACAAATAGAAGAATTATGCCATACTTTTATTTTGAAGGCTAACCGCAAAATCAACTATTGTAGCTAATCCTCACTGTGGCTAGCTTCACATAGATGGGTCCGACCACCATTAATCAAATAAGAACGGTCTTATAAATTAGGGTTATTTTAGATGACACCTAACTAGCTAACTATAGCTACTGAAACAGATTGTCGTTTTGCTATGTTTTTGGGGAAGAACATTGTTTACATCCATGAGCTAGCTATCGAGCTTTTATTATGACCAGCACTGTATGTGCGTGAGACAACTTTTCCAGCATCATAGCATATGTATCGATGAATCGTTGTGACATACGAAATACGAGTGAGTGTAATCGATGTAATAACTACATTAAAAAAATGAATGAAAGCGTTAAATTATTATGTGACATGCTGTTATATTTCAGGTCCTGATTGGTCAACAAATGGTGTTATTTGACATGTATCTTTTTTGACACGCAAAGACCCAAACGGCGTTCCATAGAAATCCTGGTTGAGAATGAAGTGAAAGAAATAGGTTTTGATTATGTTTTACTGGTAATGGGGACATACGTAAATGCCAACCAACTTTTTGGTCAGTGTTGTGTGTATGTAACCTTTATTTAACTAGGCAGGTCAGTTAATAACAAATTCTTATTTACAATGATGGCCCGGACGATGCTGGGCCAATTGTGCGCCGCCCTATGAGACTCCCAATCATGGCCGGATGTGATACAGCCTGGATTCGAACCAGGGACTGTTGTTACGCCTCTTGCACTGAGATGCAGTGCCTTTGACTGCTGCGTCCATGTGTGTGTTAACTACTTAACTCTACTAGAATGCTTAAAAGGCTGTTAAACTGTTAAATATCGGTTATCGGTATCAGGCTTTTTTGGCAAGGAAAATATTGGATATTGGTATCGACCAAAAATGTTATATCGGTGCATCACGACCATAAACCACTGCTCCTAATCTCTTCCTCCCTCCCCCTCTCTCTGCCCCACTCTCTCCCTCTGTGTATGTGTGTACACGGGCAAGACTGGACTTCCTCTGTGACTCACACACACAGCCCCTCAGACCTCTCTATCTCCCAATTAAACCACAATCAGCCCTGCTATTATCTGAACTCAGGAGGGGGTCCTCTCCTCTCGGCCCTGTCCCCAAACTACAGAGACTAACAGATAACCTAATTTAGCCACGCTAGGAGCTACGACATGTGCCCCCTGCAACAACACCCACAGGCACTTGGCATTAGTGAGTTGTGCGGTAGACTACTCCTCTGTTCTCATTATAATAACTGCTATTTGGGCACAGGGACAGCAGCATCAGGGCAAGCTTCCTAAGACTTGAGAGCAGGGTTGATGTGTGTGTATGTAAGGCCACATCTGTTGCTGGGCGGAGAACACACAGACAAATCAGAACAACGCAGCGGAGGACATCTTTGGCCTTTTCTCAATAAAATCATTATGAAACCCACACTATAAACTGGGTGGTTCAAAGCCCTGAATGCTGATTGGCTGAAAGCAGTAGTATATCAGACGGTATGCCATGGGTATGACAAAACATTCATTTTTACTGCTCTAATTATGTTGGTAACCAGTTTATAATAGCAATAAGGCACCTCGGGGTTTGTGATATATAGCCAATATACCATGGCTAAGGGCTGTGCCCTAGCACTCAGGTATTTTGGTGTGGTATATATTGGCCATATACCACATTCCCTCGGGCCTTATTGCTTAACTAACCCCTGTGCTAAAACAGAGATTGTGTTTCTTCTCCCACATACATGGCTGATGTGCCATTTCTGGCTGGACACAGAGAGGAGCATATTCGGCCTGTCCTCAGGAATAGGTCTCCGGAGATGCTCCGACTCCTCATTACAGACCAACATTCAATCCCAAACTAACCCTCTTCATCTGGCTTCTACCAGCTTGCTAAATAGCAGAAGGTTTTACAGTAAATGTGTATATTCCAACACAAATCCACATGATACAAGGTGAGTTTCCCAACATACAAATGTAAAGCGCTGCTGCTTGGAGAACCTGGAAAAGATATATAAATATATTCCATTATTATCGGGAATAGTGACGCAGGGCTTGCTGTCAACCATTTATGAACCTGTTCACATACAGTATACACACACATGCATAGCCAATATAATGTTTCCATATGGGGGGAAACTGTTTTCAGAGTGTCATAGAGAGGGCATTTGGTGAAAATGTACCTTTGGCAAAGAAGTAATTTCCGAGCGCGACTCATGCAGACGTATTAAAGCAGTGGTGTGGCTGAGGGGGAGTTGATGGTCAGCGCGTTTCGCTGTGTGCTTCCCTAATTTCCCATTATCCCCAACCAAAGAGCCAGGCAGCCAATTATCTCGCCTGCCTAAGGTGGGGGGACTGTATTAACTCCAGCCCAAAAACCGAACAATCCGACTCGAGAAAGACTAATCGACGCCCGGAAAAAATAGACTACATTCCATTAGTTTATGTAACTGTAGAGTAAATGTACAAACGAAAAAACACTAAAACGTCACAATTAAAAAGTGTTAAAATCCATTAAATAAACACCACCACAAAGATCATAAGGACCATGAATGCAAGAAAATGCATTTCAAAAGAACAGAATTGCATATTTTGAGTTTAAATATATTACTGTGCGTTGATTGTTGAGAATGCAATTCAGGGATTAACATGGGTATGCGGGATACTTGGACCGTCCCGGGAACACTTCACATTTCCCGAAAAAACTAAAACAACAAGACCTGGGACATTACATTTTTCCCCAATGCACAACAAGCACAGCAGTAGATTACCAAAAAATATAATAGCACATTATCCAAACAGGTCCTCACATGGAAGCTTTTAACCTAGCATATTACCTTCACACAAAGATGCCACAAATTCAAAGCACATGTATAATTGACACCGCTGGACTGCACACGCAGCCCAAATGCAGTTAATAAACCCTACAGGAAACCCCTCAGTATAGGCTATAAAATAATGTGCGCTGTTTCGTACCTGCTGCTCATACGAGAGCTATGATTCAACAATGGTATTCTCAGGACACCCTCTGTGCATCCTGAGCGCGCTCTGTGTCGAGATCGCCTACTGCTAAAATGTGCTGAATTCATTGAGGAACATGATAACGCTCAGAATTTACGAACGGCCTGTGTCGCAATTCACAATAATGTAATTGCCGATCAAAGATAGTTACTCTATCATTACATAATGGCGAAGCCAACCCAACCAGGTGGCGTAGCACACCTCGTTTGGGGAGAAACCTGACATAGTGGCCATATCTTGGTTAATATCCTGGGACTCTATTTGTTACGTTCCCCAGCAAGAAGACCAAAAATGTTGCTCAAACAGAAGTGGGAACTAACAAAGAGTCACTGACGACAACTAAAACGAAACAGGTGGAGTTTTAGGGGGGGGTCTAAAAGACTCATTGGGGTGTCCACTTTAAGTTGCATAGCAGCAACAACTGGGACCTAAAAGACACCCACCGTGAGCGCCCCACTAAATTGCCCCACTAAGAGGCAAACAAAAGAAAAACCCACACCAAACTTAAAAGACAGGAAGCAACCCAAAAAGGTGGAGCATAACAGGGAAATCAGATCAAGGATTGTTTGCATAGAAATCAAAATAGGAAGCGCCAACTAAAAGGTGCTAACCGTCCGCATCTATCAAGACAACTGGAGCACGAGGTCAGCCACTCTTAAATGGCATCTGGGCCAGCACAGGTGGAAACACCTTCCAACTAACGAGATGGCAACCAGCACAGGTGTAACACATATTGACTAATGAGGTGACACCAATGATGCGCCCTGTGTGCAAACGAGCTATACGTCCAACCTCATAACATAAATGGAAAAACCAAAACCTGTAACACCTTCCCCCTTCAGACAACAAATATATCCTATAGTCGCTCACCACCAACAGAAAACAACTTCCATTGCACAACATAACCAACTTAAATGCATCGCTACTTAAATGAGTCGCCTTCTCCAATATAAACATGGCGTCTACTGCCTGTCAACAATTAAATACAAGACAAAAAAGCCACCTCAATTTTTTTCTACATATTTTTTCTATAGTTGCCGAAAACTCACAAGATTTCGAAAAACTCACATATGCTTCTATAACTCTCATCCCCTTCGAGCGAGCGCAACCAAAACAAAACTTGTCTCCAAAACGGCAAAATGTGCAGTCAAAATAAATTGTGAGGCAGGGCTACACACTGGCTAAGCCAAAACGTGTTGACTGCCCATCCTTGAAAAGACAAAATCAGCAACCAAGTTGTCCTTACCACGGACATTTCAAGGGGAAACTCCTGTAATATAGATACCAACTTTCCTCTCGTGATTTTCCTTAGTGGAAAAGTGTCAGCACACATGATCAAAACAAAATGGATTTGCCACATGCTCCGAATATACCAGTGAAATGCTTACTTTACAAGCCCTTAACAACAATGCAGTTCAAGAAATAGATGGTTGAGAGAAACTAGTTACCACTCTTTGCTTTGGGCAAAGGACCAACAAAAGACAATCTGGAACCTTTCTTTCTAAAATTATCTGCTGAAATTGTTGCCACCCCTAATACCAGCCTGTTCAACCACTCTTTCGTGTTGTCAGAGTCCCAACGATTGGGAAGCAGCTGCGGTCATCCCCCTCTTCAAGGGGGGGGCGACATTCTTGACCCAAACTGCTACAAACCTATATCTACCCTACCCTGCCTTTCTAAGGTCTTCGAAAGCCACGTCAACAAACAGATAACCGACCATTTCAAATCCCACCGCACCTTCTCCACTATGCAATCTGGTTTCAGAGCTGGTCATGGGTGCTCCTCAGCCACGTTCAAGGTCCTAAACGATATCATAACCATCATCAATAAGAAACAATACTGTGCAGCCGTATTCATCGACCTGACCAAGGCTTTCGACTCTGTCAATCACCATATCCTCATTGGCAGACTCGATAGCCTTGGTTTCTCAAATGACTGCCTCTCCTGGTTCACCAACTACTTCTCTGATAGAGTTCAGTGTGTCAAATCGGAGGGCCTGTTGTCCGGGCCTCTGGCAGTCTCTATGGGGGTGCCACAGGGTTCAATTCTTCGGCCGACTCTCTTCTCTGTATACATCAATGATGTCGCTTTTGCTGCTGGTGAGTCTCTGATCCACCTCTACGCAGACCTCTACTTCTGGCCCTTCTTTGGACACTGTGTTAACAACCCTCCAGACGAGTTTCAATGCCATACAACTCTCCTTCCGTGGCCTCCAACTGCTCTTAAATACAAGTAAAACTAAATGCATGCTCTTCAACCGATCGCTGCCTGGAACTGCCCGCCCGTCCAGCATCACTACCCTGGACAGTTCTGACTTAGAATATGTGAACAACTACAAATACCTAGGTGTCTGGTAAACTCTCCTTCCAGACTCACATTAAGCATCTCCAATCCAAAATTAAATCTAGAATCGGCTTCCTATGTCGCAACAAAGCATCCTTCACTCATGCTGCTAAACATACCCTCGTAAAACTGACCATCCTACCAATCCTCGACTTCGGCGATGTCATTTACAAAATAGCCTCCAATACCCTTCTCAATAAATTGGATGCAGTCTATCACGGTGCCATCTGTTTTGTCACCAAAGCCCCATATACTACCCACTACTGTGACCTGTACGCTCTCGTTGGCTGGCCCTCGCTTCATATTCGGCGCCAAACCCACTAGCTCCAGGTCATCTACAAGACCTAGGTAAAGTCCCCCCTTATCTCAGCTCGCTGGTCACCATAGCAGCATCCACCTGTAGCACGCGCTCCAACAGGTATCTCTCTCTGGTCACTCCCAAAACCAAGTGCTCTATTGGCCGCCTCTCCTTCCAGTTCTCTGCTGCCAATGACTGGAAAGAACTACAAAAATCTCTGAAACTGGAAACACTTATCTCCCTCACTGGCTTTAAGCACCAGCTGTCAGAGCAGCTCAGATTACTGCACCTGTACATAGCCCATCTATAATTTAGCCCAAACAACTACCTCTTCCCCTACTGGATTTATTTATTTAGCTCCTTTGCAACCCATTATTTCTATTTCTACTTTGCACATTCTTCCACTGCAAATCTACCATTCCAGTGTTTTACTTGCTATATTGTATTTACCTCGCCACCATGGCCTTTTTTTGCCTTTACCTACCTTATCTCACCTCATTTGCTCACATTGTTTATAGACTTATTTTTCTATTGTATTATTGACTGTATGTTTGTTTTACTCCATGTGTAACTCTGCGCTGTTGTATGTGTCGAACTGCTTTGCTTTATCTTGGCCAGGTCGCAATTGTAAATGAGAACTTGTTCTCAACTTGCCTACTTGGTTAAATAAAGCTGAAATAAAATAAAAATACGCAAGACACATTTCGCTTGAATGCATTCAGTTGTGCAACTGACTAGCATTCAACAGAAATGTGTCTTGTGCATTTAAACCCAACCCCTCAAATCAGAGAGGTGCAGAGGGCTGCCTTAATTGAAGTTCATGTCAACTCAAGGGTAATTATTTGTGTTGTTTGGCAAGGATAGGTGATTTGGAAACTGCATAATCTGCTCTTTTTGATACTACGTCGGAAGTTTACATGCATCTTAGCCAAATACATTTTCACAATTCCTGACATTTACTCCTCATAAAAATTCCCTGTCTTAGGGCAGTTAGGATCACCACTTTATATTAAGAATGTGAAATTTCACAATAATAGTAGAGAGAATGATTTATTTCAGCTATTATTTCTTTCATCACATTCCCAGTGGGTCAGAAGTTTATACACTCAATTAGTATTTGGTAGCATTGAAGGTAGGCCTTGAAATACGTCCACAGATACACCTCCAATTGACTCAATTGATGACAATAAGCCGATCAGAAGCTTGCAAAGCCATGGCATAATTTTCTGGAATTTTCAAAGCTGTTTAAAGGCACAGTCAACTTAGTGTATGTAAACTTCTGATCCACTGGAATTGTGATACGGTGAATTATAAAGTTAAATAAAACTGTCTGTAAACAATTGTTGGAAAAATTACTTCTGTCATGCACAAAGTAGATGTCCTAACCGACTTTCCAAAACTATAGTTTGTTAACAAGAAATGTGTGGAGTGGTTGAAAAACAAGTTTTAATGACTCCAACCTAAGTGTATGTAGACATCAAAACATCTGCTTTGCAAAAGTCACTTTCATTTCCCTGCCTCTGTGGTTAATTCCAAGCTGCACTGTTCCATCAATCTTCATATACAATTTAACAATTGATACTATTATCACACAGACTATATTCAATTTAACATTGTCTTTAGGGTAACTATTATTATGTGTGTGAAATTAGTTAACTATATACTGAAAGAAAAAAAAAACGCAACATGCAACAATTTAAATGATTTTACAGTTCATATAAGGAAATCAGTCAATTGAAATAAATTCATTAGGCCCTAATCTATGCATTTCACATGACTGGGCAGGGGAGCAGCCATGGGTGGGCCTGGGAGGGCATAGGCAAACCCACTTGGGAGCAAGGCGCAGCCAATCAGAATGAGTATTTCAGTTTCATCAGCTGTATGGGTGGGTGGTCTTAGACGATCCTGCAGGTGAAGAAGCCAGTGGAGGTCCTGGGCTGGCATGGTTACAAGTGCTCTGCAATTGTGAGGCCGGTTGGACGTACTGCCTAATTATCTTAAACTAAACGATGTTGGAGACGGCTTATGGTAGAGAAAATAACATTAAAATCTCTGGCAACAGCTCTAGTGGACATTCCTGCAGTCACACTACACGCTCCCTCAAAACTACACGCTCCCTCAAAACTTCAGACATCTGTGGCATCGTGTTGTGTGACAAAACTGCACATTTTAGAGTGGCCTTTTATTCTCCCCAGCACAACGTGCACTTGTGTAATGATTGTACTGTTTAATCAGCTTCTTGATATGCAACACCTGTCAGGTGGATGGATCATCTTGGTAAAGGAGAAATGCTCATTAACAGGGATGTCAACACATTTGTGCCCAAAGTTTGAGAGAAATAAGCTTTCAGGGATCTTTTATTTCAGCTTATGAAACCAACATTTTACGTTGCGTTTATATTTTTGTTCAGTATAGTTTCGATGGGCCATCAGCTGTGCAGGCTGACTGCAAGTGAATGGAGGGCGGTGAATGATGGGCAGTGCCTATAACACATTCTGTTTGCGATATTAAGATTCTAACAACGACAGAGTAATTAAAAAGTGATTTTGTTGTGAGTCATTATGACGCTATCGGGACTTCTCTCTAGGTCATTAACATGTCAAAGTCGGGACCTTGCTTTCAGTAATATTTTTAACGGCCTTGCCCCAGTCGCTTTGACCCCATTGTGACGTCTGCTCCCACAACACCACTCACCTGTCGCCTTTTCTCACACTGAGGTATGACAATCACCAGGTACAACGGGTCATAAAAGCGGGACGACTGACATGAGTAGCCCTTTAAAGCCCCCATCAATCAGTCAGCACAAGCACACAGCAGCCAGGCCAGCCCTGCGGAGGCCCACAATGTTCCACAGTGGCTCCCTTTCAAATAGCCCAGCACCCATTTAAAAAGGAGGGAAAAAAAGTCAGAATTAAGAGTCAAGTCAAGCTTGCGCCCTGTCATTTTTCCTCTCACACGCAGGGTGGGGTCCCGCTGCTCTGCTGCCCCTGCCATTACCAGGCAACATAAAACAAACACAGCTCAACAGGTTGCTGGCCGGGCCCACCGGGAGCCTCTTCCTGTTCCCTGGATAAGGGTGTGGCTCTGGCTCTGTCAGAGTGGAGACCAAAAACACATGATTTTCCCTTGTGCATTTGCTAAAACACCAAATAGAAATACTTAAAATGTTAATACACTTTCCACCGCCACGTTGTTGAGCTTAACATTGTAGTGTGCCTGATTGATTGACTAACACAGTTAAGTGTTCTTGATTAATCAACACCCAAAGCGTTAGATACCCAACACCCCTACTACTACTAACAGAGCCATTCCTTGCCTCTGTGGTGGAAACCCTCCCAGCACTCCAGGAGGGAAAGACAGCGCTGAGTATGTCAAGACGTGGACTTTAGTGTCTCAGCGTGGTTCCACTCTCCCGATAGAGCCCGCACATGCCGAGCAAGGAACTGCTTATTGCATGTTTAACTGTCAACGCCTAAATAAGCAATGCATATCACCCCTTATGGCAGCAAAGAGTTATATTAAACACACATTTATGCTCAAGGTGCCATGGCAACAGCGTAAACCGGTTTAGTGATGCCATTTGAGCAGCTTTTCACTTTTTCCGCTCTTTCCCCACGTATCCCCCTCGCTCTTTCCCGACACTTTTCTCAGAAAGGTAGACCTATCATACCTCCCCGTGCCACCACTAGTCATCTTTGTTCCACTCAAATCGAAATCGATAGCACAGCAGCACATGTAAAGGCACAGTAAAAAAAAATAATCAGAGCAGGCCTTGTGGTCTTAAGTCAACACATTAGCTGAAATCTACCCAAACAGTAAGACACTGAATTGAAGCCCTGGGTCTAGGACCTTTAGGTGGACAGTCTGGAACCCCCCCCCGGTCAAAACCATTCTCAGTACAGCCGTGGTCTCAAAGGCTAAGTAGGGTGGTTTGCATAGACCAGGGGGAGGATACAGTAAGAACTCAAGAGTATATGCAAGGCATTCGGTTCTTGCATAGCAGGGATAGGTAAACCTGGTCCATGAAGTGCCACTTCAGGATTTTGTCCCAAACAGTCATGCACCACTAGGGCTATGGTGGTCATGACATTTTGGCAGCTGGTTATTGCCTTAGGAACATCTACAAAAAAAAGAACAAAAAAAAGAGTCTAATAGATCCATTTAATATACACCAACACAATATATCCATTATTTATTTGATGGCAGGTCTAAAGAAACATTATGATATGGATAAAATGTATTTCAGAAGAACCGAGTCGGATAGGAGTCGGCCTACTGGATGATGTTCTGATTTTATTGTAAGTATAACTATAATTGAAAGGACAGTACGCATATGAAGTGGCTATGTTGGGCGTAAAAGTGATCCTTTTAAAACAGGTCCTATACTCTAGATTTATGTGGCTAATTTAGTTGTGAATGATTCAAACCTTAGAATGTCTTAGAAATTAAAAACATATATGGGCTGCATGATGCAACAATAGGCTATTGACTATTTGAAAAATGTGCTTAAAAAAAAAGCTTGAGCTCTGTTCCTTGCCTCAGGCTGCACACCCTGTTCTCTCATCAAGCAATCATATTTTACCTATCACTACTACTCTCAATTTAATCTTGTCTTTACTAATATGTCAAATTGGTTTTGACCTAGAATGGCCCATTATCAAATGGGTAGAGGCAAAGGGGGGGGAGGGGAATGCACTTGGATGGCGAATGGAGGCCGCTTACCCGGAGTTAAATCCTGCCGGGTTGGCTACTCCAGTTCAATAGTGGAGCAGCTGAGAAATAGGCCTAAATATAGTAGCAGCTGGGACCCTCTTCATTTCAGTGACAACCATCAAAACTCTGCTTTCACACAGGATTGCATATAGAAATGTCTGGACTAAAAGAACATATTTTACTTCACGCATCACTGTTTGAGGAGCACACAGCCTCTCGCTGTGCGACAGGTAATACTCCGTCCAAACCCTGTATGCCATGGGCACTCCAACACGTTGTTCCTGCAGCTACCAAGTGTTTCATTTGGGAAACCAAGTGAAATCTGTCCGGGAACATCGATAGTAACATGTTTTCACAACAAAACATTTAATTAAACTGTTGACAGCTCCCATGGAAATGCACAGGGGTGGGATATTCTGTAGCTAAAGGTAATGTACCAGCCTATTGATAATGGGAAAAAAATCTCTATTACTAGGCTATTCAAAATAAAATACAAATTCACTATAATTGTAGGATTATTCTATAAACTGCCCTGCACAATCAATGAATCAACAGCATCACCTAGGCCTATACATTCTCTCCCAGACTCCTTAAAATTAAATTTATAAAAAACACACAAAAAAACAGGTAACCAGTCCATCCAGTATGAATAATAATACAGTCCACACTCAAAGGCGATTACTAGAATTTGTTTAATTTGGGAATATCGTCAAGAAAAATTACGTACAAAATACATTAAATCCTACGCTTTTTTATTCTGCCTTGCGTAATATGCAGTAGGCTATGTATTGTTTAATGGCACATTATTTTAATTCAAGGTTCTTTTCAGGCTTGGGCTCATTCATCGGCAAATGTTTATGCATAAGCTGTAATATATGTATGGGTGTTCTACACACAACCTCTTAATGCTTTGAATTAATAAATCACCTTAGAAAGCGCTGTCCATTTCGTTGTGTTTGGCTTTGAAACAACATCCACAACAACCATGTTTTTTACTCAGTTTCAACCTGTTAAGCCAGGGCTGACTAGCCTTGTTGTATAGGAACATTTAAGTGGAAGAGGCAAGTGGAAAATTCAGCTCAGTCGCAATAGCATGAAGCTTGCAACACCAGGGTTGTGGGTTCGATTACCACGGGGGACCAGTACGAAAGAAAGTAGGAAATTGTGTGCACTCCACTGTAAATCGCTCTGAATAAGAGCATCTGCTAAATGACTAAAATGTAAATAGTGTAGCTTTCATAATTAAAGTAGACACATGGCGTGACTCACCTGATAGGCACGGTTGATTTGATTGGTGGCCCAAGCAGCATACCTCACATTTGCCTTTTTCACCGTGGCGTTCACTTTGGGGCAGGCAGCAATGTGGCTTGCCGACTACACAGGGGAAGAAGAAGGGAGTGGAAAGCAAGGGAGAGAGGAAAGAAAGGTGTCGTCATATCAAAATAGCAATAAAAGCATAAATGAGATGAATGCGCAACCAACTCCGCCGTGGGCAGGACGAGAAAAAAATTGGCCCGACGACACGAAGAAAACTTTTATGGGAGAGGAAAAAGTGAGTGCTTTATTTAATGCCCCAGCTCCCTGAGTGCAGTGTCACTTAATGGGCCCTAATTTCTCCAACACCATAGATTGCCGGTGATGACAGGGCCCGGCATATCTTCAGTGTGTCTTCAGAACCCGCGGTGCTGTGGCGAGCGAAGCGCGATGTGAATCATGCTCTCTGCCCGCCCCAGCTCCCCTCAGAACCACAAAACCCATGTATTTTCCATGCTACTGCCATCGTCTCCGAAGTGCAAACCCCACTAGGCTTAAACGGGCAGCACTTCAAAGACGTCCCTGTGGACATGCTGAAACTTTAACTACACCCCAATCAACTTTGCCCCCCCCCCCTATTTCTAAAAAATGTTTAAACGATTTTGCTTCTGGATTTCTTCTTCATAACCTCCGGCGTATGATGTCAGCTCTACCCCAGAATCATGTCGTCTTCCGGAAGGATCCCCGCTAGTGGAGTGACACCGCACTGACTAACACTAACTAGTGTTAGGCTCCTCCTACAGAGAATGAATAACATCACAGGCCCACTAGGCTCCTCCTACAGAGTTGAGTCATCCAATGTGTAGATTCCCGTCATTGGTTCATTTTGCATTGTACAGCACTTTGTGACATCGGCTGATGTAAAAAATAAATGTAAAAAAGGCTTTATAAATACATTTGATTGATTGATTGAACCTTACAGTGATCACGGCTACCAACTACTCAGCTGTACCAGGTGCTCTGAACGACTAAACTGAACCAATCAAATAGCTCTTCGGTGAGGAGCTGCCCAACAGTGGTGTTCATGAAGCTTCACAGTCTCCCAGAATCAGATGAAATGGTCAAAGTCATCGCCTTGGCACAATCCCATGTCAGGAACGAACTTGCACTTGTCAAGGATTTCAACTTTGGACCTTGTGCACACTAACGTTTTTACAATCAAATTTAAATCTGAAGCCAATATACAGGTGGCAGTGGATGATTTGACAGAGGAACATAAAGTCCTCTATTTAACTATGTATGCCTTTCCTATGCACTTCTCAGTAGTTGATATTCAGACTTACCTTATGCAGGTGCGTAACAGGCCTTGCAGGCGTGGTTCCCTTATGCGCGCTGAATACATTTAATTCAAACCACTTAAAACCCTCCCACTTGCTGGCCAACAGACTTTCTCATGGAGTTTTCATTCAATAGGATTTTCAGGGCATTTATCTAAAGCCATCCCCTTTAATTTGGCGTACCTTTAATCTGAATTTTCTCAACAGACTCACTAAAATATATGGAAAGAACGGTTCAGAATATTAGGGATCAATGAAAGAAAGCCTTGTAGATCTAAATACACACCTATTTCTCATTTTGAACACCAATTGCTAGATTAAAAAAATATTCTGATCTATATTATTTACGGTTAGGAAAGTATTTATGAATAATAATAAAAAAAACAGGTTTGGAGAGCCTATACGCACAAACAATATTGGTCAATCAAAAATACAGTGGTTCGATTCATCCTGAAAGCTGACCTATTCAAATTGTTCAAGGCATAAAATATTGGAAGGTGAGAATAGTGTACAGTAGTGGCTGAACAGAAGTCAATAAGTCCACACTAAATCATGGAACTGTGATGAGAACAGTCCAGTTGTCGTGAACAGTGTGCCAGTCTCCAGGTTTAACCTACTACATGTACTGTATGTATGGTCTACAGTTCGCAATGGTTCCAATAGGCTACATGTCCCAAATGATTGCACAACTTGTAATATGGTAGCCCGATATGATCCACTATTGCTAGCGATCCTCAGGAACAACCACACGAACGTGACAGAGTGAAGAAAGGTAAACTGACTGTAATGGAATGATGCAAAATGTAAGGAGAGGAACACTAAAGTGACCGTTGTAAATGTATGTGGGTATAACTGACAGTGGCATGGTGAAATAGACCTAGAACAATTGTCATTTATATTTACAATCCCCTTATCCAAATGGCTTACTCATTTACCTAGTGCTTATCAAATCGCTCTTATCAAATGTGCAGAGAGAAAAGTGCATACAAAGATAAGAGCACCTAAACGGAACGGAATTAACAACAATAACTTTGGAGCTTAAGGGACCTGAAATTCTTAAATTGATGCTGTTTTTTATGCACGTTCTGTAGCTAGCTAGCACCTTGAAGACCTTCTTAGACTTACCTCTTTTTCCATTTACCCTGAAAGTAGTCTACGGGCCGGGAGAGACAGTCATTGACGGTTTGAATTTGTTTAAATAACGTTAGCTCATTTGAACCCCATGGACTACTTTTAGAAACATAAAAGTTAGTCTATAAAAGTGAAGATACCTCTTCAAAGACCATGAACGGATCCCAGTGGTTTGTCCCCTTTCCGGGTATGAGATGTTTTGACTGCTTGAACCCCTGTTGCAATAGAGAGAAAACACTGGAAGGCCTGTCCACCCACCCTTATTCCTGCACTCTCCGTTTGTGTTCTTATGTCAGGACTCACTTACATATGATGCATTGGTGCTAACGGACCACTTCCTATTTACATAAATATGCAGATGAAAGGGGGGCATTTGGCGCAGACGAAATCAAAACGTTAACCTGGGCCGGGGCTGCCTGCGACTGACAGAACGCGGGAATGAGGCAGTGGCCCTCTCTTCCCCGTTTTCTTACTGCCACTGCTCTTTATTTATTTGAGTCATTTTGGTCCTCAACATGAAAAAAGGTCCCGTACGAAAGCCTAGAGGGGTAAAATGACCAAAATAGAGCGCTTGAAGGGGAAGACTTTTCCAAGCCAGGGGGTTTACCCACTGAGTCAGCATTGACCTGACCTATCTGAAAGCGGGGCTCTGTGGTCGCTACACAAAAGGCAGTAGCAGGCCTGCACATTTTGACAAACCACAGGAGAAAAAGGGATGAGTTGTTGCTCTTTCACCCCCCTCCCTCGGCTCCTCTCATCATGCGATGGTTAGATGTGCGAACTCACCATATACAGACCGAACAAGGCCCTCATGTTCCTGTTGTTCAGCTTCAGAGCCTGGGCAAAATACTTTCTGGACAGCTCCAGGTTTTCCAGCCCCCCCTGGGTGTACTTCACCTGTGAGACAAGGCATTAAAATATGGGCATGAGGCATGTCAACCGGGGGGGTGCTTACGCAATGCCTACATGGCATCTGGATAAGCACGACATGACAAGCCGTGTAAACATTTCGACATTCATGAGCGTGTATTCCCGTTGACGTTAAGTGCAGCGGCCCGCTCCTCCAGTGAGAGAGAGCATTCACGTAGAGGGCTGGGGGGAAACATTATTCCATAGTTAGGCCGCTTGATGACGGACATGCAGAGAGTTATACCTACCTCAGCGTATTGCTCACAGTACAAGTGATTGTGAGGGTTGGTCATCATCAGCTCCTCCAGACAGAAGGCTGCTTTTCCATAGCTGTGGGAACAAGGGAACAATGAATAGATTGATGACTTAGAGCGATGGACAGTTCATCTTCCAGCTTTAAAATAGTACGGGGGGGAAAATGTGCTCCATTTCATCCGTGACGTAGTCCACCCATTCCAATCCGAGAGTGTACATTTGTTCTGCAGAAAGTGCTATTGCCGTTTACTGTACATTTTGGCAAGTTTGGATCTATGAAGATGCATCCAACAAACTAAGTTTATTTTCACACTAAGGGGATCTGGTGGCCTACGTGGTTATGTCTATATTGTCGAAAATCTGTTTTGCAAAGTGGAACATTGAAAAGGAGAGGAGCGGGGGGGCTCCAGACACACAGGATCAATCTGTCGGTCTGTCTGGCAATGTGTTTTTCACTCTGGTAATGTGTAGTTAAATACCTTCCTGAGGTCAGCGTTACAGTAGGAACTGGCACACTGTGCCCTACTTCAGATGAGATCACTTCTCAGCAGACTGCTGGAGCTGTTGACCTCACGCTAATCTGCAGCCATTCCACATCTTAAAACACACAGTTTCCCCTTCAGGGGACCCGTCCAAGGGAAGGCAAGTTTATCTCTCCAGCACACACAGTCAGAATTACACAGTCCACACACACTCAATTCCCACGCCTTGAAAGACTACATGAACTCAGAACACCAAAACAGGGCTATTAAACAAAATTGGACAAAACACAAAACCCAGCATTCAATTCTAGTGTAGAGAGACTGTACGTGATCCAGCATATGCTGTATCAGCGCTTGGCAATGTGCAGAAAAACCAAAAATGGTGCTTGTGGTGGCTGGGGGGGGATCATAAATGACACAAGATAAGGATGCTAATCTGTAGCCATTTCACTGCCACAGAGGGAGAAAGGGTCGGGGGAAGAAAAAAGAAGCTCTGACGCAAGCTGGGTGTTTTTGGCGGGAACAGACAGGACCAAATGCTGCCTCGCACGACATGAAGAGACGATCGGGCCCATTTAGAGTCTGTTTAAAGGACTTCAAAAGAAAGAGAGCAGCATTAGAGTGGTGGGGAGAGCGAGAGAGAGAGAGAGCGCGAGAGAGAGAGAGCGAGAGAGATCGGGGTATTCAGAAGGTTGGGGGGCTGCTTACAATTACCACTTCCTCCCCATAAAGACTTTCAGATGTGCTCCTGCAGTGGCCCCGGGCCTGCAGCGGAGAGGAGAGGCAGCCTCCATCAGCAGGCAGAGGCCTGGCTGACTGCAGTACCGCACCCTCCAATCTCCAACCATCATCATCACCACCACTCAGCTCCAACTCGCTACACCTGGGTTCAGAGACCACGCTACTACCTCGTGGTGGTAGCACTGTTACTATGACTCACACATATGCTGTGTTCTCTTTGAACACCAAACCAGGCAATGGTTGGTTTTTGGTGCTACCAATTGTAATACCACAGTTTGACTGAGTTCCACCCCAAAGCTTTTTCCCAACCAGACTTGGGCAAACGGATCAAGATTCCTCCATTAGACTGCAAACTGACCACAGAAAGTCATCATGCTCCATTGGATGACCAGGCCAATCTGAACCGTTAGACAGTAGTTAAATAACGCCTAATTCAACAGCACTACAAGCTCAGATGATTCCCAATGAGTCGAAGCATCTCAACGGTTCAACGCAACAATAATAAAAAGGCACAATCTCAATAATGTCCGAATATCACTCAGCGGTATGAGGATTTTTTTTGTTTTTTTGTGTCTTTCTTTTTTAAAGTTTCCACTGCGTTAAGCTATTAATTACTGTCATAATGTTTGAACACTGATGCCTGTAGACATGTAACAATGGCAGGCCGTGAGTGATTTGTATATTTTTAGCTTGCGGGGCGCTACACACTGAGGGCGGAGCAGTTCATTGCTCTTCCTCTCTTCTCCATCAGCCTCTGTTTTTTCTGGCTCTGGAAACAAAGTGCCACCAACTTCTCCTGGGAATCTCTCTGCATCCACTCTCCCTGCCTCTCGCTCTGTGGAAAAGAGAGGTGATGCTGTCCATGCTTTCCGGAAGAGAGGAGGGAGAAAAAAGGGAGTTTGTAACCCAAAATAAAGAAAAAGAGAGAAAAGAAATGGACACGCCTGTAGATAAGGGGCTCGGGGAGTGAATGGGGTGATATTACAAAAGTTTGGCTAAGCTGGGAGATAATCCGCTCACCCCTGGATGTCCTCCCTCTACTACAGCAATAAAGCCCCTCGGGACAAAAACGTGAAATATCCAATAAGCAGCCCTCTCACAGCGCTAAACATTCCTGCAGACACTGCCCTCTTGCCAGGGTGACCGCAGAGCCGGTGTGCTGCTCGCACACACACACACACACACACACACACACACACACACACACACACACACACACACACACACACACACCAGAGCGCTTACACACACAAACACACCTCCGTGAAAGACGTCTGCTTCCCTGACTCCTAAGCCCCCAAGACAATTAAGGAGGGATAAAAAATAAAAAGTGACAAAACCAAACAAAAACATTTCTCACAATGCTCTTGTCTTGGGAGCCTGACAATTACCCCTGGCAACAGAGATATCAGTAGGGGGTTGTCTTACCCACATATGTATGAACGGGGGGCTTAGGGTCAAAATCCTATTACCCTCCTCTTCATGTGACAAACATAGACAGGGGCTCAATGCGGACCCCTGGCTGAGTTAGGCATTTCAACGCCCCTCTCCATTGTGCCCATCCTAATACATCCCCGCTCTGGGATCAAGCAGTCAGGTCAGCCACCGAGACTGGGAGAGAGGAGTTACTGCTTACAGACACTCCCCAGTCCCCCCCCCGAGTCTGATAGAAGCTGACAGGTATGATAAGGTGTTGCCTCCAGGTCTTGACACCAGGGAGTGCAGGCAAAGCACGAGAGCGAGAATGACCCACACCACTCAAACCTGGAACGGTCACAGGTTATTCCTCACCACTGGAATAATACGCCAGTCAAAACGTCACAAGTGATGTACATGAGGTAGGCTAATGTGATGGAAGAAATGCGATGGTTACTCGTGCTCGTTGATGTAGAGTTCCGACAATTCATGCCACGCTTCCTGGTCCCCGACGAACCTGTAAAAAAAAACAGTAAGAAATTTAGGGAGTCTCCCGTTGAGGATGCAGTTCAGCACCGTCACACCATGTTTTTTAGAACCCTGATTAGCAAGAGGATCATCAACAATAACCTCTCTAATATATAGTACAATAGCTGAAATCTCCACGTTTCAAATCAATCAAAAACCGTGGCATTATATAACTAGGCTAACAGACGGACAGGGCAGAGCTCCCAAGATGGAGTCGAGATGAGGGGGTCTCATGGACAGGTTGTGGCCCAGCCCGGATCAAATCGAATGCAAACCCCCTTTTAATTAAAAAGGCCAGGGGGGGGTGCGTGTGAGGAGATCCAAATCCCCTTGTAAAACACTACTCACTGCTCCAGATACTCGTTGAGCTCGCGGATGGCCTCGGCGCTCTTCCCCTGGGCCTTCAGAATCGAGATCTTCCTCTTCCTCGCCGCCTGTGGAGAATCGGCATCAACAGAGGATTAGTAAGGTCTTAGCTCCTCAAGTGTTTGACCGAGGAGAGGGGGTCTCCTCAGAGCTCACACAAATAAAAGGGAGAGGAGAGAAAGGAGGGGGGGGGGTTATATGTTAAATGAGTTTGGGAGTCTTGGAACTATGCTCATGTGGAAGGTGGGGGGGGATATGAGATGTTGGTCAACTCTACCCCCCTCTCTGCTCCTGGCCCGAGCCCCTTGGGAATAGGGACCATCAGTTCACAGAACGCCAAGTCGATGGAGAGTGGAGGACTGGAGTAGTGGGAATCGGGATTTGACATTTTCTCTACGGAATCATCAGCCAACAGCGTTGATGTGAAGTGGCGATTTTCAGTACCAAATCATTTCAGTTAAGCGATATCTTCATTTAGGAGAGATATTGACCTCATTAACCAGCCTTACTGAGCACTTCCCTGTTACAGTTCTTACACAGTGGTGAGAAGCCTCGCTACTTAAAATGCTGATGTCCCTACTATTATTGATATTGTTTTGGGGCAACTTTAAAATTGATATGCCAGCATCTCATAAGAGGTAATGGTTAGCTAGGCTATATCTGTGGAAAGAAGAACACAAATCATGAGTCGATGTTTGAGTCGGCGTGTGTGAGCTTAGTGTCTGAGATAGAAGGGGATGACTCACCACTTTAAGTGGGGAAAACAGGGCCTTACCCCAAACTCGACAGCCAGCGCATTCAGAACGAGCTTCTGAAGCCATGCTAACTTACATCAGCCTCCAATTGCCTTTTCTTTCATTTTGATGTTGAAGTGACCTTAAAGTGGATTAGATTCTCATCAATCTGAATCAGAAAGTATTACGCTCGCTCCTCTGACTTTTCCAGGCAGCGTTTGCGAGGGTGTGTGTGTACCTAACAGCGGGCTGCTGTTGCCATTAGAATGGTGCTGCCCTGCCTGCCACGGTCCATTTTATTTATGGACTGGCATTTGATTAAGTGGGGCTTCCTTTCTCCCACACTCATAACCAAAGCCATTGAGGGCTGTGCATGAGTCACGTCTGAGCCGCCATAAATCTGGGAATCCACTGACACCGCCGTCACAATAAATCCACTTATCCATCACCCTGGAACAGGGACCTGCACTACAGCATGGCTATGGTGCTTACTTACACAACCACACACATCTAAAGTCAGCAATTTTTTTTATAAATATCTAGATTATTGTTGACCTGTATTATTGCTTGCATTTGTTCTAAAAATAAACACATACCATGTGAATTGCCGTTTGAGAGTGGTCCTCACACAATTAAACACAAACATCATCGAGAAAATATTATTCAAAAGGATGAATTTATGGGGGGGGTGGGGGGGTGTCGCACCAACTTCCTCTTCTCTCCCCTCCCCTCTCCCCTTTCTACCCATAAAACACATATCTCCTCAAAATATCAAACTATTCTACATGGACCATATTCTACTGGGGATTGATGCTATGTGAGATTAAGGAATTTTTACTCACTTCTAACCAAATTGCTAACATGTGTACTTTCCCCGTCCGATACCAAAAATCTGTCAGAACACCAACTTTCAGTGCGATTCTTGCAATTGTAGGCCTATCCCACACCCCTCTCTTTCCCCCTTCCTCTCTTCTCTCCCAGTCCTTCATTCCTGATAAAGAACCACTTGGGGCTCACTCAGAACACATGGAAGTTGGTAGCCCCGAAGGAGTCACACAGAACTTTATTAAATGCGGAGCTCTTCCAAACCGCTCCTCCTCTTGCTCTCTCCCCCTCTCCAAACTAATGATCCAGAAGAACCTGGCAGCAGGGATAATCCCACCGTTGTCATGATTCTTTTTTAATTAGGGTTCTCGAGGAGCATTTAGAGCACTGGATTTTTTAAATCAACCCTGGCGCTAACTGAGAAGGACTCAGACTGTGAGGACAACGCTGGACACCTAGATAGCACATTATAATAATGTTAAATAACATACAGAGGGAGAGATGGAGGGGTCGAGATTGGAGGGAAACGAGATGGAGAGAAGAATACAGAGAAAAAGAAGGGGGGGCCCATGAACGATGTTATGTGCCGCTGTTGTGAAATAGCAGGTAGATGAAGGTATTAACGCATTAAAAGCAACACTAAAACATTCAGAGTAAAACATTTGTTTACAGTAAAAAAAATATTTAAAAAACTGTTACACAGATGTTTCAAATGCCTAAGAGCTTAGGGAGTTTTACTTGTATTACTTGGAATCAAAAGTATACTAAGGCATCCAGAAATCAAATACAGAAGCATTGTCTAAATAGTGCCTAAATCATATGGTTGCAAAGAGCCAATATTTTCAATTTCAATAGGATCTGGTTTCAGCTCCGTAGAAATCTGAGTGCATCTTTACCGCTGTAATAACTCTCTTGTCCTACACTCATACAATTCCCATTCAACCTCCGTAAGGGATTCTTAGTGACCTCAATTACTTCTACACAACAATAACGATAAGATGAGGGTCGGAATTCCATTTAATAGATGAATCATCCAGTGTCATTTGGACTCTGAATGAATAATTAATGAAGTTACCTTTTGTATGAAATTGTGGTAGACAGACACTAGGCTAGGCTAGGCTTTTTAGCCAAAGTTCTTAAAAAAAAAAGATGAGAAGCACAAAAATGCATTTACGCAAGCAGACGAGAAATTCTCCAGATCATTGCTGTAGGTATTGGAACACAATAAAACTATGGAAGGGCTAAGAGTTCGACACATTCTTTGGACACCGCCATGGCAAAGAAACCTTGAGCAATTTCTGTTGATTCAACAATTTTGGTTAATGGGTACCACATCTATTCCACAGCCTGTAATTACAACAGCTCAGTTTCCAATCTCCAGCTCGGCATGCTGGGATGCCTCACAAGTCCTTGCTGTGGTCGCCAATTTTCCGCCATGTCTTTGAGCTCCATCCCCTCCCTCATTGTACAGAACATGTTAGAGAACATGCTGGACTGGGAGCAGTGGAGATCCTTCATTCAAAGACAGGTGACCTAAATGATGTCAGCCCCTGTCCACACCACACCCTCACCAGCCAAGAAGGGTTGGTGGGAAAAAATCTGGCCTGGAAGACACCAGGGGACAGTGAGGACCTGTTTCCATTCCCGCCCTCAGGCTTAACCGAAAGGGCGTTGGTGTTACAGATGGCAACCACCCAGCCTTGAGATCAGGAAACGGACGGACCGATCACATCCCCAGGACATCACCTGGGTGGTGCTCTGATTGGCTAGCGAGTACTTAGTACCCACCATTCCCACAAGGGTACTATTCCCAAGGCACCTCCCATTTCCCATTGGAGAATATCTCACAACCCAAAGAATGATTAGGGCCATTAAGTAAACTATTATGTGTCATAAGTAAAGCTTCTAGAAAGCCTTTGATAACTCAGAACCCGGTAGACTTTCAGCAAAGTCTACCTAAAACATTGTCCTTACAAGCAGACGAGAGACCGGAGCCTTGTGAGTCACTCACCGTTGTGCAGCACACACCAGGTGATCTAGTTACAGGAATTCACAACTAAATGTTTGCTTGCTAGATATCTTATAATTATTAAGTTAACTGCCTAGAATGTGCTAAATGCTCTGCAGTTGTGCATGTGGTTTTCTAATTTCGTAGCTAGCTAGCTACAGTGGCTTGCGAAAGCATTCACCCCCTTGGCATTTTTCCTATTTTGTTGCTTACAACCTGTATTTTGGGGGGGTTTGTACCATTTGATTTACACAACATGCCTACTACCACTTTGAAGATGCAAAATAATTTTGGGGTGAAACAAACAAGAAATAAGACACAAAAAGAATTGAAAAATTGAGTGTGCATAACTATTCACCCCCTAAAAGTCAATACTTTGTAGAGCCACCTTTTGCAGCAATTACAGCTGCAAGTCCCTTGGGGTATGTCTCTATAAGCTTGGCACATCTAGCCACTGGGATTTTTGCCCATTCTTCAAGGCAAAACTGCTCCAGCTCCTTCAAGTTGGATGGGTTCCGCTGGTGTACAGCAATCTATAAGTCATACCACAGATTCTCAATTGGATTGAGGTCTGGGCTTTGACGAGACCATTCCAAGACATTTAAATGTTTCCCCTTAAACCAGTCGAGTGTTGCTTTAGCAGTATGCTTAGGGCCATTGTCCTGCTGGAAGGTGAACCTCCATCCCAGTCTCAAAACTTTGGAAGACTGAAACAGGTTTCTCAAGAATTTCCCTGTATTTAGCGCCATACATCATGCTTTCATTCTGACCATTTTCCCAGTCCCTGCTTTTGGCGAACATCAAACGTGTTTGCTTATTTTTTTCCTTTAAGCAATGTTTTTTTTTTGGCCACTCTTCCGTAAAGCCCAGCACTGTGGAGTGTGTGGTTTAAAAGTGGTCCTTTGGACAGATACTCCCATTTCCGCTGTGGAGCTTTGTAGCTCCTTCGAGGTTATCTTTGGTCTCTTTTTTGCCCCTCTGATTAAATGCCCTCCTTGACTGGTCCGTGAGTTTTGGTGGACGGCCCGCTCTTGGCATGTTTGTTGTGGTGCCATATTCTTTCCATTTTAATAATGGATTTAATGGTGCTCCGTGGGATATTCAAAGTTCCTGATATAATTTTTTAGATTTTTTTAGGGATATTTTGAAACTTAATTTTTTCCATTTTACTTCACCAATTTGGACTATTTTGTGTATGTCTATTACATGAAATCCAAATGAATCCCTTTGAAATCACAGGTTGTGATGCAACAAAATAGGAAAAACTCCAAGGGGGATTAATACTTTTGCAAGGCACTGTATCTAGCTAAGTGGTTAGCTTCTTCCAAAATCAAGCCTCGCCTGTTAACAGCAGAGAATCCCTTCCTGGATCATGAGCCTTGCTGTCTAATATGAGCCTTGCTTGAGCCTTGCTTTCTATACTTTACTTGTATATTTTAGGTCAGAGACTGTATAAAATGTTTGCAATGTGCTCGTTAGCATTTAGTTATTATTCTCTATGAGATTTTACATGTAGTTATTAGCATGGCTAACCTTCGGATTGTAAGGCACAAGGTCGGTATAAAAAAGGCATGACAATTTGGATACATCCCAAACCTAATTTTAATAATTTTCTTCATTTCCTACACAAATGTGTTATTTACACACTTTGTCACATTGAGACATATTGTAGAGTGGCGTTTTATTGTAATGATCATGCTGTTTAATCAGATTTTTTGATATGCCACACCTGTCAGGTTGATGTATTATCTAGGCAAAGGAGAAATGCTCACTAACAGGGATGTCAACACATTGGAAAGAAATAAGCTTTTTGTGCGTATGGAACATTTCTGGGACCTTTTATTTCAGCTCATGAAACCAGCAATTTACATGTCGCGTTTATATTTTTTGTTAAGTATATTTATTGCTGAGGTTGTGGAAGTGCCTACACTGGCAACTTGACGACCAAAAGCATTTGCTCTGGAGGCATCATGGCCTATACAAACTAACTTGTGCTCCCCTTCCCACCACCTGTCTTGTCTTCCATGACAGTGTATTCAATGTGCTTATAATTGAAATAGGACATGGTGGAGCTAACCTGTGTAAAACATTTTAATAGAAGAATGAACAGTGTGACTGGTTTTGTCCCAACAGAAACAGAGAGTAAAATAAAGAATGACGGTAAATGACAAAGTGAAGAAGGTGTAAAGGGGTCTGAACGAGGGGGGAACAGACAGTTACACGCCAGGGAACCGATAGAGATGAGGGGGGCAATTCTTCCACACCAGAAAGATGGGGAGGCGACTGCATCAGAGCATACCCAAGTTTATTGATTTTGTCAGCAAGGCCTCCGTTTGTTTGAAACAGACAGTCGGTGAGGTGCAGAATCCTCACATGGTGTCCAAAGGACAAATGTTTATGCTTAGTCTCTCACACTTTGCCAGCCAAGAGAAAATGTTTAATATATCTAAGCAAGTCCATGTGTCGGGGCAACGCAGAAGCTTGTTGAACGTCTACAGGAGGACTGCCAAAACAAATGAAGGTCATGGTTTCTTTTGAAAACCCTTTAAAACATGTATTTTCTTGCGTGGCCACATGTCCCTATGGAAACAATTAACAGCAGGTACAATGTGTTTTGGGTTGGTGGTCAGGGATTGGCAGAACACTGGATAGACATGGTCCTGCAAGTCATTCAGCTGAAATTCAATATAAATTGAGAGAAGACTGTATGGAACTTAAAGCAACAATTGTGTATATCTAAAGGCTATACCCATTTATAATCTGACGGACTCAAATGGTTAACTGCTGTGTAAGCCAGAGCGTTGTATTTGTTGGAATTGTTTTGTGGGAAAATCAGTTTTGCTACATCATGATGATAATGCAGACTAATTGGCAGATACAGTTATACATATGACACACAAAAGACAACATATGGATAGAACTGATACAGCAAGTGGCGATCAAGATAGTGGCAAAGTAGCAGCCTGGTCAGAGCCAAAATGCTCTACAAATCTCACAGCGCATTGTGCATGGGCCTAAGATATAATATAACAAAGAACTTGAGTAAAAGTCAAACGGCTTCCTGTATCTGTTTAGAAGTGAACGCTGGGCTTCACACCTGAAGAAGGGTTGTACATTTCGATCAATTTTGCTGTCGACTAACCGACCCTAATTAAACCGGGTCAACAAATTGTAAAAAAAAATAAATAAATAAATAAATAAATAAATCCAGACAGTAAAATTGTGACTAACAGAAAACACTATGCATGAATACAAGAAATTGCCATTTTTCATTCAGAGAACCATGCAACAATAGCACGCCTATTGTATTTTAGTCAAAAGGCTATAGCCTATTATTGAACATGGTCTTCCAGTAATGAAGCAGCTAATAAAACGGCATTTTCAAAATTCAATGTGGAAAACCCCGTTCTGAACAGCACACCTAATGTGAGCGGTCCCACATGTGACAGATGAATATCTCAGTTAGAAACATAGAACGAGGGGGACTCTAATAGCAACAACTAGGATGGTCTCTGGCTTCTGGACAACAAAAGAAAGTTATGAAAACCAATAGAACATGAGAGAAATGCTGATTAATGGCATGAGCTTCCAAGAATAGCTTCCATGTTTCTATGGATGGATTTTGGCTACTTAGGCTACTTTGAAGCAAGGTAAGACATGCCTCATTATTTGACGTAAACTGTTCAGGTTTCAAACAATTATACTGCCTCATGCTTACATTGCAAAATGGTGGGTGACAGGGCTGATAACCTGTCTACCGTTGACTAGAGCCTATTCACTCAAATGACGAAAGGGAGGCGCGTTTTAATTATGAGTTGAGATAGAAACAAAAATATTAGCTCTTTTTAATCATAGCCATCAAAATAAAATCGTAGCCGAAGGCTTACAAAAGCATGTTTCACTCAAGCTCCCGCAGTCTCGGTGCATAATTAAACGTTTAATCACGTTTCTCCAAACACCAAATTTTGAAGATGCCCCAAACGTTACATTTCAAAGTGCCTTTGACACCTTGGGTTGATCCTGCTGTTCTGTATTGTTCCATTTCTTCAAATGCCAAATTTAGAAGGATTAAGTTTAGGGACTCATTCCCAAATGGTACAGGTATGGGTTAAAACGAAACCAAAATAATAATAATTAAGTGTCCACCACTGGGATATAAAACAGAACCTTCTGATCCAGAGTCATGGGATTAGGCACACCCCCCAACCCCATCCACAACACCCTAGCAAAACCAAAACATGGTAATTAGCGCTCACTGTTGCCCCAAGGACATGGATAGACGTCCAATTTGAAGTCAAACTTGAACGATCTCCCTGGTTTCACTCCAGTACCAGCTCTTTGAGGAGCTACTCTCGTTTTACAGGTGATTGGCTATTCCGCCCCTCAAACAAGGTAATGTATGCTGTGCGCGTGTGATAAATAATGTACATGATGACTAACAAAAAAATACACAAGCGCCAATTTAATATCACTAAATGATGAAAACATACTCGGACTGATGGGCATTTTCACGACAGTAATGGAGGATGTAATACAGGAGCACAGTCCTGCTCACCCCAGAAGGGGTCTAAGAACTACCTATATATCACCATCTTCAAAGAGCAGATATTTAGTTTAGCTTTAGTTCCACCCAACATGTCAAACACTGCCTAAGACCATGAACCCCCCCCCCCCTCAAACACTTGTCATTTGTGTGGGTGAGAGCCTGATTAGCAATGTGGTTGAGGTTAAAAAGGCCAAGGGGAGTTTAAATAAGCAAACTCGCACCACTAATACCAAAACTTTACAGCATATTCAAAAGCTGTCCAAAAAGTTTGGACAACAACTGTAACTAAATAAGAATAAGTGTGAGTTTTTCCTCACTTACCGTATTGGTGGGATCATCTTGCAGTATTGAATCATACTGCTTGCTGGCATCCTCGTACCTTCAAAAAGGCAGAAAAAAAAGGACTCACCAGTCAAGACAAATTAGGTGGTGGGGAAATCAAACAGAGTTCAAGGCAATCAAGTTTCTGTACACAATGCAGCCGGTCTCTATGGTTACACTGTGAACCCTTGCCAAAATCAGCAGTGACCTAAAAGAGGAAATAAACAGTCATTACTGTTGCTGCTCAAATAGCTTGCGTTGTGAGAGGCTTACGCCACTTAACAATGAGTTAAGAAACCAGCACATAATGGTAGGGAAGCACACTGATTTGAAGAGTGTATACACAATTATTGCCTTTGATTTCTTTAAAGGTGAATCAAATCAATCTGTTCAGTTTCGTTTTAAAGGCCTTTCTTTTGAGCCGTGTAGAATAATAAGCTACCTTCCATTACATACAAGTCTGATCAGAGTTATAGTCAACACAATGTGCGTTTTAAAGTTACGAGGCAATGGGGGAATCCATACGATTCTGTTTAAAATGAGTGAGTTATGAACTGTAAATATCAAACCATGCAGAAATTCCCTGGCAACAGGGAGGTGGGGAGGCGTGTTCACTTCACTTGTCGTGTCAAATCATGGGTTCGCAGGGATGATTTTGAACTTGTTTCTTTTATTAGAGGCGAACTGCAATGCTAACGGTTTAGCAGCCAAAAAGCCGGGGCTCCATGATCAAAACCTGTTCTGTCCACCACAACCTACAACAGAAGCAACTCTGTTTCCCATTAGTAGTGAGCAGCCCCACTTCCAGTGCCACTCCTTCACTCACATCCACTTTATTACTCAACTGCACTCTGGGAGATTTCAGATGGCACCAGGCAACCACTCCTGAGCCACTTTGATATGCTTTATTTACTGGGGGGGGGGCTCAATGAGACACAGTGTGTGTTTGTGTGTCGGGGGTGGGGGGATAGTTAGTTGTTTGAAGCTGTGTCATTCCAGTGTACCTCCGCCTGAAGCCAATTAGAGGCCAGTGTGCCATTTATTTAATCTGACAGTGCAGGAGAAATCAATCTCAATTATCACATCAACTCTGACATAACCAATAAACGAGTCATGGTGAACAGGGGTGGTAAACAGATTGAATTACCCTTACTCCAGTTCCAGTCAAAAATACTGTGTTTATCTTAATCCCTTTCTGTTTTTATGAATCACATTTACAGATTTAAAAATAAACAGTGCTTAGAAGAAACAAAGCTGAAACTGTGGTGGCATGTCAATATTTACAGCAAGGCCTTGCCTCTCAGCTCGGAGATGAAAAGCACAACAAGAGAATTTTTTATTTCTTTATTTTTATTTTTTTAAACAGAAGATTGAGGTACCCCCAGAATAGCAGTGGGAGCAAACCACTTCCTTCCCGGGGAATCCCTCGCTCAGGCTAAAAAGAGCCGAGCACTGAAACATTCACTTATTTTTTCTCCCCCTTTTTGCCAGTGGAATGGTTGTTTCCAACACAAACAGAGAGCCCACACACACACACACACACACACACACACACACCATCGTACCACTTAGGATCTACAGTACACCCTATCCCCCTTTACCACAGGTCTATAGGGTAAATTCTGTTGAATTCAATCCCTTTTTGACAGCATCCCTTTTGATTTAAACTAAACTTTCCATACATTTGCCCATGGAAAAAGTGGTCAGAAAGTGACTAAAGGTGCTCAAAGTGCAACCATTTTCCATACCATGCAACATCCATGTCTTCATCACTGGAAAAGATCAACAGTTGAGTTTGACAATTTAAAAGCTTACAAAAAGTGGTCAAACATGAATTATTTATTGAAAAAAAGGTTTTGTAATAAAAATAAATAAACCTTTAACGTCAATTATCTAAAAACACAAACTCCAGATTTCCTTCCATATTCACAAATGTTGTAGCTTAGAGCCTATTTCACATCTGAGGTTGTTGTGTTGTGCCCGCTATTGGTTGAGACACAACATGCTCTTGAATACAGGGTGAGCGCCATTTAGGGTTGTCCCCATTTAGTCAACAGGTCGATTGTTTGTACTTCAGGGGTACCGCGGGCAGAGAAACATGCAATTGTTGGTTCAGTAAGTGAAAAAGCTTGGGAACCACTGCTCTAAGACATATAGTGCCTTCAGAAAGTAGTCATACCCCATGACTTATTCCACATTTTGTTGTGTTTCAGCCTGAATTCAACATGGTTTAAATCGATTTCTCACCCATCTACACACAATAGCAAGGTGAAAACGTGTTTAGACATTTTTGCAAATTGACTGAAAATGAAAATGAAATACAGAAATATTACAGTCAATGCTTTGTAGAAGCACCTTTGAGCAGGGATTACAGCTTTTAGTCATCTTGGGTATGTCTATCAGCTTTGCACATCTGGATTTTTTTAGCATTCTTTCTTGCAGATTCTCTCAAGTTCTGTTAAATTAGATGGGGAGTGGCAGTGAACAGCAATCTTCAAGTATTTCCACAGATTTTCAAATGGGATTCAAGTCTGGGCATTGGCTGGGACACTTAAGGACTTTCACATTCTTGTTCTGAAGCAATTCCAGCATTGCTTTGGCTCTATGCTTAGGGCCATTGTCCTGTTGGAATATAAATCTTTGCCACAGTGGCTTTTTCCTCTGGAGAGGCTTACGTCTGGCCACTCTCCCATAAAGCCCAGATTGGTGAAGTGCTATCGAGACTGTTGTCCTATTGACAGGCTCAGCCAAAGAACTCTGTCATTGGGTTCTTGGTCACTTCCCTGACCAGGGTCCTTCTTGCCCGGTTGCAGAGTTTGGTCAGTCGGCCAGCTCTAGGCAGAGTTTGGGTAGTTCTATATTATTTTCCATTTCCCAATAATGGAGATCACTTTGCTCTTGGAAACTTTCAACACTCTAGAAATTGTTTTATACCCTTCCCCAGATATACAGTACCAGTCAAAAGTTTGGACACACCTACAAATTCAAGGGTTTTTCTTTATTTTTTGCTATGTTCTACATTGTAGAATAATAGTGAAGACATCAAAACTATGGAATCAAGTAGTAACCAAAAAAAAGTATTAAACTAATCTAAATATATTTTATATTCTTCAAAGTAGCCACCCTTTGCCTTCATAACAGCTTTGCATTCTCTCAACCAGCTTCACCTGGAATTATTTTCCAAAAGTCTTGAAAGAGTTCCTAACTATGCTGAGCACTTGTTGGCTGCTTTTCCTTCACTCTGCGGTCCAACTCATCCCAAAACATCTCAATTGGGTTGAGGTCGCATGATTGTGGAGGCCAGGTCATCTGACGCAGCACTCCATCACTCTCCTCCTTGGTTAAATTACACAGCCTGGGAGGTGTGTTGGGTCATTGTCCTGTTGAAAAATAAAATGGTAACAGAATTGTTTAAATTATAATAATTTTCATTAGTTGATGTTACTGTAGGCTATACAGTGCCTTGCGAAAGTATTCGGCCCCCTTGAACTTTGCAACCTTTTGCCACATTTCAGGCTTCAAACATAATGATATAAAAGCGTATTTTTTGTGAAGAATCAACAAGTGGGACACAATCATGAAGTGGAACAACATTTATTGGATATTTCAAACTTTTTTAACAAATCAAAAACTGAAAAATTGGGCGTGCAAAATTATTCAGCCCCTTTACTTTCAGTGCAGCAAACTCTCTCCAGAAGTTCAGTGAGGATCTCTGAATGATCCAATGTTGACCTAAATGACTAATGATGATAAATACAATCCACCTGTGTGTAATCAAGTCTCCGTATAAATGCACCTGCACTGTGATAGTCTCAGAGGTCCGTTAAAAGCGCAGAGAGCATCATGAAGAACAAGGAACACACCAGGCAGGTCCGAGATACTGTTGTGAAGAAGTTTAAAGCCGGAATTGGATACAAAAAGATTTCCCAAGCTTTAAACATCCCAAGGAGCACTGTGCAAGCGATAATATTGAAATGGAAGGAGTATCAGACCACTGCAAATCTACCAAGACCTGGCCGTCCCTCTAAACCTTCAGCTCATACAAGGAGAAGACTGATCAGAGATGCAGCCAAGAGGCCCATGATTACTCTGGATGAACTGCAGAGATCTACAGCTGAGGTGGGAGACTCTGTCCATAGTACAACAATCAGTCGTATATTGCACAAATCTGGCCTTTATGGAAGTGGCAAGAAGAAAGCCATTTCTTAAAGATATCCATAAAAAGTGTTGTTTAAAGTTTGCCACAAGCCACCTGGGAGACACACCAAACATGTGGAAGAAGGTGCTCTGGTCAGATGAAACCAAAATTGAACTTTTTGGCAACAATGCAAAACGTTATGTTTGGCGTAAAAGCAACACAGCTCATCACAATGAACACACCATCCCCACTGTCAAACATGGTGGTGGCAGCATCATGGTTTGGGCCTGCTTTTCTTCAGCAGGGACAGGGAAGATGGTTAAAATTGATGGGAAGATGGATGGAGCCAAATACAGGACCATTCTGGAAGAAAACATGATGGAGTCTGCAAAAGACCTGACACTGGGACGGAGATTTGTCTTCCAACAAGACAATGATCCAAAACATAAAGCAAAATCTACAATGGAATGGTTCAAAAATAAACATATCCAGGTGTTAGAATGGCCAAGTCAAAGTCCAGACCTGAATCCAATCGAGAATCTGTGGAAAGAACTGAAAACTGCTGTTCAACAATGCTCTCCATCCAACCTCACTGAGCTCGAGCTGTTTTGCAAGGAGGAATGGGAAAAAATTTCAGTCTTTCAATGTGCAAAAATGATAGAGACATACCCCAAGCGACTTACAGCTGTAATCGCAGCAAAAGGTGGCGCTACAAAGTATTAACTTAAGGGGGCTGAATAATTTTGCACGCACTATTTTTTCAGTTTTTGATTTGTTAAAAAAGTTTGAAATATCCAATAACTGTCGTTCCACTTCATGAATGTGTCCCACTTGTTGTTGATTCTTCACAAAAAAATACAGTTTTATATCTTTATGTTTGAAGCCTGAAATGTGGCAAAAGGTCGCAAAGTTCAAGGGGGCCGAATATTTTCCCAAGGCACTGTATGTATATATAAAAAAATATTTAAAAAATGAAATAAAAAATTCATTCAAGCATTCAATACATTTTATTTGTAGAAATAGAGCCGAATATATTGATAAGTCAACTTGTCCGAGAGAGATTTACATGGTTATCATAACGTCACGCCAGGGTAAAGCCTACACTAAACACAGCCCTTATTTTAAGTGTTTTAAAAAAAATTCTATGGGAAAAATTAATGGTGGAAACCATTTCCCCCATTTGACCGCTAGGTTTTATGACACCTCCATTGTGGGGCTCTATTAGGCTTACTTAAGACAAAATATTTTTAAAGTCTGCAGTATGGCAGCATTTTATTGTAGTTAAGGATGACGCCAAAAAAGAGGAATGCAAAACCTGCAAACAGCTTACCATAGTTGGACAAGAAGAAGACATAACACTTAAACAGTAAATTAGCCTACTTTGTTTTTCTAGTTGAAGATTCTAGTTGACAGATTGTGTTTGCTTGTCAGAAGCCGCTGCAGTGGAGCTCTCCAAGGTGATTAACTGAATCTTCATTGAGTGCTTTCTCCCGCATTGGACAGCGGTCGCTCTCTGCCATTCTGAAACACTCTTCGGTGAGCTGTTGAATTGGCGCAATCGTGATTTGCATGTTAAACAACATAACTCTTCATTTTCACTTGGCCTTCTCAAATATAGTTCAAACAAAACTTATCGTGTAGCCCATTGGCGGCAACTTCCAGAGCGTAATGGTAGAATCTGCGAAGGCCTGAAGTACCGAAAGTAACAATTCTAGTACCTAACCGTTTTTCATGATTTAATATCGAAAAAGTACAGATTTCGGTATACCGTGCAACGCTAGCGTGTGCCGTTAAATTCTCTTCACAACAAACATAGGCTCATTCTGTTCAGAACAAGCCATGTCAACCCTATGTTAACCCTACATCAAACATAGTGATCACAAATGTTGACATTGTACATGACATGGGTTTTAAGATTTGGAAATGTGAAGTGCACATTTGGACTGACGGGTGTTTGGCTAGCTTGTATGACATCAATGAGGTATTTATTATCATATTATATTATCATATGATCATCTTCAATGTGTCATCTTAATTTATAGCATTTCTCTCCCTCACACACAAAAAAAAAAAAAAAGGCAAAAGTTGCCCAATTACTGGGAGGGAAGGGGCAACTTCTTGTCGTGCGCGGTGCATAAATTCAGAACGGCTGTCAGTCTTAGTTCTAGCATGTTACTGTACAGCCACTACGTTCCAATTTAGGCACTTATTAGTGCCCAAATCTTCCTTTTTAAACCCGTATACATACGGGTATGAGTGTAAAGGGTTAAAGCATCAGACAAGCTCAGTACATAGAGTTGATTTTATTCAAATACATAGGGTGTGTCTATGGAAAAATAAACGTGTATTAAAAAAATTCAACAAAAAAAGAAAGAAAAAGGACAGTCCTAGTGTTATTTCAAGCATAGCAATATAATTCATATAATGGACAAATCCCTTCAGACTACTGAAATTTAGCCAGTACATCATCGAAATGTAAAATGAATTGACATTTTTAGTTCTAATTAATGCCACAAATATGACACGTGTCCACCCACCAGCGAATTTCATGCCTTTCCTATTACAGTATCTACATTTCAATGATTTCATTAGGTTTCTTATGGAGGATTGACAGTATAATTTAAAATAACATATTCCAAGTCAACATTCTCTGATGTGTGGACCTCCAACCATCTTTGTGGTACCATTTGAAAGATGACATGTTATTCTGATTTTAGTACATTTATCAGTCAAAACATGACAACCATCCTGTGTTCAAGAGAATGTTGTCTCTCAACTGATGGCGGGCACAACACAAAAACCTTAGATTATGTAAAATAGAGTGTTTAATTGAACCTTTATTTCACTAGGAAAGTCAGTTCAGAACAAATACTTATTTACAATGACGGCCTACACCAGCCAAACCCGACGACACTGGGCCAATTGTGTGCCGCCCTATGGGACTCCCAATCATGGCCGGTTGTGATGCCTCCAGCATTGAGATGCTAGATTTTTTTAAAAGATTTACAAAAAACAAAAAAAACATTATATCATTATAAAATAGCGATGAAAATAGTGATCTTCAGTGATGAAGATATGGATGTCTCAAAGCAAAAACTTTGAAAGGGAAATGAAAGGAAAGGGGATACCTAGTCAGCTGCACAACGGAATGCATTCAACCGAGAACCTTTATCTCTTGAATGTTTTGGCATTCATGTCCAAAGTTAATTTCTGAGCACTTCTGCAATGGGCAAACACAGTTGAAGTCGTACACACACACACACACACACACACACACACCTTAGCCAACGTGAGCAAAACATTTAAAAGTGTCAACCCTCGCAAGGCTGCAGGCCCAGACGGCAGCCCCAGTCGCGTCCTCAGAGCATGCGCAGACCAGCTGGCTAGTGTGTTTACGGACATATTCAATCATCCTTATCCCAGTCTGCTGTCCCCACATGCTTCAAGAGGGCCACCATTGTTCCTGTTCCCAAGAAAGCTAAGGTAACGGGACTAAACGACTATCGCCCCGTAACACTCACTTCCGTCATCATGAAGTGCTTTGAGAGACTAGTCAAGGACCATATCACCTCCACCCTACCGGACACCCTAGGCCCACTCCAATTTGCTTACCGCACCAATAGGACCACAGACGACGCAATCACACTGCCCTAACCAATCTTAATACCTATGTGAGAATGCTGTTCTACAGCTCAGCACTTAACACCATACTACCCTTCAAATTCGTCATCAAGCTCGATCCCGCCCTGTGCAACTGGGTCCTGGACTTCCTGACGGGCCGCCCACAGGTGGTGAGGGTAGGTAACCACATCTCAACCCCGCTGATCCTCAACACTGGGACGTGTTCTCAGCCTTCTCCTGTACTCCTCGTTCACCCACGACTGCGTGGCCATGCACGCCTCCAACTCAATCATCAAGTTCGCAGGCGATACTACAGTGGTAGGCTTGATTACCAACAACGACGAGGTGGCCTACAGAGAGGAGTTGAGGGCCCTCGGAGTGTGGTGTCATGAAAATAACCTCACACTCAACGCCAACAAATCGAAGGAGATGATCGTGGACTTCAGGAAACAGCAGAGGGAGCACCCCCCTATATCCACATCGACGGGACAGTAGTGGAGAGGGTAGAACGTTAAGTTCCTCTGCGTACACATCACAGACAAACTGAAATGGTCCAACCACACAAACAGCGTGGTGAAGAAGGCGCAACAGCACCTCTTCAACCTAAGGAGGCTGACGAAATTCGGCTTGTCACCAAAAGCACTCACAAACTTCTACAGATGCACAATCGAGAGCATCCTGTCGGGCTCTATCACCGCCTGGTACTGCTCCGCCTGGTACTGCTCCGCCCATAACCGTAAGGCTCTCCAGGGGGTAGTGAGGTCTGCACAACGCATCACCGGGGGCAAACTACCTGCCCTCCAGGACACCTACACCACCCGATGTCACAGGAAGGCCAAAAAGCTCAAGGACAACAACCAACCGAGCCACTGCCTGTTCACCCCGCTATCGCCCAGAAGGCGAGGTCCGTACAGGTGCATCAAAGCAGGGACCGAGAGACTGAAACAGCTTCTATCTCAAGGCCATCAGATTGTTAAACAGCCATCATTAACATTGAGTGGCTGCTGCCAACATACTGACTCAACTCCAGCCACTGGCAAAATTGATGTTATAAATTAATCACTACTCACTTTAAACAATGCCACTTCATATAATGTTTACATACCCTACATTACCCATCTCATATGTATATACTGTACTACATCCACTGCATCGTGCCTATGCCGTTCTATACTATCACTAATTCATAGATTTTTGATGTACATATTCTTATTTCATTCCTTTACACTTGTGTATAAGGTAATTGTTGTGAAATTGTTAGGTAAGATTACTCATTGGATTACTGCATTGTCGGAACGAAAAGCACAAGCATTTCGCTACACTCGCATTAACATCTGCCAACCATGTGTATGTGACAAATAAAATTAGATTTGAATACATTTCAACTCAGTTTTTCAGAATTCCTGACATTTAATCTTTGTAAAAAATTCCCTGTCTTAGGTCAGTTAGGATCACCACTTTATTTTAAGAAAGTGAAATGTCAGAATAATAGAAAAGATAATTATTTATTTCAGCTTTTATTTCTTTCATCACATTCCCAGTGGGTCAGAAGTTTACCTACACTCAATTTGTATTTGGTAGCATTGCTTTTAAATTGTTTAACTTGGGTCAAACGTTTTGGGTAGCCATCTACAAGCTTCCCACATTAAATTGTGGAAGTGTGGCCCATTCCTCTTGACAGAGCTGGTGTAACCGAGTCAGGTTTGTAGGCCTCCTTGCTCACACACACCTTTTCAGTTCTGCCCACAATTGTTCTATAGGATTGAGGTTAGAGCTTTGTGATGGCCACTCCAATACCTTGACTTTGTTGTCCTTAAGCCATTTTGCCACAACTTTGGAAGTGTGCTTGGGGTCATTGTCCATTTGGAAGACCCACTTGCGACCAAGCTTTCAACTTCCTGACTGATGTCTTGAGATGTTGCTTCAATATTTCCTACCTCATGATGCCATCTATTTTGTGAAGTGCACCAGTCCCTCCTGCAGAAAAGCACCCCACAACATGATGCTGCCACCCCGTGCTTCACAGTTGGGATGGTGATCTTCAGCTTGCAAGCCTCCTCTTCTACAAAATCTACGATCTTTGTCCCCATGTGCAGTTGCAAACTGTAGTCTGGCTTTTTATGGCGGTTTTGGAGCAGTGGCTTCTTCCTTACTGAGCAGCCTTTCAGGTTATGTCGATATAGGACTCGTTTTACTGTGGTTATAGATACCTTTGTGCCTGTTTCCTCCAGCATCTTCACAAGGTCCTTTGCTGTTGTTCTGGGATTGATTTGCACTTTTCACACCAAAGTACATTCATCTCTAGGAGACAGAACGCGTCTCCTTTCTGAGCTGTATGGCGGCTACGTAGTCCCATGGCGTTTATACTTGTGTACCATTGTTTGTTTGTACAGATGAACGTGGTACCTTCAGGCGTTTGAAAATTGCTCCCAAGGATGAACCAGACTTGTGAAGGTCTACAATTTTTTTTCTGAGGTCTTGGCTAATTTCTTTTGATTTTCTCATGATGTCAAGCAAAGAGGCACTGAGTTTGAAGGTAGGCCTTGAAATACATCCACAGGTACACCTCCAATTGACTCAAATGATGTCATTTAGCCTATCAGAAGTTTCTAAAGCCATGACATCTTTTTCTGTAATTTTCCAAGCTGTTTAAAGGCACAGTCAACTTAGTGTATGTAAACTTCTGAGAAGACATTTGTTGAGTGGTTGAAAAACTAGTTTAATGACTCCAACCTAAGTGTATGTAAACTTCCTACTTCAACCGTATGTATGGAAGGTTTCATTCAAATCAAAAGGGATGCTGTCAAAAAGTGATTGAATTCAAATGGATTTACCCTTTAGTCTTTCGGCCATGTGACAGTGAGAGACTGAAGCTTACTTTTCCAAAGCCTCCAGCCGCATGCCTGCTAATCGCTTCACTCGTTGGCTACCTGGAAACTGCCTCTTCAGTTCCTGTAGACAAGTCTGCAAGGGAAGTGGGCAGAGGGGAGGTGCAATTAGAGTTGGCTGGTTGCAACATGTTACAAAACGTACAGGACACATACACTTTCTACTACTTAAAGCCCCCATGCACTCTTTGCAATTGTATTTTTAAAATCTGTATATTTCATGAAAATAACATTTGACATTTACATTCTAGTCATTTAGCATATGCTCTTATCCAGAGCGACTTACAGTTACTGCACTTAGAGATTCTCCGGTACTTTTGTCAACTTTCTTGCCAGTAGTTCTGAAACTAGCACTCACGAGCCAAAAGCGGTCCCCTGAAAATTGCGTACTACGTCACATATGTGCACCACGTCATTGCTCTCTCTATCGGTCTCTCTCTGATGTTTTCACTGTGCCGTTGGGTCCGCCCCGCAGATAACGCTGGGCGGGCCACTTGATAGCGGTCACTCAAATGAGAGGGGCTGAAGCTCATTGACGAGAACTCAAAATGCCAAGGGGCTGGCCCACATGGGGGGAAATGTAGGGAAAAATGCACAGCACAGCTTCATGAAAACGGTCACTTTCAAACTAGGGATTTCATGACCACCAGTAAAATGTATGCACACATGACTTTGGATAAAAACATCTGCTAAATGGCATATATTATTATATCATGGCTAATTGAGGTAAAACCGTAATTCTCCTTCGATTATGCATGTATGAACAACACATTGACACATCCAGCCCTTAGACACCAAAGTGGCGAAGCATGTCTTATTGGCTGACTACACCGCTCGCGTCGCATGCACGAGCATTGCAAAATAAATGTTGAAATCTATATTATTAAATTATTGCGCGCATGCCAAAGAGCGTTGAGGGCCAAGGACTAAAATAGAAGTCAGTTCTACTTCTGACGCAAATTGTGCTGCAAGTCCTGCCTCTCCCATCTCCTCATTGGTTTATAGAAGCAGGTACCCACGTGCCATCTCGTCATTGGTTATACCCACATGAGTGACTGAAAGACAAATGAGGTCAGTGGTGGTAATGCACCTAATTTATGAAAGTTGCCAATCGCAATATAAAGTCAAGAGAAGAAAAGGCCTGGAAGGAGGAGAGATGACTAGAAATGATTTGGTTAACCATTTTATGTGTGGATGAATTGGTGGAGTAGAGGACCTTGTGCATTTCAGGTAAAATAACAACTCAATGTTTATATCCCAGGACAAATTAGCTAGCAACAGCAAGCTAGCTAAATAGGACATATTAACTAGCAAGTGCAAGCTAGCTAGCTAAATTGCCATAAATGTTTAATGCTTTTCGACCTGTCCCCAAATTAATATAATTGGTTCAGAGTTTGTTTTGATTTCAACCGGCGTGTGGTGATCGCATTTAGTGTGTGGGGGGGGGGCAAAATACATTTATGTACGATGGTGCACGCGCGCAGCCGGTTTGGGTTCCGTGTTTCAGATAGTTAGGTGAGAAATGTTTTACATTTGAGTCATTTAGCAGACTCTTATCCAGAACGACTTAGTAGGGCCCTATAAAATCTGTTATATTTTCTGCCCGATTCCATTACATTTCTTTCAAAATTCAATTTTCTCCTTTTTGTTTTTCCAGGTTTCAGTTTTTTTTAATAAAATAAAAAACAAGTCCACAACAATGCTTAAACCAGGACATCACTTTTTAGAACTGGGAGAGGAGAAAAAAAATAGAATAAACGTTGTATTTTGGGTGTAGTTACCCTTTGTTACAAGTGTGCATTTGGTAAATCCGACCACAACTCTATCCTCCCGATTCCTGCTTATAAGCTAAATTTAAAGCAGGAAGCACCAGTGACTCGGTCTATAAAAAAATTGAGGAATACAACACATCAGTCACTGGCTTTATCAATAAGTGCATTGAGGACATCGTCCCCACAGTGACTGTACATACATACCCCAACCAGAAGCCATTGGATTACAGGCAACATTCGCACTGAGCTAAAGAGTAGAGCTGCTGCTGCTTTCAAGTTGCGGGACTCTAAACTGGAAGCTTACAAGAAATCCCGCTATGCGACGAACCATCAAAAAGGCAAAGTGTCAATACAGGGCTAAAATTGAATCATACTACACCGGCTCTGCCACTCGTTGGATGTGGCAGGGCTTGCAAACTATTGCAGATTACAAAGGGAAGCTGCCCAGTGACACGAGCCTACCAGACGAGCTAAATCACAGCCTGACTAACAGGTGTCTGTATATAGCCTTGCTGCTCTTTTTTCACATGTCTTTTTACGAATGTTTTATTTCTTTACTTACACACTTTTTTTAAGCACTATTGGTTAGAGCCTGTAAGTAAGCATTTCACTGTATTCGGTGCACAAACTTTGATTTGCACCACCCAGAGACAGTTGTTTGGTTAGCTGTGTTTCTGTAGCGCTCATGTGATTGCAGAATTTACAAAACAAACGGCCACTGGATTGATGCAAATAATAATGGCATTATTCTGCCAGGTAGGCTACTTTGCAGTTAACATTTAGTTTAGAGGATTCTAGGGAAAGTCTTTCCATCTACCAGCAGACGATTATCATTAGCATTAACGCTAACGGCTACAAAGTGTAGACTAGACATACATGCACTGCACACAACACAGAGGCATTCCTGTGACTTTTCAGAAAGTTGCTGGAAAATAAGTATCACTGATGTATGTTCATATCTTATGATGTATTAATTTGCTGAAGTTCATGTTCTAATAAGTTTAATACATTTAGTTGATTTCCAAATAAGTTAAATACATTTTAATATTGCTGAATTCCATTTTAAAAATCTGGATTCCGCCTCGTTTTCCGCAACGCAAATGTTATATGCCCTACAGAAAAAAAAATCAAGATTAAGACCTTTCGGTTACCGGCCCACACTTAACGGCTAGGCTACCTGCCACCCAATATATTTGTAATAATTTATTTCCCCGAGCCTCCTTTTGCCACTCAAATGCTCAGCCTGATTGTCTGGGCATGTTAATAAAAATGTAAATATATTAACATACACAGCCTGAGTGACGGAGTCAGGGCCTACTCTGTGAAATGAATAAAACCCCGTTTAGAGACCGCCACCTGGTTTGGTTTTTGCTCATGGCCTATGATGGAATTTTCAATAAAACTGAGTCGCTCTTCCATGTTCTGCAGAACAAAGTGATGGATAGCAGTTTCTGCAGTACCCATATCAGCGACACGATTAAAGCACTGGAACGGCAGCGACAAGACTGATAGTTCCTATGAGCAAATCGAGCAGAAATGCGATGAACTGGGCCTGGCAGAAAGTGAAACTAGAAGTAAACAGCTGATCAGAGGAGAGTGGGACAATCAACTGCAACGTACTGGACGATATCAATGTTCAGGTAAGAGCCCGGTTTGACCACGTCGGTAAAATTAATTTCTTTGGCTTAGTGGACTGCAACATTGTTAAAACAATGTCACAAAAGTTCAACACCAGCAACTGGTCATTGTTAGGAATAATCAGATCAGATTTTGTCATGCTGTGGGGAAAAACTCTATCCTAAAAAGGCTGACACTCGAGGAGTTTTTTTCAAAAAGCTCTTACACTGAAGGGCATTATCATAAATTCACAATTTGAGTGTTATTTCAACCTCATAGTGAGGAAATATCGTACAAAAAAAAGAAATTGACTTTGACCGCACTGCCCCTTTAAACACAAACAAATATACTGTATCCATGTAAACCATATGTGGTTTTGAGATGTCATATGCAGTGTATTTTTTTGTGTGTTTTTTTTATTTTTTATGACGCAATCCAATCCGCCCAGACCATTGAGAGGGATAGCTGGTTTCCATTCATGGGATCCATGATAAAAGAGCAACAACACGGTCCTGAAGAAATTATGTGAAAATCAGCAGTTGACGTGGTTGAAGACCATGTTGCCTTGTGGCTACCCACAATTCACCACTCGCTACCATAAAAAGGAGAGGCAGGATGCTCTTTTCGGTGAGTTTTTTTCCCCTCCCGTCTGTATGAGGGAACTGGAGTTTGTTTTTTTCCACACACTCATGACAGAGGTGAGGAATGGTTATCGTCAAGTCCAACGATATTCTGGATGAGATGGAAAATCTGTTCTGCAGCCCGGATCATTTGACCTATCCAACTACAGTCATGGTCTTTCTCACTGGGAGCAGGTGATTGGACAACTTCACGTAATCTCGTTTCGTCTTCGCCAATATTCTTTGCAATGCATAGGGAATCCTTGCAAAACATCCTTATATACTATTTCCCCATCACACACACACACACATTTTTTTTTTAAATGTATCACTCAATTTTAAGCAGGTAGGAGCAAAACAACTGAGAGGACAATATAACTAGACTTCAATAGTACATTTAGCCAGTTCAAATCAGTCCAGAATAGTGGGAAAATGCCATAGGTTCCTGTTCTTTGCAGTGAAAATGCACGTTTTGATTTAAATCAAGAACACTCATACAGTGGGGCAAAAAAGTATTTTGTCAGCCACCAATTGTGCAAGTTCTCCCACTTAAAAATATGAGGCCTGTAATTTTCATCATAGGTACACTTCAACTATGACAGACAAAATGAAAAAAAAAAATCCAGAAAATCACATTGTAGGATTTTTAATGAATTTATTTGCAAATTATGGTGGAAAATAAGTATTTGGTCACCTACAAACAAGCAAGATTTCTGGCTCTCACAGACCTGTAACTTATTTAAGGGGCTCCTCTGTCCTCCACTCGTTACCTATATTAATGGCACCTGTTTGAACTTGTTATCAGTATAAAAGACACCTGTCCACAACCTCAAACAGTCACACTCCAAACTCCACTATGGCCAAGACCAAAGAGCTGTCAAAGGACACCAGAAACAAAATTGTAGACCTGCACCAGGCTGGGAAGACTGAATCTGCAATAGGTAAGCAGCTTTTTTTGAAGAAATCAACTGTGGGAGCAATTATTAGGAAATGGAAGACATACAAGACCACTGATAATCTCCCTCGATCTGGGGCTCCACGCAAGATCTCACCCCGTGGGGTCAAAATGATCACAAGAACGGTGAGCAAAAATCCCAGAACCACACGGGGGGACCTAGTGAATGACCTGCAGAGAGCTGGGACCAAAGTAACAAAGCCTACCATCAGTAACACACTATGCCACCAGGGACTCAAATCCTGCAGTGCCAGACGTGTCCCCCTGCTTAAGTCAGTACATGTCCAGGCCCGTCTGAAGTATGCTAGAGAGCATTTGGATGATCCAGAAGAAGATTGGGAGAATGTCATATGGTCAGATGAAACCAAAATATAACTATTTGGTAAAAGCTCAACTCATCGTGTTTGGAGGACAAAGAATGCAGTTGCATCCAAAGAACACCATACCTACTGTGAAGCATGGGGGTGGAAACATCATGCTTTGGGGCTGTTTTTCTGCAAAGGGACCAGGACGACTGATCCGTGTAAAGGAAAGAATGAATGGGGCCATGTATCGTGAGATTTTGAGTGAAAACTTCCTTCCATCAGCAAGGGCATTGCAGATGAAACGTGGCTGGGTCTTTCAGCATGACAATGATCACAAACACACCGCACGGGCAACGAAGGAGTGGCTTCGTAAGAAGCATTTCAAGGTCTTTGAGTGGCCTAGCCAGTCTCCAGATCTCAACCCCATAGAAAATCTTTTGAGGAAGTTGAAAGTCCGTGTGGCCCAGCAACAGCCCCAAAACATCACTGCTCTAGAGGAGATCTGCATGGAGGAATGGGCCAAAATACCAGCAACAGTGTGTGAAAACCTTGTGAAGACTTACAGAAAACATTTGACCTCTGTCATTGCCAAGAAAGGGTATATAACAAAGTATTGAGATAAACTTTTGTTATTGACCAAATACTTATTTTCCACCATAATTTGCAAAGAAATTCATTAAAAATCCTACAATGTGATTTTCTGGATTTTTTCCCCTCATGTTGTCTGTCATAGTTGAAGTGTACCTATGATGAAAATTACAGGCCTCTCTCATCTTTAAGTGGGAGAACTTGCACAATTGGTGGCTGACTAAATACTTGTTTGCCCCACTGTATATCCACAATGCGAATTTGATTTAATTCCAATCCAAACACAGGGTAATGCCATTGGTTCCTGCTCTTTGCAGTGAAAAGGTATATTTTGATTCATATCAAAATAAGCAGGTACAATGTTATATATTCCACAATGCGAATTTGATTGAATTCCAATCCAAAACGTATCGGAACATCAAAACATGATACATTGACTGTTAATACAATATTAGTTCTGACTAACACAAGGTGCTTTCTTCTTGTTCTACTGGATCATAGGAAGGACAGGAGATGGCCCTAAGTGATGCCTCAACAGGAATCGGAGACTTTTCACCAGCATTTGCATATGAGAATATCTTGAACAGGAAAATGATGAATTCTGCGATCTAGGCATGGTTTGTCATCAACCCAGAACTCACGATTCAGTCCTAAAATGAGTAAAAAATAATAATCTCATTCGATCACGTGCTGGATTTACAAATAATCAATCAGATCTTAAAAATAAACTGGATTAAACACTAATTAGAAATAACTGTGGTTTTAAATTCCCAATGTATATTAGAAAAGTGTAGTGATCAACTTTTTGCTCTCGTCATATTAAATGTAATACATTTTCATAAAGCCCTTGAATCATGAGTGTAATTTCTCTCCTCAAGCCTCACACTTGAATTATTAAGAATAATCAATATGTGCGGCATAGAAATAAAACCATGTATTTAATGTACAAGGGACAATTTATTTATTTTTAAATATAAAATAATCATCCTTTTGTATCAATCTCTCTCCTGTATGCTTTGTTGTTCAATCCAAAAATATGTGGGAGGAAAAAAATCAGTGCCTTCAGAAAGAATTCACACCCTTGATCCCCCCCCCCCGAAAGGTTGCTAGATCTAATCCCAGAGCTGACAAGGTAAAAATCTGACGTTCTGCCCCTGAACAAGGCAGTTAACCCACTGTTCCTAGGTCGTCATCGTAAATAACAATGTGTTCTTAACTGACTTGCCTAGTTATATAAAAAAATACACCTTTAATCACTGTCAAAGGTGATTCTGACATGTATTGACTTAGGTGGATATAGTCAAGATATTAATGTTCGATTTTTCCTAATTCTTTTACAAATTGTATAATTTTTCTTCCACTGACTTTACAGAATACTTTGTGTAGATCATTGACAAAACATGACAATTAAATCCATTTTTATCCCACCTTGTAACAACAAAATGTGTAAAAAGTCAAGGGGTGTGAATACTTTCTGAAGGCACTTTAAGTAACACAATCTGTAACATATCTATTAGCTAACTCTGGGATGGCAGATGAATCAACAAGGAAAGGGGGAGCTAAACTCCATAAAGGTTTCCAGCTAACACTAACACTGGTGTTCATCTATAGTGAGTTTTCTACACTCCCTTATTCCAACACTGCTCAGCAAATGGTTTTTCCAAAGTAGACAGACAGATGGGGTAATATGTTTGGCCAAATACAAATATTTTCACATTTGGCAGTGGAGGTGACAAAGCAGCAATGACTGTGAGAGATGGATTTTGAAGTCGTTGGGCGTGTGTGGCAGCTGTCGGTAGTTCACTTACCCAAGCCAAATCATCCCGACTGCAGTCCAACGCAGCTATCATCACCTGTTCATAAATAATCCATACTGGGCACAGGAGACAAAGAGAAAAAGCACTGTTTTAATATTGCAGTACAGTGTCAAGTGGAACATCAAAACATGATCAATTGACACAGACTGTCATTACAGTATTAGTTCTGACTAACACAAGGTGCTTTCTTCTTGTTCTACTGGATCATAGGAAGGATAGGAGATGGCCCTAAGTGATGCCACAACAGGAATTGGGATTAGGCCCCATCTGCTCTCCTAGCATGCTCCTTTTCAACTGTGGGGTATTCACTTCAAAACTTTTTCACCTGCATTTGCATATGACAATATCTTGAACAGGGAAAATAATGTCTGCCTGCTATCTTGGCATGGTTTGCTACCAACCCAGAAACTCGTTAACACCATTCAGTCCTACAATAATGTCTGCTGTCTTAGCCCTTCAATCCTGGGGAATTGCTTTCAAGTATAATTTCTCTCCTCAATCCTCACACTTTTATTATTAACAATCATTAATATATGCTGCATAGAAATAAAGCCATGTATTTAAAGGACTGGATGGACAGTTCAATACAACAACAAAACAAACCGCTCAATTAGCCTTAATTTAGAGGATCAATCATGGTGAATGACCGTTGACCAAATTCTGCTGGTATTCCAAGATTTTGTTCTTCACAGAAAATGTCCTAAACCTCATAAGATATTGGACAACTCCATACAAAAGACAACGCTTCGCAGCCCTTTCCAAAAGCACAAAGAAATAAAGCTTACACAGCGGTCATCCAGGGCAACAGAATATTATGTAATTTCCCCTCATTTCGCTGTTACGGTGTGACGCCTTATTCACAAAGCTTATCAATATAGTCAGATACATTTCATCCAGTGTTTTAGAAATAAAGATTAAATGTTTATTGAAGTGTTTATTCAATCACTCAACTGTAACAGTAAAAGACAGTGATTAATAATAGGCTTGGCCAATGGATCCAATTAATGGAATTAATGCTAAATGTCAGACAAGTCTGTTTTGACAAGCACGCCAGACGTCCTCTGCCAAACGCTGTCTAACTGTTAATTGAGAAAGAACAATAAAACCCAACTCAACAAGAAAACTGATATGCCAAAACAAACAAACTCCTGGAGTTTTTCCTTGCCTGTTTATGATTCCAGCTCTTGTTTTGATAATTGCCATCTTGTTTCACAGCCAATTTAAGAACTGGCTGTGGTTTCAATAAAACCGGGGCGTGTTAAGTGTTTATCCTGCTCTTTAAAGACTATGAATCATAACGACTACAAGGAAAAGAGACTTCCACAGAGTCGTTCAGCAAGACTACCTAGTGAGAAAGGAGCAGACTATTATGTAGCCTAAAGGCAAAACAGAGTGTGCCGCTACCAACTATCACATATGGGTTCTTTTTTTTTAATCAAGAAGAGGCTTACCAAGCTTCTGCATCATTCAATTCAAAAGTTGAGTCACATTGGTGAGCCTACTAAAAATACTGACTTGGCCTAGGCTTCTGAGAACTTGTGACACATTAAAGCTGGAATCAGAAGAAGGTGAAACACCACTGTTCGACCCAGAGTCTTTGTTATTGTTTTGTTGATGAAACGGAGGAGAGGAACAACCAGCATCGCTGCAGAAATTGTTTTTAAATGTCACAGTACATATTCTGCTGAGGGGTATACTACAATGTCGGATCCAGGAGTTAGCCAGCTAACGAGACTAAATATTCTGATACGTTTCTTTCAAAAAATGTAAAGTTAAAATGGGCATGGTCTAATTGATTCAACGGACAAAAACACATCCAAGTTTAGCTTTTTTTTAATGAACGAGAAATTAGCTATTTCTGGTTGCCTAGCAAAGATACAGTGCCTTGCGAAAGTATTCGGCCCCCTTGAACTTTGCAACCTTTCGCCACATTTCAGGCTTCAAACATAAAGATATAAAACTGTATTTTTTTGTGAAGAATCAACAGCAAGTGGGACACAATCATGAAGTGGAACAACATTTATTGGATATTTCAAACTTTTTTAACAAATCAAAAACTGAAAAATTGGGCGTGCAAAATTATTCAACGCCTTTACTTTCAGTGCAGCAAACTCTCTCCAGAAGTTCAGTGAGGATCTCTGAATGATCCAATGTTGACCCTAAATGACTAATGATGATAAATACAATCCACCTATGTGTAATCAAGTCTCCGTATAAATGCACCTGCACTGTGATAGTCTCAGAGGTCTGTTAAAAGCGCAGAGAGCATCATGAAGAACAAGGAACACACCAGGCAGGTCCGAGATACTGTTGTGAAGAAGTTTAAAGCCGGAATTGGATACAAAAATATTTCCCAAGCTTTAAACATCCCAAGAAGCACTGTGCAAGCGATAATATTGAAATGGAAGGAGTATCAGACCACTGCAAATCTACCAAGACCTGGCCGTCCCTCTAAACTTTCAGCTCATACAAGGAGAAGACTGATCAGAGATGCAGCCAAGAGGCCCATGATCACTCTGGATGAACTGCACAGATCTACAGCTGAGGTGGGAGACTCTGTCCATATGACAACAATCAGTCGTATATTGCACAAATCTGGCCTTTATGGAAGAGTGGCAAGAAGAAAGCCATTTCTTAAAGATATCCATAAAAAGTGTTGTTTAAAGTTTGCCACAAGCCACCTGGGAGACACACCAAACATGTGGAAGAAGGTGCTCTGGTCAGATGAAACCAAAATTGAACTTTTTGGCAACAATGCAAAACGTTATGTTTGGCGTAAAAGCAACACAGCTCATCACCCTGAACACACCCTATCCCCACTGTCAAACATGGTGGTGGCAGCATCATGGTTTGGGCCTGCTTTTCTTCAGCAGGGACAGGGAAGATGGTTAAAATTGATGGGAAGATGGATGGAGCCAAATACAGGACCATTCTGGAAGAAAACCTGATGGAGTCTGCAAAAGACCTGAGACTGGGACGGAGATTTGTCTTCCAACAAGACAATGATCCAAAACATAAAGCAAAATCTACAATGGAATGGTTCAAAAATAAACATATCCAGGTGTTAGAATGGCCAAGTCAAAGTCCAGACCTGAATCCAATCGAGAATCTGTGGAAAGAACTGAAAACTGCTGTTCACAAATGCTCTCCATCCAATCTCACTGAGCTCGAGCTGTTTTGCAAGGAGGAATGGGAAAAAATTTCAGTCTCTCGATGTGCAAAACTGATAGAGACATACCCCAAGCGACTTACAGCTGTATTCGCAGCAAAAGGTGGCGCTACAAAGTATTAACTTAAGGGGGCTGAATAATTTTGCACGCCCAATTTTTCAGTTTTTGATTTGTTAAAAAAGTTTGAAATATCCAATAAATGTCATTCCACTTCATGATTGTGTCCCACTTGTTGTAGATTCTTCACAAAAAAATGCAGTTTTATATCTTTATGTTTGAAGCCTGAAATGTGGCAAAAGGTCGCAAAGTTCAAGGGGGCCGAATACTTTCGCAAGGCACTGTAGCTGGCTAACTTATTGATCCTGCTTTGTAGTATACCGCTCTGTTCTAACATTGTCTTAAGTGACTATTTGTTATTATAACCCAAACGATCATGGCAGTAACACCAAAAGGAGTCCAGCTTTAAAAGATACTAGCCTATACTGTTTGCCTTTTGAGGTGGGAATATATTATTTTGGATTTTAAAAAGTCTTCAGGCTACACTAGTGCCTTCACAAATTAATCATAACCTTTGAATTATTCCACATTTTGTTGTGTTACTGCATGAATTCAAAATGGATTAAATATTTTTTTTTCCTTATCCATCTATTGTACGCACAATACCCCATAAAGATATTTACATTAGTGTTCACACCCCCGAGTCAATACTTTGTAGAATCACCTTTGGCAGAGATTACAGCTATGAGTATGTCTGGGTAAGTCTCTAAGAGATTTCCACACCTGGATTTCTCAAAATTGGCTAATTATTATTTTCAAAAATCTTCAAGCTCTGTCAAATTGGTTGTTGATCATTGCTCGACAACACTTTTCAGATCTTGCCATAGATTTCCAAGTAGTTTTAAGTCAAAACTGCAACTCGGTCACTCAGGAACATTCACTGCCTTCTTGGTAAGCAACGCCAGTGTAGATTTGGCCAAGTGTTTAAGGTTATTATCCTGCTGAAAAGGTGAATTCATCTCCCAGTGTTTGGTGGAAAGCAGACTGTGCCAGGTTTTGATCTAGGATTTTGCCTGTGCTTAGCTCCATTCTGTTTATTTTTCTCTCCTGAAAAACTCCCCAGGCCTTAAAAAGCATTCCCATAACGTGATGCAGCCACCACTATGCTTGAAAATATGGAGTGTTACTCGGTTATGTGTTGTATTGCATTTGCCCCCAACATAACACTTTGTATTCAGGATATAAAGTTAATTTCTTTGCCACATTTTTTGCAGTGTTACTTTAGTGCCCTGTTGCAAACAGGATGCATGTTTTGGAATATTTTTTTATTCTGTACAGGCTTCATTTTTTCACTTTGGCAATTAGGTTAGTATTGTGGTGTAAATACAATGTAAAAATCCCTGAGCGGTTTAATTCCTCTCCGGCGACTGAGTTAAGAAGGATGCCTGTATTTTTGTAGTGACTGGGTGTATTGATACAATATCCAAAGTTGAATTAATAACTCCAACATGCTCAAATGGATAATCAATATCTACTTAAAAATGTTTTACCCTTCTATCAATAGGTGCCCTTCTTTGGGGAGGCAAAGAAAACCATGGCCTTTGTGATTGAATCTGTGTTTGAAATACACTGTTTGACTGAGGGACCTTACAGATAGTGTGTGGGGTAGTGGTGCTGTTTGTTCAATAACCCATCCACAACCGCCCGACTATGATAAAGTGAAAATCTGAGGCCCATACCCAACGCTAAACCGCAAATATAGAAAATGCAATAGGCTACAGTCAGACAGTAGAACAAATTTGACAGGGGTTGCAGAATTTTGTTTTGCCTGATTTAGACATGTTTCTGCTTATAATTTCCGACATTTTGGAGGGCTATTTGTTAGTCAACTTGTCTATAATAAGATACATGTAGCTTCTCTTTTGTCATTATATGTTGCCTTAGAAGACTAAATAAACCTTGGCTCAACAGAATAATGTAATAGATCGATAGAATACTGTTGTCAACTAGATTGAATGCTTCAAAGTTCTCTTTGTCATTCGCGGAGCAAAGACTTTTACGGACGGGGGACATAATACAATAACGCAAAAAACTAAATACAATAACCCCAAAAAATGTCCAAAATGACATCAGTTTGACCGGTAAGGAAAAAGAAAGCTGTGAAAACGACCTAAGGTGTTTCTGATAAGATTTCAGTTCAGCTTCGATGCATATTTTAGGTGGTTGAAATACTATCAGCTTTTATGATAAAGACATACCATCTTAGCATTGCATTCTCTCAAGATGTAGAAAGAAAGAAATCACATCTCACTCCTGTGCCCAAGTTCAAATGTTGCCAACATTTGGTATATCATTTTACTGCAAGAAATGATTAATTCTGCAAGAGTTATAAATAAGGCTGTGTGAGAGGTTATAGATCTACAGTCAGTGTCCAGATTTCAGTTTCCATTCAACACATCTAAACAGTGGGCAGTTCTTGACATGCCATAGGCCTATTTAAAGTCCCGTCTTGTGACTCTCACAACACAACATAGCTGGCACTGCTATCATCCTCTTACCACATCACCAAATCTTTTCCAAACATTACATTTCTAGCCATCCATTTTCTTAATCTTATTTTAAAATATCATGTTAAACACTATTATTGCACACAGAGTGAGTCCATGCAACTTACAGTGCCAAGAAAAAGTATGTGAAACCTTCGTAATTACCCGGATTTATGCATAAATTGGTCATTGAATTTGATCTGATCTTAATCTAAGTCAAAACAATTGACAAACACAGTGTGTTTAAACTAATAACACGCAAATGATTATAGGTTGGAAAAAGAATGTGAACCCCTAGGCTAATGGCTTCTCCAAAAGCTAATTGGAGTCACAAGTCGGCTAACTTGGAGTCCAATCAATGAGATGAGATTGGAGATGTTGGTAGAGCTGTCCTGCCCTATAAAAACTCACAAAATTTGAGTTTTCAATTCACAAGAAGCATTACCTGATGTAAAACCATGCCTCGAACAAAAGAGATCTCAGAAGATCTAAGATTAAGAATTTTGACTTGCAAGCTGGAAAGGGTTACAAAAGTATCTCTAAAAGCCTTGATGTTCATCAGTCCATGGTAAGGCAAATTGTCTATAAATGGAGAATGTTCAACACTGTTGATACTCTCCTTAGGAGTGGCCATCCTGCAAAGATGACTGCAAGAGCACAACACAGAATGCTCAATGAGGTTAAGAAGAATCCTAGTTTCAGCAAAAGACTTACAGAAGTCTCTGGAACATGCTAACATCTCTGTTGACAAGTCTACAATACGTAAAACACTAAACAAGAATGGTTTCATGGAAGGACACCACAGGGGCGGCAGGGAAGCCTAGTGGTTAGAGCGTTGGACTACCAACCGGAAGGTTGCAAGTTCAAACCCCCGAGCTGACAAGGTACAAATCTGTCGTTCTGACCCTGAACAGGGACGACATTGAAAATAAGAAAAAGAAGCCACTGCTGTCCAAAAATAAAAAACATTGCTGCACATCTGAAGTTCGCAAAAGTGCACATGGATGTTCCACAGTGCTACTGGCAACATTCTGTGGACAGATGAAACTAAAGTAGAATTGTTTGGAGGAACACAACACTATGTATGGAGAGAAAAAAAGGCACAGCACACCATGGTGGAGGGAGCATCATGGTTTGGGGCTGATTTGCTGCCATCGACAAAAAAATAAAATAAAGGCTATCTGTCCTCCAATTAACGCTCAACAGAAGTTGGGTGATGCAACAGTACAACAACACAAAACACAGAAGTAAAACAACAGAATGGCTTCAAAAGACAAAAATATGCCTTCTAGAGTGGCCCAGTCAGAGTCCTGACCTCAACCCGTTTGAGATATTGTGGCATGACCTCAAGAGAGTGGTTCACACCAGACATCCCAAGAATATTGCTGAACTGAAACAATTTTGGAAAGAGGAATGGTCCACAGTTTCTCCAGACCGTTGTGCAAGTCTGATCTGCAACTACAGAAAATGTTTGGTTGAGGTTACTGCTGACAAAGGAGGGTCAACCTGTTATTAAATCTAAGGGTTCACATACTTTTCCCACCCTGCACTGTGAATGTTTACACGGTGTGTTCAATAAAGACATGAAAACATATAACTGTTTGTGTGTTATTAGTTTAAGCAGACTGTGTTTGTCTATTGTTGTGACTTAAATGAAGATAAGATCAGATTGTATGACCAATTTATGCAGAAATTCAGGTAATTCCAAAGGGTTCACATACTTTTCCTTGCAACTGTATGTGACTTTTTAAAAATGTATTATTATATTTCACCTTTATTTAACCAGGTAGACCAGATGAGACAAGTTCTCATTTACAACTGCATCCTGGCCAAGATAAAGCCTAGCAGTGCGATGCAAACAACAACAGCATTGCACATCAAATAAACAAAACGCACAGTCAATAACACAATAGAAAAAAATCTATATACAGTGTGCGCAAATGAGGTAAGATTAGGGAGGTAGTAAGGCAATAAATAGGCCGTAGTGGCGAAGCAATTACAATTTAGCAATTAAATACTGGAGTGATAGTGATAGATGTGATAGATGTACAGAAGATGAATGTGCAAGTAGATACTGGGGTGCAAAGGAGAAAAAAAACAATATGGGGATGAGGTAGTTGGATGGGCTATGTACAAGTGCAATGATCTATGAGCTGCTCTGACAGCTGATGCTTAAAGTTAGTGAGGGAGATATGAGTCCCCAGCTTAAGGGGGGACTTGGGGTCCTGTGTGGCTCAGTCGGTAGAGCATGGCGCTTGCAACGCCAAGCGTCGTGGGTTCGATTCCCGCTAGGACCACCCATATGTAAAAGTAGTGGCCCCAGCCGACTTGTAAGTCGCTTTGGACAAAAGCGTCTGCTAAATGGGATATATTATTAATATATTATTAAGTGATTTTTGCTATTCATTCCGGTCATTGGCAGCAGAGAATTGGAAGGAAAGGCGGCCAAAGGAGGAATAGGCTTTGGTGGTAAACAGTGAAATATACCTGCTGGAGCGCGTGCTATGGGTGGATGCTGCTATGGTAACCAGTGAGCTGAGATAAGGAGGGCTTTACCCAGCAGAAACTTGTAGATGACCTGGAGCCAGTGGGTTTGGCGATGAGTATGAAGTGAGGGCCAGCCAACGAGAGCGTACAGGTCGCAGTGGTGGGTAGTATATGGGGCTTTGGTGACAACACTGATGGCACAGTGATAGACTGCATCCAATTTTCTGAGTAGAGTGTTGGAGGCCATTTTGTAAATGATATCGCCGAAGTCAAGGATAGGAAGGATAGTCAGTTTTATGAGGGTATGTTTGGCGGCATGAGTGAAGGAGGCTTTGTCGCGAAATGGGAAGCCGATTTGAGATTTAATTTTGGATTGGAGATGCTTAATAATGTGAGTCTGGAAGGAGAGTTTACCAGACACCTAGGTATTTGTAGCTGTCCACATATTCTAAGTCAGGACCGCCCAGAGTAGTGATGCTGGACAGGAGGGCAGGTGCAGGCAGCGATCGGTTGAAGAGTATGCATTTAGTTTTACGGTGGGATTCGATATGGTTGGGGATCTGTTTGTTAAGTTGGCTTTCGAAGACCTTAGAAAAGGCAGGGTAGAATAGATATTGGTCTGTAACAGTTTGGTCTAGAGTGTCTCCCCATTTGACGAGGGGGATGACCGCAGCAGCTTTCCAATCTTTGGGGATCTCAGACCATACGAAAGAGAGGTTAAACAGGCTAGTAATAGGGGTTGCAACAATTGCAGTGGATAACTTTAGAAAGAGAGGGTCCAGATTGTCTAGCCCAGCTGATTTGTAGGGGTCCAGATTTTGCAACTCTTTTAGAACATCAGCTATTAGCTGGATTTGGGTGAAGGAGAAATGGGGGAGGTCTGGGCAAGTTGCTGTGGGGGGTACAGGGCTGTTGACCGGGGTATGGGTAGCCAGGTAGAAAGCATGGCCAGCCGTGGAAAGATGCTTACTTAAATTCTCAATTATCGTGGATTTATCAGTGGTGACAGTGTTTACTAGCCTCAGTGCAGTGGGCAGCTGGGAGGAGGTTCTCTTATTCACCATGGACTTCACAGTGTCCCAGAACTTTTTGGAGATTGTGCTACGGGATGCAATTTTTTTTTGAAAAAGCTAGCCTTTGCTTTCCTGCCTGTGTATATTGGTTCCTAACTTCCCTGAAAAGTTGCATATCGCAGGGGCTATTCGATGCTAATGCAGTACACCACAGGATGTTTTTGTGCTGGTCAAGGGCAGTGAGGTCTGGAGTGAACCAAGGGCTATATTTGTTCCTGGTTCTATATTTTTTTAAATGGGCATGCTTATTTAAGGGTGCCCTTGTTTACAGATTTGGGGTTGTACTTGGAAGGTTCATTGATAATTTGTATGAGATTGAGGGCATCTAGCTTGGATAGTATAACGGCCGGGGTGTTAAGCATGTCCCAGTTTAGGTCACCTAACCGTATGAGCTCTGAAGATAGATGGGGGGCAATAAATTCACATATGGTGTCCAGGGCACAGCATATGGTGTCCAAGGCACAGTCTATAACAAGCGGCAACGGTGAGAGACTTGTTTCTGGAAAGGTGAATTTTTAGAAGCAGAAGCTCGAATTGTTTGGGCACAGACCTGGATATTATGACAGAACTCTGCAGGTTAACTCCGCCCCCTTTGGCAGTTCTATCTTGTCGGAAAATGTTATAGTTAGGGATGGAAATTTCAGGATTTTCAGTGGCCTTCCTAAGCAAAGCATTGAGTAAAACAAACTTAGGGAGGAGGCTTCTAATGTTAACATGCATGAAACCAAGGCTTTTACAGTTACAGAAGTCAACAAATGAGAGCGCCTGGGGAGTAGGAGTGGAGCTAGGCACTGCGGGTCCTGGATTAACCTCTACATCACCAGAGGAACAGAGGAGAAGTAGGTTAAGGGTACGGCTAAAGGCTATGAGACCAGGCTATTTAGACCAGGTGAGGTCACCACGTGTGGGAGGTGAAACAAAAGGGCTAGCTAAGGCATATTGAGCAGGGCTGGAGGCTCTACAGTCAAATAAGACAATAATCACTAACCAAAACAGCAATGGACGAGACAGGCATGCGTAGCCGAGTGATCATAGGGACCAGTGGGAAGCTCGGCGAGCTGGAGACATGGCGATTCAGACAGCTAGCAGGCTGGGGCTAGCAGAAGAGCCTTAGGGGGACGTCGCGATGGAAGAAAACTGTTGTAGCCCCTTCGGACGATTACACCGGCACACCAGAATTGTTGGATCTACAGGGCTCCGTGTAGGCAGTAAAAGGGTCCAGGTCAATTGGCAAAATAGGTATTGTAGCCCAAGAAAATGGCTTCAGCTAACAGTCCGATATGCTCTAGACAGCTAGCGGGCGCAGCTAGCGGATGGGTCTTCAGGGGACGTCGCAACGGAGGAGCCTGTTGAAACCCCTCGGGCGGATTACGTCGGTAGACCAGTCGTGATGGAATTGGCGGGGCTCCGTGTCGGAAGTAAAAGGGGTCCAGGCCAATTGACAAAATATGTATTGTAGCCCAAGGAGTGGCTGACGGACCTCTTCAGCTAACCAGGAGATTGGCCAAGCATGGGGCAAGTTCCAGGCTCACTGGTGCTTGCTTTGGGACAGAGATGTTAGAGCCAGGGGATAGCCACTGGCTTACTGACTACTAGCTAGTTAGCTGGCTAGCTGCTGTTGGGGTTTCTGGTTATAAAGTATAGAAAATAGCAGATCCATACCATAATGGGTGAGGCATGTTGCAGGAGAGTATGTTGAAACTGAGGTTAAAAATATATGGGGGGGAGGGGCAGTGTCAGGTTTCCAAGGCCAGTACTAGGAACCCAAAGTGCCAGAGCAAGACACGTTACCCCTGCTCCAAAAAGAGTTACAAGAAAAAGTGCAAAACTCCAACACCGTCGATGAAAACAGTGGCAGGCCTGATCACCGACGACAAGACAGCCTCTAGGGAGGTCAGACACCTGGCAGTGTGGTGCCAGGACAAAAACCTCTCCCTCAACAGCCGCAAGACAAAGGAGCTGATCATGGACTACAGGAAATGGAGGGCCGACCACACCACCATTCACATCGATGGTGCTGTAGCGGAGCGGGTCGAGAGCTTAAAGTTCCTCTGTGTCCACATCACTAAGGGTCTATCATGGTCCACACAAACCAACACAGTCGTGAACAGGGCAGGGCTACGCCTCTTCCCCCTCAGGAGGTTGAAAATATATTCATAAAGTTCTACAGCTGGACCATTGAGAGCATCTTGACTGGCTGCATCACAGCTTGGTATGGCAACTGCTTGTCATCCGATCGCAAAGCAGTACAGAGGGTAGTGGGTATGACCCAGTACATCACTGGGACTGAGCTCACTGCCATCCAGGACCTCTATACCAGGTGGTGTAAGTGGAAGGCCCTAAATATTGTCCAAGATTCCGGAGATTCTATATTACCGCACGGCAAGCAGTACTGATGCACCAAGTCTGGAACCAACAGGACCCTGAACAGCTTCTACACCTAAGCCATAAGACAAATATAAATATACTGAACATAAATATACACAAAACATGTAAAGTTTCATGAGCTGAAATAAAAGCTCCCAGAAATGTTCCATACACACAAAAGCTTATTTCTTCAAATGTGTTTATGTTAATAAACATTTCTCCTTTGCCAAGATAATTCATCCACCTGACAGGTGTGGCATATCGAGAAGCAGATTGAACAGCAAGATCATTACACAGGTGCACCTTGTGCTTGGGGAAAATAAAAGGTCACTCTAAAATGTGCAGTTTTGTCACACAACGCCACAGATGTCTCAAGTTGAGGGAGTTCGTCCGACCAGCCTCACAACAGCGTGTAACCACGCCAGCCCATGACCTCAACATCGGACGTATTTACCTGCAGGATTGTCTGAGGGGGGGGGGGGGGTTGCTGAGGAGTATTTTTGTCTGTAATAAAGCCCTTTTGTGGTGAAAAACTCAGGCCGATTGGCTTGGCCTGGCCCACCCATGGCTGGTCTCTCTGACAGAGCTCCAGAGTCCCTCTGTGGAGATGGGAGAACTTTGCAAAAAGTCAACCATCTCTGCAGCATTCCACCAATCAGACCTTTATGGTAGAGTGGCCAGGAGGAAGCCAGTCCTTAGTAAAAGGCACATGACAGCTCGCTTGGAGTTTGCCAAAAGGCACCTAAAGACTCTCAGACCATGAGAAACCAGATTCTCTGATCTGATGAATCCAAGATCGAAGTCTTTTGCTTGAATGCTAAGCATCACGTCTGGAGGAAACCTGGCAGGGACTAGTCAGGATCGAGGGAAAGATGAACGAAGCAAAGTACAGAGAGAGAGATCCTTGATGAAAACCTGCTCCAAAGCGCTCAGGACCTTAGACTGGGGCGAAGGTTCATCTTCCAACAGGAAAACAACCCTAAGAACACATCCAAAAAAATGCAGGAGTGGCTTCGGGACAAGTCTCTGAATGTCCTTGAGTGGCCCAACCAGGGCCCAGACTTGAACCCTGATTAAACATCTCTGGAAAGACCTGACAGAGCTTGAGAGGATCTGCAGAGAAGAATGGGAGACACTCCACAAATACAGGTGTGGCAAGCTTGTAGCATCATAACCAAAAAGACTTGATGCTGTATCGCTGCCAAAGGTGCTTCAACAAAGTACTGAGTGAAGGGTCTGCAAACTTATGTAAATGTTGTATTTCAGTTTTTAATAAATCAGCCAAAAATTTGAAAAAACAGTTTTCCCTTTGTCATTATGCGGTATTGTATGTAGATTGATGAGGTAAAAAAAAAAAAAGTGGAAACAGTCAAGGGATAACTGAATACTTTCCAAAGTCACTCACTCACTCACTCACTCACTCACTCACTCACTCACTCACTCACTCACTCACTCACTCACTCACTCACTCACTCACTCACTCACCACTCACCACTCACTCACTCACTCACTCACTCACTGACTGACTGACCGACCTGACTGACTGACTGACCGACTGACTGACTGACTGACTGACTGACTGACTGACTGACTGACCGACTGACTGACTGACTGACTGACTGACTGACTGACTGACTGACTGACTGACTGACTGACTGACTGACTGACTGACTGACTGACTGACTGACTGACTGACTGACTGACTGACTGACTGACTGACTGACTGACTGACTGACTGACTGACTGACTGACTGACTGACTGACTGACTGACTGACTGACTGACTGACTGACTGACTGACTGACTGACTGACTGACTGACTGACTGACTGACTGACTGACTGACTGACTGACTGACTGACTGACTGACTGACTGACTGACTGACTGACTGACTGACTGACTGACTGACTGACTGACTGACTGACTGACTGACTGACTGACTGACTGACTGACTGACTGACTGACTGACTGACTGACTGACTGACTGACTGACTGACTGACTGACTGACTGACTGACTGACTGACTGACTGACTGACTGACTGACTGACTGACTGACTGACTGACTGACTGACTGACTGACTGACAGACTGACTGACTGACTGACTGACTGACTGACTGACTGACTGACTGACTGACTGACTGACTGACTGACTGACTGACTGACTGACTGACTGACTGACTGACTGACTGACTGACTGACTGACTGTGACTGACTGACTGACTGACTGACTGACTGACTGACTGACTGACTGACTGACTGTGTATGTATGTATGTATGTATGTATGTATGGTACCAGTCAAAAGTTTGAACACACCTACTCATTCAAGGTTTTTCTGTATTTTTTATATTTTCTACATTGTAGAATAATAGTGAAGACATCAAAACTATGAAATAGCACATATGGAATCATGTCGAAACCAAAAAAAGTGTTAAACAAATCCAAATATATTATATATTTTAGATTTTTCAATGCTATTCAATTAACAGGTGTGACTTGTTAAATGTTGGGACTCTTTTTTTGACCAATCAAAAACAATGCATACATTATATGACCTCTTGAGTGGACAGTCTCCCATTGGACTACCAGTGAAAAGGGTGTAAAATGAACAGAAAGGTGTTAACAAGTGTATGGTCGCTCTCCTTCTAAGTAACATGTATTCAATGTCTTCGCAGCATAACACAGGCCTAATCATATCTCCAGCGGTATCCTTATGAGCGCAGGTTGGTTCCCTGTTATTCTATGCCTGTACAAAGGAAGTCGGTACTCCTTGATTCCACACTGAATTAATTCACCATTGGGAGAACCAGTCATTTTCTAAGAGATTGATGCCCTTCCATGCTTTCATGAGCAGAGCACTGTGACAAGACCAAATCAGTCATAGGCCTACTGTACAACCTGTTCTAGCAATCATGTTGCAGAGAAACTACAAACCATAGCAGTCCATATAAAATCTAGATTGGAGTATTTGCATGTTTTCTGCCAGACTGAGAATACAGTATATTAATTCATGTCCCCTTCTGCCTCAAAGTTGACATCCTTCATATTATAATGCTACTTTTTCTTCAATTAATAAAATAAATCAAGAATGAAACCAAATTGACAAATAAAGTCCTTGGCTCCCAAACATCTTGTGATGGATGGCTAGTGTTGTGGATCATTGTGTACAAACAGATTCTGCCTACGACAGCAGCACTAGAAATTGGTCTGATGTGAATCTTGATTGAATACATATGTACTTACTGTCATCTCCAAGTTTGGATGCATGCTCATTTATCAATTCTTCACCAACATCCACGATTTGCTCACTGTTTCTGTGGTTATCCTCCCTCCACTTCCGCAGCTTGTCTCTCATTTCTGTGAACACAATTATCAAAACATTCCAATTATCAAAACTTGCTAAATAGCACAACAGTAGTGGATGGTAATGATCCTGAACCAGCAGCCCTCTAATCGAGTAGGCAGTTCAATGCACACTTTTTCTGGTTATTGGTCCAACTCTCTAAAATCTGGGCTACCTACTGGTTCCTGACATACAGTGCCTTCAGAAAGTGTTCACACCCCTTTCTCCACATTTTGTTGTGTGGAATTAAAATGGATTTGTCATTTGTCTAACCCTAATATATCTTGATTACATAAGTATTCAACCCCCTGAGTCAATACATATTAGAATTACATTTGGCAGCAATTACAGGTGTGAGTCTTTCTGGGTAAGTCTCTAGAGCTTTGCACACCTGGATTGTACAATTAGTTTGGCTGAGATAATGGATGGGCTGGACATGCCAGGAGAGGAGTTTGGATTGGTCTGCCATGTAGCATGCGTCTGTCTAAAACGTGAGCTGTTTAGTATGTGATGACAGTCCTTTCTACAGTGACGTTTTTGAAAGATATAACATTAGCCATCGAGAACTACAAAAGTTTTGCTACTTTTCTCAACATCATTGATGTTTTAGCAGGCGCTACCAATTTAGCAGGCGCTATCGACAAATCAGTTGGACAAAGTAATGGGCTACTTCCTGTACACGCCACAGTGACTTGACACAACGCTGGCCAGACAAGGGGTGTGCTCGTAAACTCACTCTGGCTAAGTACTCCGACAGAATAACTGATGAATTTACGAACGCTCAACACTCGTTGAATATTGCCGGAATAAGTAAACCTTCCTAAAAAACAACAACATTGAATTGTTGCCAGCAGCACAGTTAGTCACCAACGCTCTGGATAACATGAAAACAGCCTAACCAGGTCTGCTAGGGCGAGTAAAATTGTCTGAGTGAGATTCTCTCTCATTTGTGTCCGGAAGTAGTCGATGTTAGCTTGGGCTTGACTGCCGTTGTAAGGACAGAACGCTCGGACCAACCCTACTGAACAAACCCTCTGAATTTACGAATGGACAATCTGACAACGCTCTGAATTTACAAATGCCCAGAGGTCACTCTGGCACTCCATATTGAATTTACGAACACACCCAAGATGTAGCTACAAACAAAACTTAGTTAAATGGTTCCAGTCTGCCGTGAAGCGTTCATCCATGTATACAGTTAACCCACTTCACTGTACCATTTATCAACTTTCAAAGCAGAAGAACTTTCCCATTGTTCCTCAACTGCAGTGTATGATATACCATTTTCTAGCTCGGAGTCTACTTTAGTCAATGTAAAAAACACAATTTCAAATTTTGCTACACATTGACCGAATCGAGGCGATCGGTCACATATTTGGCCTTAGATTTTGCCTGTGCTTAAGCTCCATTCTGTTTCTCTAACACCCATAACATGATGCAGCCACCACTATGCTTGAAAGTATGGGGAGTGGTACTCAGTAATCTGTTGTATTGGATTTGCCTCAAACATAACACTTCATATTCAGGACAAGAAGTTAATTGCTTTGCCAAAAGTTTTGCAGTATAACTTTAGTGCCTTGTTAAAAACAGGATGCATGTTTTGGAATCATTTTATTCTGTATAGGCTTCCTTTTCACTCTGTCAATTAGCTTAGTGTTGTGGAGTAATTACAGTGTTGTTGATCCATCCTCAGTGTTCTTTCACAGCCATTAAACTCTGTTTTAAAAAGTCACCACTTGCCTCACGGTGAGCGGTTTCCTTTCCCTCCAGGAACGGAGTTAGGAAGGATGCCTGTGTCTTTGTAGTGACTGGGTGTACTGATACACGACTCAGAAGTGTAATAAATTCACCATGCTCAAAAGATATTCAATGTCTGCTTTTTTCTCTTTTTACCCATCAATCAATAGGTCCCGTTCTTTGCCCCCTATTCTATTTATTTAAGTGTTATCGGTGGATGTGATAAACAAAATGTGTTGCATGGCGGTGTGCTTAGGGTCGTTGTCTTGTTGGAAGGTGAACCGTCTCTCCCTATTCTGAGGTCCTGACTGCTTTGGAGCAGATTTTCATCAAGGATCTCTCTGTACTTTGCTACGTTCATCTTTGCCTAGATCCTGACTAGTCTCCCAGTTTCTGCCGCTGCAAAACATCCCCAAAGCATCATGCTTCCACCACCATGCTTCACCATAGAGATGGTGCCAGCTTTCCTCCAGACATGACACTTGGCATTCAGACCAAAGAGTTCAATATTAGTTTCATCAGACCAGAGAATCTTGTTTCTCATGGTCTGAGAGTCCTTTAGGAGCCTTCTAGCAAACTCAAGCGGGCTGTCATGTGCCTTTTATTGACAGGTGTGTGCCTTTCCAAATCATGTCCAATCAATTGAATTTACCACAGGTGGACTCCCAAGTTGTATTAACGTCAAGGCTGATCAATGGACACAGGATGCACCTGAGCTCAATTTCAAGTCTCATAGCAAAGGGTCTGAATACTTATGTAAATAAGGTATTTATGTTATTTTTAAATTTACTAACATTTCTAAACGTGTTTTCACTTTGCCATTATGGGGTATTGAGTGTAGATTGCTGAGGAATTTGTTTTATTTGATCAATTTCAGAATAAAGCTGTAACATAACAAAATGTGGAAAAGGTCAAGGGGTCTGAATACTTTCCGATTTGGACACTTAAACGGTATTTTTGCATTGTGCTATTTATCAATGTCTTGTCAACAGGAAACAGCATCCTTTTAAATGTCAGTTTTAGTAATTCAATTACATTTACAACATTAACGGCCAATGGTATTGTACAAAACTAATCAGTTAACTGTTGCGACCAAAAACGTGCTGTGATTTATTTTGATGTTAGACAAGAAATCACCTCAACAAACGGGTTTTCCCTGCCTATTAGTAGTATCCATTGCAAGACCGTGTATTTTAGCAAGCCAGCTCGAGGCAGAGCGACAGACGGCTAGCTAACTTCGTTACAATCAGATGACAGGCGTAAGGTACTTAAACTGGCTAGCTAGTTTGGCCTGCAGTGTATCCTTACAAACTCACACATGCTGTGGACTGTTAGCTACGACAACAAAAACAGATTAATCCATTCTTAACGTTAGCTAGTTAACTTCGAAATAAGAAATCCAGGCAGAAATAATGTGCTAGCTAAGTGGCTCTCGTGTTAGCCAGCCGAATTTGCTAGCGAACAAGTCAGCAGCTGGCGTGATGAGATGGCACATACGCAGCTACATCCGCCGAACGACGGCTGAAATGCACTACGTCGAATTAGACAAGGATTTAGCAACATACCGTCGTTCATACAGTACATTAAAACGTTTAATCGTCTGTGTTTACCTTCCCAGGTTACGTCGTACATTTCTGACACCGACGCCATCGCTCTTGGCAGCACAGGTTTAACGTCATTGAATTGGGTGTGGTTTGTCTCTGCTGACCCTTTTGAGCACCGAGTAGTGTCACCACAAGTGACAAGCTCGACAATAGTCAAACATGTTTTTGAGACATGTTCAATGTCTTTTGTTCATTTCTATGGACTTAAATATTTCTGCTGCTTCCGTAGTTTCCCCCCCTGCTATTAACATGAGTGTAATACAAATGGACAAAGACTCCAGCGGTACCGGGAGCATCAAGTCGAGGTCCAAGAGGCTAAACAGCTTCTACCCCCAAGCCATAAGACTCCTAATCAAATGGCTACCCAGACTATTTTCATTCAATTATGATTGAGTGGTGGGGCGTAAACTGTCGATTTTTTTATTGACATGAGAAGATTCATGGAAGTCAAATAATTTATGATTAACGGGAATGGTAAGAGAGGTAAGGACAAAATGTTACTTTAGCATGGCTTGCTCAAAGGCTGTGATTTTAATTGAGCAGGCAAAGCTATCGTGGATGTTCACTTTGAGGCAGTTGTTCAATCATTGGGGTAATTGAATCCTACTATCTAATGCATAGATTGCTTAAATTTAACAATTGACACTCAGAGCAGACCACAGTTTAAACACCTGCAAAATCTCACTTTAAGAGGATCATAACAGACTGGTTAGCATAAGAGTTATGACAGCACTAGATGTGGGACAAGATGTAAACAAAAGCAATGCATGCACCCTTTCCTCCATCACACCCAGGTATTAAATCTGACAATGCTGATTTACACACTGTTTCCAGTTATTATTAATGTAACTGGGCCTAAAATTACCCTGTTTCAACCCACCACAAAACAGGGCTTGAACCGTAACGCTAGCCCTCTCCAGAGGTTTAGGTCTCCGAGCTCTGCAATGCTGCTCACACTAAATGTATATTAATCTTACACCTAGCTTTCACGAGGCCTGGTTAGATTTGTGGTTGTTACCGGGGAGGGCTGGAAAGGGGTCAGAGATGCTGTATAGTCTCACGCTTAGTTTTGTAATTCATTTTCTTCTGAGGTAGGTTAAGCAGAATGTCAGCAGTAGAAGACTTGTGTGTTGAAAGCACATTTGAGATGCTGTGTTGTCCCTTTCTTGTCTTGATTTCCCTCTCAAGGGGCCTCTGACTGTCCCACGTCTCTGACTTTGTAAGTTACACGCCACACTCCACTACCACATTACACACTTGTTGAGGTGGACTCAGCAGAAACTCACTTACAGAAACATTTCAGAATCCTGATGTCATCCCTAGTACCGCTCACTGCACTGTAGATACTTTGTTAATGTTCTATTGTCTGAGGTCAACAGGACTGTTTTTTTTTTTACAGGACACTGCCATTGTAAAAAGGCAGAGCATGGTCATTATTGGGCAAGTACAAGTGTACAAGAGGACTATAAAATGTCATCATCTCTGTCAGGGATACAAAAAATAACATTATGTGCGGTTGAACTTACGTTCAGCTCAAACGATCCGTGGACTTGTAATTTTCAAGTCTGCACATGGCAGTCAGTTGATATGTGGTCGGGTTTTTGCTGGAAACCAAAATGCAGAGGCGACCACATTAAAACAAGCAAACACTGTCCTTCAGGGTAAAGGGCTTTCCCTTCTCTGCCAGGGTGCTGTTAAAGGCCAGGGCCCTGCTCTCTTCCCGACCTGCACCAACGACCAGAAAAGACAGTGGGGCCAGACTCAGAGGACGACGCCATGATGGTAAAGGCCCTCTGTACCATGTACAGATTTAACAAGCTGTCTTTAACGTTGTCAGCATGAGATGCAGCTGTATCTGGAGTGAAACAAAGTAGTGAAAGAAAAAGAAAAAAACATCTCAACATACGGCTGCTGTTTACCTTGGAGAGGGTCAAGCTAGAATGTCCCGATGAGGAGAGATCAATAGCAACCGTCCTTTTATTTCTTATTCTTAACTGTATTTTTTTTTTAAACTGTATTTTTTTAAACTGCATTTTTGTTTGGGACTTGTAAGTAAGAAATGTATTCGGCGCGTGTGACTAATAAACACGGGAAACTGTTGAGTGTGAAAAACCCAGCAGCGTTGCAGTTCTTGACTCAAACCGGTGTGCCTGGCACCTATTACCATACCCTGTTCAAAGGCACTTAAATATTCTGTCTTGCCCATTCACCCACTGAATGGCACACACACAATCCATGTCTCAATTGTCTCAAGGCTAAAAATCCTTCTTTAACCTGCCTCCTCCCCTTAGTCTACACTGATTGAAGTGGATGTAACAAGTGGCATTAATAAGGGATCATAGCTTTCACCTGGTTAGTCTATGTCATGGAAAGAGCAGATGTTCATAATGTTTTGTCCACTGTATATAGTCTCTTTTCCTTGTCTTCAAAAATACAGGCTTACAGTAGAAACACTGCACAGGCATTATATTTTGATTTCTGACAGAAGCAATCAGAGTTGGCAATCACTAAAATGAACAGTTACGAATGAACAGTGCTCTGCGGTTTTGAAACAGTTCCTGTTAGTTTCCAGCCTTTTCTTTCTTTTTCACCGGTGTTATACGGTTGCGGAAAATGAAGACAGATGCAATTAGCAACAATGTTTGGGCTGAACCCTCTGGAGCCAGCTGTGCTGTGTCTGCTTTGAAAGCTGACTACAACCCCTGTCTGACCAAGTTGCTTTCAGCTCACCGCGAATCACTCTACAGATGACTTCAGCACACGTTGCCTCTGATGATCTCCTCTCCGTAGCACCCTTTCACCTTACCCTTAGACTGCGTGAGAGGCCCAGAGCGGGAACGCTGTGGCCCATCACAGTTTAGCTACCTCACTCTCTCACTCACTCTCCCTAGGTTTCAATGCCAAGAACAATATTCAGCTCAATGTCAGCCCCCGCACAAGTAATTGACATTACTCACACAGTTAGAAGCTCAGGATGAATGGCTCCCCTGACACCTAGTGTAGTAGCGTGATTGCTCATAGTGGAGTAGTGTATTACCACATGCAGTACATGATGTGTTGCTGGATTGGATTAATGTCCACCGTTCTTTCTCATTAAATTCATTTTAAACAAGTTTAACATCACCAGGCAAGAGAATAATCTTAAAAGACTCATTCTCCATGTGTGTTCAGATGTGTTCACCCACAAGTAACCCACTGCAATTTAGGCATGCATGAAATGTCCCATCAAGATATGGGTTGATTTTAGAGGTACAAGATCAACTAAATCCCTAATTAAGTATGAGCCTTGAAGCTGAATTCAGATTTCCTTGACTTCATCCTAGTAGTTGAGCAGTCTATTCAACAATAGTGTGTGAGAAATGTTTGATATTTCAATGCCAACCTTTATTTTTTTTAAAGGTACTTGATATGATGCTGCAACATGGAACATTATTTCTTCTGTATCTGTTACTGTAATCTTTATGAAAGGATACAGATTCAGTCTTTGAATTTTGACTTCTCGCGCACATATGATACGCCACACAGTGACCAATCTGTCATCTACTGTAGAGAGCCTCTTTAATGTTTGGATGTTGATTTCCTCGTTTAACTTTATACTGGCACTGATTAAGATCAGGAAAAAAAGGTTTACTCTTGAGTAGAGCCTACATTTGAGTATCCTTTAAGAGCTACCCTCACAGATGGTGGCCCTTCTCAGTAACTGTATCCGGAGCCGTAGTGGTCTGACCTTTAGCCCAAAGCTATTGCTACAGCTTGAAACATGGAACACTTCTACATCCTCCCGGGGGTCAGAGTTGAGGTTTACCATTTAGAGGAGTTATGGCCCTTTTCACTCTCATAATTACTTTCCTCCAATTGTTTTGAGACTGGTTTTCTTCTGAGCCTTCAACTAAGTTACATAAATACATGCAACTGCAATCATTCCAGAAATTCAGAATCCAGATGAAGAAGTATAAATGAATCCCATCCCAACTTCGGCAGAAGCCATTGCTAAATAGTATGTTCGTGGAGTTATTGGATTTCACATTTCTTTTCCAGTAAGAATGTCCATGACCACACATTTGGAGATAACACGGCATTCCCTGTAATGTCATGTTTTCAGAGAAAATTGCAGAGGGGAAATCAAGCTATGCATATCATGAGGAGTTAGCATGGGAACAGAGTTTAGTGAGGTACTGTAGAGTTGGGGCCGAGCAAGTCAAATATTCTCTCTCTTTTTCTGAGTGGATAATATTACTGAGGTGTACCAACTACAGGATTCCAGCATCACATGAACATACATCCTTACAACACACACACAGCTTCTCCTCTGTCTTTCCTAAGACATGATATGACACGTGGCCACGTGAGGATTCTCCGGGGTTAGAAAAGTATTTACATGTTACTCTTGGTGTAAAAAGTGGACATGTGCTGTGCAGATGCTCTGCCATGCTTGGTGCAACCGGGTGCCTTTTGCCTGAGAGTTTGTATTGTTTTCTAGCCCCCTGGCTCGGTCGATAACCCCGATCCCACTGCCATCGAATCGGACGCCGATGTCAGCATTGGGCTCTGGATCAGGAGTGTGGGCTGCTGATTTATAACCTGACACAGACCGCGCGCGAGGTGATGCATATCTAAAAGAATAACTGAGACACTGGCATTCAGATTGAGAGGAGATGCTTGGCTTTGCAACATCCAGCGCAGAGACATCTGTCTTCAGATTGTTTTAATTTATTTTTTTGATAGATATTAGAGAGAAGAGAGGCTGGTGGTGGGGGTCTTTGGCACTGTCTGCCTTCATCCCTCTCTTGGAATCGTTGACTGAGGACGTTTTCAGAGAACTACAGAGCTGAGGTTTTTCATGGAATCCCTAGCTTATCACTATTGGCCCTTTAAGTTGATCCAGTTAGGAAAAGCTGAAAAGTATTTATCCTCTGAAAGACACACACATCAAGAGCTGGATAATTTTTCTGCATGCTGAAATATGTTGTTGTTTCTGACAGCATCCTTTTATTGGACTGGGATATACTGACTGATGGATCTTGTGTGGCCACAAACCCACACAGTTTCCAAAGGCCTCCGCCTATAGCGTTCACAACATTTTCATTTTCATTCAAGGAAACAGAAATGAGCATGTGGATCTGTGTATTTACGGCAGTTATCGGTGTAGTGTTTTACAAGGCTCCACTCTGGATCACTTTCTTCATTAGAATGGCTGTGTGATATTGCTGTGTCTTGCTGGGATCTCCTCATTAGTTATGTGTTTTTGCCTTTCCTACATGGTTTGGTTGACCGAGAAGCACCTTGGCAGTGGTCAACTAGACTAAGATACAGTCAGAAATATAGCCCAGCTTATATCGCTGATTTGGAGACCACCCTGCCTCCCCCACGGAGATTGAGTGTGATGCAGAACAAGGGGGAGCCTTGCAAAACATAGAGAGAGAGTGTGGTCTCAGGCCCTCCAGCTGGAAAGGTCTGCTTTGGGTTGACCCCAACGTCCTGGTGCTGTCTCCAGAGTCTGGCTCCAAGGTTCCAGTTTCTATCCTAGTCTGTCAGGATCTTGGACTAGGCCCTCCAGTTCTGGACGGTCCAGACTGGAACCCATCTAATGAGAGAACAAAATAAATGAGGGTAAATACTTGTGTGTGCACTTATTTTAAATGCTTGTAAAACTAAGTGCATGCTGCCTCCTGCCCGACGAGCATACCTACTCTGGACGGTTCTGACCTAGAATATGTGGAGAATTACAAATACCTAGGTGTCTGATTAGACTGTAAACTCTCCTTCCAGACTCACATTAAGCATATCCAATCCAAAATGAAATCTAGAATCGGCTTCCAATTTCGCATCAAAGCCTCCTTCACTCATGCCGGCAAATGTACCCTTGTAAAACTGACTATCCTACCAGTCTTTGACTTCGGCGATGTCATTTACCTGTATCAGGCCCTCACTACATATCCGTCGCCAAACCCACTGGCTCCAGGTCATCTATAAGTCTTTGCTAGGTAAAGCCCTTATCTCAGCTCACTGGTCACCATAGCAACATCCACCCGTAGCATGCGCTCCAGCAGGTATATTGCACTGGTCATCCCCAAAGCCAACACTTCCTTTGGCCGCCTTTCCTTCCAGTTCGCTGCTGCCAATGACTGGAAAAAATGGCAAAAATCACTGAAACTGGAGTCTTTTATCTCCCTCTCAGCATCAGCTGTCTGAGCAGCTTACCGATCACTGTACATGTACACAGCCAATCTGTAAATAGCACACCCGACTACCTCATCCCCATATTATTACTCACCCTCTTGCTCTTTTGCACCCCAGTATCTCTACTTGCACATCATCATCTAAACATCTATCACTCCAGTATTAATGCTAAATTGTAAATATTTTTGCCTCTAGGGCCTATTTATTGCCAACCTCCCTACACTTCTACATTTTTTAATTTTTTTTATTTCACCTTTATTTAACCAGGTAGGCAAGTTGAGAACAAGTTCTCATTTACAATTGCGACCTGGCCAAGATAAAGCAAAGCAGTTTGACATAGTTGCACACACTGTACATAGATTTGTCTAGTTTTCTTTTATTTTGTGTTATTTACCACGTTTGTTTATGTGTAACACTGTGTTGTTGTTTTTGTCGCACTGCTTTGCTTTATCTTGGCCAGGTCGCAGTTGTAAATGAGAACTTGTTCTCAACTTGCCTACCTGGTTAAATAAAGGTGAAATAAAAAATAAAAAAAAAGAATGCATGCTAACACCTCTCAGTGTGAAAAAGGGGCAGAGTGCGTAGGCGTGCATTCTGCATTCACAAGTACATTCTGAGGAGTCTGCATCACAAAGATTCCACACAGAAGTAGTAAAAAAAAGTAGCAAAATTCGGTACTACTAGGGCTACTATTGAGAATAGTTCTGCCTTCCGCAGTCACGTTACCGCCCATTTCCATACACAGTGAGTAAACACAACATTCAAGAAGATTCCAATATGATAGGCTAGACCACCTTAGTTTTGGGTAGTACAGCATTTTTAACCTTTGTCGCAGCCGGCCCGCCAGTGAGGGTATATATCTTTGGATGTCAACTGTGCACACATGAGCATGGGCTGTGAGCTATGAGCTCCCTCAGCGCATCAGTAAAGTACAGTAGCCCTATAAAACAATAACATTCAAAATGTGGTCTGCCCTGAAGTCGATAGACCTCAGAGCAGTGTTCAGGTCCAAGAAAGGCTCAGGTTCAGTAACCTCAAATGACTAACGCGGGCAGGTCCCCTTTTGCTGTGTAAGTGTTTCCCTCTTGTTGGAACCTCAATGTGTTAATCACCTTAGCTCTCACAGTTTCCTAAAACTTCCACCAAGCCACAATTGGGTATGATTCACTGTAAAACACATAGGCCTAATTCTGCTTTTCAGAGTAAGGAAATAACCCGCTGAAAAAATCCAGCAAGGGAAGGTGATCACAGCTTTTTGCGTGACTCTGAAACCTGATAGATGTTTATTTGGTGTAAATTGTGTAGTTTGTGTGATGACTTCTACCAAATTAAATTTGCATACCACATAATTCAAATCCAGCACAGTATCTATCCTCTTAGTGTCCTACTAGGGGGAAATGTGAATAGCTTCTGAAATAAAAAATGTTCCCTTCAACAGAAAACTGATTCCATCTTAAGAGAGAGTAATCCCTTGCTTGAATTTTTCCAACATACTCCCCAGGGCACCTTCATTAAAATCACTGGCTGGTTGAAATAAGAGAAAACAAAACAATTTAGTGTTTGAATCACTCTTTCAAACACAATATTTGTTGTCAATTATAATTCAGCTTGTGCTATTTAACCTATGGTTAAAACATATTTATTGGCTGTTGTTTGCAAATGTTAGGTTTTGCCTTCTCCAGATTAATTTGTAAATGTATGTACCATGGTGTGTTTTGTTGGGTATGTTTAATAAAATAGCTCAAATACAAAATCTGCAATCAAGGTTGGAAGAGAAGAACCAATCATATCAGGGTTGGTTGTCATAATATTTACACTTTCACTTTGCAAAAATATATCCCTATATCTTACAATTTAAAAAACTGAGGAAGACAAATCTTAACATAAAAAATATAAAAGACTAAACAGTGCACTTCTTCTGAGTAAAACCAAACCATTTAGTAATAGTAATTAGTAATAGCTGTTAATTTCTTAACAGCTGTTAAATTAACCATTTAGTAATAGCTGTTAATTTCTTCATAATAAACCATTAATAATTTGCCAGTTTTACTACTTGGACTCCCAAGTAGTAAAACTGGCAAATAAGTGAATATGCAGAATTTGTCAAAGCACTAAGCAAATTTGGCACCATTTTCACAAAAGGAATGCTGTACAGTCAGTGGTGATCCAAATGATAAAAAAGATTAGGCTATGTCATAAAACAAAAAAAGCTATTTTTAGAGTGAAGTCACTGCTTGGCCTACAAGTATGGGAGCCAAATGGAAGTATGGCTGCCAAATGGAGGCATGTTTGAAAGATGGCAAATATTTTGTCCACCTCTGAACTGGCTGGGTAAATATAGTTTACCATTGGCCAAAATAATGCAAAATGATCAGTGTGTCAGTTATTGATGATTGTGAGAACTCAACATGCAATGTTGAGGGAAATATCGCTCCCTGAAAAAAATAGCAAACTAGCGAGCATCTAGAGATCAAATTACAGGGACACTTGTTAAATTTGTGCAAAAACAATAACAAGACAATGAAAAGATCTGAAATATATTTTACTCAAAAAAACCTTACTCAGAACTCTTGGGCAGAGGACACAAAGGAGTAGTGCTGGTGTTATACTTACCTTTTTCTTCTTCTTCAAGTTTTAAAGATCACTGACTTTAAGTCAGGGCTGGCTGTGTCTGAAGCACCCAGTAAAACAGCATCAGCCATGGTGAGTGGTGTCTGTTTATGACTAATTTCTAGCTGCAGTCGGAGGGCAGAGAGAGAGAGAGAGAGAGAGCTTCCTTGTAACAAGGGGCAATTGTTTGGTGCTTTAGGACAGTGCCATGTGGTTGTCAAGCAAACAAGGTAGTAGTGGAACCTATTAGAGATGGACCATTTAGTATCTGATATTGGCTCTTCACTGCTGGGTATGGCCAACACATGGGCATTTTTATGAGGCATCTGCTGAAGTGAGGAAAAAAAAGAGTTTGCTTTTGCTGGGTAGTCAAGACCCTAATAACTGCGTAGGCAGGCAGAAAACCAAAATGTTTAATTAGCCTTATTATTATTATTTAATCATGTCTATGTTTATTTACATCTCTGTGTTTTCCCATATGCTTTATTTCATTGTGAAGAGTCAGTCTTTGAGCTTGGTGAACTCTATTAGACACTTCTCTTGTTGGAAAAATATTGGTGGGTTCTGGGGAGGCCCAATGTTTTCAATTTCAACAAGTTCACTTGGCAAAGAACTCCCTCTTCATAAATGACATGTTTCATTGTATCAACACTACAGTGAAATGATGGTAGTCTTGAAAGGTTTACCACATTGCCATGCTTCCTTTTGAGTGGGCCTATGCAGGAGAAAAGCTGAATACACATTTCCATATGAGCAGACCACATTATAAAATATCTTCATGAGACAGCCCAGCAAGTCACAAGAGAAGGAGTTGTACACTCACAACACAAGTTCAACCATATTAACTAATTGGTTGCCAAAGGGATAACTTAATAATACTCCAATTGCAAAGTCTAATTAGAAGAAAATGTCTTCATGCACATGCCATTATCGGGAACAATTAAAAATAATAAACTAAATTAGGACTGGAAATTTGTTAGACAGTATTTGCACTTACACGCAAGGTACTTTATCAGTGTTGTACATTTGGTTTATTAGTTGAAGGCTACTCAATCCACTCATTTGTTGTATCTTGTCAACAAAACTGTCAAAGAAAAAAATAACATTTTGAATATGAATCTTGAACGCAACAATGTGCCCCCAATTCGCTTTGTTGGAACAGCCAGTTAAAATAATGTACAGTATAATTAGACATGGTCATTATCGTCGTTATGCCCATTAAAATAGTAGTTAATAATAGTTCATCATCAATATGGCCAATCCATGCAGGTACTGATGCTGAAAGTAACGCTGATTGGTCAAATGACGTAACACGTTCTCGCGTCTACTTCCTCCTCTCTCGTGGTGAAAATGGCGGAGTACGACCTCACCACCAAAATTGCCCATTTTTTGGACCGACATCTCGTCTTTCCTTTGCTGGAATTCCTTTCTGTCAAAGAGGTAAATGCGTGTGTTATGTTAAGTTGTACCCACAATCTAAGTTTATGGTAGAAATGTGTAAATAACCCATGTAAATAATGTAAACGCCACGTGCGTGAAAGAGTCACTCATGAATTTTGGGCCTCGCTTGCTAGCAAGCTATATTGGTTATTTAGTAAACGCTATGTTGGTGTCAGTTTGTTGTATATTAACGTATTGTATAACCTTAACTTCAGCACACTTGCTAAAGTTAGAACGTTAAAACGTTAAAAAAACCTAGCTAACTGTTGTTAGCCTAACTAACGTTAACCGGCACTGGCTGCTGCTAATATAATTAAGCTAACGTTAGTAATCTGGCTAGCCTAGTGAACAAACATTTGCTACGTTCATTGAGCTTTTGTTTTTCAACATTACTATCTGCAGATCTCGGTAACATGACTCCTAGATGCTAGCGAGATCCTCGTCTCGATGTATTTAACAATACTAGTGTGTTCTTGTCAACTAGGTAACTGTTATTGTTGTTAGTTAGCTAGCTAGAAAGGTTGATGACTAGTTAACTATAAACACTAGGTATGCATTTAAAGTAACGTTACCACAAGGCAATAACATAAATTCACGATGCCCAGAACTTACCCGTGACGTTGCACAACGATTGAAGTTAATAAAGGGCCATCCACACCAAGGTCCATAACTAAAAATTATACACAACTCGAAACCTTGGCGAGCATCCACACCAGCGGTAGGCTGGAAAATGAACGAGTCAAAATTCACCCAAGGCTGAAAAATGGCAAAAGAACTTTGGCTAAGCTGGAACACCAGCGTGAGTCCATAGCAAATAAATGGAATCGAACGTTTTTGACTCGAGTAACGCTTAGAATTCCATTTAGCCTATGCCTACGTGTTACCAAAAAATGTATCCCTTTTTATTTTACCACCAGTCTGTTCTTAGGACTAAACAAAAAGAACTTGTGTTGAAAGTGAACATCAGCACCTCGATGGTGCCAAGTGTGATTATGTCTGCATTGTTTATTTTATTTAACCTTTTGTTGGACTTGCCTAATTAAGTAATCTTATTTAAAATGATGGCCTACCAAAGAAAAAACAGCTCCTGTGGGGTCTGGGATTCAAAAAATAATAATAATTAAAAAAAAAAATATATATATATATATATATATATATATATATATATATATATATATATATATATCTCACGTAGCGGCACAAAATACGGTGTAAACATTATTGGGCACAGACAACAGCACAAAGGGCAAGAAGGTAGAGACCACAATCACAACACATAACGAGGAAGTAAGAAAGAAATGGCTATTTCTGTTCTAGCGATCAATGACGGCAGAGTACAGTGCCCAGCTTTACATAATTAGAAAGGAGAGATTCTCGTGTTTAAAATGGTGTACAATTTGTAAAAATCTAAATATACACTTTGCGGGATATTTGGCTAAATAAACAGAAATACCTATATTTCCCTTCAGGAAACAATGGAATGACCTCAGAGTTCCAGGGGTCCTTTTTTGTTTACATTTAAACTACACCTACGTGGGCAGGTCTCATTGCCAACAATAGTAAAGCAGGCCTTGTGACGTAGAATAATAGGCTGGGAATAGAACGCTCAGAAGGCAAGTTGGTGCCACGGTGCTCAATAGAACTAATAGGAGCTGGCAGGGTGAAAAATGCCCAAAAATAAGGCCTGTTTTTTTTCGTGATTGCTTCAAAACTATGACATTTGTTAATATTATGAAACTGGGCTTCACGGAGGATGCAATGAAGTAGTTTTTATCAGAAAAAATAGCATTGTTAAAATATTTCATCCAGCCTACCAGCAGATTATTTATCATTCTGCAGGACACCTGCCACTCATTCAACACATCCTACTGCACGCTGTAGGCCTTTTAATAAGGTGTTCACACCCTGAAGCACTGGATGCTCTTGTGTTTTCATTGTCCGTAGTGATAACTGCACATAATACTTCAATGTACATGTAATATAGAAACTCATATTTTAAATTTAGTAATTCAAAAATAAATGCTGTTTAGCCACTTGTGATTTGCAAGTGAATTCCATTTTTCTAATGGTTGTCAATTTGTTTGGCTCTTTTTCGCTGTGCTCATGTCTGACCTGTGCGACAGTTCATTTGGCCTAGGACTGTTTTACATTTAGCAAGAGCAAGCCTCCTTCACTCAAGGAAAAGGTTATTAGGCTTAGCATAAACAATAATACATTTTATTTTTTATTAAAAATCCTATAGGTTTTCCTGGGATTTCATGTGAAGGGGAATGGTGGAGAGGCTTGAATAGCCTACTGCGCACGGAAATAGCTGGGAGAGAGGGTAGAGATGTGTAGCCGAAGTAAGCAGCTAGATATTAGGCCATTCATTAGCTAAGTAAATAGGTTTAAATATTTACCCGTCAAAGTGCAAGGGAAATAAAGTTGACCGACTAGGAAATGGCAGATCTGTGCATTTAACCAGTCCCGGACGCAGCCTGGTTAAATGCACAGATCTGCCATTTCCTAGTCGGTCAACTTTATTTCCCTTGCACTTTGACGGGTAAATATTTAAACCTATTTACTTAGCTAACGAATAGCCTAATATCTCGCTTCTTACTTCGGCTACACATCTCTAGCCTCTCTCCCAGCTGTTTCCGTGCTCAGCAGGCTATTCAAGCCTCTCCACCATTCATACCCGGTCACTTAAAGCTCCACTATTGATTTGGCCTACATTTTTAGAAAATACAATTATTCTACCTAGGCTACAACAGCACAGTGGAATGTATTATCAAGTGACTGCACAATTGTCTAGGGCTGTAAACTGCAATGATGTAGGCCAATTTGAATAACCGCTCAAACATACTGTTTTGAATAGTTAATTACAAAATAACTGCCTACAGCCGAGGCCTGATTATGCAACCATTTGGATCGGTTATGGGTTTGTTCTCCACCGTTTAAAGGAATACTTCAGGATTTTGGCAATTATGTCCTTTACCCACTTCCCCAGAGTCAGATGAACTCATGGATGTCATTTTTGGATTGAATGAAGTCTATGGGTCTTTGCTAGCATGGTTCCTTCGTAATGGACACAGAGACAATGGTTTTCACCAGCCAAAATCCCTAAGTTGGAACTTAAAGGTCCAGAAATGTACGTCAGCAGGCCATCACTCACATTCTCTCTCTCCTTTCAAACTCCCCTATTCTACATTCAGCAAGCAAGAGCAAGCTGGAATCACTCCTAGATAGGCTAGTAGTAAATATAATGGTCAAATTAAGTATACTGCAAAAGCTTGTTTTCTAGCTTTTCTGGATGTATCGGAGTAAAGATGGGATTTCCTTTGGAAAATATGAAAGTATGATGTATTTGGACTTTAAGTCGGAAATCCAAAGTGGGGTTATTTTATGATTTTTTTCTGTGTTTCCCCGATATGACGTGCTATACTTTCAGTCCTTTTTTTCTTTTTGTGTCCTTGGATTTATTTGAATGTTAACACCCACCAACATGGCATTGTTTTTATTAATTAGAAACGCCTGCAAAGTTCTTACTCTTCGCTAGTTGCAACTGAGCAAAAATGCTTTTTGAAGTAGCATACACTTGACTGCCTCAGAGATGGAGCAAATTAAAAAGGCGTGCAAACTTGTTGGGTAATTTATGCTGGTCTGTATTCCCCCAAAATCTATGACCATTTTATAAATGTGATATGATTGAATTTTACAGCCCTGCTTCCAAGATGAATGGTTTTTACCGCTAAAGTATTGCTTCACGGCATGCTTCACCACGTTGATTGGTGCAGCTTAACCACAAGTGTCTATTCTCTAATGAACAGGCACCTGCAAAATAAAATTCAAGGAACATGTATCTGTTTTGTTGTGCTGTTACATTTGTAGTGGTGTTTCGTGTCCAATGCGCTCAAGGTGTTAGATGTCATTTGCGACGTGCATCAGCAGTCAGTCACCTATCATTTCACTTCCCCCTGTGAGAAACCATGTGATGACTTTGCTTTGCTGTACTGTAACCAACCTACACAAAGTCTCACCATTTGAGGTATGTTTTTTTTTAAAGTGTCTTGTGAAAGATGCGAAGACAATAACAATTGATGGTGAAGTCAAAGATACTGGTTTCCATCTGTGGTGAGGTTTTCAGCCTAGCCAGCTGGCTAATATATTAAATAAATGAGTAACAGAACGTTAGCTAGCTCGGTAAGATTAGCAGGATGTCTTGTGAAGGTTAGCATGCTAGCTAGCTACAAGAGCAGTTGTCAGTTCTGTATTTTTTCATGTTTCTCCACTCCACGTGGAAATCATCACAATGTTATTTTCCAGCTCCAATTCGTGAATACTTACACGTATCTTGTATCATTCTTTGGCGGTGTAACCAAAACAAGCATTTACGCTGTAGGGCAGGAATTCTGTCAAAATGAGGGCGGCATTGCCCTCTGCTGGGCGACGTTAATCTTGATACTACCCATCCCGGGTCCGGGATCGTGAATACAGCCTCAGGCTCATTAGCCTAACGCAACGTTAACGATTTCTGAAAATCGCAAATGAAATGAAAATAATATGCCTGCTCTCAAGCTTAGCCTTTTCTTAACAACGCTGTCATCTCAGATTTTCAAAATATGCTTTTGAACCATAGCAAATCAAGCATTTGTGTAAGAGTATTGTAAGCTAGCTTAGCATTTTGCATAGCATTTAGCACGCAACATTTTCACAAAATCCAGATAACCAAATAAATAAAATCATTTACCATTGAAGAGCTTCGGATGTTTTCAATGAGGAGACTCTCGGTTACATAGCAAATGTTCAGTTCTTCCTGAAAGAATCTTTGTGTAGGAGAAATCGCTCCGTTTTGTACATCACATTTGGCTACCGAAACGAACCGAAAATTCAGTCACCAAAACGTCAAACTTTTTCCGAATTAACTCCATAAACAGGAGTTAACCCACTGTTCCCAGGCCGTCATTGAAAATAAGAATTTGTTCTTAACTGACTTGCCTGGTTAAATAAAGGTAAAAAAAAATAAAAATAATAATGTCGACCGAAACATGGCAAACGTTGTTTAGAATCAATCCTCAAGGTGTTTTTTTCACATCTCTTCATTGATATGCCGTTCGTGGAAGCCTGCTTTCCCCTCAGAATCCCATGGAAAAATACCAGCAGCTGAAAATGACGCACCAATTTCGACAGAGGACACCGGACGGACACCTGGAAAATGTAGTCTCTTATGGTCAATCTTCCAATGATATGCCTACAAATACGTCACAATGCTGCAGACACCTTGGGGAAACGATAGATAGGGCAGGCTCATTCCTCTCGCATTCACAGCCATATAAGGAGACAATGGAAAACAGAGCCTCAAAAATCCTGCTCATTTCCTGGTTGCCGTTTCATCTTGGTTTTGCCTGTAGCTCCTGTTCTAGGGCACCCACAGACAATATCTTTGCAGTTCTAGAAGATTCAGTGTTTTCTTTCCAAAGCTATCAATTATATGCATAGTCGAGCATCTTTTTGTGACAAAATATGTTGTTTAAAACGGGAACGTTTTTCATCCAAAAATGAAATTGCGCCCCCAGAGTTTCAAGAGGTTAACAAACCGGCGTCCATTACAGCTAAACATGTTTTCTAACTTCGTTAGTCAGGTTAGAAGATGAACTCCTTACATCTGTCATTGTCAGCAGTTCTCTTAAACTGGGTCGTCAAAGTTAAGGATTTGAAACTGTATATTCCAAAATAACCCAATTTCCCACCTTTATAACCATTTCCTCTTTCAGATCTACAATGAGAAAGAACTGCTTCATGGAAAATTGGATCTCCTTAGCGAGACCAACATGGTGGACTTTGCCATGGATGTACACAAAAACCTCTTCCCAGAGAAAGAGATCCCCGCCAGTAAGTAGACTGCACACTGCTTGGTCTACCTCCTAAAATATTTGTTAAAACAAACCTGTACAGTGATATGGGTTATGCATGGTTCAGCATTGTTTACACTTATTGATGGAACAATCACAAGATGGCGGCAGAACTGATTGCACCCCCCCCCCGCTCACATTTTACAGTCATGACTAATACAATCCTCACTGTCCCAAAAACTAGTATAAACAGTTATCTTTAATGTTTCATTTAATGGTATTTTCCTGGGTATTGCCTTGGTCAAAGCCACTAATGGTTGCTCTATGTCCATGTGAAGCCCTAAAAGAGAAGAGGATCACTGTGGTGGCTCAGCTGAAGCAGCTGCAGGGTGAGACCGAACCCATTGTGAAGATGTTTGAGGACCCAGAGACCACTAAACAGATGCAGTCAACCAGGTGAGTTAGAACCTCCTGTCCCACCACTTGACTGATGGATGGTTTAGGAGGTGTCATTTGCATTTTATTGATGGTCCATCATTGCCTTTTGTTTGTAATTCTTGAGGTCCCAGAGTAGCGTTCTCTGTCAGAAGATTCTCTAACTTTGCAGGCTTAAGGGATGAAGTTCAAGTGGCATTTAATTGAGATGATGGTAATAAAAAAACAAAAATGGTATGCCTACATTTTGCATACAAGTATTTCCCTAGTGACTTTAGGGTTACATCTTAAACTCAGACTCGGCAAACGCAGACGAGGAGACCGATGCACAATGCTGCGGTGAATGCTAAGAACATTTGGTCTCTGCTGACTTTGCCGTGATTAAAATAGTTTGGTTAAACTCGTGTCCTCATTCTTTACTTGGCTTCTTGGCAGGAGTAAGTTCAGTTCATCAAAGGACACTTCTCATCCACTTGCCAATCTAGAATTATTTGGTAAAGGTTTGGTAAAACATGTTTATCAAATCAGGCATTTTATACTGACCATTATGCCATTGTAATGGGAGTTTTGAAGCCTTCTGTATGTGATGTTACTTTTTGGAGTGCAGTCTGTTTTACTGCTATTTCCTATTCAGATTTCCATTTCAGTAATCTCTCTTCGTGGGCAGGATCATGTTTCTCTCTTGTTATGCGGAGTTTCGTTTTGATACCATTGGATTTGTAAAACAGTACAAGACATGTCCCGGATCACCAAATAACTCTTCACAAAACCAAAAGGGCAAGCCATGCCATTTTTAGTGTACTGAGCAAATATCTGCTAAAGTCTCTGGATGCGGTAGTGTGTTTTTGATGTAGTTTTGGATTTATATAGTGGATCATGCCTGACCGGAAATGGCAAAGAGGTTCACTATTTAGATCCCCTAGTCCTATCTTTTGGGGATAATACTGTGTGATAATGTTTTGTGTTGGAGAGAGACTGTCTTTTTAGATGCATTTTATGCCATCATGCCTCATAGGCCTGCCCTCAACTTAATATCTCTAAGAAGCAAATCCAATATATCTTAGGCCTAGCCAATAAATGCTTAAAATTGTCGTTCACTCTCTGGATTATTTTTGCAATGTTTCTGATCCATGTTCATAGGTTGAGGAAATTAAACAATTCTATTGATCTTGAGTTTCTCAACTTCCATAGCTTTGCTCGTTTTGGTGCAGACGGTGGTGGTAGTAATGCAATGCTGTCTACCTTTTTTTGAAGGGGTATTCAAGGCACAATGTAGACCTTTACATTTGGGTATGTGGATTATCTTGCCGTTATTCCTGTGGGGACTGTTGCTTGAAAGGCAGTTGTGGATGTGAGAACCTGGGGCAGGTCTTGGTGAAGACTATGGCTGTTAAGGTGACCATATTACCACTAATAGAAAGGATATTTTCTGCAAACGATTTAATGGAGTGCGCACATGCGGCTAGTCGGTGTTGAGCGGTTAACAAAGAAACAGAATCCTACATGCTTAAGAGGTGGTCGTGAAGGCAGTCAAATTCCACCTGACTGCTTAGTCACGGTAGTTACGCTTTTCCAAGTGCTGATTCTGCTGGTGGTCATTAGTAGCCTACCAAACTTGCTAATTGCCCGGTACTCAGTGATCTATTGCCCCTCTAATCACTCTTACATCAATGCAAATCTATTCAAACACTTAATGAGAGCTCATGTTGGGCAACATTTCTATAGGCTATGCAATTGCGTGAGGACGGTGATGGGCTCAATTAAAATAAAGATTCCCATCAGCTTTCTATAGCTGACGGGAATGGGAAATACAAAGATGAGATGTATTTTTGTTTTATCCTGCCTGTTTCCAGAAAATGGATGGTTATCACCCACCCACCTAAGTTAAAACAAATTTCACCTTATTTTTTATTTAACCAGGCAAGAAATTTATATGTAAATACACAATTAAATCAAGAATAGTATGATAAGGCATGAAACAATGCATGCTTTCTTTTGTTGGACTTTTTTCAAATCCTGGTCGCACACCTCATGTAGCTTAGCCCGTAGGCTTATGTTTTGATAAGGTTTTTATCATAACTAAAGTGGCCAAATAACTTACAATTAAGCACATTAATATGCTTTACAACAGATGTAGAGCCTAACTGCTATACATATGCAGCGAGAGAGTTTCAAGTTGGGAGAGATCATTTTCACCATTAAAAATTAACTTAAAAAATAAATTAAAGCATTAAATGCGTAATCGCAGTTACTCACTTGGTAATGTTGTTAATGGAACATTGGCGGTTATCGCCTACTTCATGACATTTTAAGTGCTTGTCCAATTGTTAATGAGACTGAAGTGTGTAAGAGCCTACACAAAAAACTAAGCAGAGCTCATACCGTTCATGCAACTTTTTCAAGTCATCAATAGTCGCGTCATGCAGCCTTAGAATGTATTAAAAATCCATGTGTGCATTACAACTAAAGTTACATAAATAACTCTTAAGCATGTAGGATTCTGTTTCTTTGTTAACCGCTCAACACCGACTAGCCGCATGTGCAGAAAAATCGTTTGCAGAAAATATCCTTTTTTTTTTTTGTATTCCTCATACTATAAAATAATCCAGTAGAATTCACAACCATATGGCATCGCCATATCTGTACCTAACATAAGGACAACTCAGAGTATGCTATTCTGTTCTTTTGAATTAGACATCATTTTAATAGTTTTTTTTTTAGACCTGTATAAATTAAATAATATATTGTGAAAGTGGAGGCTATATTACATGTAATTATTTGACTTTTTAAATTGTAGATGTTCCAAAGGTCTGCATTAGTGGCTTGTAGGATGCTAAATGTGTATGTTAATTAAGTCAATTACTGTGAGACCAGCAGTTACTTGCGTGACAATTACCGACTGACAATTTCGTGACCGCCGCAGCCCTACTAAAGACTATGTAATCCACATGGAGAGATTGAGAACTTGGATTAATCACTGGGGACAGGTCAGGACTGTGATCCCGCAGTGCTCAGCGGAGATACATACCCCTCTACAGGGAAGCTGGTCACCCAGGAGCTACCGAAGTCACTGTCCTTCATTAGTTTCTAGGCATGAGATGGTGAGAACTGACAAAACTACATATATAGCGTACGGGGAGACATTTAACTGTTTCCCGATGAACTGAAAAGAAAGCCAAGTGAAAAGTTATCCCGGAGTCCACCGTTCATTCACATTGACTCTAGTTCAGGTGTTTATCTTAACTTAGCAACTCGCATCAAGAAATTAACTGAGTGTTGAGACCTGCAGTAATCACAGAATTCTCAACTTCTCCCATCGTTATATCGTCTCACTCATTTCCATTCTGGCTCTCTACACACGTGTGCATGCCTTGCACACAAGCTCTTGATTACTGAAATGACAGTCTCATTAAAAAAAAGATAAGTAAAACGTTTGTAGGCAAGCTATATTGCCTGCCAAAATCACAACAGATTTATCACAAATTCAGAATGGACTGACCGATTGGAGCTGCTTCCACCACCATGCTTCACCGTAGGGATGGTGCCAAGTTTCCTCCAGACATGATGCTCAGCGTTCAATCTTGGTTTCATCAGACCAGAGAATCTTGTCTCATGGTCTGAGTCATTTTTGTGCCTTTTGGCAAACTCCAAGCGGGCTGTCATGTCTTTTACTGAAGAGTGGCTTCCATCTGGGCACTCTACCAAAGGCCTGATTGGTGAAGTACTACAGAGATGGTTGTCCTGGAAAATTCTCCCATCTCCACAGAGGAACTCTGGAGCTCTGTCAGAGTGACCATTGGGATCTTGGTCACCTCCCTGACCAAGGCCCTTCTACCCTGATTGCTCAGTTTGCCTGGGCACTCAGCTGAAAAGTCTTGGTTGGATCCAATTTTCTTCCTTTCATGAATGGAGGCCATTCTTCTTGGATCTTCAATGTAGCAGAATTTTTTATTTTTTTTTTTTTAAACATTTTTTTATAATTTCCCAAATCTGTGCCTCAACACAATCCTGTCTCTGATCTTTACGGACAATTCCTTGAACCTCATGGTATGGTTTTTTCTCTGACTTGCAATGTCAACTGTGTGACCTTTTGTATAGACAGGTGTGCTTTTTCAAATAATTTCCAATCAACTGATTTTACCACGTGGACTTGAATCAAGTTGTGGAAACAGGATACACTTGAGCTCAATTCCTAGTTTCATAGTAAAGGTTCTGAATACTTGTATTCAAATTAAAACCAAAATATCTTATTTACGTAAGTATTCAGACCCCTTGACTTTTTCCACATTTTGTTTCATTAAACCTAATTCTAAAATGCCCCATAATGATGCAGCAAAAACCGGTTTAGAGATGTTTGCAAATGTATTCAAAGTGAAACAAATGCCTTGTTTACATATTTGCAAAATTGTCTAAACCTATGTGGGCACCCCTTCAATTGAGTGGATTTGGTTAGTTCAACCACACCTGTTGCTTACAGGTGTATAATATCGAGCACACACCCATGCAATCTCCATAGCCAAACATTGGCAGTAGAATGACCTTACCAAAGAGTTCTGTGACTTTCAACGTGGCACCATCATAGGATGCCAGCTTTCCAACAAGTCAGGTTGTCAAATTCCTGCCCTGCTGGACCTGCCCTGGTCAACTGTAAGTGCTTTTATTGTGAAGTGGGAACGTCTAGGAGCAACAACTGCTCAGTGGCAAAGTGGTAGGCTGCAGAAACTCACAGAACAGGACTGCCAATTGCTGAAGCATGTAAATATTGTTGGTCCTCGGTTGTAACACGCACTACCGAGTTCCAAACGTCCTCTGGAATTCAATACAATAACTGTTCGTCGGTAGATTCTTGAGGGGTTTCAATGGCTGATCATCCGCACACAAGCCGGGTAAAGCTCGCAGCAATCTGACTGGAGCAGTGGAAATGTGTTCTCTGGAGTGATGAATCACGCTTCACCATTAGGCAGTTTGACGGGCGAATCTGGGTTTGGCGGAAGCCAGCAGAACACTACCTACCCGACTGGTGCCAACTGTAAAGTTAAGTGGAGGAAGTTTTATTTTATTTGATACTCCCATGGTTTAGGTCCCTTAGTTTCAGTGAAGGGAAATCTTAACACTACAGTAAATAATGGCTTTCTAGAAGATTCTGTGTTTCCAACTTTGGGCAATTCCCTTTCCTGTGTCAGCACGACAAAGCTAGGCCCACACAGAAATGGTTTGTCGATTGGTGTGAAGAATTTGACTGGCCTGCACAGGGCACGGACCTTAACCCCACCAACTGCGAACCTAGCCTATTCGCCCAACATCAGTGCCCAACCTCACTAATGCTCGTGGCTGAATGGAAGCAAGTCCCCGCAGCAATGTTCCAACATCTAGTGGAAAGCCTGCCCAGAAGAGTGGTGGCTGTTATAGCAGCAAAGGGGCGACAAACTCCATATATGCTTGTGACTTTGGAATGAGATGTTAGTCGAGCAGGCGTCCACTTACTTATGGTCATGTAGTGTTTTTTTTATGCCTCTATTTTGACACGAACAGCGTTTTCATTTGAATGTAAAAAAAATAAAAATGATTTGGCAAGTGACTAATCTAAGGCTGCAATTCTAGTTTTAAGTGAGATTGATCCCCCTACCTAAATGTTGGACCTTGACAGTTTAATGGCGTCAGTGTTGAAGATGAATATTGTAAACAGCCTGTAAATGTTCACACAGAATAAAAGTACTTTTGCTGCCTCTCAGGGATCAGCTCAAACTGTTTTGAAAATGAAAGTCCCTTGATTTTCCTGGACTGCTACAGTCCAGAAATGGCGAAATTATACCTGAATGGGGCTCAACACTTAACCTGCATCCGCCAACTGGTTACTTTAACGAAACAAGGCCACTAACTGTGACTCTCTTTCTCTTTCAGGGATGGACAGGCCCTTTTTAGCTATCTGGCGGAGAAACACAGCGTAAGTTTGGACCACTTTGCTTACGTCTCAATTCTAAGCTGCATTTCCCATGACTCTTGTGTGAACCCGCTGTTTCGGGAACGGGGGGCCCAAACAGGGAGACGTAATGACTTCCCAAAACCGTAACTCATTTTTGGGGGTTTTACGGCTTGCAGAAAATTCTGTGGACATTTTACAGTCTGTGGTGAATTGTTAAGAATAGATGGAACAGCTCGGGACACATGGGTCTGGCCGCAAGAATGCCTGGGAGTCTATAATTGGTGTGACACTTTATACACCCCCCTCCCCTGGCATCCCTCTGACCTGCACCCTGTCCTCAGTGCACCTCCACAGCCCGTAGGCCACTCGGCTGTGGGAAAGGGCGGTCTCTCTCCGCATCTCAGCGGCTAGCAACCACTGCCTGCCAAAGCCACACTGCATCTGTGAGACTGGACTCGGTTTCCAAACTGACGTCAGCGCGATGTGATATGTCAGGAGTTAGCAGGAGTATACCGTTTAGGGCTCCATTCAGAGAGATTCCACCCCCAAAATGGACAGTTATTGTTTTTACGGTTTCATTCACTTATCTCCCCCCTTCTGACCTAACGGTCATTTATCATTACTACAGTTGTGTACTGAACATAAAGAAACACAATATGCAACAATGTAAAAGATTTTACTGAGTTAGTTCATATAAGGAAATAAGTACATTGAAATAAATAAATTGGGTCCTAATCTATGGATTTCATTGACTGGGAATACAGATATGCATCTGTTGGTCACAGATACCTTGAATATGGTAGAGGAGTGTTGTCCCACTCTTAATTCAGTTGCTGGATATTGGCTTGAACTGTAACACGCTTTACATTTTGTTCCAGAGCATCCCAAACATGCTAAATGGGTGATATGTCTGGTGGAAGAACTGGGACATTTCCAGCTTCCAGGGATTGTGTACAGATTCTTGCAACATGGGGCTGTGCATTATCATGCTGAAACATGAGGTGATGGCAGTGAGTGACAGGCATGATAATGGGCCTCAGGATCTCGTCACAGTATCTCTGTGCATTGAAATTGCTATCGATCGAATGCAATTGTTGTCGGTAGTTTATCCCTGCCCATACCATAACCCCACCGCAAACATGGGGCACAATGTTGACATCAGCAAACCGCTCGCCCACATGACGCCATGCGTGTGGTCTGTGGTTGAGGCCAGTTGGATGACCTGACGAATCAAATCAATTTGTCACATATGCTGAATACATCAGGTGCAGACCTTAGTTAAAAGCTTACTTAAGTCATGGTTACACTAGCAATGGCTCACATTCTTGACATTTTTGACACAAAGCATTTTTTAATAAAACATTTAATCAGTTATGTCCCTCAAATGATGGGGCAGATGACTCTTTGTGAGAGGGAGTGTATCTGATTTCATTGTTCCTCAATTGGTGGCTCAGACACTAGATTGAGGATAAATGGAGTTGGCTTCGTTAGCCTCCCCCTGGAGCAGTTTAGTTCTGAAGGTGTTGTACTCAGAAATTTACTTGGCTTAAAGGTGAGCCACTTTTGTGGTACCAGTTATCCCAAATAGAAGTCAGACCAAAGTTGACTCATCTTATTCGTAGTATAGGGCTCAGGTCCGTTGTTGAAGGCTTTTCCCGAATAGCCACAGGTGACAACTTACATTTCAAAGTAAATAGGCCTACATGTGGTAATGCAGCATTTTGTATGGGATGCTGACATGGAGCTACTTGTACATACAGTTCCACACTTAAATTGCTCAAGGGCACAACAGCAAGCTAACGGTATCTAGGATGATACCAGTAAACCTCTGGTTGACCGCGCACTCCTCACCGTATTTTCCCATCTGAGCAGGGATTTGAACCCGGCAACCCTCCCACTTCTGTAACTGGTCTAGGCAGAAGCTAATGGGGATCCAAAATAAATACAGATACAAACTGCTAGGCTACCTGCTGACCCCGTTGATCAGTGATGGTAATCAAACTAAAATGGGCTCTGAAATCATAGATTATTCTAGAATTGCCCTCCTTACTCCAGCCACTCTAGCGTGGTCTGGCATTGACTGGATATAACACCATGGCTCTCATCTAGGACCATAATCTCACATGAGGCGTGTGAGAAAGCTGACAATATTGTCATCAAATAAACAATTGCTTGTGTCTATGCTCTGAATAGTTTTTGAGCGAAACCATTGATCAGCCTTTTTCTCTTCCAGTTCCGTCAGGAGTACCTGGACACTCTGTACAGATATGCCAAGTTCCAGTACGAGTGTGGAAACTACTCTGGGGCTGCCGAATACCTCTACTTCTTCCGTGTCCTGGTAAGTCAAGTTGCCCTCATTTCAGTGTACTCTTATCAAATATCAAACTGGCAACCTTGGATACAAGATGTTCACAGCAAGTTAATAGAATAGACTTTATTTTATTTAGATTATTATGGATTTGTACCCTTGTAACTTCATCAGTAGTTTTCTGAATGAAAACTGGACCACTCAAAAGTTGACACTATTGGGCAGTGCTTTATATTAGCAAGCTCTTTATATTAGCAAGCTCTTTAAGGGCAAACAGTTAGGCGATGATTGAAGCTTCATTAAGAAGTATTAGTTTCTCAGGAACGACTCCCATTTTGTGCATTAATCACTGTCATTGTGATTTTTTCCCAGCACTGCACAGTGCCAAACCCCATCAATTATGAGCCGTGTACATCCACTTAACATTGCATTTTTTAGAATTAGACTCTTCGTTGATGTATACTTTTTTGGCTCAATGCATTGTGTTATGAAAAATGGATTTTCCTACTTCACTGCTCGGTTGTTTGGCCAGGGTTCTTTAATTTTTCAAGGGGCTAGCACAAGAGGAAGGAACACCCTCAGTAATTGCATGTGAAAAGCTTCCATTTGCTCCATTCAATTCTCTACACATCTTCAGTATTAGGATGAGCCGATATTGAAGGACAAGGGTAGGATTAAATAAATAAATGTTTTACTGTGCCAAGTGTTCAGCAGCAGACTTCATGATCTGTCTTTAGTCATCTGGGGGGGGGCTGCTGCGGTGGACGACGTATTGATTTGAAGCCAGATATCTCCTTGTCAGGCATCAGAGTGCTTATGAGTTACGTAACATGTTCTGGTGGTCTTAGAGAAAGTCTAATGCACTCTAAGAATCGACTGTCACTGAGCGAACAGGTTTACTAAACAAAGAACTAGCCAATCACTTAGGCTATACATTTGCAAAGTCCGCTCATTTACTCCTATCTTGTTTGAATTAATCAAATTAGGGATGTACGTTATAAGTTTTGTTGCCAATTTAGTTCCTCTAAATTATGCAATTTAACAGACTGAGCTTGACCGTTCAAAATATATTTTTGGTTAACCATTAACATCCCTAGTTTTGAATGTTGCACATTATTCCATTGCGTTTCTCGGCCTGTACGGCTAAAATACGAGTCATGGAGGAGGGCTTGGATTAAATCATTTTCAGCAGCAGTGAAATACTTTGGAAATCAGATAATAGCAAAGAGGGTTGGGGTGGGGGGTAATTACAGTTCACTGAAAGTACTGGCAGTATTCTCGTTACACATGCGTACTTCTTATTTCCTCTATAAACAAAGGGATCATTGCTCTTGTGTTTGTGGCTTCTCTCCCGCTGCCCTCAGAAATCAGTGAAAGATGAACTACACAGAGAATGGCCAAGGTGCAGTTGGACTGTGTGCACTGCTCTATATAGAGTTGGAAGCCTCTTAGGCCTAGAGGGGTGGTAACCTGACTGAGGGGGAAGGCTAGAAAAGTGTTTTGTGTCACAATAGTGGTGTAACACTAGATAAGTCCTGGGAATGGACAGCCTGTGACCTCAGTGGAAGGAGCCACCAGATCTTCAGTGTTGCCCTTTTTTTTTTTTTTTTTTTTAGTCACTCTCCAGGACCAGTGGCTTGTAAGGTGGGTCTGAATGCTTGGCTGACCTTTGGTGCTATCGTTGACTTTAATGAGTTCAGTCTTCAGAAAGCCTCGGCGTCAAACCTAACTTCCAAACAAAAATAATCTGTTGGCCAATGAGGTTAATTTATACTGTAGTAGCACCAGACCCAGTGTAAGTGCTTTTGGTTTGAGGTGTGTGTTTATTTTTCTATGGTCTGACCAGGCACCACATCTACTATTGTGTGCCTTCTTTCAGAAGCCTGTGTTTCTTTTTGGGAAAGTTGTTTGCAAATGTGATTAACAAACGTGCCTATGTTTTTGGTGGTAGATTTCGCCATTGTTACTCAAGCCACTGTTTACTATTTCATCTCTACTGTCAGTGTCCTGTAATTCCTCCCACCAAACAAGCACAACCAGTGTTTCCCAAGTCTTATTCAATTGTTTTAGTTTTGTTCGCATATGTCCTCTTGAGCTCTGCGGTATAGCAAAGACTGCCAAAGCCAGTCTCGAAAAAATAAAATCTACATTTACATGTTCATCAGAATGACACCCATTACAACCAATTGAATCCCATTTTAATTGACATTTGATACTCTCCCTCTGTCGTGAAGAAGTCTGACTAGTCATGCTCATTGGTGATGCTGGTGGCCTCCTGAAAAACAGGCTTTGCGGGGACTTAGCAACGAGCCCTATTCTCTGTAAACAGCCTGATGGTGGCTCTTCATCGGACATGAGCAAAAGTCACATCAAAAGCATGCAATTGATGCGCTCCCTCTCCGCATAGTTGTTTATGGTTTTTAGCTCAGTCTAAATAAACCCAAATTGCTCAGTTAGGTTTTTTTTGTGTGTCCCCCCCCAGCCAGGGCAGGCACTTTTACCAGATAGCTGCTGTCTACTCTTGACAATCCAAAGGCTCACATTCCTTTTTCTTTTTACAAATGCCTAAATGTCTGTCTTTATACTTAATACCAGCCCCCTTATTTCTCCCCCCTATTGTTGTGGACCTCCCATTTTCTGACTGCCCCCGTATGGTAGAGGTGAGGCTCCAAAAGTCATCGAATGTGGGAAAGCCAGTCAATTAAACAGAGGAAGCCAGGCTTGTAAAATCCAGTCCTCGGGTTCTGTTACAGTGTGGCGTAGCGCGAAAAGAGCAACTTATTCATATCATCAGTTAATGCAGGTATTGGATGTTGCGAATAAAGATTGAGTGTCCCGACTGCTCTCCAGCACAGTAAATTTATTGTTGCTGGTCAGTCAGTGAATGTGCCCTGTTTCGCCAACCAACGGAAACTAGGTAACTGGTGGAAAAACCCATGTAGTGAAACTATTGTTGCGTGGCTACTAGTGAATGCCAGGCAGTGTGTAGAAAGCTGCCACAATGACATGGAGGTCTGCTAAACCTAGCAGACAGGGACCTCCAATGCAGAAAAAACAAACCTCTTTAGAGCTGAAACAACAACCTTTAAATTGGCAGCATGGTTGGCTTTAAGTTATAATGCTAATCTTATGAGGTCTTTCTTTTTAATGTAATTTAAAGCAATCCCAAGTTTTATGATCAAAGAACTCTACTGTTGTGAGTGGATGCATGGCCTTCTGCTCCTCTTTGTGTTTTACTCTAGAAGACTATCTTGCCGCTGACATTCCCCACTTATTTTTTTCCTACCAGAATAGTTTTCTACCATTTATCATCTTTTATGTCGCAGTTCATTTAAAAGTTAATGTGTAGCCTAATAGTCTTCATGTAGCCTAGCAGGTAACCTAGCGGTTGGAGCGATGGGCCAGTAACCGGAAGGTCGCTTGTTCGAATACGCGAGCTGACAAGTTGAAAAATCTGTGCCCTTGAGCAAGGCACCATAATTTGCTCCAGGGGTGCCGTACTGCTTTGGCTGACCCTGTAAAACAACACTCACTGCGCCTATCCGTATGAGATAGATCTATAGGTAGAATCTGCTGCTCTCAATCGCTAAGAGATCCGAGCTGAAATTTGATAGAAATAAAATTGTGGTTTCCTTCTCCACCCATGGATCATTTGTATCTCAGTCCACTCCTCTGGCTGTCCGAAAGAAGGGGTGTGGTGGATTGCGTCTAGGTTTCCTTGGCCTTACAGCAGACACCCGCCTTCACTTCCAGGTTGACTCTTGTCACTGACTGGCCCACAGTAGCTTATGATAACACCAAGCGCAGAGGTTCCCATGAGCCGTAGGGTGGAGGCCAAGCTTTGATTAAGCAGCCATAGGGCGGTGCGCAATTGCTCCAAGTTTGGTCGGTGTATGCAGTCATTGTCCTTAACTGGCTTGCCTAGTTACATAAAAAGAAAATGCTGTCTCCTGACCTTTTGATGTCTGTCCCATGAATTTCATATCATACCAATGCATTTAGCTTCTGATAATGGAAGAGTTGTACTAAGACTTTATAGCTAGCATGATTCTACAGGATGTTTTCCTTCTGTGTGAATGGTAGATTATCACAATTATATTTTAACAGGCTTGAAAAGCTGTAGAAGTTACTGAAACATTCCTCTCAAATACATGCAGTTTGTACAGCAAACCCGAAATTAAGTGTCCTACTGGCAATGTACCAGGCATAGACTTCAAAAAAAAGCATTTTACCTGGTTTTGAGAAGCTTGATAGCCAATCAGGGACATTTCCTAAGGGCATTAACAGATTTTGTCTTTGATGCCCCTTTTCAATCAAAGCATCCAAGCAGTCATTAATCTAGACTAGACGGATTACCCTGGCTCTGAGAAAATGATGACCACCTCCCAAATAGTGTTGAGTAAACCCAGGCTGTTGCTGGTCACAGTGCATCTTGGTTTCTGTGGCTGGAGCAGGACATCAGTTGTTGGCGAACTCTGACAGACATTTTGAGAACACTGCCTCTACTGCATGCTTCTCCTTGTAGCCTTATTGATCAATGCTCTGACGTTGTGCAAAACCACCACCAGAAGTAGTAGCTGCATGCGCACTTTGTTAAAGTCCCTTCAGAGAGGGGCAGAAGACCAGACACTTTTCAGTAAGAGGGGATTGACCGACGGTCAATGCAGAGTCAGGAACAGCGATTGGGGGGGGGTTTCCCTCAACAATGGCCTTCCCTCAATCTACACTCATATGCGGGTATATCTTCAGTGTTATTTCCAATTGCAACTATTTTACTGCTAAGTTAATTAGAGGAGTGATATCTGGACCCGGAGTTGTGAACTCAAGGTACCTTCAACAATTTATTTTTTAGATAGAATTGTGGTATGGCGATGTCACAGACAAGCTGACCTTTGACCTGCTGCCCCTGCCCCAGAAACATCACAACATCAAGGTGGTAGCTTGAACTCAGCATAGCTAAATTGACACATTCCATTCTTAACTCTAGAGAGGAGGACCGAAGCTGAAATGCATCCTTAGTAATGTGTGTTGTCTTCCCAAGGCAGTGTGCCACCCTGCAATTATTTTTTTAAAGAGTTGCAGCATTAAGTAAATGATAGTAACAAAATGTTTTAGCTCCAGCACATTGTACAGAGAAGCTCACATGTGCTTCAAATGTGCTCCTAATTACGGTTGTAGTCTGAAAGGATCGCAGAACATCTGCAATGCAGCGGTTGCCGTATCACGAAGTGCAGCAAATTAGGTTTTTATAAAAAGCTAAACATTCTTTCATGATCCATTTCTCTTTCTGTCAAGCCCCATTCCCTCAAGATGACATAATTTAATCAGTTTATCCAGTATAAATAAAAGTAACTCCACCGAACAGTTTTGCCTGCCAAAGCCAAGCGGCGGTGGCACCAGCCTCTCCTTTACGGACTGTGCCTGTTTGCAAGCACACTGTTTGTAGGCGGAGGCATTTATCAGGATTAGATCTGCCAGTGCCTGGTCATTTTTGCAGGTGGGTTGAGTTATGCTGCAGTGTGAGGTGATGCTGTGTGCTTCATGTTCTAACAAGTATGACATGTCTTTTCCCAGGTCCCGGCCACAGACAGGAACGCCCTGAACTCCCTGTGGGGGAAGCTGGCCTCTGAGATCCTGATGCAGAACTGGGAGGCTGCGATGGAAGACCTCACCCGCCTGAGGGAGACTATCGATAACAACGTAAATGCCCCACTTCTCAGAATTTGACACTGCACTTGGATTCCCTTACATAGATTCGACTCCCTTATTGACCGCTTTGGGTTTCAGCAAAGCGCTGTTGCGGCTTGATGTACCCCCCCACCCTTCAGTCTTGACTCCAGAGGAACTGCAAATGGAGCGGTTATGTGGATCTAGTTAATTTTTTTATTTTAATTTAGTGGATAGATAGCTGGGAAGGGTGCAGGGTGCGGGCTCTGGCTTGGAAGGAAAACGTTTGGAAGGGAACAGAGACCTTAAGTTATTTTTTATATATTTTTACTTAACTGACTTGCCTAGTTAAATGAGCCGTCATTGTGAATAAGAATTTGTTCGTAACTGACTGCCTTGTTCAGGGGCAGAATGACAGAATTTTACCTTGTCAACTCGGGGATTCGATCAAGCAACCTTTCAGTTACTGGCACAACGCTCTAACCACTAGGCTACCTGCCGGCCCTTAGGGTACTCTGAACTTTTTAATTGTCTTACAGTATACTGTGTCACCTCAATCAGAACTAGTAAATAATGACATCTCTCTCCTGTCCAGTCGGTGAGCTCCCCCCTCCAGTCTCTTCAGCAGAGGACCTGGCTGATCCACTGGTCCCTATTCGTCTTCTTTAACCACCCCAAAGGCAGAGACAACATCATTGAGCTCTTCCTGTATCAACCCCAGTAAGTCTTTTCTTCTGACACTGGAGTTCTTTATTAAAACACTGTTGGCCTATTTAGACCTGATGACTAACCCTGAACACATTGACCTGTAGAAGCTGCCATCTCTACAGTCCAAGGCACAGTGTCTTCACTGATCCACACTAAACCCTTGAGTGACCCAAGAGGTGATTGTTAAAATGTGGCCTGCTGGCATCCTTTGGGGGGGGGGGGGGGTAGTAGTAATGATCCATAAAGAAGAGGCACAGTAGGGGGCTGAACCTTGGGCCCCAGGGTTTGCTGCTGGCCCCAGGGTTTGCTGCTGGCCCAGGAGGGAAAAAGAAGAAGCCATTTACTCTTAACTTTGGGAAGGGGGCAGATTCCAAAACATACTCTAGGTATTTTTTAAAGTGTTCGAAGCTGCAAGTTAGTCCACGTGTATTGCAGATCGCGAACTATGCACTGCATAAAATTTACACAATGCACCCCCGTTCTGATTGCTGGTTGGTGTAATTGAACCAATTTTTGTAGTCATCTGAAAGTATGACATGCCACCATAGCAGATAGGGATGTCTGGTTCTCTTGAGTTTTACTTAAATTAAAAACTAATTCAGATAATGAAGGAAAGGCTGCCCAATAATTAGTCATGTCAAGCTCTCACAAGCATCTGTTTTGGACAAACTTGAGGGAGTTTTATGTGCGTTGCAATTACCCAGTCAAGAAACCACTTATTCCACAGTGAGGCTTGGCCTCATTCCCTCACCCCTTGACCATTACTTCCTTTGGCCGAAGAGGGTGACCAGTGGCTCGGCCTTTGTTTAATGTTTGACCTCTGTTAACCCCACAGTCAGCACAAGTTGCACCAGGCCTTCCTATTTAGTGTTGTTGAAAACATCTACTGAGTTCAAGGGCACTCATGGGGAGCATATTGTCATGCAATGATCTATGATGTAGGTGCAAAGAGGGAAAATGAATACTTTAATGCTATCCAAGCCCTTGCAGTTGGTTCAGAGTTTCACTTGCTTTACATTATTCAACCTCTCTCTACTCCTCATCTCCATCCTCTCCTCACTCACACACTCGCACGTGCCTGGGTCTAAATCATTTTGATTTTGACACTCATTCTTGGTTCAATTCTTGTGAAGCATCCTCTGCAACCAGTAAAGCAATGTTGCTCCCTCAAATGCCAAAATGATTAGGTCCCGTAAGTGGGGTAGGGTGAATGTTACATTGTCTTTTTTTTTTCTCACAACTATTCCCAGATATGACTCTCATGCAGGGTTGCTTGCTATTGGAGACCCCCTGGAGAGAGAGTAGGTGTAAGTTAATCAGGAACAGAGCATGGCTTGTTGTGGTCTGCCACTGAGTCTGACAACTGCAAAGGGAGAGGAAAGAGGGCTTCTCTAACCAGGTTGATGATCGCTCACTGACGAGCCCGCCTGCTCGCTGCTGATTTTAGACAGCAACATCACAAGTGCCAAAGGCCCCCTTGTCCCTTTAATTGTTACAACTAATTAAACTGTTGTCTGTGGCACGCCCTCCTCGCTCTGAACAACATGTGTTCCTCCATCCTCATCTGAGAGCTGAAGGGGTCGGAAGTGGCAGGGAAACCCCACTTCCTCTTTTGAAATGTAATTTGGTCGGTGGAGGACGATTGTGTGTGTGTGTGTGGGGGGGGTCAGATAGCTGTTCAGATAAGGATGAAGTTATACAGTTAACTCAAGTCGACCACTCCTTTTGACAAGGAATGGGGTGTTTTTTTTTTTTCACGGAAGCTTGTTGGGAAAGGACATGAAACACTGTCTGCAGAATAAGAATGTTGTCTAGGGTTCTAATCGGCTTCTAACAAGGCCCTCTCTCGTGCTCAGCCCTTAGCAAGTTGACCTGTGGCTGAAAAACAAGGCCCTGAAGGATAGGGTTTCAGCTACTGGGCAGATCCCCTGCTCAGTGATCTGTGTCTACTGCAGAGGCCAGGGTTTCCTTTCTTTCACTCCGCTTATACAGGGGTAATGAAAGGGAGTGCTTAAACCTATGTCATGCGGAGAATGCACTGTTACGGACATATCTGTTTGGTCGATAAGGTCAGACGTCCTAAATGCCATGAGCCTAATTGCTAAGTTACTTGTGTATATAAATACACCTTTCTGCCCTTAAACTGTGTGTTGGTGTATGCATAGGTTTATTGACTTTGTATAGCCTTCACCTCCATAAATATCAACTCACATCATGGGCTATTGCTTTTTTGCCACGTAGTTCCTCCAGTCCTTTTAAGACCCCTGTTTTTTTTTTTTTTTGTTCTTGTCGTGACCTTTGTTTTGTCATTTCAGGTACCTCAACGCCATTCAGACCATGTGCCCACACATTCTGCGTTACCTGACCACAGCTGTCATCACAAACAAAGACGTTCGCAAGCGGAGGCAGGTCCTGAAAGATCTGGTCAAGGTCATACAGCAGGTAAAAAAAAAAAAAAAATCTGGTCACATTCCTTACCCCAATTTCTCTGAACACATGTCCTACTAATTTTCTCTCACTTTCTGGACAGTAACGTGTTAGCCAACCTTAGTTGTCAGTGTAGGTTTTGGCATTTTGACACAAGATGTCGCCAACAATTAGGAAAAGGGGTGGAGATATCTAGTCAGGTGTACAGCTGAATTCCTTCAACTGAAATGTCTTCTGCATTTAACCCAACCCCATTAAAGTCCAGAGGAACCACACATCTATGAGCAATGCAAGGCGTTTTGGCTGATAGAGTATACTCTTATCAGATCTGGTCCTGGCTAGAGAGGTCTTGAACCCATTACATTTGATAAATGGCAGCAGACTGTCTGATTGTAGAGTACCGATTTCTTCCCCTCCCCAACATCGGTAGCTTCTTCAGAGATCAATGGCTCTGAAAGCTAAATAAGCGCTGTCTCGGTGGGCTCTGTGTGATCACTAAAACGTGTGCTCGATGCTTGTTCTGTCTTTTGGGTCTTGGGTCTCTCCCCGCTACCATGGTTTGGAACTGTTTAGGGGACTTTACGAATCTGCTTTTATTCACTGCCTTGTAAATTCTAGTATTTGGTTAGCCATGTTTCTCCACATTTGACTATTTTATTTTTTAGTAATGGGTTGGAGGCATGCCGCCTTACCTGTCGAGTTAACCTGTGCTATTTCCACTGCTGAAAAATAGAGCTAGCACACACAGGCATGTGCAAATTGTTAGACATGTTTTTTGTTTTCGTTTCCAGGAGTCCTACACCTACAAAGATCCCATCACAGAGTTTGTGGAGTGCCTGTATGTGAACTTTGACTTTGACAGCGCTCAGAAGAAACTGAGGGAGTGTGAGTCGGTAAGTCCCAGCAGACTCTCCCCCGCACCCACCCATCAATTTGCAACAGATTGTGAATAATTTGTCCTTTTCAGACCTCTGTTTTAAAAGTTTAACATAACTCTGTATTCCTTGCTTTACAGAGGATTTGGATTAGCCAACCAGCCCTCCCAACGTTCCCTTGTAGCTAGCACAGAAGTAAACACCATTAGGGATCATGCAAGATTAGCCAGTCTTTCTCACAGCATTGGACTGGACTTCTATTTTATTTTTTAAATACATGGGGCCATACATAATGGCCGATGGTAGAATTGCATTAGGTCACTTGGGTGATACAGAAGTCCTCTAGGAAACCATATGACTCATTGGTCGGGACAGATTTTTATGATGGCCTGTAATTGTCCATCAGCCTGGTAGTTAACAGTAAAAGCTTCTATAAGGAAAGGTCTTTGCAGGGGCGTTCAGACACTCATTTAAGAGATGTGTGTCATAGATAGCCGCTGGGATAATTTATTTCCATTTTGGTTTGTAATGGCTTGATGTGTACTGCCATTGAAGTAACTGTAGTGCATCAGCTAAAAATAGAAGCTGCACTTCCAGCAATGCCTTCGTCTATCGCGGCCAAGTTCTCAGTGACAAAACGAGGTAATAACATGCCGTGGAAAAAGATCTGGGTGCGTTGTGAGGATCAGGCGAGGAGTGGCTTATCTGCCCTTGCCTTCCGCCCTGCTAACTGTTCAATCGCTGGAAACTAAATGGGACGAGCTGAAAGCACATATCTACTACCAATAGGACATTGAAAACTGTATCTTACGTTCCACCGAGTCGTGGCTGAACGACGACATTAAGAACATACTGGCAGGTTATACACATCGGCAGGACAGAACAGCAGCCTCTGGTAAGACACGGGGCGGAGGCTGATATATATATATATATATGAAACAGCTGGTGCACGATATCTAAGGAAGTCTCAAGGTTTTGCTCGCCTGAGGTAGTGTAGTCTACGGCTTATCTTGAGATTTTCTATCTACCTAGAGTATGTCTGCCTTTTTCGTAGCTGTCCTCATACCACCACAGACCGATGCTGGCACTAAACTGGGCTCAATGAGGGGTAGCGCTGCCGCTTTCAAGGAGAGGGACTCTATCCCAGAAGCTTTACCCTCAAGCCATCAAACAGACAAAGCATCAATACAGGACGAAGATCGAATGGTACTACACCGACTCCAACGCTTGTCGAATGTGGCAGGGCTTGAAAACTATTACTGACTACAAAGGGAAGCACAGCCGAGAGCTTCCCAGTGACACAAGCCGACCAAACGAGCTAAATAACTTGCATGAGATCATCAGCTGTTCCCTACAACTGTGATCATGCTCTCCTCAGCCGATGTCAGAGCTTTAAACAGGTAAACATTCACAAGGTCGCAGGGCTAGATGGATTATCAGGATGTGTACTACGAGCATACGCTGACCAATTGGCAAAGTGTCTTCGCTGGCATTTTCAACTTCTCCCTGTCAATCTGTAATTCCAACATGTTTCAAGCAGACCATATAGCCCTGAAGTGCTTTGAAAGGCTGGTCATGGCTCAAATCAAAACCATTATCCCAGAAACCCTTGATCCACTCCAATTTGCATACCGCCCAAACAGATCCACAGATGACTCCATCTCCATTGCACTCCACACTGCCCTTTCACACCTGCACAAAAGGAACACCTATGTGTAAATGCTATTCATTGACTAAAGCTCAGCATTCAACACCATAGTGCCCTCAAAGCTCATCACTAAACTAAGGACCTTGGGACTAAACCCCTCCCTCTTGAACTGGATCCTGGACTTCCTTATGGGCCACCCCCAGGTGGTAAGGGTAGATGATAACATCAGCCATGCTGATCCTCAACACAGGGGCCCCTCAGGGGTGTGTGCTCAGTCCCCTCCTGTACTCCCTGTTCACTCGTGTCTGCACGACTCCAAAACCATCATTAAGTTTTCTGATGACAGAACAATGGTTGGCCTGATCACCGACAACAATGAGACAGCCCATAGGGAGGTCAGAGCTCTGACCCTGTGGTGCAAGAACATCAACCTCTCCCTCAATGTGACCAAGAGAAATGAGACTACAGGAAAAGAGGAACGAGCACTCCCCCATTCTCATCGACGGGGGTGTAGTGGAGCAGGTTGAGAGCTTCAATTTCCTTGGCGTCCACATCCCCAACAAACTGGTCCAAGCACACCAAGAGTTGTGAAGCGGGCATGACAACCTATTCCCCCTCATGTGACTGATTTGGCATGGGTCCTCCGATCCTCAAACGGTTCTACAGCTGCACCATTGAGAGCACTGGTTGCATCACTGCCTGGTATGGCAACTGCTCGGCCTCCGACCGCAAGGCACTACAGGGGGTAGTGTGTATGGCCCAGTACATCACTGGGGCCAGGTTTCCTGCCCTCCAGGGCCTACAGTTGAAGTCAGAAGGTGACATACATTTAGGTTGGAATTTTTTAACCATTCCACAAATTTCTTGTTAACAAACTATATAGTTTTGGCAAGTCTTTTAGGACATCTATTTTGTGCAAGTAATTTTTCCAACAATTGTTTAGACAGATTATTTCACTTATAATTCCATGCATCACAATTCCATTGTGTCAGAAGTTTACATACACTAAGTTGATTGTGCCTTTAAACAGCTTGGAAAATTCCAGAAAATGATGTCATGACTTTAGAAGCTTCTGATGGGCTAATTGACATTATTTGAGTCAATTGGAAGTGTACCTGTGGATTTATTTCAAGGCCTACCTTCAAACTCAGTGCCTCTTTGCTTGACATCATGGGAAAATCAAAAGAAGTCAGCCAACACCTCAGAAAAACCATTGTTGACCTCCACAAGTCTGGTTCATCCTTGGGAGCAATTTCCAAACGCCTGAAGGTACCACGTTGATCTGTACAAACAATGGCACGCGAGAATAAACACCATGGGACCACGCAGCCATCATACCGCTCAGGAAGGAGATGTGTTCTGTCTCCTAAAAATTAATGTACTTTGGTGTGAAACGTGCAAATCAATCCCAGAACAACAGCAAAGGACCTTGTGATGATGCTGGAGAAAGCCGGTACAAAAGTAATTATATCGACATAACCTGAAAGGCCGCTCAGCAAGGAAGAAGCCACTGCTCCAAATCCTCCATAAAAAAGCCACCCTACGGTTTGCAACTGCACATGGGGACAAAGATCATAGATTTGGGAGAAATGTCCTCTGGTCTGATGAAACAAAAATAGAACTATTTGGCCATAACGACCATGGTTATCTTTGGAGGAAATGGGGAGGCTTGCAAGCCGAGGAATACCATGACGCACGAGGGTGCTTTGCTGCAGGCGGGACTGGTGCACTTTACAAAATAGATGGCATCATGAGGAGGAAGGTTATGTGGATATATTGACGCAACATCTCAAGACATCAGTCAGGAAGTTAAAGCTTGGTCGCAAATGGGTCGTCCAAATGGACAATGACCCCAAGCATACTTCCAAAGTTGTGGCAAAATGGCCTAAGGAGAACAAAGTCAAGGTATTGGAGTGGCCATCACAAAGCCTTGACTTCAATCCTATAGAAAATTTGTTGGCAGAACTGAAAAAGCATGTGCGAGCAAGGAGGCCTACAAACCTGACTCAGTTACACCAGCTCTGCCAGGAAGAATGGGCCAAAATTCACCAAGTTGTTGTGGGAAGCTTGTAGAAGAATACCCAAGTCTAGGTCCAAGAGTCTCCTAAAATAGCTTCTACCCCCAAGCCATGAGAATCCTGAGCAGCTAATCAAATGGCTTTCTTTGCCCCCCCCCCCCCCTTATCTATACATTATCTATACATAGCCACTGAAATAACTCTACCTACATGTACATATTACCTCTCCACTGTTGCCCCCGCACATTGACATTGACTCTGTACCGGCACCCCCTGGTATATAGCCCCACTATTAGTTACTGCTGCTCTTTAATTAGTTATTCTTTTTTGGTGATATTTTCTTAACTGCTTTGTTGGTTAAGGGCTTGTAAGTATGCATTTCACTTTAAGGTCAACACCTGTTCGGCGCGTGTCACAAATAAAATTGTATTTGACGCCAGCTGTTCGTCAGAGGTATTGGCTCGTGGTGGAGTGCGAAGATGACCCTTTCAAAACGTACAAAAAATAGCTCTCTGGCTTACTCCAACCCACCACTTTGTGATAGGTCAAATGGTTGCTGCTTTTAGCAGAACTCTTCACTAGTACAGACTAGTAGGTGGTGGGCTTATTTCATCTCTGCATACCAATCTCTGGTTTATGATCACACACACACAGTTTCCGTAAGGATTGATTGCGTTCTTCTTTCATGTTACTGTAGCTAGTTATTTGCCTCTAGTTATAGCTAGCTAGAAATGAACTGGATATAAGTTAGCTGCTGACCAGACCGCGTGTGCCATCACGCACATGTTGATAAAAAGGGTAAACTGAGTTTGTTTCTAGTCATCTCTCCTCCTTCAGGCTTCTTCTTTGGATGTTATATGGCGGTTGGCAACCGACTTTGAATAACATGTATGTGTACATTTATTTTGCAGCGCATGCGATTTGAGCGGTGTGGTCAGCATGTTAGCTTAACCAAACAAGTCTGGTCGCTTAAGTTGATTGTGTTTATTTCAAGAAATTATTAAATACCATGTAGGTGAAAAGTTGGCTGGCTAGTAGTGCTGTCAACTCTCTCACCAACAGAAACGAATGCATAACACCAATTGTTCACAACCCCATCTACTGTATTGGATTGTCCCAGACACAAACTAAACTTCGAAGTTCTGTCTGTGCATATACTGGAAATAATATAAAAGCAACAATTTTACTGAGTTACATTCCATACAAGGCAATTGAAATGCATCCATTGGGCCCTTTATGCCTTTCACATGACTGGGAAGGGGCACATCCATTGGTGGGCCTGGGAAGGCATAGGCCCACTCACTTGCCCAGCCAATCAGAATGTGTTTTTCCACACAGAAGGGCTTTATTACAGACATACTCCAGTTTCATCAGCTGTCTGGGTGACCAGTCTCAGACAATCCCACAGGTGGAGAAACCAGAAGTGGGGGTCCTGGGCTTGCGTGGTCTGCGGTTGTGAGGCCGGTTGGAGGGGCTTATGGTAGAGAAATTAACATTACATTCTCTGGCAACAGCTCTGGAGGACATTCCTGCAATCAGCATGCCAAGTGCGCACTTCCTCAACTTGAGACGTGCAGTTGTGTCTCAACACCACATATCTTAGTGGCTTTTTATTGTTCCCAGGACAAAGTGCACCTGTGTAATGATCATGCTGTTTAGTCATCTTCTTGAAATGCCACACCTGTCAGTTGGATGGATTATCTTGGCAAAAGTGAAATGTTCACTAACAGGGATATAAGCAAATTTGTGAACATAATTTGAGAAGTTTTTGTTGTGTGGAACATTTCTGGAAACTTTTTTTTCAGCTTATGAAACAGGACATTTTACACGTTGCATTTTCTTTCTGTTAAGTATAATTTGATTTGCAGTAAGGCTGTTTAATTTGTGCTAACTAGCCACAGACTTGAATGGAATTGAAGCCCACATTAAGAGTAGATTAGTTCTGCAAAATAATGTGATGTACAAGGGCAGGCTCTTTGGCAAGAGTAATTACTTCTCTAGTACATGTGGATGGCAAGGTTGAAACGCTCTACTTAATCTGTTCCCACCATGGCTGATTTTTAAGACCTTTGGCTCAAATGTTCACTTTTATTTGATGTATGTTGTAGAATGCCAACAGAAAGATGGATCCTTGCATCTACAGAAGGCTTCAGTTGTAGTGAAAGCAATTTTAGAAAGGATGCAGTTTGTAGACAAAAAGCATTTAGTTATCTTCAGGATTGGTGGGTCCCCTGTGGGACGGTTGAGCTAACATAGGCAAATGCGATTTAGCATGAAGTTGTAAGTAACGATAGAATTTTCCAGAACGTAGATATATCTGATATTGGCAGAAAGCTTAAATTCTTGTTAATCTAACTGAACTGTCCAATTTACAGTAGCTATTACAGTGAAGGAATACCAAGCTATTGTTTGAAAAGGGTGCACAGTTTTGAGCAAAGTTATTTAATTAACAAATAAGGCACATTTGGGCAATGGTTCATTAGATCAGTCTGAAACTTTGCACATACACTGCTGACATCTAGTGGCCAACATTTAAATTGCACCTGGGCTGGAATAATACATTATGGCATTTCTCTTCATTTCAAAGATTATGGTACAAAAAATACATGTTTTTTTCTTGTCTTTTACCAGATCTAATGTGTTTATATTTTCCTACATTCCTTTCACATTTCCAGACTTCAGTGTTTCCTTTCAAATGGTACCAAGAAAATGCATATCCTTGCTTCAGGGCCTGAGCTACAGGCAGTTAGATTTGTATATGATATTTTAGGTAAAACCATTTTTTTTTTAAAGGTGCTGATCCTTAAGATATGATTGTTCTTAGCTAGACGAGACTGAGTTGGCCAACTGGCCAAATATTTGAATCAGAAGCTAGCTGCCCTTTCAGGGAATATCTGGGAGTAGTTCTGTCAAATATCACTCAGTTCAGAGTCATCAAGAGTTTAGGTGGAAGACTTATCCACTCAGCTTGAAATGCTGTAAAATAACACTAGTATGAACTAGTAATACCAACATTGTATTAAGATTATCTAGGTTTGAGTGTTGACAATGTCCCTGTGAACATATTTAAAACTTGTGGTGTGTTTCATCTACTTCTAATATTGGTCAGATGTTTGTAATTGTACCTACATTTGTCATCAGTCATTTAGGGTAACTTATGTGTTTCTTTAATTTACTGAAGAGGGGCTGGACAGGTTCTGGAGACCCAATCACTGGACAGGAATCGGGTTTAGAGACTAACCAGGTGTGCTAATTGGTGCAGTGCCCTGGGTACATTCTCTGAAACCCAATCTCCCAGCTTCATTCTTTGCATAAATGAGTATAATTGAGATTTCCCAAATGATTTGATAATTTGGACCTGCTGAGAAATAAAAGGCTGAACTTTGGGCTATTTGGCCCCCTTCATCTTTGCTTCTTGACAATAAACGCTCTGAATGAAAAACATCTGGCCTGATCAAATGGCTCTCACAGAAGTAAATCATGTCAGTGGTTTACTGAAGCTCCCATTTCATCCTAATCTATTTTTAAGCTAATATAAAGAGCCTCTACCTCCCCCAGTCTTTCTTAACGAATGGAGGAACCTATAACTAAACTAATTTGTACAGATTCATTTTTTTATTTGCAAGTTTTCATTTGCCAAATCTGTGCTCGGACACAGTATCCAAAGCACTGCCTCCAAAACGGATCTTTCCTGTGCAAATGCTTCAGCAGGGGGTGGCAGCAATCGCTAAATGACATGCTACCAACAATATTGTAACACAATCCCATTTCAGAAAAGACCTTATGCGCTCTCAATCACCAAGCTTGTTGAACACGCGTGCACTTTTGAAGAGCCCTGTAGGTTGGTTTCGACTTCCCTGCTTGGGGTCTTGTTTAGAGGGACTCCATGTGGTTGGAGCAGATGCTGCTCTGTGTTCCTACTCAGGTTGAAGACCAGTTCTCCTCGGTGCTTTAGCAGCATTGTCTTGGGAGTTGTGTCCTGTTACTCTTCTCAGAGCAGGCCCAGCACACACATACTGTACTCTTTTCGCACATGATTTCCAAATATCTCCAATGGTCGCCCTTTTGTTTTTGTTTTTTTAATATATATTTTAAATTTGTTATGCGCATGTCAATGCACTCACTGTACCAAAGTGTGATGTCTTATGCAACAGGACAGTTAACCTGCGTGGCCTACTAATTATCTATAGGCTGTGTTTCAACTTGTCAATTTCAAATTATTTTCTAACAGTTTGACTTGAAATGTGTTAATGAATTCACATAAGTAGCCCATTTCACTGTTACAATTTGTGTTTGAGGTTTTACTGAGCTAGACAACTTCTCTTAGAGTCCAAGCACTTCCCCAGTATTTCCCCAGATCAAGTATGAAGACATTGCGCATCTCTAGTTAGAACGGCCTCCCGAGTAGCGCAGTGCTTGAGGCATCACTACAGACCCAGGTTCAATTCCAGGCAGTCTCAGCCGGGCCGTGACTGGGAGACCCATTAGGTGGTGCACAATTGGCCCAGCGTTGTTTGGCTAGGGTTTGGCCCGGCCGGATTTTCCTTGTCCAATCGCGCCCTGGCCCATTCTTGTGGCGGACAGGGCGCCTGCAAGATGACACGGTTGCCAGCTTGACAGCGTTTCCCCCTACACATTTGTGCGGCTGGGTCAAGCGAAGTTTGTCAAGAAGCAGTGTGGCTTGGCAGGGTCGTGTTTTGGAGGACGCATGGCTCTCGACCTTCGTCTGTAGGGGAGTTGCAGTGATGGGACAAGACTAACTACTAGTTGGGGAGAAGGGTTAAAAAAATAAATAGGCCAAACTTTCCCCCTGGCACACTTTCTGGCTGGCCCATTAATTGCCTTCATAGTTTTCCTTACAAATAATAATAATTTGGACATGTGCGTTCTTATCATAGTGCCTTATTTTCTGTATATCGTGTTGTCGTTTCTTCTAGCATACTGTTTTGTATGGAGTCTAATGCGTTTCCTGTTTTGTTCACATTTTTCATGTACTGGTGACAAATCATGCATTCCGTTTCTTGAAGAACACATTTTCCCAGTCGGAGAGACTGTTTTATATTTGACATCAAAGTATTTAGCTGCTGTTAGCTAGCTGACACGCATCTCATTTCCAAGCCATATTACATTTCTCCCTTGTGCTCACCAGAGATATGGTACATTTTTAAAGAAGTCTAACTGTGAGGTTGTGAACTTTTAGCTTTTTTTTGTCAGTGAAATCTGCGGCAGGTAGGCTTGTGGTAAGAGCGTTGGGCCAGTAATCAAAAGGTTTTTGGATCAAATCCCTGAGCTGACAATGTAAAAATGTGTTGTCCTGCCCCTGAACAAGGCAGTTAACCCATTGTTCCTAGGTCGTCATTGTAAATAAGAATTTGTTCTTAGCTGACTTACCTAGTTAAATAATGCAAAAAAACAACATTTTGGAATGAGTTTGGCTGTGGATGTGATGTTTGGATGGTGAAGTTTGCGTTTATCTTTAAATTATTTATGTTAAATAAGGTTGAAGACCTTTGTTTTTGCACCGATGGGAAATAATGTTTAGATGCTTTTCAGACTATGCTCTTTAGGCGTTTGTTGCATCATACGTTCAGTTGCTACTGTCCCAATCATGTTTTTGCCGTGGTTCACTGCAGGGACCTCAATTATCACATATATGATCTTACACACCAAAGGGTTAATCGGAGCGCGCTCTGTCGAGGTGGGTGGTTGTGCAGCAGTTAAGTTGCTGCACCTTAAGTGCATTAAGTGTGATGGGTCTGCAAACATATTCACAAAATGGCCTCATTTGAAAGCAATAAAGGCAAGGGGATTTTGCAGACACACACTCAACGAAAAAGAACCTCATTCAATTTTGTGTTGTGATGGTTGAGGTAGAAAGATATTCCATTGGGGATGGGCCTTTGCCTTAATCAGCATGTGTAATGCATCAGTTTGGAGTCATTGAGGAGAGAACAAAAGGGTTACATTTACTCTGGGTGATACCCAACTATTTACTGATTGCTGTAAATGTCAGATATTGGTGTTTTCCAACTTCCATGTCTTCACTGCAACCTTCAACAGTGAGTAGAAATTGATTTGAAAGGAAGTGGGAAATCCAGTCTGATTTGAATGCACCCCCTGTCATGTAAGTAAGCTCCTGTGTTTTTCTCCTTGCAGTTTTTTTTTCTTCACCCCAGCCAGAATCGCTGTCAGATGTTGGCAACTTTTGCATGTTGGGGGAAAGCCTACCTCCAAGTTTAGCTCATCAGATTGTGCATGAAAGGCCACTTCTAGCCCTTTCAAAACTTGTTTGAGGATCTTGGGCTGAATCCCAGATGACACTGATTAGGACACTTAGATGTTCAAAGTTTATCATGCCTAGATAAGCGTTGTCACAGCTGAAATGTGGTGTTGCCTGATAGCGCCATGTAATTGGGTTTTCTTCAAGCAGAAATGGAGGGTCTCTAAGCATGCAAAGGGTTGTGAGTTCTTCAAACTTTTGAAAACTGAGGTCTGTGACGTGAACCTAGTACTCGAGAGTAGGAACGCAGTAATAACCACAAAGGAATGTAAGCATTTTGACCCAACGTTTGCGTACACAATGGGGTCGTGAACACTTAAAGTAGAGCTGTCTTACTGCTCCTTTTAAGCCGGCGTAAACATTTAAATTTTGCTGTAGCCCATCTGTCAGTGTAGCTAGCCCATGTGTTCTAATGCTGGGCAAAGGGTGTTCTTGCCCCTATGGTGGCTGTAGAACCCCTGAGAGTGTGGTGGCGTGTAAATTGGTTTCTCCCGCACTGCACAATTGACCCTGCACAGATGAACAGGGATAAGTCACAGCCACTGTGGTCAGTGGCTGGCTCCATTCTTGTCTCCCGTTTCATGTGGAGGCAGCCGAATTAAAAGATTTGTGGTCGATTTTGGAGCACCCCGAGTGGCCTGGGAGTGCTTTTTTTTTTGCAGATGGGGGGGGGGGGGTTCTCCTTTTGAGGCTTTTGCCAAAGTAAATCGCTTGGTAACTTAAATGTGGTTAGAGCAAGACCCCCACCCCCTTTACTCTGCATGTATGAAGAAAAATATAAATAATCCTTCTGTTCTATTTTAATTTGACTGTGAATTGGGTTTTCCCACAATTTAATCGGGGCCTCAATCCCAAATAAGGACTGCAAGGGGGAAACCTGTTACTGCTGCACTTTTATGGCTCTCCAGGGCCACTCAGTCAGAATCCAATCTTGATAGCCCTAATGAGTTTACTAAAAAGCCTAACAATCATTTAACTGTTTTACTTTCATTTAACCCTGCAGTGGTCTTTTATAGAAATGCATACACCGAGGCAAATACTCACTACAATATTTGTATTACTGCTAACTTTTATTTCCCTCTATCTCTTCCAGGTGCTTGTGAATGACTTCTTCCTGGTGGCTTGCCTGGAGGACTTCATTGAGAATGCCCGTCTGTTCATCTTTGAGACTTTCTGCAGGATCCACCAGTGCATCAGCATCAGGTGAGACCAGTTGGGGAACTGACAGGAAGGACTTTGCAAGAGATCTGTCTTTGCTAGACCGTTGTACGCCATCGCTGTCCAAATGCTAAGATGTGCTTCATGCACTACAGTGGCCAGCTCAGACTAGCTAAAGTACATAGGAAGGTCATGAAAGTCTGTCACCAACCAATGGGCTTACGAAGCAGACCAGCTGCAGGAAGGGGGTGGATATGTGCAGTGAATACAGGAATGCCCCCCCCTATAGATAAGCATTTATTGCCCCTTTCCCCAGTCAAATACACTCGCATCTCCACATACACATTTTAGGGATTAGGCAATGAGAGCTTTAACTGCTTCCTGGTTGTTCAGCTCACTAAACTTTTAAAGACCACCTCTGTGAGAGACCAAACCAGGGACAGGTTTCTCTCGGGGAGAGGTCAGGGTTTAGATGTGCTTTGACGGCTTTGATTTTGCCAGCTGCTGATGCGAGGGAGAGAGGAACAGCGTAGCTCCACTTCTGAGTCGTCTTGAGTCAGACTGGCTAGTGTTCAGAGGGTTCTGAAGTTCTCTTTCTTTCCCAAGCCTAGTTACACCCACTACAATAAATTTACCTTAGACAGTCAGCAAAACAATACATTTAGTCAAAGCTAATTATGGTGAGCATTAGGGGAGGGAAATGGTAATGGTCCACAATTAAGGATTTGGCTGCCCCTTGTGCATCAATTCTAGAAAATAACAAATGTATAGCTATACCGATTAGGTGCATCTTGGGCCCAGTCTACCATTTAGTTCTCATCTTACTGTGGACTTCGCTCACTCTTCACTCTAGACTGATATACTACTTTAGTTTTACCTCACAGCTTTTAGTGTACACTGAACATTTGTACTTGTGGAAATGCATTTAGCAAGACATAGTTACTGTACTAAGGCAAAAATGGTTATACTACAACTTTGAATGGAATATTTAGAATATGCTGTCATGGACATTGAATGGAAAGGGTGAATGAATTATAACTTTTGACAGAGAAATTATTGCACTGCCTGTTACACAGAGCTGTGGAGGTCTGTAGTCAAGGTTGAACCATGGAACACGATAGGGCTCTGTCGAAATCTCCAGTTGCAGATTGTCTGGAATTGATTAGGAGTCCCGGCTCTTTTTTTTGGCAGACTTGCTGCAATTGGATACATTTACTTGTTAAAGACCACAAAGGTTAGTGGTAACAGTAGGAAGTAGAATTGTGATGTTTCTAAATTTTTGTCCTGTGTTTGTACGTCTCTTGTGAGCTGAGATTGTAAAGGAAAGGTTAAACAGAGCGGTCCTCGGCAGTGTCAGGGATTTCCGTGTTTATTTAAAGCCGTTGAGATGACGATGGACAGAACACGTAGTTTATTTTTTGACAAACGCTCAAATTCCATGTCATTAGTCTGCTACCCAGAAGCCCTCTGCATCCAAGCATGGACTCAAATGAATCTGATCCCCGTTTTTAATGAGGACATTTTTACAGCTGTTGGCTATGAACGTTTCACAGATATTTAGCTTGCTTTTTTTGCCCACAACTTGGGACGAAAGTAGACTAGAAGTGCGGGTAATTGAGTTACTTTATGCAGAAAGGCTCATGTAAAAAAAGGAAGCTGTGAAAATGTGACCCCACGACTTGAGGTTTTGCTCCATAATTGCGTCCACATATCCTCTTGTCTAGACTTGGGTATGTTTTTACAATTTTCATTTAATTTTCTGGATTCACAAACTTAAATATTACCATATTTGACTTTCTTTGAATGTTGATAGCCAGTCATATTTCTAACATTGACCTCCGATGGTACACGGTCCAGTGACTTTGTCAGTACGTACATAGGACCGAGCCGGTCAGCCGACACTGAAATGTGGCACATAGAAAGGTAGTGGACATCTTTTCCCATCACTCAAAATGTTTTCCTAACACTTAAGTTCTCTGATGTTGGAATAGTATTGTTGTGTACTTGCATGTAAAATGGAATATCTTTCCACTACACAATAGTCATTAGAAAAACCACGCGGTCATTTTCCGTTTTCCCGAACAATCTATTTTACACCAAGAAGCCGAAAGCGGGAGTCGTTCCAAATGGCTTGGAATCTCTTAATGCTATCATATGGTAGTGTTTAACAATGCATTCGTCTGAGCCCAGCCAGTTTTAGAAGTGCCCCCTTCTTATGGGAGTTTTCCCTCTAACAGTCATCCTGACCTCCCTCCCTGAGTGTGAGGGTGGTTGAGAGACTCACAGGAGTTGTCCCCCCCCCCTCCAGCCTGAAATTGAGTGCTGAGAAGCCAGAAAGTAAGTGGTTGAAACGAAAGCCCCCCCCCCCCCTCAAGGGACAGGGCTATGGCTGTGTAAAACAAAACCAGTGAAGGTGTTCTAGTTGGCCAAGGGATATGTCAATAGTTTTGTTTTTAGGTCTAGCACCCCCCCACATTTTCTGAAGTCCTAGGTTAAAAGTTGAGACCTGGTCTATAAGGGAGATTGAACCAGAGTCTTTTGTAAAATATGATACATGAATGCGCTTCCACAGGAAAGCATTGCCAGATTTCCCGTAATGAATTGGAGTAGGATGTTATCACCGAAGTCGCCCTGGCTGCATGCAGGGGCTGCCCTGGGACTTTTGGGGCACTGTGTTTTACTGTGGTATGGTGGGGAGATCACATTCTGCAGGGGGTTAGGGCTGAGGTGAACTCGCCGTGAGGAAACTGGGTCATGTTTGTTTTGATCTCTGATCTGAGTCTGGTTTGACTGACATGTGCCCTCCATTTGATGGAATCACCAAACAATCACACTCTGCGTACCCCTCTGCGGCAGTCACACATCTCTTGGGTTACATTTGGAAACTGAACCGTGTTTATAGACCTACACCAGTCATTTTGCCCAAACTGGTGCGACCTGTCTCATTTTAGTGTTGATTGTGTCACTCATGGATGGCAGACACATGTAATCCATCATGACCTAAACTCACGTGAGTGGACAACTGACCCCCCCCCCCCTCATGCTTGTCAGGTAATTCATAATGAGCCGTAAGTGCAATTTTGTTTTCCGTAGCATTTTGCCGTAATTTAGTCATTTGGGTGTGAGTGACAGGTTGGTCGTACCCCTTTCCACTCCTCCAGCCCGTGGGGATTCAACGTTAATCAATTCTTAACTGGTGTTTTTCTCTTCTGGTATCCACCTACAACACTGTGCTGTGGTGAAAGTGGTGATGGATCATCATGCTCTTGTTACTTGGAATCCCCCGAGGCACTGCCTCTTTATGCTGAGGTAATGCTATTTATTATTTGTTTTTGTTTTTTGGTGGTGGGGGTTTAGCCCCTTCCAGACACTGATGTAATTTCAACCCCCTCTGTACGTAGTTTTGCTGCTACTTTCAAAAACGATGCCAAGCTGGGTCAGAGCAGCGAGAATGTGTTTTTGCTGTCGGGCCTTGAGGTAAGGCAAACATTATCCCAAATGAGGTTATTTCCAAATGGGAATTTACGAGAGAGAAAGTCTTAAAGAAGTCAGCGTTTGGGAAGTGACTGAAACGGTCCTGCTGGTATTGGCAAGAGGTGGTTTGGGGTGGCCAGGGTCTGGCATACTCGCAGGTCTGTCTCTCCAATCTCCGTGGGGGAGAAGAAACTTGATTAATGGAGTAGGAAATTGTAATGAGTGGGGTGCACTTTTCATACAGTCGTCATAACCCCACGGTCCACACGCACACTAGTATCTGTTGTTGAACGCGTGTAATAATGAGGTTCGTTCAAAGGTGTGTGTTAGTTGACTGGGCTGTGGGATGAGAAGGAACTAGCTATACTACTTGTGGAAGAGATGGGTATATTTATAGGCCCCTACTATGAAATGGAGGACCAGCAGGAAATGTGGGGCAGGCTGGACGGAGTGGGTCTAGATGTTGGTAGTAGTACCAAGGGAGTTTAGTTCTTTTCAAAACCGCAATGGAGGCCTGCTGCACTGGAAAAGGCTTTGGATCAAAGGTGGCCAGGCGCCCACCACCTCCCTCTCTCCCTCTGTGACACATCCATGTCCCACCCCTCTATCAAAGAGCTCCACGTCAGTAACCTGGCTTTCATTTGGGGACAGTAGCAGGTCCCGCTCTGTCACGGCAGGATCTGGGCCCGGTGGGATGAACCTAAGTGTGTCCAGGAGAGGACATCAAAGAGTAAAGTGGCTGGCTAGGGAGAGAAAACGGGATTCCCACATACTCCTCTAATTGCGTTAGCCAGGGGAGTCATGAAATCTTCTGTTCTAGTTCATGTTAGATCATTTGCATGTTCTGGATCTGGTTTCTTTGGTTTCTGGTTTCTTTGACATGTCATTTGTATTTTACTTTATTGGCCTTTTTAGCCGAAGAATGTGTATGACTTGGTAATGTATTAGCATTGTCCTGTTAACTTTCTTACAGTCAATGCAGCCCATTCATCATATTTAGTAGTGTAGCAAATGTTGAGGTACGGCATCAGACCTCCACTGAAAAGGATTGTCATATATGCAAAGTGTACCAAACATTAGGAACACCTTCATAATATATGCTTGCACTCCCCTTTGCCCTTCAGAACAGCCTCAATTCATCAGGGCATGGAGTCCACTAGGTGTCAAGTGTTCCACAGGGATGCTGGCCCATGTTGACTCTGTTTCCCACAGTTGGTTGGATTTCCTTTTGGATGGTGGACATGTCTTGATGTTCACGGGAAACTGTTGAGCGTGAAACCCAGCAGCGTTGCAGTACGTGACGTACTTAATCCGGTGCGCCTGCTACCATTTTTTAAATTTTTATATAGAATAATATTTAACACGTCTCAATCTACACTGAGTTGAAGTGGATTTAACAAGTGTCTTCAATAAGAGATCATAGCTTTCACCTGGTCAGCCTGACAATGAAAGAGCATGTTATGTACACCATCGTCTTGGCTTTTTTGATGTCTTATCTGCTGTCTGCTTCAGTTTGTAGGAGGCTATACCCAACTTTGGCCCCTGGGCAAAAATGGGCCCCAGAAGGGTCCCCCAAAGGGTCTCATATTGTCCAGAAATGACCTCATTTGACAGAGGGGTACACCTTCCCACACCCCAGTTGCTTTGTGTGTGTGTGTGTGTGTGTGTGAACTATATAGACAACACTCGGCCACATTTTTCTTTAAACAATTAGCAACTTCACATCTGTACTGCCTATTTAATCGGAAAACACGTGTGTATTGTTCCACTCGCCTTCTAAAAATCCTGTTTCTCCTCTGCTCCTCCTCAGCATGCTGGCAGACAAGCTGAACATGACTCCCGAGGAGGCGGAGAGATGGATTGTCAACCTTATCCGCAACGCCAGGCTGGATGCCAAGATAGACTCCAAACTGGTAAGACTGACGCCCTGTCTGTCTGCCTCGACAATCAATGACCTCTGCTCCCACGCAATTGATTAGTCAGTTGTGTTTTTTTTTTGTGTTTTTTTATACTCCTTTTGTAATCGGGGAGCTTATTCTTCGGTGTTCCTCTAGATGCAATATAAGTGCATAACTGTAGAATGACTAAGACAAGAATAACAAGGCATGGGATGGGCCATTATCATAATAGGAGGGTATACAACACAGTACGAAGTAAGCAACCACAGTACCTTACCCTTTAAGTCCTTGTTCTCCTCTGTACAGCTCCACATTGGGTCTTGCCTGTTTTGGCGTACCCATCACGGCACCGAGTTCTCTGTAATCAGCAAATCATACCCTAGCCACCCTGCCTGGAATGACATAGAATTACCTAGATGTGCACTGAAATTTACATAAATGTGTCCTGAGAGGCTGGCGGTTGGCGTGTCTGTGAGACCAGATGTGATTGGCTCTCCCCGCTGTGTGATTAGGCTTAACTGTGCGCCCCTTGCCCTGTCTTGTTCTTATCCAGGGTCACGTGGTGATGGGGAACAACGCTGTGTCGCCGTACCAGCAGGTGATTGAGAAGACAAAGAGCCTGTCCTTCAGGAGCCAGATGCTGGCCATGAACATCGAGAAGAAGATGGCCCACGCCAGCAGGAACGAGGTAAGCGAGTTGTCACCACTACCCACCCTCCCATCCCTTGTCAAAGACTAGACTACCTATTTCCTTTTCCGACTGACTGTCTCTTACGTGGGTGAACAGTTCAAAGCCCTCTCGAAATGATCAGCTCAGAGAGAACAGGGCTCGAAGAATGTCGACGAACCAGCTTCAACAAATTGCTCCACTTGACATGGAATCAGCCAGTAAGAGCAGGTTTTAACGGAGCTAGCAGGCACTTTCATCATCCCATAGATCTTTATAGGCCTAATGACAAGGTAGATGTCAATGCCGCCGTAAAACAGGGCCTGTGCACTGTGACTCAGCTACCACTGCGCAAATAAGGTTGATTCTCACACTAGCCTCAAACTACGGAGTTCCCTGCACTTAGTACAGGTCCCCACAGAGGTTTGGCTTGGGGTCCAAATTTTGGTCTGTTTTGATCTTGACCATGTATGAGTGGTATATAAGACTAATCCACGAAGGTAATCCTTAATGATCACACACATCCCTGAGCCCCACCCTCTCCCCATGCCAGCAGTACTCCTTGAAGTTAGGGAGAGAAGGACATGTCTGTAAAAACCTAAATCAAACGGATTCTTAAACTTTCAAAAGAGTCAGCCCACCGCCTCCAGGACCCCCTCAGATTAGTTATTATAAACGCATGTCTAATCACAACGGGGCTAAGTGTGCTTTTAAATGTCCCCTTTTAACTGTCCAGTTCTGAGTATGTATCTTTTGATGTTTTCAGTTTCCACCTCTCTCTTGTTTGAATATCTGCAGGAAGAGAGCTGCTATAACTCTGTTTAGTAAAAGCAGAGACCATCGTTAAGGAATTTCTCTAATTAGATAAGAGGCTGCAAACAAGTGTCATTACATCCTCAGGGCTACAAATTACTTCTAATACATTTACTGCCTGCCATCTGGGTGGGCTGTTGGGGGTCTGTTACGCATGCCTATACACACGGGCGGACACACACTTGCTCACATTTGATGTCAACTTCTAGTGTTCGACTACATACACTCATGGGGATTTCTGTTTCTAATTCATCACAGAAATAAAATACTGTATGTCTGGTAGTCTAACCTCTCCTCCCTTTTTTCTCCCCCAGACACCCAACTGGGCAGGTCAAGAGACTGGCTTTTAGCAAGACACCACCGATAATATTTTTATTCCTGTTCCTACACAGCATTCCCATCTAGCAACAACATCCTGTTTTTTCTGCTTGTCTCTCAAGGAGCAGAGGATTTTTTTATTTATTTTTTTGCTCTTGGTTCAAGTCATCAGTGATTCAATAAAACAGATGTGCAAAAACCATTTTCACCAATGATCACTTTATTTCTGGACATTAGATGGTGGTTGAGGCTTAAGTGGTTAGACTTTTTTTGCATTGGTAATACTTGGAAGTTTTAATGTGTGAATTAAGTCACTGAGTGGGACAGTTAATACTGTTTTAGGTGATGCGGCTCATGTATGCACTGTAATGATGAATGAGTGTTTAGGCTATTGGGTTTCATGGTGTTTTAGTGGCCCGGTTCACCATGGCAGTCACACAGCAGGGGAAGTGGGAGGAGGGGGGGCAGACAGAGGTGATGTACAGTTAATAGTGGTCATATTCTCTGCCAGTCATCTTTCCCTCCGAGGACATGAGGAACTCGTAAACCTCCATTAGCCAGACTAATCAGTTTAATGTGCCTCTTGCGCCCCCCCCCTTCTCTCACCAACTCTTACTTCAGCTTCTGTCTTTCTCATGTAACTTTCTTTCCCTTTACCTCTCAACTTGACCTTGTTCTAAAATTGGAGATGGTTTCAGGTAGGTGACTACTCTTGTGAGTGACTAGTGGTGCTTTGGTAGACAAACTTTCATGGACTGCTACATCTCTGGGGAGCAAAGAGGTGCTTTCAGCTTCCATTGGCACTCAGGGCTCGGAGCCAGACGATTCAAACACTGACGTCACCTTGGACCAGGCCAGCGGGGAGGATAAAGTGATTGGTTTGCCGGTCCTTTGCCATGACGCATCATGAAAATAAAAGTTCTCCTAGCCCTTAATTATCATTCACCTTTCCAGTGCACTCTCCTGTATTGTTTTAGTAGGATGTCCAGACCAATACCAGACTTGCAGCAAACAGCCCTTTGACCACAATGTCTGTCACTGCACTCGAATAAAGAAATAAACAGTCAGGCAAAAGGTCACTATCGGTTTTGGCTGGGAAACTTCCATGGTTCTGTTTTTACATATTGTCCAAGGTTTTCCCCCCACAAAAGGTTTGCAAGCGGTCCCAGTGATGAAATGGAAGACTTACATTGTCCTTTTTATTGCTTGAGGTTAGAACGCTTGTCTTGTAGAAAACCAATGTGACAAAATGTGTAAAAATGTCATGGAAGGTCTCCGGTTTTCTCTGGAATGGTTTTCCTATATGATGTTGCTCCTCTTTCCATTATCTACAATCATTTTTAATCATGCTCTGTTCCATAGCTATATTTGAATGTTTTCACTACAAAGCCTATGGTAGTAATTTTAACATTCATTACAAAAATATTTTTTTATATAGTGATTCCCCCCCCCCCCCCGTTTTCTTTTTGGCAAGTCGGACTGAATTGACCTCTGGCTTTTCAAAAAGAAAACATCCGAGGTTTAGATGTGTGCTTTATATACAAGAACTACGTTTGGAGCGTACCATATGCATTACACCAATCTGTAACCACTGGGCCTCGGACATTTCCTAAAACTCTACCTCCTGTTTATTTTGAGTAGAATATTGCTTCCCAATTGGGGGCAGACAGTTGTGTTCTGATAAGTGCCTGACACACACTAATTTCCTAAAATAAATAAAAGATTAAGTGCCACACCTAGTGGTCAAAGGGGGTACAGCATCTACGGCCCATTTCTATCAGAACTGGAGGTGAATGCTATGATGGACCTAGGTGGGTATCAGGAAATCTCAAGTAGGGCCTAACCTGGGGTTTTTGTGGTCTTTTTTTCAGGACCGGTAGACCTATTCTCTGGTCATCACTTTTGACTTTTCAGTTTTGAGGTCATGCAAGTATGTCTAGTTTTGTGTCGGTTGATTAGGTAGATTGTTTAACTGTTAAAGTTACCAACTTTATATCACATCCATTAGTGGGAGTAAATAGTTGTACAATCACATTACATTATCCTAGAGTAAGGCCTTTGCATCTTTGAAGTTGCATGCATTCTTGTTCCTTGAGAGCAAATTACAAGAATGATGGCAACCTTGATGTTGATGGTTATGATCATTGTCTTACCAATTTATCCATTTACATTCGACCAAAGCCATGCAACTATATGCTTTCTTTGAAATCCTAAAATGAAAATAACTTGCAGTGCAATTCACTAGCTTTTCGAGACATGAATAGGCCTATTTGTCATGTAGTGGAAATAACAGTTGAACCATGCAGGTACTTGCAAGACCACGTCTCTGGTCAAATGTGAATAATTTGGACGACCAAACAATCTCCGTTTCCAAACCCCATAGAAAACTTCTTCTTTTTTTAAACGTAAAGTAGCGTATTATTTGTTTTTAGCATTTGGAATTTGAGAGAGTCTTTCGGTCATTCAACGTCCAAACTAGGGGTTGATAGCCTTCAACAATACCCCACTCTAACGTCACGGGTTGTGCGTAATTTCACGCGAGAATCAAAACGGCTGCGATTGAGTTGATTCATGCACTAGGACCCTGAGGGAGCCTCGGTGTAGCGTGAGGACCTAGGCTGCTAAATAGCATGTGTCATCTTCATTATCTAAAATAATAAGAAAAAACACTTCACTCTGGTCAAGGGGCTTCTAATTCTGAGCAGCCCCAAAGATCTTGACATCTCCACGTGACAGGAGCAGCTATATGAGAAAGCAGCCCAAGCATCAGGACCAGTCGTAACCTACCACTTCACCATCTGCTCGAAGCGCAAATGCAGACAATCTAGAGGAGAATCTCCTGGCTTCACATCCTTTGCTTTTAAAAACCCCAACGATAAACGGGACGTCCGAATGGTGTAGACAAGTTGGAGTGAAAAAGGACACGCTCTCCGCGGGGAAATAGGTATTACCGGAATAAAACTCGCGTGCGTCTCAAGGAGAAGGGAGATCACTCGGACCTCTGTTCTCTTCAGAATAACTTTTCATACAAGAGGTGATGCTGTATGCTCCAGACCCGCTATGGCTTTCTGAAGTGGATTTAGACTGTCACATATGCAGGTATGTTTCATATTGTGTTCACTGTTAAACACAGCTTCTTGCGCTCATTATATTGGAAGGTTATTGCTTGTTTTTAGAGGCGTTAGAATTCATTTCATGCCAAGCTCTTTTTTTTGTCGAAAATGGAGTAAATTAACACGTGTGCCAGGAAAAAATGTTTCATTGTTGCAGTGTATTTAAATACAGTAGGCTTAGCCTCCTAAACTCTTTAGATCAAGTATTTTTCCCATGTTTTGATAGATGTGGATATCGTCACATGTGTTATCACAATAACCCATATCTTTTTTTTTACAGCACGCAAAGGGACACTTGTGAATGAAGGAACGGTGATCTTCATAAAATGATATTATCCCGCGGTGAGATACTATGTTGTCGCTGCTCGTTTAATGTGTGACAAATTGGAATCATTCAAGAAACTGGAGGAAGCGAACCAGATAATTCATCCCAAACACCATTGGCACTTCTTATTCGAGTCGGAACACCAGCCGTCCAGATGCAGTTTCGACTTTTCTCATTGACTTTAATCGTGTTGAACTGTATGGAGTACAGCAACTGTCAAACGCAGTCAAATCGCTGGAGGAGGAACAAAAGAGGTACGTGAAAAAAATCGTGCATCAATGACAATGTGACAGTTGAAAGCGAGAAGTTTTGGATAGTTTCTGAGACAGCAACATTAGAAAAAGAAAAATCGACATGGTCGGAAAGATAATATTGAACATTCTGAGACCAAGAGTTTAATCAACATTTGTTGCCATTGTATATCCGGTTCTGCTTATGATGATGTCATCATCACCATGATTAAATAATTACCGTGCCAATGTTTTCAAACAAAACTCGTTGGGACGTCTCCTACACACTGACACTATAATCGCCCTGAGAACGGTATACTGATCAGTGACCGTCCAGCATCCTGTAGACTAGGGCTAGGCTATTTGAGGTGATGCATATCTGGTAAATGCGCTCGTGAGTTCCTGGATTCTGCTATTATCACCCGACTGCCGGTATAAGATTAAAAGCGCAGTGAAAAAATGTATTCGATCCAGCTAATATATCCATCCCGCCAAAAACGAAAAGTCCCACAGCGATGTAAAGCAGTAGCCGAGTCTGTCCAGACTGTGGGTATGTTTTACGAGGCAACTGTTCGGAACTTCGTGAGTTCAACGTGGAAACTATTTTTCTAAATTGGAACATTTTTGAGACTTCACCACTCAGAGACATTGTTATTTGTATTACTAGATTACAGGTCATTCATGAAGCTCAGTTTTGGGAACATTTTGGCAAATGCGCAAAATGTGCGTATTGGACACATAACCGTCATGGTTTGCCAACCATAAAATGCCTGATAAGATTTGTGATATTATCTGCTTCATATTTCTTACATAGTTGCTGTTGGTGAGTTGTTTGGTCAAATAGCCTAGTTTACCCCAAATTGCTTCGGGCTCTTACCTGTCCGACTGTCCGTGCCAACAAAGAAAGGTCTGTGTCTTTAATTAAATGTGGTACTGCTTAGTAGGCTACAGCGACGAGACGGTAAAACGCTGGTAGTGCGGCTCTGTCTATCTATTGTGGAGCGCAGCGGCTTAGGGGTGCGTATTGTGGGAGTTTTAATGAATAGATGCGGAACTCCCTTCCCTTGTCATATGAATTCGACCTCTCCAACCTCCTAAGCTGGTTTTAATTGATCTTATAACCGCAGTTATCTTTGAACAGTTGGTACATGCATAACAATCGCTTCTGTGAATTTAGCCCATTGGTAAAAACAGCAATGTGGAATAAATGAGCAGACTGTGACCATCAGTGAGTCTGCTGTTAGCAGCACCCCTCTGGATCTGTGACATAAGCAAGGTCCTTACTCCGTTGGTGGAAAGGGAGAGAGGGAACACTGCTTAATCTGAAGTGCATGTGCTATTCCTTATTGATCCCATGGTAGCCTGGTTATAGCACCAATACCCTAAACAGAACATGTTAGGTCTATACAGTGTGGTGTGGAGTACAGTAGGATGGTCCTCTTCTCAATGCAAGACAATGTAAGGCAATCACAGATTGAATCATATGCAAGGCATGCCAGGGGGAACCTCCACTCCTGGCTGCAAGCCTTACACTGCCCATCTGCAAATAATCAAGCAATCACTGTGGGGTACTTGCACAGACACACTTTTCTCTGCTCCTCTATTTTTCTCTTAGGATTGGGGTCATCTCAGATGCGCCGTAATATAATGTTCTTAAATGGGACCAAACATTTTGGCACAGAGTGGAACTGGTTAAGTTTGAGATGTTATAGGGAGAGAGGCAAATTGATAATGGCATAGATGTGTGTGTTTGTCTGTGTTTCTGTGTTTGCTGTTGATAGAAGTGGTTGAAATGCTTTTGGCTAACAGGCTAGAGAGGTATAACCCTTGCGTGCGTGTGTGTGTGTGTGTGTCTGAGAGATAGAGAGAGGGAGGGGTGGAGGCTGGAGGTGGGGATGAGAGCAAAATGTTAACTCTTACATTTGACCCTCTGACTGGATGCCCCAGCCCTCAGCAATGTATGGCTTTTGTACAGATTGTTTTTTGATGGATGGTGGAGGATTGGTTCCTGTTGTTTTGGATTGGAATGGTCCAACTGAGGCCAAAAGCGACATTTAGCAGACACTGGCAGGCAGCCAGGCTTTAGGTTTTCACTTCCTTCCTTTATTTTGTTATGGTTATTGAGAGAAGAATGTGAGAGAGAGATCACTGTTCAATATACTCTGAGAGGGCTGAATATTTGTGCCTTGCCCTCAAGGTTCACCATGACAGCTCTGGAACGCAGCAGTAACGTAGTGAGGTTTCCAAATCAGTCTGGAGTGTTGAGTCCCAGACACATTTTAAAAACGGAATATGGAATTGGTCACGTTAAGCTCCCCAGGCATATATATTTTTATGCGTAAAGAAAAATATCCCGTGTGTGGAGGAACAAATGTCTTTACCTTTCAGGCTGAAATAAATTCAAATAAATTGGCTGAATTAAGTAGTAGAGCCTTTGCCGTTGACATACAGTATGTAATTGGATTAGCTTGGGAAGTGTGTGGGATGGAGATGGGTGTATAGTAAGAGGATGCAAGAGTGAGAAGCAGGGCTGTTCTAGTCAGCAACAGTTTGTGTTCAAAGGCAAACTGTGAGTCAGGCTCAGGCTAAATGAAGGGAATCTGTGGTGTAAATGGTTTGATCATGTCTTGCAAGCAGCTCGCATAATCTACTATATGACTCAATCCTCTGTTACACTGTAGTTGTTGTTTTTTCTCTTCATATAAAACCAATGATTTACACCTCCTTACTCCCACACTCCGCCCACTAAAAAAGAGGCAATCATGCCAAGATATCATTGCTCGACTCAAGGATATTGGTTTTCATTTTTATTCTCTGGCTAATGATGCCACCTGCTGACTACATAAAAACAGACTCAAGTACCAATGTTGCCTGGAGGAAGAGATGCACCATGGGTCAGGGGAGTTTGTAAATCCACTCCTAGGACATGGCTATAGTAGTGAAAGACTGTACAGCACTGAATACAAAATGTACCCTTAGTGTGTTCTGTAATCACTCCAAGGTGAATTTAGATTTTGTAGGTCAGCTGTTTCAAAAGACCATAGAAATGATACGGTTTTGAATGTCCCCACAATCTTTTCTTTTTTTTACAGTAATAAAAGAATCCGAATCAGATTCGTTCAAATAATAATCTTCAGCTATTTTTCCAACGTTGCCTGAGGAAGAGTCTAGTAGTCAAAGTGCGTTTTCCAGTTGTGTGTCCAGTTGTGATGTACTATGCTGACTGCTCTGTAGTATTTTGCAAGTGCATTCTGTTAATAGTTTACTAAAGTTATTTGCAACGTACTGGCCGCCTACTCTTCTTCTTTCTCAAAATGATATGAAACAGATTTTGAGATGAAGATACTCAAAGATGTACTCCAGGATCTTAAGCAGAACAAATTCGTAATGTATCATTCATACCAATTGCAAAAAAAATAAAAATATTATAATAATATTTCCAGGGCATAACTGGTTCGAATCCCCAAGTCGACTAGGTGAAAATCTGTCGATGTGCCCTTAAGCAAGGCACTTAATTGCTCCTGTAAATCGCTCTGGATTTAGCATTTGCTAAATGACTAAAATGAGAATGAAAAATTTACATCATTTGATGACATAGTACACAGAAAACGGCACTACTTTCAAAACTACTGGCTGAAATTATACAAAACTTGAGATTGCATCTCTAAGTAACTTTGTAACCACTAAGTGATAATAAATTATCTCGATTGTGTCAAAGTCTACTTGAATATGGAGTTTGGGCTTATTTGAGGAAACGGACTAAATTGATGTGAGATAAGATGAAACACAGTGATGATGCATCTGATGGAAAAAGTTATGTAGAACATCCCGGAATCAGATGTGTTAGTATGGTACCTGCTGAAGTTGTATTCACTAGTCACCAAGCATCAGATGTGTTAGTACGGTACCTGCTGAAGTTGTATTCACTAGTCACCAAGCATCAGATGTGTTAGTACGGTACCTGCTGAAGTTGTATTCACTCGTCACCAAGCATCAGATGTGTTAGTACGGTACCTGCTGAAGTTGTATTCACTAGTCACCAAGCATCAGATGTGTTAGTATGGTACCTGCTGAAGTTGTATTCACTCGTCACCAAGCATCAGATGTGTTAGTACGGTACCTGCTGAAGTTGTATTCACTAGTCACCAAGCATCAGATGTGTTAGTACGGTACCTGCTGAAGTTGTATTCACTAGTCACCAAGCATCAGATGTGTTAGTACGGTACCTGCTGAAGTTGTATTCACTAGTCACCAAGCATCAGATGTGTTAGTACGGTACCTGCTGAAGTTGTATTCACTAGTCACCAAGCATCAGATGTGTTAGTATGGTACCTGCTGAAGTTGTATTCACTAGTCACCAAGCATCAGATGTGTTAGTACGGTACCTGCTGAAGTTGTATTCACTAGTCACCAAGCATCAGATGTGTTAGTACGGTACCTGCTGAAGTTGTATTCACTCGTCACCAAGCATCAGATGTGTTAGTACGGTACCTGCTGAAGTTGTATTCACTGCGTCACCAAGCATCAGATGTGTTAGTATGGTACCTGCTGAAGTTGTATTCACTAGTCACCAAGCATCAGATGTGTTAGTATGGTACCTGCTGAAGTTGTATTCACTAGTCACCAAGCATCAGATGTGTTAGTACGGTACCTGCTGAAGTTGTATTCACTAGTCACCAAGCATCAGATGTGTTAGTACGGTACCTGCTGAAGTTGTATTCACTAGTCACCAAGCATCAGATGTGTTAGTATGGTACCTGCTGAAGTTGTATTCACTAGTCACCAAGCATCAGATGTGTTAGTATGGTACCTGCTGAAGTTGTATTCACTAGTCACCAAGCATCAGATGTGTTAGTACGGTACCTGCTGAAGTTGTATTCACTAGTCACCAAGCATCAGATGTGTTAGTACGGTACCTGCTGAAGTTGTATTCACTAGTCACCAAGCATCAGATGTGTTAGTACGGTACCTGCTGAAGTTGTATTCACTAGTCACATCAGAGCATCAGATGTGTCACCAAGCATCAGATGTGTTAGTATGGTACCTGCTGAAGTTGTATTCACTAGTCAGCAAGCATCAGATGTGTTAGTACGGTACCTGCTGAAGTTGTATTCACTAGTCACCAAGCATCAGATGTGTTAGTACGGTACCTGCTGAAGTTGTATTCACTCGTCACCAAGCATCAGATGTGTTAGTACGGTACCTGCTGAAGTTGTATTCACTCGTCACCAAGCATCAGATGTGTTAGTACGGTACCTGCTGAAGTTGTATTCACTCGTCACCAAGCATCAGATGTGTTAGTACGGTACCTGCTGAAGTTGTATTCACTAGTCACCAAGCATCAGATGTGTTAGTACGGTACCTGCTGAAGTTGTATTCACTCGTCACCAAGCATCAGATGTGTTAGTACGGTACCTGCTGAAGTTGTATTCACTAGTGACCAAGCATCAGATGTGTTAGTACGGTACCTGCTGAAGTTGTATTCACTAGTCACCAAGCATCAGATGTGTTAGTACGGTACCTGCTGAAGTTGTATTCACTAGTCACCAAGCATCAGATGTGTTAGTACGGTACCTGTTGAAGTTGTATTCGCTAGTCACCAAGCATCAGATGTGTTAGTACGGTACCTGCTGAAGTTGTATTCACTAGTCACCAAGCATCAGATGTGTTAGTACGGTACCTGCTGAAGTTGTATTCACTAGTCACCAAGCATCAGATGTGTTAGTACGGTACCTGCTGAAGTTGTATTCACTCGTCACCAAGCATCAGATGTGTTAGTACGGTACCTGCTGAAGTTGTATTCACTAGTCAGCAAGCATCAGATGTGTTAGTACGGTACCTGCTGAAGTTGTATTCACTAGTCACCAAGCATCAGATGTGTTAGTATGGTACCTGCTGAAGTTGTATTCACTAGTCACCAAGCATCAGATGTGTTAGTACGGTACCTGCTGAAGTTGTATTCACTAGTCACCAAGCATCAGATGTGTTAGTATGGGACCTGCTGAAGTTGTATTCACTAGTCACCAAGCATCAGATGTGTTAGTACGGTACCTGCTGAAGTTGTATTCACTAGTCACCAAGCATCAGATGTGTTAGTACGGTACCTGCTGAAGTTGTATTCACTAGTCACCAAGCATCAGATGTGTTAGTACGGTACCTGCTGAAGTTGTATTCACTAGTCACCAAGCATCAGATGTGTTAGTACGGTACCTGCTGAAGTTGTATTCACTAGTCACCAAGCATCAAATGTGTTAGTATGGGACCTGCTGAAGTTGTATTCACTAGTCACCAAGCATCAGATGTGTTAGTACGGTACCTGCTGAAGTTGTATTCACTAGTCACCAAGCATCAGATGTGTTAGTACGGTACCTGCTGAAGTTGTATTCACTAGTCACCAAGCATCAGATGTGTTAGTACGGTACCTGCTGAAGTTGTATTCACTCGTCACCAAGCATCAGATGTGTTAGTACGGTACCTGTTGAAGTTGTATTCGCTAGTCACCAAGCATCAGATGTGTTAGTACGGTACCTGCTGAAGTTGTATTCGCTAGTCACCAAGCATCAGATGTGTTAGTACGGTACCTGCTGAAGTTGTATTCACTAGTCACCAAGCATCAGATGTGTTAGTACGGTACCTGCTGAAGTTGTATTCACTCGTCACCAAGCATCAGATGTGTTAGTACGGTACCTGCTGAAGTTGTATTCACTAGTCAGCAAGCATCAGATGTGTTAGTACGGTACCTGCTGAAGTTGTATTCACTCGTCACCAAGCATCAGATGTGTTAGTACGGTACCTGCTGAAGTTGTATTCAATAGTCACCAAGCATCAGATGTGTTAGTACGGTACCTGCTGAAGTTGTATTCACTAGTCACCAAGCATCAGATGTGTTAGTACGGTACCTGCTGAAGTTGTATTCACTAGTCACCAAGCATCAGATGTGTTAGTACGGTACCTGCTGAAGTTGTATTCATTAGTCACCAAGCAGAAGCAAACAAACTGAAACAGCGAGGGACTACCAATAAGAGACACTCATTTTTGTTTCCCTGTTTCCTGTTGCTTGTAGTATGAACACACACATTCAAAGGGGGAGGACAGTCAAGAGCACCTCTTTGACATGGCAGTACAGTGTGGGTAATACTTAGAAGGATATGCCTTACATTTACGTTTTAGTCATTTAGCAGACACTCATTCAGAGCTACTTACAGGAGCAATTAGGGTTAAGTGCCTTGCTCAAGGGCACATCAGCAGATTTTTCACCAAGCCGGGTACTGGCCCAACGCTCTTAATCGCTAGACTACCTGCCATCCTGAAAGCACTCAGACCGCACTTGCTAATACTCAGAATTTTCCGTGAGAGAAATGGATACAAATAGCATGACTGTAAGTCGATTTGGGTAAAAGCGTCTGCTAAACGGCATATATTATTATATATTAATAGTTTATGACTGTCTATTAAATAGCTTATTGTCCCTCTTATTGTTTGGTGGACATGAAGCCATTTTAAACTGACTGTGAGTGAGTGAGAGAGATGTGAAGGAGTGAGTCAGAAGGTCTGTAATTTAAGTTGGAGATGATTTGGAGAGAATTAATGTGTGTTTGAGTGATTACCCCCCCCCCCCCCAGTGAATGCTCCACAGGGCCTCTCTTAAAGCAGCTTTGCCACTCTGCCTTTGGAAAAAGTGAAAAGGGGCTGCAGATGGCATGTCTTTTAACAAGGCTTTCTCACATAATGCCACTCTAATCCACGGGATGGGTGCCTTGTATCCTGCGTTTCTCTCCTAAGCCAGGAGGACTGTGTGACTTTTTTTTTTATTCCACAGCAGCAGTGCGTTTCTCCTGGCTGGTTATGAAGGAGCCCTGTGCGTTGTGTCAGCGCGCCAAGCGGCACATGGAACGATCACTTTACGCAAACGCTGAAAAGCGATCCTTGGTTCGTGGTGTGGAATAGCAGTGTCGTCCATCCTCCCAAGTTCTGCTCCTTGCCGAGGGGGCGTTTTTAAAGATGAGAGGGAGTGGAGGGACGGGGACGGGAGAGAACATATTTAAGCAGATCAGCTGGATGTGGCTGAATGTGAGCTGCATCACCTGAGAGGGATTTACTGCTCGCCAAGTCCTGACCTGAGCCCCGACTGTAGCGTCTAAGAGGAGCCGTGTTCCCTTTCTCTTTCCAGGCCCCATCAGCCAAGCCGTTAATGTGAGTGTGTGTGTGGATATGTTTGTGGGTGCGTGCAAGTCTTTATGCAGGTGTGTTTTTGCGTCTGGACAGTTTTTTTTGTGGAAAATCATGGCAGATAATTCAAGTTTTCAGCTGCATTGACAAATAAATTCAGTCACAAAAACAAAATCTGTGAACGACAGTACCTGTTGCGGCGAGGTCAGTCTGGTGGGACCCACTGACCCAAGCATGTCCACCCTGTCTGTCTGGAGTGTAGCAGACCTACTAGGTCTCAGTCACAGCCGTATCAAATGAAGCCAGTGAAAGGGTTCTCAGTCCTGCTACACTGGTGGAAATTCCCCCTGAGGTAAAAAAAAAACACACAAAAAACAACAACACAGGTGTCATGAACTTGTAGTCAGGCTCGGAGAGATTCTTCAGGACCCACGTGACAAGCTGAGGGTTATCTGTTTCTGTTCTGTCTTCATTATCTCTCACCATAAAAAAATAAATAAATCTGTTTACCCTCTGCCTATTCACCCTCTACCTAGCCCCCTTCACCCGATAAACTCAATTCGCCCTAATTAATTTAAATTGGCACCAACATGTAGCTTTCTGATTCGATGGCGTTTGCAGTAGGTTCGCAAACTAGAGGGTTTAGTTTTTTTTCACGCTTTCTCTCTTTTTTCCCCTCTGTGCGCTGTTTCGTGTCTTGAGCAAAGACTGAGGAGGATCCATTTCACACAGAGGAGAAGGCTGGCTTTGTAATTCTTCTACACGTTTCCATTTATCATGTCACTGCAGAGAAACAGTCGCTGTGTGTAGATTCGGTCCCTGTTTTTTCTTTTTCTCAGGGCAATGCACAAGGGGATCTTCTCTTCCACCCTCAATCATTGTCATCAGAGGATTCCATTATGTTGGCAACGCTAAATGCCAAACAGATGTTTTTCTTTCCGGCTACATTTTACCACACTGTAAAAGTTCATTTTCGGAAATGTGAAATAAAATGGACTTATTATATAAATCTTATAATACACTCCATATTTCCCAGTGGTGATTGGAAACTCCAGAGCAGCAGACAAAAGGTCCAGTGTCCCCTTCGAGTGCGAGGGGAAATTTTGTAGCCCTCACCTATGTTATTCCCTCAATAGCGCGCCTGCCTACAGCAATTACACCTTAATACGTTTTTGCATAAAGCTACTAAATATGACCAGCCAGTTTGGTTCGATACTCTTGAGTTTATTAGGCCATAAAAGTCATAATCTGGGGATCGTTTCTAAGTGGCGGGCATAAAACAACAACACAAAAGAAGCATTTAAGCACAGAAGCGAGTCGTGCGAGGGCTTCAGAGGTAGGAGAACGGACCAGAGACAGAGAGAGGGAGGCCCTCGTCAACGAACCTCTCACTATACTCATGTGAAGAACAACACTCAAGCATTTACTCAGAACAGTGTATTGACAATAACATGGTCACAACTGGTGTGATTCTTAAGGAATACTGTAAGTATGGAGAACAGTATTAAAAAAGGAGGGCATATGTTGGAAGCTGGAACTCGATTACCAGCAGGTTCCCAGTTGTTGGGCTGCATTAACATCACCGCTCCTAGGGACATAGCTAGAGACACAAGGACAGGGAGGGAATAGGGATGGTCCACTGTTGTACTACTGCAGTGAGCCACATATCTGACTCTTGTTTGCCATGTCTGTGTGTGTTCTTCTCCGTGTGCGTGCTGGACTAGTACCTACTTTGGATCGATCTCTGCAAGGCCCTGGTAACTGGAGATCAGGAGCCCCCCTCCCTCTGAGACACACACACACACGACACGCAGGCAGACAAGTGTGTGGGGTTGGTCTTTGGCTCGGCAGAGTATTTACATCCACGCCTGCTCTAATGGCTGCTACAACAACATACAGGGAGGCGTGGTGGAGCTGTGTGATCCGGAGTGCAGAGCAGGGCTCTCTCTACCCCCTCCCCACCCTTTAACACTCGACAGATGGACATGCCTCCTTTTTCCCCCCTCTCTGCTTTTATTGGACCTCTAATTATGCTTACACGCCACATCAAAATAAGGCCCAGCATGCAATGCCTTCGGTATGGGGAGGAAGTGAGCTGGTCAGATGCAATAAACTGTCTCACTGTGTGGAACTTGCCTGTAATTTAGGACTCCGCCGGACATGGATGTACTCTACTGGAGGTGGAGGTGGTGGTGGTTGTGGTGCTCCCGAACCCACCTTACCCACTGAGTGAGGCTTCTGGATTGATGAGTGCAGCTGTGGATAGGGCTGGGGCTGGACTTGCGGCTTGACTGAGGCTGGGCTGGGGGTAGAGCTGGGACTGGACTTGCGGCTTGACTGAGGCTGGGCTGGGGTAGGGCTGGACCTGCGGCTGGACCTGCAGTTTGATTGGTGCTGGGCTGGGGGTAGGGCATGGGTTCGATCTGAGGCTAGAGCTATAGGTCTTGGAATTGGACAGGGGCTTGACTTGTGCTGAAGCTTAGGATGGGATATTGGGCATGTGCTGTATGGGGCTGGAACTAGGCTGGGACTACTCAGCTGGGGCTGAGGCTGGAACCGGGGCAGTATTTGTATTTATTAAGGATCTGGGCACAAGGTTGGATCTAGGATTAGGTCTCGGGCTGGGGCCAAGTGCTGGTAGTCATTACAGGGCCCTGATGCTGAGCTTAGAGAGAGAAAGAGAGAGCGAGAGAGATTGTCAAGACGAACAAATGAGATGCCTCGTCAATCATCTAATTAGGCTCACAATGTTGCTGCTATTAACAATGTGGACAGTTGATAGTCCCATACTGGAAAGGGCTGTCAACACAGCACCGTCACTCTGCTCTAACAGAAGTGAACAGAGCCCTCTAGTCATGCCATGCACCAAACCAAATGGGTGGCACTGGCATTACATACAGTATGTAGTTACAGAGTTGTAGATAGAGAACAGTGAGATATTCTCACCAAGTGCTGAAAATGAAATGTCCCATTTAGATGCACCAAGTTACTTTCTCTGGATGATTGTCCCGGCAAGACCCAAATACAGTGAAGGCAGAGCTCGTTAAAACCATGGTTCCTAGTCTTGTGTACTTGGGGCTTCTGCTCATCAGAACAAGCATTCTCCTCTTCGTCAGACCTTGTCAGAGATGGAATGCATCCCAAGTCATTCCACAAGGGCCCAGACATAAGAGTGTCTGTAATATAGCTTGTTGGGTTTTGGTCAGTGCGTGGTTGAGGTCATTGTTGTTGTTTGTCTTGTTGTTGTCTGGTGTTGACTCAAAGCCATGCTTGTTTGTGTGCTTTGCTCTGGCTGCATGCCACACAGCCAGGACACACAGAACAGACAGACAGAGAGAGAGAGAGAGAGAGAGAGAGAGAGAGAGAGATGAGAAAGAGTGTAGGGAAATTTACAAGCTGCATTATGATTTTAATGTCACGTGTGGCTACCCCACATTTCCAGCTTGTTTGGTTACTGAATACTCTTTGTTGCGGTGCTGAACTCCATTCATTGAAAAAATATATTTTTTGCTAACTTGGTTTAGGGACCAGACAATGGAACAAAACTGCGGTATGGAAGATTGGTGAAGAAAAAGTGAAAGGAAAAAAATAAAAAACCATTAACATTTTTCAAATTCCTTTCTTTCTTTTTCTTACAGCTATTTGTATTACATCTTGGCCGACTTCTCCTGAACTCAATATGATTTCTTTGAACGGCAGCCAGGTCTCATGAGCACACTGTATAAACAACTTTCACAGACAGGAGCCCTAACTAATAGGTGTAAGTAGGCAGGGGTCACATGGAGTGTACATGTTTACGCACTAACGGGTTTCGGGATGACACGGCCATGATGCCGTAATGGACAGTAGCGAAGCGTAATGGACATTTAGGGCTGGATATCATCATTTAAGCACAGTCGCTTGCACACGCGCACACGCACACACTGTACAGTGTGGTTTTAGCAAGCAGTGTTTGGTTGAAAACAACACAATTTAAATGTAAGAGCCAGAGGAAGGATTATACCTAAAAACTCATCAGCTTTTTTTAGGATGCAGAGACAGGATGAAGAGGAGGATAGCAAGAGTGTATCCGGAACCTAAAAGGGTTCTTCGGCTGTCCCCAAAGGAGAACCCTTTGAAGAACCCTTTTTGGTTCCAGGTTAGGGTTGCAAACCAACCAGTAAATTAATGGAATCTTGAGTAATTTCGGTAATTAACAATCTATGGCAATCTTGAGTACCTTTGGTAATTTATAATAATGTATTCACATACCATATTAATTTATTATATCTGTGCCCATATTTTCCATGAGTTTCTAGTAGATAGACCATATGGTTCAAGAGAAAATAGTCCAATTATTGAAAAAAGCATCTAATCAAATGACATGTCTTTCAATTAACTTCGAAATATAAAATCCACCAGCTTGATGCCAAAACATTGACTACAAATACATATTGACATAGTTAATAAAGACATGTAAGAACATATAAAGGATATTTCATGCTGAAACCCTCATATTAAACATCAATGGTATTCACTAAATTGATGGTTTGTATTTAGGATAATATTTTTTCATTTTTGTCATTTTTTATTGTAAAATTCTTATTTCATTATTTCATATGTTTTACATGTGATAAGGCCACACAGGGGGACAGAGATAATTACAGACACCTGTGATAATCTGAAGTACATAAAATCCAAATCAAATCAAATTTATTTGTCACATACACATGGTTAGCAGATGTTAATGCGAGTGTAGCAAAATGCTTGTGCTTCTAGTTCCGACAATGCAGTAATAACCAACAAGTAATCTAACTAACAATTCCTAAACTACTGTCTTATACACAGTGTAAGGGGATAAAGAATATGTACATAAGGATATATGAATGAGTGATGGTACAGAGCAGCATAGGCAAGATACAGTAGATGGTATCGAGTACAGTATATACATATGAGATGAGTATGTAAACAAAGTGGCATAGTTAAAGTGGCTAGTGATACATGTATTACATAAGGATGCAGTCGATGATATAGAGTACAGTATATACGTATGCATATGAGATGAATAATGTAGGGTAAGTAACATTATATAAGGTAGCATTGTTTAAAGTGGCTAGTGATATATTTACATCATTTCCCATCAATTCCCATTATTAAAGTGGCTGGAGTTGAGTCAGCGTCAGTGTGTTGGCAGCAGCCACTCAATGTTAGTGGTGGCTGTTTAACAGTCTGATGGCCTTGAGATAGAAGCTGTTTTTCAGTCTCTCGGTCCCAGCTTTGATGCACCTGTACTGACCTCGCCTTCTGGATGATAGCGGGGTGAACAGGCAGTGGCTCGGGTGGTTGATGTCCTTGATGATCTTTATGGCCTTCCTGTAACATCGGGTGGTGTAGGTGTCCTGGAGGGCAGGTAGTTTGCCCCCGGTGATGCGTTGTGCAGACCTCACTACCCTCTGGAGAGCCTTAGGGTTGAGGGCGGAGCAGTTGCCGTACCAGGCGGTGATACAGCCCGCCAGGATGCTCTCGATTGTGCATCTGTAGAAGTTTGTGAGTGCTTTTGGTGACAAGCCGAATTTCTTCAGCCTCCTGAGGTTGAAGAGGCGCTGCTGCGCCTTCTTCACGATGCTGTCTGTGTGAGTGGACCAATTCAGTTTGTCTGTGATGTGTATGCCGAGGAACTTAAAACTTGCTACTCTCTCCACTACTGTTCCATCGATGTGGATAGGGGGTGTTCCCTCTGCTGTTTCCTGAAGTCCACAATCATCTCCTTAGTTTTGTTGACGTTGAGTGTGAGGTTATTTTCCTGACACCACACTCCGAGGGCCCTCACCTCCTCCCTGTAGGCCGTCTCGTCGTTGTTGGTAATCAAGCCTACCACTGTTGTGTCGTCCGCAAACTTGATGATTGAGTTGGAGGCGTGCGTGGCCACGCAGTCGTGGGTGAACAGGGAGTACAGGAGAGGGCTCAGAACACACCCTTGTGGGGCCCCAGTGTTGAGGATCAGCGGGGTGGAGATGTTGTTACCTACCCTCACCACCTGGGGGCGGCCCGTCAGGAAGTCCAGTACCCAGTTGCACAGGGCGGGGTCGAGACCCAGGGTCTCGAGCTTGATGACGAGCTTGGAGGGTACTATGGTGTTGAATGCCGAGCTGTAGTCGATGAACAGCATTCTCACATAGGTATTCCTCTTGTCCAGATGGGTTAGGGCAGTGTGCAGTGTGGTTGAGATTGAATCCTTGAAAGATGCCAAAATTGTAGTAGTTTACTGGTAAACTTTGCAACTGCCTTTGCAACTCTATTCCATGTAGAATCATTTTGGTTCCAGGTAGAACCCCTGTTGGGTTCCAAGTAGATCCCATACAGAGGGTTCACATGGTCTTTCTACTTGAAACTCAGGGAAAATATGGAACCATAAAGGGTTCTCCTATGGGGCCAGCCGAAGAACCCTTTTGGAACCCTTCTTTTTAAGAGTGTAGTTTTCTGACGCTGTATGGTAACCCTACCACAGCAGGGCTAGGAATTCCATCAGGCAGGATTGTTTAGACAAGAGAAGAGACTCCTGTGGTTTGAGTTATCATAACTCCTTAGCAAGACCAGTGCCTCGGGGGGCTTGTGTAATAGCAGCAGTTCTTGCATAAAATAACAATTTGCTGCTCATTTTTAACAGTAAGTAGTGTGGTATGTTGACACCTGCAAGGTAGGAACTTGGTCTAATCTATGCTGATGACCTCTTTGTGATGAGACACTCAGGGCTTACATTACCACCCATGTCTTTGGATGGAAGCCACCACCTAATTCACGCATATCGCGTTATCTATCCTATCGAACAAGTCTTGATTTGTTTTTGTTTTTTTGTTTTTTTTAGGAACTCGGTTGGGGTCTCAACTTACTGTTGAGTTAGAATAGTAGAGTACACCAGGTGCAATTTCGAAATTTGGTTGTGCATCAGCAGTTTTATTCTTGTTATGTCAGTCACTGACAGTCACTCAATTAGCCTGACAGCAACAACAAAAATTGATTGATAGTTAGCTAGACTAACTTATCTAAATTTGTACTAATCATGGTCGAATTACTGACCGAGTGGCCCCCATTGGTTTTGTTAGTCACTCTCACTCAGATGTCATGTTCAAAGCTGCAAATATTTTTATCCAAACTATGGCAAAATGTGAAAAATTGCAGGAAATTAGCTGTAAAACTGCAAATGTTTCAAATTTCAAAGAACATTTTTTTCATTTAGGACCCTCAAGGCATGACTGCATGTGTGGGAACACAGAACCGCAAACCACTGCGGCCCCTCATGATGATTTCAGATTTTTTGTGGCCCCTACCCCCATCAAAGTTGCCCATCACAGCTCTAATATGTCAACCATCCCTGTGAATTAGACATACAGTTCACCATCCTAATGTGAACACCTATTGCACATACTATACTGCCCCTAGAGGTGTGGAGTGATTAAAAATGTTTCTGTACTTTGCCATCCGATTTCATTACTTCTATGGGAAATGCTCTATAATAGGACTCTTTTTGTATGGACTGATGCCAGAGATGAGAAGCAGGTACGGGGAGTCAACATTTAATAAGGAACAGACATGAATCAAGACAGGCACAGTGTCAGCACACGGGTAAAACACCAGCATTTGACAATCGCTGCAGCAGCGGGGAACAGAGATGGGGAACTGACATATAGGAGAGGTTATAAACAGGTGATTGAGTCTATGTGAGTCTAATAATATGCTGATGCGCGTGACGGGGAAAGACAGGTGTGCGTAATGATGGTGGCAGGAGTGCGTAATGCTGGGGGGGTCTGGCACCTTCAAGCACCGGGAGGGGGAGTGGAGCAGTCGTGACAGTATCCCCCCCTCTAGGGGCACCCCCTGGTGTCCCACCTGGGCGAGCCTGACGGGCTGGCCGAGGCACGGGCACCGGACAAACCGGCTAGGCGTAAAATCCCGACAAACCTGCTGAGGCCTGGGAGCCTGACGACCCGGTTGAGGCGTGGGAGCCTGATGATCCTGCTGGCACGTGGGAGCCTGATGATCTGGCTGAAGCGTTGATGCCTGGCAAGCCGGCTGAGGCGTAAAACCCTGGCGATCCGGCTGTGGCCTGACGTGGGATGGGTGCCTACCGAGCCAACCGGGACGAGAACCTCTTGAGCCAGCTAGTGCGTGGAAGCCCGACGGGCTGGCTTAGGCACCCCCGGTTCCATCAGCGGCCGTCCCCGGACACGACGTCACCACCAACCAGAACGCCAGCACTCCCCGATGATTCGTTAGATGGCTGCTGCATTCCGGCCCGACGCCGGAGATGAGACGCAGGTACGGGGAGTCAACATTTAATAAGGAACAGACATGAAACAAGACAGGCACAACGTCAGCACACGGGCAAAACACCAGCATTCGACAATCACTGCAGCAGCAGGGAACAGAGATGGGGAACTGACATATAGGGGAGGTAATAAACAGTTGATTGAGTCTATGTGAGTCCAATAATACGCTGATGTGCGTGACGGGGAAAGACAGGTGTGCGTAATGATGGTGGCAGGAGTGCGTAGTGCTGGGGAGCCTGGGCACCTCCGATTGCCGGGAGGGGTAGCGAGGGCAGTCGTGACACTTATACACCTTTCAAACCAGTACGTTTTTTTCCCGCCAACTTTAGCATCCCGCCAACTTTTTGCTAAAAGCCAACCGTCCTAATCATAATTGCAGTAAAGTTCCGACGACGGTATGAAGTGTAGCCATAATGCTGAGGCGGCATTGACACGGACTACTCTCTTAAGCTCTTGATGGTTGCTAGGCAGCGCCCATTACTACCATTCCCCAGCCAGTTCTAAACTTTGCGAGGCATGTCACTTCACCCATCTCTTTTTTTCTTTCTCAGCCCACCGCATGCACTGTTTTCTTAACCACAACTGGCGTATCCATAAAAAATGACTGTTCCAGTAAATATCACTGAATTACGAAAACATTGCAATAAAGTAAGCCCATGCAATTGAAGGCATCAAAATGTTTCTTACTGAAACGCAGGATGAAAGTCATCCAATAGTTATGATACATTTTGAAGCAATAGCCTACCCGCGTGTGGTCAACTATTTCAGCACCGTTTCACGCTTTATTGAGACAATGGGCGGGGACTCGTCTTGATAAATCAATCAATGTCAGATTTGTTTTCTTCTTCACTGAATCCACATTTGAATATTGGAGACAATTAGGCTGTAGAAAAATGTTAGCTAAGTCGAGGTGAATGCTGCTCATGATCATCTTGTCTCGTTGGCTCATGTATAAGCACTGGTGAACAGAACATTTGTCAGCATGTTTTGTAGCTTAACAAGTGGATAATGTTGCTCTTCACTTGCAGTCACTTAGCAGCCTAGGCTTCTCCCCGACCAAAAAGCCTATGACTCGTCTTAATCAATCAATGTGATTTTGTTTCACGGAATCTCCGTCTGTGTTAACTGTGATCAGGGTAACCTAAGTGTCTCGTCTGTTTAATGAGCACAACAACTATTGATTTCATGTGCATGGCATGGCACAGCCATGTAGCATATAGGCTGCACAGACCAGTAACGACATTACACACACAAAATAAGCCATTCTATCCTGTTGAAAATAAATGATTAGTCTTATGTCTTATGGACCTGCCTAAAACAAATGAATAATGGATTTATTAAAATAGAAAGTCCACCCACATTGGCCCATGTCCACAAATTCATGTGCACGGAGATATAAAAGGCTTATTGCAACAAGAATATGGTAAAATGGGACTGTATGAATTGGGCTAAAAAAAAATGGGCAGATTTTTTTTTTTTTACAGGCGACATACCATGAAGTCTATCTGTAAAGGGTAAGAAACAGTCCTTAATTACTGAAGTTTGAAAACCCATGGCAGTTCAATTCTCACTCTCAAGTGAAAGGTGGTGGTGGGATTGGAGATATTGGAGCCAGGGAACGATGCTTTGAAGTTGTCTTTTTGTGGCGTGGACCATGTGTAAAAGTAAGACCGTGTCTCGGCCATCGGCCCCTCCTGTGGAGCGCTCCACTTTTGACCCTGTGGATCACCTCAGATCTCCCTCCGGGCCGCAGGGCCGAGCAGGGGTGTGAGGTTGTATCTTGTTAAAGGGTTAATGAGGTAGAACTGTGGCACGTTTCATGTTCACCCAGTGGAGAGAGGGAGGGCCGTAGTGGTAGTCAGTGTGACTATGTATACAGTGTGTGTGCAGGGCTCTAACGTGCAACCATTTTGGTCGCATATGCTCCTAAATGTTTTGCACCAAAAAAATCTACCAGAATAATTGTTGTTATGATTAGGCTTTGCTGTACCACTGCCTCCAAGTGCCATACCCCTCGTGCCTGGAGAGCAAATCAAGTGCACCTATAGGCCTACGGCTGGCTAATCGATTTGCTCAGATTACCATGTCTGCAACTTCCTCGAGCTCTGATACTATGAGATTTCAAAAGTTTTAAAACCATGACTAGAGACCCAGCTAGCATATTAGGTTCCTTGGAAGTTTTTGGTTTACCATTGGTTCTGGGAACGAAGCCATACTTTTCCTGACCGGTAAAACGGTAGTGAATATTTCGCCATTTAAAACTTGTTTTTCAACCACTCCACAAATTTCTTGTGAACAAACTATAGTTCTGATAGGCTAATTGAGTCAATTGGAGGTGTACCTGTGAATGTATTTCAAGGCCTACCTTCAAACTCAGTGCCTCTTTGCTTGACGTCATGGGAAAATCAAAAGAAATCAGCTAAGACCTCAGAAAAAAATTGTAGAACTCCACAAGTCAGATTCTTCATTGGGAGCAATTTCCAAACACCTGAAGGTACCACGTTCATCTGTACAAACACCATGGGACCACGCAGCCGTCATACTGCTCAGGAAGGAGAAGCGTTCTGTCTCCTAGAGATGAACGTACTTTGGTGCGAAAAGTGCAAATCAATCCCAGAACAACAGCAAAATACCTTGTGAAGATGCTGGAGGAAACGGGTACAAAAGTATCTATATCCACACTAAAACAAGTCCTATATCAACATAACCTGAAAGGCCGCTCAGCAAGGAAGAAGCCACTGCTCCAAAACCGGCATTAAAAAAAACAACGTTGATTCAACCAGTGTGTGCCCAGTGGGCGTCCCCTTTTTGGTCACGGTCAGTCCTAACGGAGGGATGGTGAGAGGCATACCCTCTGTTCCCTCCCTCCCTCTGCTGCTCCCTCCCTCTGCTGCTCCCTCCCTCTGCTGAAACTGACGATCAGATGCAGACAACATCAGTCCAGTAATATTTAAAAAAGCCAATTATTTCAATGTAGGCTCACTCAGCTGTGCCTCACGAGTAATACAACACCTGCTCTATTGCCAGTGTGATCCTATACAGTAACTGCCCAATTTGAGGGATACAATATAATATTGAAATCAGGTTCTTCCACACATGTGTGGTTCCTGAGTTAATTAAGCAATTAACATCCCATCATGCTTAGCGTCATGTATAAAAATGCACAGTTGGAGATTATTTTGGCTACCATGGCTAGAAGAAGAGATCTGTTACTTTGAAGGAGGGGTCTGAAAGGAGCGTGTGCAAGTTTCTGTGTCACCAGATCTCAACCCAATTGAAAACTTTTGGGAGATTCTGGAGTGTTTTCTAGCACCATCAACAAAACATCAAATTATGGAATTTGTCATGGAGGAATGATGTCGCATCCCTCAAATAGAGTTCCAGACACTTGTAGAATCTACGTTGAGGTGCATTGAAGCTGTTCTGTTAAACAAAATAATCTGCAGTAAATCTCGGTTTACAGCTATTTGTATAAACGTTTTAGCTTTTTATAATAAACAATGTCTTTATTAGTGTCTAGGGCACATCATTGTGCCTCAGAAGTAGCTATAATTCATATTAGACCCAATATAGGCTTTATCTCAATCAATAAAAAATGTCTGCTTTTCTGGTGCTCCTAAATTCTGTTGCGCTCCTACATTTTTTAGGTTGGAAGCATCAGTGCTACCAAGTAAACATTTACATTTAGAGCCCTGTGTGTGTGTGTGTGTGTGTGTGTGTGTGGTGTGTGTTAATTTGTGTGAATGTTTTTGTTTGTTTGGGATGTCTCAAATAGAACCAAGCCCTCAGGGTTGTTTGTTTTGGTGCTACACAGCAGGGAGAAGCTTGGTATCCATCCACCTTTTCCTTCAGATGTGAAGAACCTGTAGTATCCATGGCTGGTAGAGTAAAAGCAGTATGAAAGGAAGGGGAGGGGATGGGATGGAAGAGGCCAGACTGTTCCATGCTACATGTGGTGCAAAAATGCCAAGCATGCATGTCCACTCTTCATAGGCTGTCATGTCCACTCTCCTCTCATTCCGAGCCAGGCGTTGAGGGGAAACCCAGGACTCAAACACCACGTGGGAGTGAATTACTGGGACTCGCAGCACATTGCGGTACAGGTGTGAAAATTAGGTGTGAGGTTTATGTGTGATAAATTACCAACAGGTGTGCTAATTTAAGCCACTTCACCTCCACCCACCCCTTCTCTATTTCAACCCCCTTTCAGAGAGAGGAAAACACATTTCACTCTCGCAGCTTGAGAGGAATTCGGGGAGTGGAAAATGCCAAATATAAAAAAATTCCCCCAAAAAAGAAGGGCGAATAGAGAGAGAAACATAAACCACAGGGCAGAAACATAAACCACATGTTTGTGTCTTCGAGCATGGCCAGAGAGTGATAAGATCCATTGTGTTGAGTCACCCATTAACTCTTTCTGTTATTCTCCTCTGGAGATTAGTAAACCCTGTATCACCTGCACAGACCTATTGGCCATACGGGCATCTAAACAGCATAGCAACATGAAAACCAGAGGCAGATGCTGTATAGACAAGAGCACCGTGCCAGTCAGTAGCTGGAAGATCATTCAGAGTCACAGTAGGAGTAGATCACAGATAATTCTCTAGAGATGTGCCACAGAGGGACAACTATACACAGTTATAAATGCATCATGTAATATAGTTTAGTCGTGTTTGTAAATGATGCTATCAACATAGTCATGCTTTTTAATGGGATGTTGAAGTAATGTGATTAATGACGTTAAATAGTATTGCTGTTGTTTCTACTTTCCTCTCCTGATTGCACGATAAAGTATTTGATGGGACCTCATGTAGAGATGACACTGACTTATCAGCAGCACGTCAAGGCAGTTCTCACTGCTTTTCCTGTGCAATCCAGTTCAAATGGGGCTATGAGTCTTTCCAGTTCTTTAAAGGCACCCTCCTTCATTCATTTTCTTTATTATGCTAGAGGTATTTTGAGGCAATACGTGTTGCGTTTACAACGACTACTGTTAACTATTGAGTAAAAAACAAGTACATGTTGGGGTAAGACAATTGCACTAAGTTCATGGGGCTTTATAAGTAAGGTTCTTATAGAATCAATAGGTATATATTATGAATTCATTGAAATGACCACAGCTGTAGGATATTGCAAATTGTACCTTTTTAATGTGACATTTCCACCATACAGCAGGATCTCAACCAACTAGCCGACTGTTCAGAACAAAACAAGATGCTCAACCCAACAAAATGCAGTCATGTGTACCTGATCCAGCCATAATCCTGACCCACCACTGCCGTTATCCATCTCCGACCACACACTTGAGGTGGTGTCCAGTGCCAAAGTGCTCGGTGTGACATTCCAAGCCAACCTAAAATGGGAAACACACGTCGCCGACATTACCACCAAAGGGATCCGAAGGCTCTTCATGATGAACCGTCTTTGCCACTTCAACCTTCCCCCGGAGACCTTCTGACAATCTACACCTGCTTTGTCCATCCAGTGCTATAGTACATCTCATATTTTTTATATTTTATTTACTTATATATATCCCATTTAGCAGACGCTTTTGTCCAAAGCGACTTGCAAGTCGGCTGGGGCCACTACTTTTGCATATGGGTGGTCCCAGCGGGAATCGAACCCACGACGCTTGGCGTTGCAAGCGCCATGCTCTACCGACTGAGCCACACAGGACCCCCCTTACTTTCATAGGCCTATGTATGCTGCAATTCAGCTTTTTTAGCTGCAAATGTGCACAATAGAAAATATATTTAGTGTATGTATGTATGTGTATATATATATATATATATTTTTTTTTTGATGGCCAAGGTTATTCTCATTTGGTTTTCCACAACTTGGATGAAACGTGGGAACAGACCGCAACACATACTACCATACCATTGGGTCAGTCACCTTTTCAATTTTCATAAAAGCAAAAATAATGAGGTTTCTTTCACGTGAGGAAATCCAGATGTCGGATCTCACCCGGGTACATGGGACTTTAGGCAGAATCCATCATAAAGAAATTAATAAGAATGTGAACCAACCTGGATTCTTCACATAAGATGTGGAAAGAATGCATAGGGTGAGAGCTAAGAGGAGCCCCTCACCGAGTTAGACAGATGGGTGAAAGGTTCTCAGAGTGTTTCCAGATTGTGTCTGAAACGCACTACGTTTCACTACGACCTGATGCAATAATATGGACCCGGATTGCAGAGAGAGAGAGAGAGAAACCTTGGTATTATGGTCGTAGACTGACTGGGTTCTAATTTCCAGGTGAGGAGTTATTTTTTTGTATTGAATCTAGGATATTTTTATTAGAATGTAATTTTCTAAGGGTTCCATAGACAACCAAACAAAGTGCTCCATACAGACTAAGTACAATAAAAGGAATAAGGATACAGCAAAAATATTACACACAAAAAGGCAGTCATAAAACGGAGAGAAAAAAATGAATGTACAAACATCACAATTATAACGTGGGTCATTTATGGGAGGTTTTCAACATAGGACCACAATGGAGACCAGATTTTCAAAATGTGTCTGATGTAGATGAATGGTAAGTTTCTCCAGGGGTAGAATAGCAGAAGCTTAAGAAAGCCGCATTCTTGCAGATGGTACTTCAGGTGTGGACCATAATAACGATATGCATTTTTTTTGGGGGGGGGGGTAAACAAACAAGGGTATTGAACAGACGTTCAGTCTAACACAACTTTACAATCAAAGCAGAGCAAATATAAGTTGTCTACCAAATAATCTACCTAAGATCTTCTGGATGTGTGAATTAATATCATTCCAATGAGACTGGATTTTGCTACAGCACCAACAAACGTGTATGAAGGTGCCAGTGTCCTGTTTACATTTGAAACATAAATGTGATGCATTGGGAAACGTTTAGGGAAGGCGGAGAGGTGTATAGTAGGTTCTATGAAAACATTTGAAATGTAGTTATTGTATGCTTATGGAGGTTAATTTGGGGTAGACCCTTTCGCAGATAGAAGCCCATTCTTCCTCACAAATGCATGTCCAATGTCTCTCTCCCAAACATGTCTCAACACATCATAGGCTGAGGCACTTCTGTTCAATAAAATAGAATCTATGTTTGAGATTAAAACTCACCGAACAGTAGTATTTGTAAATAGTTTTTCAACTTCAGTCATTTGAAAACATAGTTTATCGACTTTATTCTGAACCTCCTATGAAGTGTCTAAGTTGTAGGTACTTAAAAAATATATATTTTTTGGGTAAGTCAAACTCAGTTTTTATCTGTTGAAACGATTGAGTGTCCTGGGTAAATAAAGGAGTTAAGGTCAGCAATACCCTTTGTCTTCCAGTCCAGAAGTCCAATACTCCTTATTTTGGGGGGAAAATGTGGATTAAGGGCAATCGGTGACCAGAGTGATATATGGTCTGGAATCTGCAAATACCTCCTTGCATCTTTCCAAGCTAAGAGTGTATTGTGTTGTGCAAAATTGTCAGATAAGGCCAGGATCTTTTCAAGGCTATTAATAAATGGTAAGGAAGCCAATGTGCTTGGATGACATGCTATTGATTCCATCTCAACCGAAATTGAGTGGCATCTGTCGAGGCACCAACTAATCATGTGCTTGATCTGAGCAGAACAGTATTATAATTGCAGATTTGTCAAAGACTCCTAAATCCTTAGGCCTAATTTGGTTGGTAAATTTGGTTCCAGGTTTCTTATTGTTCCAGATATACAGTGACAGTCAAAAGTGTGGACACACCTACTCATTCAAAGGTTTTTCTTGATTTTCACTATTTTCTACATTGTAGAATAATATGCAGACAGTTCAAATCACATATGTTTATTTACAAGAGGTCAGTCAGTAATCCAGGGTAGTGTCAGTAAGGTACAGAACGGCAGGCAGACTCAGGGTCAGGGCAGGCAGAGGTCAGTAATCCAGGGCAGTGTCAGAAAGGTACAGAACGGCAGGCAGAGGTCAGTAATCCAGGGAAGTGTCAGTAAGGTACAGAACGGCAGGCAGACTCAGGGTCAGGGCAGGCAGAGGTCAGTAATCCAGGGCAGTGTCAGAAAGGTACAGAACGGCAGGCAGAGGCCAGTAATCCAGGGAAGTGTCAGTAAGGTACAGAACGGCAGTCAGGGTCAGGGCAGGCAGAGGTCAGTAATCCAGGGCAGTGTCAGTAAGGTACAGAACGGCAGTCAGGGTCAGGGCAGGCAGAGGTCAGTAATCCAGGGCAGTGTCAGAAAGGTACAGAACGGCAGTCAGGGCAGGCAGAGGTCAGTAATCCAGGGAAGTGTCAGTAAGGTACAGAACGGCAGTCAGGGTCAGGGCAGGCAGAGGTCAGTAATCCAGGGCAGTGTCAGAAAGGTACAGAACGGCAGTCAGGGCAGGCAGAGGTCAGTAATCCAGGGAAGTGTCAGTAAGGTACAGAACGGCAGTCAGGGTCAGGGCAGGCAGAGGTCAGTAATCCAGGGCAGTGTCAGTAAGGTACAGAACGGCAGGCGGGCTCAGGGTCAGGGCAGGCAGAGGTCAGTAATCCAGGGCAGTGTCAGTAAGGTACAGAACGGCAGGCGGGCTCAGGGTCAGGGCAGGCAGAGGTCAGTAATCCAGGGCAGTGTCAGTAAGGTACAGAACGGCAGGCGGGCTCAGGGTCAGGGCAGGCAGAGGTCAGTAATCCAGGGCAGTGTCAGTAAAATACAGAACGGCAGGCGGGCTCAGGGTCAGGGCAGGCAGAGGTCAGTAATCCAGGGCAGAGTCAGTAAGGTACAGAACGGCAGGCAGGCTCAGGGCAGAATGGTCAAAACAAGGAGGACTAGAAAACAGCAACTATAGAAACTCAAAAACGGGAAAACACGCTGGTAGGACTTGACAAGACGAACTGGCAACAGGCAAACAGAAAACGCAGGAGATAATGGGGAGAAATGGGAGACACATGGAGGGGGGTAGAGACAAACACAAGACAGGTGAAACAGATCAGGGTGTTACAAGGCAGTTAACCCACTGTTCCTCGGTAGGCCGTGATTGTAAAAAATTATTTGTTCTTAACTGACTTGCCTAGTTAAATAAAGGTAAACATTTTTTTTCATAGTTTCTCAAACCTCTTTAGGAGTAAAGGGGGGGGGGGCATTTAGTCTAAGTCTTTGCTCATCTGATATAAATGGGCAAGAGGATCTTATTCGGATATTCAGTCATTTTGTCGTTCGATCTTGTACATTGTATAAGTATAAAGAGATTTATAGAAGCCGCAAAACACATTATAGACAAGCAATGGATCATAAGAAGTGGAGCCATCTGCCATCCTTATAGACTTAATCAATATTTCATTCTGTTATTTGTTAAATTGGTGTGCAAGTAGACGACTTGGACTGTTACTGAACTCATAGTATGTTTGCTTGGTGAAAATGCTTACGTGCTTTGTATGATCTAAATTGAGTTTGGCCTTAGCACAAGTTAGTGAATTCCAGTTCGCCTGGGTTGGTTGTTGTTTATGAAAAAATTCTAAATGCTTTGCTTCATCCTCCAATTTTTCCCTATTTTCCAACCAATTCTAAGCTTCTTGATCAGAGAGGCTTGGGAAATGATATAACCCCTTATGGTTGCTTTCCAATATCTCGTTTTGGGATTTGTTTTTGCCAATTTCAATATTTATATACACTGGGACATGGTCAGAACTTACTATAGAACCAATAGCACATAACTGGACAACATGCATGTTAGTAGAGGGCATAAAAAAAGTCCAATCTAGAATATGAATAATGGGGTCATGAGTAAAAGTATAGTCTCTGACATTAGAATTTAGCTCTCTCCATACATCTACTCAACGCTTCTGAGAGCATTTGAGGCTCTATGATTTGAGACTGGAACAGTTGATGATTTATCAAATTTACCCAAAGTACAGTTAATCTCCTGAAATAAACCCAAGTCCCTTGCAGTGTTGATTAAATAACAAAATTATGTCAAACATAAAGTCAGCACCCTGTCTTTCAAAGATAATTTGTCAAAATCCAAATAACGTCACAGATCTTCATTGTAAAAGGGTATAAACACTGTTTCCCATGCTTGTTCAATGAACCATAAACAATTAATGAACATGCACCTGTGGAACGGTCGTTAAGACACTAACAGTTTACAGACGGTAGGCAATAAACTGACTGAAAAATACCAAAAAGAAAGATGCCCAGGGTCCCTGCTCATCTGCGTGAACGTGCCCTTAGGCATGCTGCAAGGAGGCATGAGGACTGCAGATGTGGCCAGGGCAATACATGGCAATGTCCGTACTGTGAGATGCCTAAGACAGCGCTACAGGACAGACAGCTGATCGTCCTCGCAGTTGCAGACCACGTGTAACAACACCTGCACAGGATTGGTATATCCGAACATCACACCTACGGGACCAGGAACGTACAATCCCTCCATCAGTACTCAGACTGTCCTCAATAGTCTGAGAGAGCCTGGACTGAGGGCTTGTTGTAAGGCAGGTCCTCACCAGATATCACCGGCAACTATGTTGCCTATGGACACAAACCCACCGTAGCTTGACTAGACAGGACTGGCAAAAAGTGCTCTTGATTGACGAGTCACGGTTTTGTCCCACCAGGGGTGATGGTCGGATTCACGTTTATCGTCAAAGGAATGAGCATTACACCAAGGCCCGTACTCTGGAGCGGGATCAATTTGGAGGTGGAGGGTCCGTCATGGTCTGGGGCGGTGTGTCACAGCATCATCGGACCGAGCTTGTTGTCATTGCAGGCAATCTCAATGCTGTGCGTTACAGGGAAGACATCCTCCTCCCTCATGTGGTACCCTTCCTGCAGGCTTATCCTGACATGACCCTCCAGCATGACAATGCCACCAGCCATACTGCTCGTTCTGTGTGTGATTTCCTGCAAGACAGGAATGTCGGTGTTCTGCCATGGCCAGTGAAGAGCCCAGATCTCAATGCCATTGAGTACGTCTGGGACCTGTTGGATCGGAGGGTTTGTTCAGGGACACATTATTCTATTTCTGTTTGTCACATGTCTGTGGAACTTGTTCAGTTTTATGTCTCAGTTGTTGAATCTTATGTTCATACAAATATTTACACATGTTAAGTTTGCTGAAAATCAACGCAGTTGACAGTGAGAGGACGTTTATTTTTTTTGTTGAGTTTACATTTGGGGGGAGTCTGTTTCGGGCCATATACGTTTAGTATAGTAATATGTTGACCAAGTATATTACCTGTAATCAAAACAAATTGTCCTTCAGGGTCTGTATCTTGGTGCTCAAATATAAATGGGATATTTTTGTTTGAACTAAAGAAGAAAATTGCACCTGGCCCACCCAGTCCCACTTCAGTATGTTCTGTTGAAGATAAATGGGTCTCCTGTAGCATAGCAATTGAAACCCTTTCCTTTTTAAAGAATGTAAGAATGTTCTTCCTCTTGACCACATGCTCACTGCCCTGAACAGTCCAGGAGACTGGTTTAAGTGAACCGTTTATGTTTTCAGTAGTATTAAAGAATAACTTAAACCAGACTAAATAGTGCATCACAAAAACAAAACAATTAATAAAACATTTGTGTAACCCTAAACTAAAATTAAACAATTTAGAAAAACCCTGATGCCGAGTCCCCAAATGAAATGACAGACCCCGAAAATGTTTTCTGTCACATTGCTAAAATAAAAACATGTTTTACCCTGTCCTATGTTGAATAAAGGGGAATTAACATCGATCTATGGACATGTGGATGAAAAATGAATAGCCTAGTTGTTTAAATTGTCCTAAGCATTAACGCTATATTATTCACATGCACGAACACACACACACCATATAGTCACATGTAGCCTAGCATATATATATTAAATTTAAAAACATACAAATTGCAAGCCTGAAGTAAATGAACATAGCCTCATAATTACACCCCTTTGCCTACCTTAAGGCCCAACTATAGTAGCAAAGTAACAGTTACATCATAGGGCTTTGGCTTATTCATTCATGAAAAAATGAAAAGCTTAGTTACATTACACCATAACGCTTATTAGCTATATACCATGGTAGACTGTTCCATCCCGAGCTAGTCAGCCATCTATATGCGGTGCATGGACTGCCCAAATAGGGCAAATAAATGTTACTCATGTTCACGTCCATAAACTGACCATGTGTGCGCACCCTTAATAACATAACTAGAAGCCTTCACAGATCTGGGTTCTGTGCCGCTGTTGAGTGGATATTGTCCCGGTAGAAGGTGAGCGCAGACTGGGGGTCGTCAAATGTGTGGCTAGCCCCCTGGAAAATAATCCTCAATTTAGCCGGAGTGTATCAGGCCAAATCGGACTCCTGCCTTGTGAAGGTGGGCTTTCGCATCCTTGTATGCAGTTTTGGCGTCTTGCCAGATCTGCCGAGTAATCTGTGAAGATATGGATCCGCTTGCCATTGTAGTTCAGCTGCCCTCTTTCGCGGGAGATCCAAAGATTTGGAGGTAATATAGGCGGACGAGCATTGCTCTGGGAGGGCGACCGGGCTGTGGTTTTTCTGTCAAAAGTCTCTCTGCCGAGGACGCCTTGCAGGAAAGAGGCCATGAACTCGGTAAGATTACGCCCTTCTGGGATTCCGACCACACGTATGTTCTTTCTCTGGGAATGGTTTTCCTGTTCACCCAGACTAACCTTTAGCGTCACGTTCTCGGAGGTAAACTCGTCGTTTTTTGGTCTCCCAATTCGGTAAACCGCTTATTGATGTCGGTCAACAACTTTTCCATATCCTTTATTTTTGGGGGTTTGTGTCGCGATAGTTGTATGTCATAATCTCAGCTCATAGACTTGACACAGAGGAACAAAGCTGGGTCATGAAATCAGAGCGTGGTCTGGCCATTTCTGCGCGGATGGTGACAAGCGTCTCCATAACGTCGTTTTGCTGGTTTTCATCATGTCTTCTTTGTTTACCGTTTCGTATCGTTTTCCCGGGTTGCAGACGTATCCAATGATGCCACCTAAATGTTGCTAGAGCCAGTAGGTGTGCAAAGTGTGTTCTCGTTTTGATAGGTAAAAGGTTCAAACACAAAAGTGTCAACCCTTCGTGGAGAGGCCTCGGAACGCGTCTTCACGTAGCCATGTTGAATCCCCGGAGGAGTTATTTTCAATCGGAGAAACCAACTGCACGTGTAACTGAGCAGTCCGTTTTTACTATATCTCTGCTATGCTCGCCTCTTGACAGGTCATCATTGCAAATAACTGTTTTTAATCTGTTGTTAAATGACTTACCTGTATGCGAAAGTTTAAATAATTAAATTAAAATAAAAACAGAAGTATAGGATTGAATATTAGTCAGGCTTGAGTAAAATATGCTTTTTGTTAAGGAATACCAAGGGCCTATTTTATAAAGAGTATGTGAATAAAATCTTGACAGTTGTGTTGTGACACAGTTTGAATTCTAAAAGGGAAAGGGCGTATAAGGACTGATTGGACTTGGTTAAGGGAGAGGAGAGTATATGAATCAGTCATGGTTTGTTTGAGTAATTGATTGAGTGAGGGAGGTAAAAGCCAGAAATAAGCTATGCTGAGGCCTACTGTAGGCCAGGAGTCTTCATCTTGTGGCCTGCAGGCCAAATCTGCCCCACAAGTCAATTTAATATGGCCTGCCAAGGATGTGTATCCACCTGACATTGAGTCAGTGATTCTATCAGGGTCATTTTTCTCTGCATGGAAATGAGAACACATGCTAAGGTACAGGCTGTGCCACAACTCTTTATGCCCACCCTATTCCCTATTATAAGCTGCAGGTTCCTACTCATATAGCTGCCTGTTTTCCCCATTGCTTTGGAGATCTCTAGCTCCTTTCAAGTGATGTGATCAAATCTCTCCTTGCCTGGTGGGTCTGTGTCACAGGAACACTTTGGCTATAATAATGTGTCTGAACACAAATGTGTTTGCTCAGACACATGCTGCAAAATCATTATAAGCAGCAGAATTGTCCTAAATTATAAACATGTGCATACAGTACGATCTGTTAAAGTAAACTCTGAAAAAAAAACATAGATCCTAAATCCTGACTGTTTCCAGCTGGAAAGGAGTCGGAGCTGAGTCCAACATATTTTCTGCTAAATTGGAACAGAAAAGTGCCTTCAGCGCACAGGGCTGGTGTCCCCCCCCCCCCCCCACCTTTCAGATTTTCCCCCTAATTTTGAGCGAAGTGTGATTTCCAGAACCGTGACAAATAAAGTCATATGCTTAAAATGTGGGTGGTTTGATGTCCTTTTCCATGTACCGACTTTTAACAAGCTAGAACAATGTGTAGCCGTTCCGGGGGCTGGTTAACGTTGAGTGGATGGTCTGTGAGTTTTACACTGTAGAATTGGCTGTTCAGCCTCTCGCTGCTACAGCGTGTAAGCCTCAAGGGTTACGTGGTTTGAAGAGGGATACAGCGAGCGGTCGCGTCTCCAAGTTCGATACGAGGCCAGCCTGTTGGTGGTTGTGATGGTGTCCCGCACGTCTCTCGCCCAGGGGTAGCACATCCAGACCCACTGAAATGAGAGGGATACGGCTTCTCTCTTTTTGACTGAATAACAGTAGGCTTATACCATCATTGCGGGTAAAAAAACAAATAATAATACAATAATCGCCTAGATGCTATGAAGAAAAGTCCACATATTTAGTTCTGTTGGCGAAATGTTCTTCTCACCACATAAGAAGAGTGAACCTCCTAACCAGGCTGCGGCTTTGTGACATATGAGGCCTGAGGTTTCCCTGCACTGTGTCCTCCCTCGCCGTTTGCATCCAATATGATTGGATCCATACATTAATCTAGAGTAGAACTCTTCCAAAACCCTGGTTAGCTACTAGGGATATAACTATCCTAGTGTTATTAGACTGACATACCAGGGCCCTCCTGAGTAGCTAAGGAGACATATAAGGATATAACCTGTTGTGTTTGGTGCGTTTGACCCTGAATCCCCTGTACTGTATCATTAGCACAAGTTTCCCAGTCACAACAGTTTGAGTAAGAGTTTTCCCCCTCTACAGATGAACATTAGTCATTAATCAGACCCTGAGTGGGTTTTGATGCATAGCAGCTTTAGTTACTCACTTAGGAAAAGCCCAATGATGAGAGAGAATGGATCCCTGGCCCCGGCACCCCTCTTCCTCTGCCCTCTCATGACATCCCATCTATCCCTGCCTCACACAACTTCAACAAATGGGATCAACAGTAAATTAGCCTTATTAATGTGGGTGGGATGCTCCCTTTTACATTTCCATCCCGGGCGGTGGATGGATCGAGGGGTGAGTCAGTGTGTGATTCCTACAGGGAACAATCAAAGTTTTCACATAAAAGAAACACCAAAAACGGATCTGCAATTTGCCTTTTTATGGTTCATAGGTTGCAGAAAGTTATAATGAGTCAGTGTGGTTGATGATGTCATGGAGAGTGGTAGGTGCGTGAGAGGCAGGAGGTGGTTGGCTCAGACCAGGCCCGGCTAACTCCCCTGCCTGCATGTGGGGCTTTGGCAACTGCCGGTGATGCCCATTACGCTTGTTTCAGAGTCGTTAAACGTACCTGAGACAGACTGTGTTCCTGCTGGATCTCACAGTGGGCCTAATTGCTCCTGAGCTGCGTTCAAAACAAACCTCCCAGCAACAGCACCGCTGCCCTGCTGAATGAAACCACTACCCTCCAAACATGTTGTCATCATAACTCACATTATGGGCCTGTGTTTTGCATGAATGGAGGACCAAAACTTTGTTCACCTGAATGAACTAGAATGTCTCTCTCCAAACTGGGCAGTGCATCTGGAACTCTGTTGGAGGAACATGGTGCCTCTCAGTTTAAATTAGATTTGATTTCATAGTCTGGAGCCTGAAATCATTGTTGAATGTCGTCGATATTGCTCTCATTCATAGATCAAATTGCACAGTTTGTTCTACCAGAACTGCTTGTTAAATGGAGTCTCATTGAAGCCCAAAGTGCGAGTCAGATGAAGAATGATTATTACTCAACCCAGGCAGTTGAATCGTAGAAACTTATCAGGACTTCCCAGCAACACAAAAACACAACACACATTGGTTCAGTTGAGAAACTCAGTGTAGTAGAATTGAGGCTGCCAATAGAGTGGAGGACTTCAGGTATATGTACAATTGCTCCCTGCATTTCTCACACATGCACATACATGGAGAAACCTCAAACCCACCACAGCAAACAGTTAGATGTCTGTGGCAAGGGGAGGGGTTTCTCACATTATCTACTGTATGTGGTGCCAGTAGAAGACCAGTATTAACTAGCAGCTATATGTCAGTCCCATTTCACTGTAGAACCGTCACACTCCAAATGATTTGTAATATTTGTCTTGTCTGCTCGGTTGGCTTGCTGTACTAAGGAACCATCGCGGTAGTGTCTTCTCCAGCGATGTTCAAAGAGGCCCTGGTTTTTGTAAATGCAATACTTGAGGCACAGAGGGATCGTTAGATAACCATCAGAAGTGGGGACTGCAGAGATGTTTTTGTTTTAAGTCCTATTTATTCTGTGGTTGAAACGGCAAACTATGTTGGTTGATCATGGAGAGGGAGTGGCATTTGTAATGGTGTGTTCACTGCTTACATTCTCTCTCTCCACAGTTACAAAAAAACAGGCTGTTCCATGGCATCCATAATCTCATGATGACCATTTCGGCCTATGTTCTGGTGATGAAAGATGACATGAAAGAAAAGACCTGAGCTACTGCAGACGCCTTGAAAAAGTCTAGCATGTGAATATGTCAAAATATGGTTTGCAATAGTTGATTGGCTGGTTTCAAATCTATCTGCTGTTCGGAAAACTATTTATGTACGATGTGCGTTGCAAGTTCACACAACATACCATCGCTGTGCGTTTTAAAGCTCACATGGGTGCCAAATTAGGTTACGATGCTGTCATTTTCAGCGAGCCCGAAATTCCTCCAGACCAACGCACTTTGATCGTCTCCTCTCTAGTGTGACTTGAAAACATGGCTATAGATGCTGTTTACACATCAGAGCCCAATGGCTTTCACTGTTTCGGGTTGGAGGCCCTGTAGCATGCGAGTTAAGGGAGTAGAAGCTTCTCTTTTGATATATCTGATCGCTTCGCCATGGATCTATCTCCCCATTGGCACGGTGTCTCTCTCTACAATGCACTGGGCTGCCGGTGGTGGATGCCATATTCCTCTAGAAAACCCCCAAATTGTTGATTTTCTAAACTTTGTTTATTGGGATTTTTCAAGGATATTGTTGGTTTTCTGCACGAATATTGTGAGAGGTTTGTATCTTGAACATATGTTCCTGCTAAATATCCATGTCTTATGAAGGCATGAAATTGGAGAGAACTCGTTTGGACACCTTGTCGTCCTTTTTTGAGCTTGTTTCATGTTTGGTTGACATCGACGTGTCTGAGAACTGATGAATGACTGAAACCAGCTGGCAATGTTGATGTTTGAATGCGCTTGACACCGTTCCAGTAGGTCGAGTTGAGTTGGACAGGGCAATTCCAAACAGACAGACGGACAGACAGACAGACAGACAGATGGATAGACTTAATCATTGCCTCCCCTCTGACATACCTGCGGGCTGTGCTTCGAATGCACTCCAGACTTCGACCTGATCCAAAGAAGTCTCCAAAGAACAGTTACCAACAAAACAAAATCTTGCTCGCCTGCAGAGTGTTTCCTTCCTCCTTTCCATTTCTAACTGTAGGATGTGGGATCGGCATCGGATCCAAACAGTACATGCATGGTTGTTGTTATCCTTAATCAACATGTGTTGCAAGATTAGCAACGAGCAAAACATTTTTTTTTTCAACCGGATCAAAGAGGAAAGGCATGGAGTGTGAGCCCAGAGATGTGATGAAGCGATTCACTGACAACTTTCTCGCTGATTGATTGACCAGTGGGCTGAGGTGATCAGGCATAATGAACACACAGTTAAATGGCTGTTAATAGAAGGCGGTAGGCCTTCAACCACTAAAAAGAGGTGAGCCAGAGGCACAGCTGGTCAGATCAAGAGAGTAACTAACCCGCCCAGATGACGAAAGAAAGGGACATGCTTTGTGATAGTCGTGACCTGCCTTCGGAGCTGTTAGAACCCAGAACCCCTTCTCTCCCAATGGGTGGGAAATGAACTCGCTAACTTCTCACAGTTTCCATCTTCATTCCATGCCCGGTTTCCCCTGCTCTCAACGTTGCGTGTTAGCAATCATGTGTGGATGGGGTTTGGGAAAGGGGAGTACATTTGGCCAATTTACAGTGGATGTCAGGTCAATGTAAACATGCCCAGAGTGTATATTCTACGTTAATGTATGGCTGTGTGAGGCGATGATGAAGAAAAATACTCCCGTTTATTTTCTCTCCATATAGAGAGATTGACACCATGAAGCCAGATATACAGTGAGCTTCAAAGGTATTGGGACAGTGACACATACAGTTGAAGTCGGACGTTTACATACACCTTAGCCAAATACATTTAAACTCAAGTGTTTTCACAATTTCTGACATTTGAATCCTTGTAAAAATTCCTTGTCTTAGGTCAGTTAGGATCACCGCTTTATTTTAAGAATGTGAAATGTCAGAATAATAGTAGAGAGAATTATTTATTTCAGCTTTTATTTCTTTCATCACATTCCCAGTGGGTCAGAGGTTTACATACACTCAATTAGTATTTGGTAGCATTGCCTTTAAATTGTTTAACTTGGGTCAAACATTTTGGGTAGCCTTCCACATGCTTCCCACAATAAGTTGGCTGAATTTTGGCCCATTCCCCCTGACAGAACTGGTGTAACTGAGTCAGGTTTGTAGGCCTCCACGCTCGCACACTCTTTTTCAGTTCTGCCCACAAATGTCTATAGGATTGAGGTCAGGGCTTTGTGATGGCCACTCCAATACCTTGACTTTGCGGTCCTTAAGCCATTTTGCCACAACCTTCGAAGGATGGTTGGGGTCATTGTCCATTTGGAAGACCCATTTACGATCTTTGTTTTTTATGGTGGTTTTGGAGCAGTGGCTTCATCCTTGCTGAGCGGCCTTTTGATATAGGACTTGTTTTACTGTGGATACTTTTGTACCTGTTTCCTCCAACATCTTCACAAGGTCCTTTGCTGTTGTTCTGGGATTGATTTGCACTTTTCGCACAAAAGTACATTCATCTCTAGGAGACAGAACGCGTCTCCTTCCTGAGCAGTATGGCGGCTGCATGGTCCCATGGTGTTAATACTTACGTACTATTATTTGTAGAGATGAACGTGGTACCTTCAGGCATTTGGAAATTGCTCCCAAGGATGAACCAGACTTGTGGAGGTCCACAATGGTTTTTCTGAGGTCTTGGCTGACTTCTTTTGATTTTCCCATGATGTCAAGCAAAGAGGCACTGAGTTTGAAGGTAGGCCTTGAAATATATCCACAGGTACACCTCCAATTGTCAGTTAGCCTATCAGAAGCTTCTAAAGCTATGACATAATTTTCTGGAATTTTCCAAGCTGTTTAAAGGCACAGTCAACTTAGTGTATGTTAACTTCTGACCCACTGGATATGTGATACAGTGAATTATAAGTGAAATAATCTGTCTGTAAACAATTGTTGGAAAAATTACTTGTGTCATGCAAAAAGTAGATGTCCTAACCAACTTGCCAAAACTATAGTTTGTTATCAAGAAATTTGTGGAGTGGTTGAAAAACACTTATTAGGTTGGAGTCATTAAAACTCGTATGTAAACGTCTGACTTCAACTGTATATATTTTTTGTGTCTGTACTTCAGCACTTTGGATTTGAAATTATACAATGACTATGAGGTCAAAGTGCAGGGTGCAGGGTATTTTTCATCCATATCGGGTGAACCGTTTCGAAATTACAGCACGTTTAGCACGTAGTACCCCCCCATTTTAGGTGACCAAAAGTATTGGGACAAATTCACTTATATATGTATTAAAGTAGGTCAAAAGTTTTGTATTTGGTTCCATATTTCTAGCACGCAAAGATTACATCAAGCTTGTGACTCTATAAACTTGTTGGATGCATTTTTGTTGTTGTTGTGTGTGTTTCAGATTATTTTGTGCCCAATAGAAAGTAATGTATTGTGTCATTTTGGAGTAACTTTTATCGTAAATAAGAATAGAATATGTTTCTAAACACTTTTACATGGATGCTACCATGATTGTGGATTGTGAATGGGTGAAAAGGTTAGAGGCATAAATATCCTACCTCCCAAAAATGCTAACCTTCTCTGTTATTGTAATGGTGAGAGGTTAGCGTGTGAGAGGTTAGCGTGTGAGAGGTTAGCGTGTGTTGGCGAGATGTTAGCGTGTGTTGGCGAGAGGTTGTGCTTCTGTATCTACAACAACTCACTCATCATTATTCACGATTCATTCAGGACTATCCGTAATCATGGTAGCATCCACATTAATGTAGAAGTGTTTAAAAACATAGTATACTCTTATTTACAATAAAAGCGACTCCAAAATGACACAATACATTATTTATCATTAATTTCTATTGGATACAAAATAATCTGAAGCACAACCAAAAAAACAAACAGAAAATGCATCCAACAACCTTGTGGAGACACGAGCTTGATGTAATCATTGCTGTGTTATCTGTCTAATGTATTGAGGTCTCTGCTCGTTGCTGAGTGAGTAGTCGTGCAGTGTGGAGTTGAGCAATCAGTGATAAATAGGCCACGGAATACAGTTGGTGCTAATCTGAACGTGATCGACGAGGTGTCGGGGTGAACTTAATCCCTGGAGACGATCACAGACACACTCTGATTAACACTAAAGCTCAGTGTCTCTGCTCTCTCTCCATCTCATCTCTCCCCAACACAGATTTGGTGTGTTTTGCGTGTAGTCTGCCAGGTGGGTCTTCTCCTCTGTAAATCCTCAGTACTCTGCTTCAGTCTTCAACACTGCGGGGGAAGAGTGAACTCCATGTCAAACACTGACATCTCCGTCGTGCTGCTTCTCACATGATTACAAACTGCTGTTTATAGTTCCACTTAGCAATTTATTGTCATCTTTAAAACGGGTTGGAGATATGTAATATGCGAATTCATGGCCAATGGAGAAACATGCTCTGTTCAGTCACTTGACTTCTCCTCTATGATTTTTTTTATTAAGCACTGTGGTAAATTGCCAATTCGGTGAAAGCTGTTACCCTATATCTGCCTGTGATATTTAAAACTTGGCTCCGATCGATAGCAGTGTCTCTCGTTTGCAGCTATTGTGTTCGCCCAAGGACATTTTCTTGTAAACGGGATCGCTACGGAGTTTACATTAAGAGACGCTTATTGTGGAATGGACAGGCTGTTACTGGCTCCTTTGTCCTCCGCCGGCAACTCGATCCGGGCCCAGAGTCAATGTGGTTTGGGGCGTTCATCGGCTGTCTCAACACAGCGTCAACACAGCGCTCGGGAGGGCCAGTTCTGACCAGAATGAATGCAATATTCACATTCAAAACCGATCAGTATTCAAAGTTGCAGGGGGGCAACCAAAGTTTGCATGAATGACAAATTGCTGAATTAGACGGATTTCCTACAAATTTGAAAATATCTTTGTTACATATCTGTTACTATTGTTTGGCTTTATACTGTGTGATGGACTTTTCAACGGCTGACCTTTTCCTCTGGTATAGTCTGTTTCCTCAACTGTTGTCCTCAGCTCTGAGGCCATCCGCAGTTTTGTCTTACCACCGTGACAGGACAATGTTGTTGTTAGGCCCAGTGAACTCAGCTGCACTATCACATGTTAGGTACAGTAGTTACAGCGGAATATACTAGAAAAGGCAGTTATCATTCATACTGACGGTGCCTGTATTCCACACTCTCAAACTCAAGCATTGTTCCAGGTTTTTTTTTTCTTGCCACTGTGCTTTTTGGGGTCTAAACTGAGTTACTGTGCGGCACTTTGTAAGTACATTTGATCGACTGATTGATTGATTGATTGGATTGCTTTACATGTAGTCGAAACTAATCACACTTTCTGTTTGTGCCCTCTGTCTCTCGTCTCTCTCCTGCAGCTAGCTATGGTGTGTACCCCATCTGCAAGGGCTGCTCGGTGTGCTCCAAGGACAATGGCTGCGTGAACTGCCAGCCCAAGCTCTTCCTGTTCCTGCGGAGGGAGAGGATGAGGCAGTACGGCGAGTGTCTCCACGCATGTCCGACGGGATACTATGGCATTCGAGCTCCGGAGATCAACACGTGCTCCCGTAAGGCCTCCCTCCTTCATCCCCTCCGTCCCCTCCATCTATCTCCTCTCTCGTCACGTGATCTATTGTCACGTTCACACGCTCCTTATGCAGGGAAGAGGGAGACACACATGCTTCACATTTTGAACGGCTGAACCTTTAACACAGGTGGATGTTAGTGCAGAGACTTTATTAAGAAGGGCCTTTCCTCCAGGGGCGACCAGTATAGGCCCGGATGTGGGATCTGAGGCTGGAGATGTCTGGTTAATCCAGGCTTCTCAACCAACAGTCCCACTTGGTGAACATTTTAGAGGCTCGTTAGAGGGTGTTGTGGATGGGCTTCAGAACGAAGGCTATTCAGACGTACTTAAACGGGCTGTTATTCAAGTTCCAGGCATATCTTGGTGTTTCGTTTTAATGGAAGATTAGTAACGCTTACCAATAGTTTGTAGACTTTGCACAAACGGAACGCTGTCATGTGCAGATTAAAGCAAGCGGAATTAGGTTAAGGCACTCGCAGAGGGCCGGGGGATGTCATTCTGAGGGAAAACTATCCTGATGATGATGAAAAAACATCAAGCATATTAGATATTTCTATTCATCCATGTCAATAGTATAAATGTACGTCATTTTTTGTGGGATTTATGTACTCGTGTGTTCAACGTGTTTTCTGTGTGTAGTCAGCTGTATTCGATATCAGGATTGTTTTGGTCTCATGACAAACTTAAACAGTCACCTTTAGACGCAGATCTTGTTAATTATGTTGTCTATATTAAAAACTGAAAGGGGAAAAACTAAAACCCAACAATGGGCTAAAAAATAAATAAATAATAATAATACAATATCAAATTAATTAAATGTATCCCTCTCCACTCCTATTGGACCAGGCTGCGCCCCCATCTCATAACCTTATTTTAACATGGAGTCTGGCTTGAGAGAGACCGGCTTTATAGGTTTATAGAGAGCCCGAGGCGTTGGCTGAGTGTTTCATGTGAAAACTGCGAAAGAACTTGAACCCATTGGGTTCTGTTAGCCAAACTCCTGACAGACATGCTGAAATGAGGCCCCAGAGGAGCGTGTCAGGACCTCTAGGCCCAATAATCCAGACGCACTGCAGACACCGGAGGAGAAACCATTTTGCTGCTTGCTCGCTCGCTCGCTCGCTCTCTCTCTCCAAAACCTCCATGCAAATACGTCCGCTGGTTTTGTCAGTCAGAAAAATAGAGCAGATTGACGACTGAAATGCCTGGCTTGTCGTAAACTGCTGGTATCAATTGGATTCCCCCCCCCCTCCCCGAGACACCCACTCCCCCTGCACACACATTCTCATCTCTCCATTCCCCACAATAAAAGAGGAGAAGGAAGGGCCTGCAGTCATTTCACCCTCTTCACAAGTCAGGGAAAATCCGAGGAGAAAGACATTTTGTTCTTCAGCGGATAGTAATTCTTCCCCATCCCTCCCCACACCGTCTCTCTGTCCTGCGTGAAATTTGATTTTAAGCGTTACCGACGTGCGGCATCAACGTGTGGCAAGTTAATCTGAGTCCTATTCAGAACAAACTGATCCCAGAACAAAAATCTTACCATTGTCAAGTAGCATCAAATCTCGGCGGCCAGGTCTTCTTTGATGTGATTGCAATTGGAGTCGTAACTTTGTAATCCCACTTCGCATTTGACCTTCCTCCTTAAGTTGCACTCTTCATGTAATTTCCACTAAACAGTTTGGGTCTGTCGGCCATAACGGGACGTTCTATCAGCTCGGCTCTACGAAGCTAATTGTCGGGTCACTGGGACGATTTGTGGGCTGACAAGGCAGCTGGATTCTCCTCTGAGCTCAAAGACACCGGGGTTCCTCCCCGCCACCAGTGCCCCAGACCCAGAGCCAGTGCCTGCCCCTGTTCTCTAAGAGGCCGGGAACGTGGCATTACGTCTCTGTTATCATGGTCTTTCAAAACAGCCTCTGAAATCACTTAAGGAGCAGCTGCTTATTATTACACCAGAGATTGCCTGTGTGATCTTATCTCATTCAAGAATGTTTTTGGACTGCCTGGGTAAAGGAAAAGCAAAGCCACACGATAGAGAAGTTTACACACTCACTCCCAGGCCCAGCCGTGATGAGGCTGGAACCCCATGGCTAAGTTCCTCACTCTCTTTCAGCCTCCACTTGACAGCTTGGCATTAGGAGAAGGAAGAGTGGAGCCACACACTTTAACCTGTGTGCCAATGTGCAGTAAGACTAGGTGACTGAAGCTAACCAGGCAACTGAACCAGCCAGTGGCTGAATTTAGAAGAGAGAGGGGGAAAGTTAATGGTTGGGAAATGTGAGGGGAGGAAGATGCCTGATTCAGCGTAGTTTTTTTCTCAAATGCATTTTTCTCCATGTAGTTTTTCCAGGTTTCATTTTATTTATTTATTTATTTACATTTTCGCTCTCTTAATCACACTTAAAAAAAATGGAAAACACACTCAACTGTATGTTCTAAGTCCACAACAATGTTTTACCCCACCAGGAGAACACTTTTAAGGTCTGGGAAAAATCAAAGAAATATTGGTGTCGTTACCCTTTAATGCAAGTGTGCACCAGCCAGAGACGTTTGTTTGGTTAGCAGTGTTTCTGTAGCACTCATGGGATTGCAGAGTTAGCTAAACAAATGGCTATCATTCTGCCAGGTAGGTATAGGCTACTTTGTAGTTAACATTTAGTTCAGAAGGTTTTGGTGAAAGCCTTTCCATCTGCAATACCAGCAGATGATTATCATTAGCATCCATGCTAATGGCTACACAAAGTGTAGACTAGATAAACGCCCACTGTACACAGCACAGACAAGGGCATTCCTGTGCCTTTTGAGAAAGTTGCAGGAAAGTACAAATCACTGATGCATTTGTCTGGCGTACGTGATTCCGTCTGTGTTTTGTGCATCTCTCTCTCTCACTCACACTCTCTCTCTCACTCACTCTCACACACTCACATACACACACCTTTTAGCAGCTAATGGTGAAGAGTTTGATGTGATCTGTAAGTCCAGCTGCAGTCATGGAGGCACTTATCAGCTCAACAGGCTAATACTGCTCTATGCTCATCTGTCTCTATGTCAGTCTCCTCTACCAGGGACATTTCTAAGGATAGAGATTCACATATGCTTTATATAGAGCCCAATCCTGATAAGTACAGTAAGTATATACAGTAAGTGATGTGTAAGTTAGCAAACTATGTGTAAGGTTGTTGCATTTGCACCAGTGCTAATGCAAACTAATCATTCCAATTGTCTGGGACATCTATCTGCATGATTTAGGTTTAACGCAGGGTTTTAAGACATTATTTAATTCCCAAGCTATGGCATAGACTGTATCAGGCATCAACTGTATTTTCATATGGGTTTAAAATATTAGGAAGAGGGGGTGAATGGTGGATAACAGTGTGCGGAGTTTAACGGTAGGGAAAGTGTTGACAGGGACAGCATGAGAGTAATACTCTGAGCAAAACCTCTTCCCAGGGGCTGTAATAATGGTTTTACACACTGCTGAGGTGGGGGGGGGGGGGGTCCTAGTGGACAAGGCTTTAAGTCTGGGATAGATTGTCCCTATATGCACCCCATTTAACACACACACACACACACAGCTGTAATGCTCACAGAAACCCCAGCAACGATCACCCCCCTGCCAGGATGGAAACCATGTCGAGCTGAGCTCATAGATATGGCCAATATTCTGGAAGTGTGGTTCAAATATCACAGCTCGTCCTGTGCCAAAATATATGCCACTCGAGACTCCCCTTGTCCGAGGTGATTTTTAAAACTCCATTTCTGATTTTATTTGTATTGCCTCTCTTGTACTACAAATTGGTAACTGAATATCATTGTTGCATTTTGTTTCTGGTTTGTCCCGTTTTGGATGACTGGTTATACCTTTGTAAGATAGTTCATTTTTAAAGTGCATCGTGGGAGTTTGGTGGATTCTGAGGTGGACAGTAGCCACACGTCAGTTCTCCGGGCCAATTGAGTACCGAAGTATGAAGCTCTGTAAAGGAACTAACTCATAATACCATGAGCTACGTTGGCAGCACAGGCAGAAACGAGCTACTCTGCATCTCTGTCTTCCTGTGGGTATTTCCATTGCACATTTTAACCAGAAAAATACCAGTTGCTTTTGGCCTTTGCGCCTTACCAAGGGACAGTTAATCATCACAGCTTTTACAAACCACAGTTTAGACACACTGCCAGACAACACAATGGACACAACCAACTGACAGTCCTGTCGTGTCTCCTCTCCACTGGCCCATTCTGACTGACAGGAACACCGGCTCTGTCTCGCCCAGCAGCCCCACGCCAGTGTGTTTGGAGAGCATCCACGTGGATGTCAGAGGGGAGAACTCCTGCCATCCATCAATCCACCATGACATGGCCGGGTGGCAGCTAGTAAGCCCAGGGTTAAATGCCAGCCAAACCGTCTGATTTAGGGAGTAGGTCAAAGCGCTATTAGGCTAGCACAAGGCTAGCTGCTTCACTCAGACTCGCTTGGAGAGGAAGGCTGGAAAAATGGGGTTTGTTTTCCCCCACTTGAGTGCCAGAGCTTCTTTCTGTCTGATCATGGACATGGACACTGCCGCTGCCTGCTTGTTCAACAGCAGTCCTGGTTAGCATCCTGGAAGACTTTGTGACTTTTCATTAGACTGATGATTGGCTTGACAACCTAACCCCCATAGATTACAAGAAAGGCCCTCTCTGGGCTCCCAACAGATTCTCCATCTTATGAAAAATGATTTACAGTTTTTAACATGAATATTCTTAGAAATAAATCAAGTGATGGCATATGTCCCATGTCAACTCAATCTCAGGCAGAACACCTCTGAAATTGACAATTGCTTTGAGTGTCCCTGATCAAATTTGCTGATTTTCGATCCAGACCACAGCAGAGAGAGAGGGGAGAGTCGCTGCCAGCTAGACTCGCAGGGTTAGATCACGCTTTTAAAGCTCCATGATTCAACTCCAAATGTAGTTGACATGAAAACCACAAACTGAAAAAACAAAAAAATGGAAACAGTCACATTCATACAAGTGCAACCATGACTTTCCCTTAAAAGATGTTGACCACCTGAAATTTCAGCCTGTTTTGGCAGGTTGGCGTTTTGGCATAATAGAACAATAAGAAAGAGAGTTCCAAAGCTCTCTGCCAATAACAACTACTTTTCAGTTTCCCCTCCCCACTCCCAGACAGCCCTACTGCAATTCTTGCTTGAGAAATTGCATTACTAAGAAGCTATTTATTTTTCCTTTTGACCATTTTTAATTGAAAACAATCACAGTACAGTATTTAATTGTTACCCAGAAATGATTTGATGTTGAGTTAAAAACTGAGAAACAAGGGTAAGAGGATATGTGTTTTAAGCCTCAATAAGAACATTGAGCCTTCCTTTCATCAGATTCCTGCCAGATCTGATGACCTCATTATTTCTTATTAGTCTCCCAGAGGCACCTAGACGAGACATTGGAGGTGGCACAGAGGTTAATCCCAAAGAGGGCTATAACCTGCTCCTATGCATCTGAGGGCCATGGGCCCCTGGGGGCCTCGTCTGGCACTCTCCGTTGGGCAGCCGGGCAGATGCAGCTCCCTGTGGGAACTTCCCTCATATCCACCCAACTCTGACCCCAGACATACATACAGACACATACACACATATACATACATACATACATACATACATACATACATACATACATACACACATACATACATACATACATACATACATACATATTTTAAGAATGTGAAATGTCAGAATAATAGTAGAGTGATTTATTTAAGCTTTTATTTCTTACATCACATCCCAGTGGGTAAGACGTTTACATACAATTAGTATTTGGTAGCATTGCCTTTTAAATGGTTTAACTTGGGTCAAATGTTTCGGGTAGCCTTCCACAAGCTTCCCACAATAAGTTGGGTTAATTTTGTCCATTTCCTCCTGACAGAGCTGGTGTAACTGAGTTGGGTTTGTATGCCTTCTTGCTCGCACATGCTTTTTCAGTTCTGCCCACATATTTTCTATGGAATTGAGGTCAGGGCTTTGTGATGGCCACTCCAATACCTTGACTTTGTTGTTCTTAAGCCATTTTGCCACAACTTTGGAAGTATGCTTGGGGTCATTGTCCATTTGGAAGACCCATTTTTGAGCAAGCTTTAACTTCCTGACTGATGTCTTGAGATTGTGCTTCAATATATCCACAAAGCACCCCCACAACATGATGCTGCCACCCCCACAACATGATGATGCCACCCCCGTGCTTCACGGTTGGGATGGTGTTCTTTGGCTTGCAAGCCTCCCCCTTTTACCTCCAAACATAACGATGGTCAATATAGCCAAACCGTTCTATTTTTGTTTCATCAGACCAGAGGACATTTCTCCAAAAAGTACCATATTTGTCCCAATGTGGAGTTGTAAACGGTTTTGGAACAGTGGCTTCTTCCTTGCTGAGTGGCCTTTCAGGTTATGTCGATATAGGACTTGTTTTACCGTGGATATAGATACTTTTGTACCTATTTTCCCCCTGCATCTTCACAAGGTCCTTTGCTGTTGTTCAGGGATCGATTTGCACTTTTTGCACTAAAGTACGTTCATCTCTAGGAGACAGAACGCGTCTCCTTCCTGAGTGGTATGACGGCTGCGTGGTCCCATGGTGTTTATACTTGCGTACTATTTTTTGTACAGATGAATGTGGTACCTTCAGGCGTTTGGAAATTGCTCCCAAGGATGAACCAGACTTGTGAAGGTCTACAATTTGTTTTTTTGAGGTCTTGGTTGATTTCTTTTGATTTTCCCATGATGTCAAGCAAAGAGGCACTGGGCTTGAAGGTAGGCCTTGAAATACATCCACATATACACCTCCAATTGACTCATGATGTCAATTAGCCTATCAGAAGCTTCTAAAGCCATGACATCATTTTCTGGAATTTTCCAAGCCGTTTAAAGGCACAGTCAACTTAGTGTATGTTCACTTCTGACCCACTGGAATTGTGATACAGTGAGTTATAAGTGAAATCATCTGTCTGTAAACAATTGTTGGAAAAATGACTTGTGTAATGCACAAAATAGATGTCCTAACCGACTTGCCAAAACTATAGTTTGTTCGCAAGAAATTTGTGGAGGGTTGAAAAACAAGTTTTAATGACTCCAACCTAAGTGTGTGTAAACTTCCGACTTCCACTGTGTTATGCATATGTCATATATCTGTAAAGGAATGCTGTATCTTATTTGATTATATCTGATAAGGAGTAGGACAGGAATCGCTACCACCGGTGTTTGCAAATAAATTTCACTATAAGCTTGTTTTTGACTTCTATATTGTAAGATGACCTTCAATGCTGTGGCACTCGTTTGTCGTGTGTGTTTCGGTGTACCAGCGTCTCCATTCCTGTTTGTTGTCAGTAACAGCAGGTTGTGCAACATGCCGGTGCTTGAGAGTGTAGTAGTGCCAGATGTTATTTTTTCTTTTACTTCTTCAGAAATAAAGAAAAAGACTTCGGTGATGACAGGCCTGGGAAGGCTTGTGTTTGAGGGGTAAAGAGGAGCGCTGCTTTCCAATTTGCTCCTTTGATTTATTGGCTGTTGGGTCCCTGTCTTGGGCCTGACGTTGTATTGACACCGAGCCCCACCAATATCTAATTTCAGCGGGAACGGAGAGGAGAGGAGAGAGGGATGAGAGCTATATTATTATTATTTTAAGTAGGGAGGAGGGAAAGGAGAGCGAGTGCATCCTGCATTTGTGTGGGCCTCTGCCTTACCTTCCCTGTTCCACTCATTCCATGCCAAAATCTCTACAGCACTGCGGAACTCTATTGGCTCAGTGTGTTTATCAAGCAAGGGATAAGCAAGTGTGTGTGTGTGATATGTTGGACCATGGATAAGATGGTGAGAAGGCAGAAATGTCTATATTGTAAATGTTGGCTGCCTTCCATGTGTCGTTTGTTTTGTTCTGTCTAGGTTGTCTTCAATTGGTACCAAACGGGAAAAAAACATTTGTACTTGTCCAGTGTAGGGCAATTCCACTGTCACAGAGTGATGCCGAGACTCAGATTTTTCACTTTATGATGTACAGTATATCCCAAAAAAAACAATGATTGCCAAGTTAAACACACAGAATGACGCTTTGTGCTGTTTGTGGCTCCGTTCTGTTACCAAACTTTGCATCAGCGCTGTTCTTCAAGTAAATGTGTTTTTGTAAAATGTTCAGTGGAAGTTGCTAATTGTTGTCCCTTAGGCATAGAGTTCTATTGTCTGTATAACTTTTCATTCATTGGTTTTTGTTGGATATGCATTTTTAAAGTTAAAAAAAAAAAAGAGTCTCACTATCACTCTGTTACTGCGGAATTGCCTTACAGTGTGCCCTAATGAACAAGATCCAGGAGTGCAGTGAGGTCTTACAGGCTGCCTCAGACCACCTCTTGAATCGGAGAGTGACTGTTGTATGCCTCCATATACCACATCCGCACATCCGTTCCAGTAGCACTGGATTTACACGGTTCCTACCCCAACATCCCGTTTCTGCAAATCCCAGCTGGTTGTCACATATGGTTGTCACCTCCGGAGAGTTTCTCTCTTTTCCTTTGGATAAAAGCTTATATTAAATGCCATTATATTGCCCTAGGTTGCACTGTGCTTTTACCATTAGATCATTTAGGCTGCAGCTGATTTTATTCATGTCCCAAAGATGAAACCTTTTTTTTGTAACCTTTTTTCAGTTTTTTTCTTCACGTACATACATTTGACTTATTACATACTACAGACATGGTACTTTTATATACCGCATTCACATGGCAAATATATTATGTATACACACAGTACATCTATGTGGCGGCAGGGTAGCCAAGTGGCTAGAGCGTTGGACTAGTAACTGAAAGGTTGCAAGTTCAAATCCCGAGCTGACAAGGTACACATCTGTCATTCTGCCCCTGAACAGGCAGTTAACCCACTGTTCCTAGGCCGTCATTTGTTCTTAACTGACTTGCCTCGTTAAATAAAGGTTAAAATTTGTTATATATACATACATACATACATACATACATACATACATACATGCATACATGCATGGATACATACACACACACACACATATATACATGTGTATGTGTATATATACAGTTGAAGTCAGTTGAAGTTTACATACACTTAGATTGGAGTCATTAAAACTCTTTTTTTTAACCACTCCACAAACTTCTTGCTAACAAACTATAGTTTTGGCAAGTTGGTAAGGACATCTCCTTTGTGCATGACACAAGTAATTTTTCCCAACTATTGTTTACAGACAGATTATTTCACTTATAATTCACTGTATCACAATTCCAGTGGGTCAGCAGTTTACATACACTAAGTTGACTGTGCCTTTAAACAGATTGGAAAATTCCAGAAAATTATGTCATAGCTTTAGAAGCTTCTGATAGGTACACCTCCAATTGACAATTAGCCTATGGTTATATTTAAAGGCCTACCTTCAAACTCAGTACCTCATTGCTTGACATCATGGGAAAATCAAAAGAAGTCAGCCAAGACCTCAGAAAAAAAAATTGTAGACCTCGACAAGTCTGGTTCATCCTTGGGAGCAATTTCCAAACACCTGACGGTACCACGGCCATCTGTACAAACAATAGTACGCAAGTATTAACACCATGGGACTACGCAGCCGTCATACCGCTCAGGAAGGAGACGCATTCTGTCTCCTAGAGATGAATGTACTTTGGTGCGAAAAATGCAATCAATCCCAGAACAACAGCAAAGGACCTTGTGAAGATGCTGGAGGAAACCGGCACAAATAAAAGTAAAACGAGTCCTATATCGACATAACCTGAAAAGCTGCTCAGCAAGGAAGACGCCACTGCTCCAAAACTGCCATAAGAAAGCCAGACTATGGTTTGCACATGTGGACAAAGATGGTACTTTTTGAAGAAATGTCCTCTGGTCTGATGAAACAAAAATGGAACTGTTTGGCCATAATGACCATTGTTATGTTTGGAGGATAAAGGGGGAGGCTTGCAAGCCGAAGAACACCATCCCAACCGTGAAGCATGGGGGTGGCAGCATCATATTGTGGGGTGCTTTGCTTCAGGAGGGACTGGTGCACCTCACAAAATAGATGGCATTACGAGTGAGGAAAATTATGTGGATATATTGAAGCAACATCTTAAGACATCAGTCAGGAAGTTGAAGCTTGCTCCCAAATGGGTCTTCCAAATGGACAATGACCCCAAGCATACTTCCAAAGTTGTGGCAAAATGGCTTAAGGACAACAAAGTTGAGGTGTTGGAGTGGCCGTCACAAAGCCCTGACCTCAATCCTATAGACAATTTGTGGGCAGAACTGAAAAAGTGTGTGCGAGCAAGGAGGCCTACAAACCTGACTCAGTTACACCTGCTCTGTCAGGAGGAATGGGCCAAAATTTCACCCAACTTTTTGTGGGTAGCTTGTGGAAGGCTACCCGAAACGTTTGTCCCAAATTAAACAATTTAATGGCAATGCTACCAAGTACTAATTGAGTGTATGTAAACCTCTGACCCACTGGGAATGTGATGAAAGAAATAAAAGCTGAAATAAATCATTTTCTCTACGATTATTCTGACATTTCAAATTCTTAAAGATAAAGTGGTGATCCTAACTGCCAAAAGACAGGGAATTTTTACTCTGATTAAAAGTCGGGAATTGTGAAAAACTGAGTTTAAATGTATTTGATAAAGGTGTATGTAAACTTCCAACTTCAACTGTGTGTGTGTGTATATATATATATATATATATATATATATATATATATATATATATATATATATATATATATATATATATATATATATATTTTTTTTCTCCATTGAAACTCAAGATATAGGCCTACAGCAGGCCTATACATATCGTGTCAGGAACATCATCCATTAAACTTTGAGGGTGATAATCAAGCATTATGCCAATGACCAGCCAGAGAACCAGCTGTATCTAGGTAAAGAATCAAGAACGGTGTTGAGGCTGGTATTCGAACATCTTGTCATCTTTTCAGTAGGAAGGCAACAGGGGCGACAGCGCGATGGGTGTGATCCCAACCAACTCTGTGTGTGTGTGTGTGTGTATATATAATTATGTGCGTGTGTGTACGGTTGTGTGTTTTCAATTATGTGTGTGTACACGTGTGTATGTTTGTGTGTGTACATGACGTGACGTGTGTATATGTGCGTACTTGTGTACTTATGTGTGTGTTTGCGGCGGGTTTGTTTAGACTGGTCAGGGTTGGAAAAGCGTGAGAGTCAGAGTGAGTGGGTAGAGGCCATACTTAGGGGTTCAAAGTGACAAGGGGAGGGACCTCTGTCGTTGCGGAGGAATGCAGAGGAGGCCCGATGGTTAGCTGGAGATGGTGTAATTAAGGGGTGTGATTGTGAGAACCTTCTCCGGGCCCGCAATAGGGTCCTAGATAAGAGTTTTGGGCCTTGTACTCTATATCTGTTACATGTGGATAATTACTTCGACACACAATCACACACTCACATGGACACATGGTGACTCTCCGAGAGACACAGAGAAGACCAGATGTCACCACCATACCTGAGAAAGTCTAGTAGAGCGAGTGATAGAGATGACTGCTGCTAGTTCGCTAGCCTATAGGTCAGTGGAGGCTGGTGGGAGGAGGAGGATGGGCTCATAGTCATGGCTGAATTGGAATTAATGGAACAGAGTCAAACATGTGGTTTCTATAAGTTTGATATGCTTGATACGTTCCATTTATTCCATTCCAGCCATGACAATAAGCCCATCCTCCTATAGGTCCTCCCACCGGCCTCCTCTGATATAGATTGGGGTTAGCCAACCAATCAGGCGACTTAGGGATTCTGAGGAGTGTCACAAATTAGACAGCTCGGGTGAGGGCTTCCTTTTAATCATGCAGCCCAGTGCGTCGCCCCGTCGGTGCGGCTCGTGTAATTTGGGCCCCTGCCTGAACGTGCTAATTGCAGAGTAAAAGGCTTGATGACTCGCCGCACAGTGCTGCGTTTCAGCCCGGCAGGGTGGGGCGTGGGACGATAAGTGTGGCGTTGTGTTTCTCACCAAAGACATCAGCGTTGGTTAGTTCGTTTGGCAGGGGCTCGCAATCTTTTTGTTCCCCAACCCAAACTGACACAAAACCAAGGATTCTATCACAGCTGTATGCCATCTTCCTAATCACCAATAGTTCATTCTTACCCCCACCAATGATGCAATGTCTGATAACACTAAGCTTAGAATAAGCCATATCAAACATACATTGGAAGCATGGGTAATACTAACTTGCTTTAAAAATATATTTAAAACCAAAATGAAATAGAATCCACCCACCAAAACAAAATGGAATCCCTCAAACCCATTCATGGCTTGGACAAGAGAACCAGGCCCAGACCTCTGTGTTGTCTCCAGACTGTTGGATGTCAGGCTAGTGATCTGTTTTCCTGCCTGTGTTGAAAGGGGTCACAGTGAGGTAATGTTTCACTAACTTTGCTGTTGTTATTTCACAGTTCGCACTCTTCACCCGCTCACACTGAAAACGGAGTGTGCTGAAATATAGCACAGCCCTGGAGATATATGATTATATGATTCACAGGACATCAACACAGAGGCTTTCTTTTGGAGGGGGGCAGTAATCCTTTCAAGAACTCCATCTCCTTCCCCAAACCCCCTTAGTCTTCTATCAACTCCAGATGGTATGAGTGTATACTGCACTGTACCGCTGCCTAGCTCTGGCCTTGCCGAGACCTCTTCTCTCCTCTCTTCACTTCCCCTCCTCTCCCCGCGTCGCCTCTCATCTCGTCTCCTCTTCCCTCCCCACAGGGTGCAGGATAGATAACTGTGAGTCCTGCTTCAGTAAAGACTTCTGCACCAAGTGCAAGGCAGGGTTTTACCTGCACAAAGGGCGCTGCTCCGAGAAGTGCCCCGAGGGCTTTGCGCCCCTGGAGGACACCATGGAGTGTGGAGGTAAGACGGGAAACAGCAAAGACGTGTGTGTCTCCGTATTCCCTATGTAGTGCACTACTGGGCTCTGGTCCAAAGTAGTGCACTATATAGGGAATAGGGTGTCTTTTTGGAGTAATTCATACTGTGTTTGAAATGTGGAAAGTCGACAATGTGGATCACATTGAGGCAGGATCTCCTAGAACTTATGGCTTTACCCAACAGTCTTTTACCTTGTAACCTCTAGTATATGTTTTTGAATGAAACAGTAGAAGGATGGAAAGGACCACACACCAGGAGGTTATGGCCATCCTAGTCTATTCACTATGTACTGTAGGGAACCTTGATTTGGACCCTCCATCGAGTCTCCCTGGCGCTACCCTTTAATGACTCATGTCTCTCCCCACGCAGAAGGCTGCGAGGTGGGCCAGTGGAGCGAGTGGGGGTCCTGCACCAGGAGAAACAAAACCTGCGGCTTCAAGTGGGGTCTGGAGACCCGGACGCGGCACATCGTGAAGAAGCCGCCCAAGGACACTATACCCTGCCCCACTATCGCCGAGTCCAAGAGATGCAAAATGGCCATTAGGCACTGCAGGAGAGGTAAGACGTTACGCCATATGGGCAGACAGCTGTTTGGGTGGGTAGATGGATTATATGTGTGCGTGTGTGTGCAAGTCTGTGTCATCCATCTCTATCTTTAGGGTGTTTTTGGTCTGTGGTGTGTCTGTCATGTGCAAGTCTAGCCTCACCTCAAGGATTACAGTGCTTTAGAGCAGCGGTGTCAAGCTCATTCCGTGGAGGGCCTAGTGTCTGCAGGTATTTGTTTTTTTCCTTTCATTTAAGGCCTAGATAACCAGGTATGGGGATTTCTTTACTAATTAGTGACCTTAATTCATCAATCAAGTACACGGGAGGAGCGAAAACCTGCAGACACTCGACCCTCCGTGGAATGAGTTTGACACCTGTGTTTTAGAGACTTGTATCTAGGGTAAGGGGCCAGAACTCCCTCTTGGGAGAAACCATTTCCCCTCTCTGGTCTCAGAGTCCCACCAGGTATGTCTGCTGCTCTAGCCCACATTAACCCTGTGTGTCCCTCAAACACAAACACACCACGTTCTGCCTTTTTTTTTAACCTTTTGGTTTTTAGATGCACAGTGGCGTTTTCATGCATGAAAGATCAGTATTTTTCCATGGCCGCCCCATTCAAGCCAGCTCATCAGGTTTTTCTGGGTATATTTCTCTCTCTCTTTTCAGTGGAATTCTTCAAAGTATGAACTGCAGGTTTCCTCAATGGCACTCTCTGTTTCCTCCCGTCCATTTGAAAGTTATTTGCGGTACGCACAGCATGTACGTTGACCATTAAATGAGAAGTCAGATCTGGAAATATTTTTTGTGTAAATACAGCTAGGAAAATATTTTTTCTGAAGGTATTCAGTTCTTCACAGATGATCCAAACACACCATTTAGAGCGGTGGCCTCGTTCAAGTGTGCTTATTGACGAGGTGATGACAGAAAAGTTGCCCCTCACTCAAATATGTCCCTAACTCCAGTCAATGTGATTTTGGATTAGGATGTGCTATGTATACGCTTCCTTAGGCAAAACAAGGAGATATAGGAGTTATAGGGACAGAACGGCAGATTGGGTTCAAGCATCCCGGAAAATGATGAAAGAGAACATTGTTAAAAAAAAGCAGGAAAATATCCTACTCTCTCCAGGATCTTCCTCCATTTTTGGTATTGCATGTTAAATCCGAGTACCATTTAGTGAGGTGGTGAGAGAGTAAATAAACTTGAAATAAACCATGATTGAGCAATATTGAGGCAGGCAGTGCTTTCTGGCTTGGAAACTGTCCCACTTGGCAGTTTTTGACTCGAGCTGGGCCATGTGCATGGAACCAACGTTGAAAATACGTTGAATTAACTGTGCCCAGTGAAACTGGCGTGGAAACATTGAAATGATGCATAAACAACATTGATTCAAATAATGTGTGCCCATTGGGGTGATTATGTGTTCCTATCCCCTGTTCTGTTTTTTTCTTTAGGAATTTTTCTCCCCCTAATTTAGCACTGCTTGCTTGACCTTTTCCAAAGTATTTTATGGTCTTCTTTAATTAAAACCTGCCATTGTTGGGCCTGTGTTACTGGCATCAATTATCTAGTATGAGGTCAGTGATGGGGAGTTATTGTGAAAAGTCTCAATTGAATGCATAGCAAAGCTATTCTTCTGCTAGCCTGTAGAAACCAAGTGTGGGGGCCTCTAACGTCACCCTCGCTTATCACTCCTGTCTCATGGTTGACACGGTCATCTATTAGTGTCTTCACCCCATTCAATGTTTCTGGGAATGGTCCATGGCTTCAATTGAGTTGTGTTGTTAAAGTTGTCTGTAGTCGTTGCTGTGTACTCTTTTTGGTTACAAGAATGGCAGAGGTGGCTCGTATCATAAAGTTGAGTTTTGTACTTAAACGGAACTGTTAACTCCCCGACCCTCAAGCCGCTCAAGTGGTAGTGAAAAATCCTATCCCCCAAAACTAAGCCTGTGAAACGAAAGACTCGTCCATGTCAAGCTGTTTAAATAAATACTATGTAAAATGGAAGCCATTTAAGTCGAGCGGGATAAGGGAATGTCAAGAAAGAAAAGAACAAGAAATCCTCAGGGTTCCACCAGCACAGAGATTCATTTCAGGCAGGCAGCATGGACCCAGTCCCAGTTCCAGACCGACTGACATTGTAAAATAATCACTTCACATAAGTGATAGTGAAGAGTAATCCAATGGGAGGAATGTCTGTTTTTCCCTTTGGTGTGCAGGTGACCAGGAAGTGGTCCAAGCCGGTGGATGAAGATCAAGAGGTTCATGCGAAGGCCTCATTACGCCCGGGTTCATTATTAAATACCTTCCAGTTGACCTTTTAAATTACAACATATTCAAGGGACTTTGGACAGTAAGTCCCTCCAATGCAATCTAATACACCATGGCTTTGCTCCGCAATATAACAAACATCTCAAGATGTAAATAGGATTCTTCCCAGGCTATAACCACAATGTATGTTTTTTTTCTTCTAAATATACCTTTAACTGATTTTTTTTTTTTTGGTTTGTATTGTTGTAGAGTGTGAACTAGAGTAGAATCCCGAGTGACACGGAGGAAAGGTTGGGTTAAGAAAATATAATTTGGACTGCATGTCATTTCTTCCCACTGAACACCAGTATTTGGGATACGTATTGGGTTAGATTGCTATGGATTAAAATGAGACAGGAAATATATTTTGAGAATGACACAAATATTAATTTCCACTAAGGTTGCTGCTTCGGTGTCTTTAGGATATTTTTGTCACATGTTACTATGGAATACTGAAGTATAATTACAAGCATTTCATAAGTGTCAAAGGCTTTTTATTGACAATTGCATGAAGTTGATGCAAAGAGTCAATATTTGCGATGTTGACGTTTCTTTTTCAAGACCTCTGCAATCCACCATGGCATGCTATCAATTAACTTCTGGACCACATGCTGACTGATGGCAGCCCATTCTTGCATAATCAATGTATATATATATATATATATATATACAGATAAACATTAGCATAAATAATGTATACCTACATACACGTAATATATATATATATATATATATATATATATATACATACATACATATATATACATACACAGATAAACATACATACATACATACATACATACATACATACATACATACATACATACATACATACATACATACATATGTATACATATACATATATATATGTATATATGTGTGTGTATATATATATATATATATATAGATATATATAGATATAGATATAGATATTACGTGTATGTAGGTGTACATTATTTATGCTAATGTTTATCTGATCACCTCCAGCTTGCATTTCCATGCACTTAAATAACACAGGAAGTCATTTCCAGATTCATGTCACCCATCTTAACTCTGACACACATGGCCCAGCTCGAGTCAAGGATCTTTCTTCCTCAGTGTCTTCTGAGAGACATAATCCCTCATCAAGAAAATGTACATGGAGAGAGATAGTCAAAGCCCAGATAATGTCAAGGACGTCAAGAAACAAAGCATTTCTCAACGAAATGCAAAGATGTGTCTGAAGGGTGTCTGATATATTCACGACACCAAGAGACAGAAAAAAATACTATTTATGCACTATTCACATATTCTTATATCCAGTACAGTTAAATGAGATCTTTAGAAAGAGGAGGTGCTGTGATACAATATTCTTTTTAATCTGTTTTTTCAAGCTAAACTTACATTTTGCATGAGGAACCTCTGGTGGCAGAGCATCCCACGATGACACGGCTCTATACATAACTGATCAACGCATTAAATCTGTTTTTGGTTTGGGAACCATGAAGAAACCTGTAGTGTCGTGTCTGGTTGAGTACAGTATGTATGTTTGTTTACCAAAAGAATAGGAGTGAAACAAATCAAACTTAATTTGATTAAAGTGCATTTAACGTTGGACTTGATTTAGTCCTATAACTTCTTCTTTAACTTAGATTTTTTTTTTTTTGAGATAGAGACGTGAATCCAACATGGCAATTATTCATTTGTAGACCAACTGGAATTAAAGCCAGACCAAGTCAGTGCACAGATGGAACTATCCAAACAGAAGATACATCTCCTTCAAATGTTGATATTTGGTTGCGTTGACAACCAAACAATTCAATATCACATTTGAAGTCAAATAAATAGCCTATTAACTTGACGACAGTTAACAAATGACATGTTGGATTCACGTCTCCAACTCAAACAAAAATGAAAGTTGAAAAATGGGTTTCAGCTAAAGGCTCAAATGGAACTTTTCCAGCAGTACTGTAGATACTGCTCTTTTAAACGTAAATAATTTGTTGCGTTGTCAACCAAACACAATTCAATATTACTTTTACAGTAAATAGCCTAAAGTTAAGGCTATCTTACAAACTAATGTAACGTTCAACCTCAAAAGTAGTTACACATCCATGGCCACATTTTGAGGTTACTGTAACCACACTTGTCATGACATGTAATCATCAAGTGTACATGTTCAAGATGGCATGAATTGGTTGTCGCAGGTTTGTGAGATCTTCACAATCACTGTAATAATCTGTGTAGAATCTGCAATCCAGGTCATTTGGTTGTGCTATTAGATGAAGCACAGTGATTACACATTAATTTGTGGTATAAATAAACATAATATCTGACACTGTATTTCTATTTGAACCTTGCCATGCTTTTGAAATGATTGAAAACACTGTGATAAACATTGGGTGAATTATTATTATTATTGGAATTTGGTTGTGCTTTTAGATGGTTGAAATCATAGTAATATGATATTGGAAATTCAACTAACTTTTGGCTGTCTTTGAGTGGGTTAATATAGGTTGTAATCTCATTGATCAATGTCAAACAACTATTAGCCAATTATCCACGTTGATATGAGTGGGTATATTCTGACTCCGCTCGCACGGCGTCTCTGTAACCTGGACTCAGGGGTAGATGTAACAACCTCCTGTAATATTGTGTCTTATGGAACCATACCAAACATAACACATCATACTCATATCATACTAGCAGTCTCTCTCTCTCTCTCTCTCTCTCTCTCTCTCTCTCTCTCTCTCTCTCTCTCTCTCTCTCTCTCTCTCTCTCTCTCATTGCATGATAACAAGGTCAATGTTGACAAAGCAAAGTGATACATAACAATTAGGAAAGCAACAATTCAACAAGAATTGAAAACAAAAATGTAATAATGGTGAACGTTCAGAAATCTAATTCAGTACATGGAGAATCTGTTTTGTTTGAAGTACTTTCTTCCTTTAGCTTGTGGCATATTGTGCTGCACACTAATACATATCAGACCTTTCCCCCAAAAGTATAGAGTATAAGTGTCTCTTTGTTTGATCGTTCTGTGAATGGGAACATTTACATTTTTCATTTGGGGAAGAAGGAATCTCGAACCAATATGTATGGGCCAAAAGATTAGAAAGTGTACTTCTATTTCTCCCGACCCACTGTAATGACATAGTCGCTCTGGCCAGCCATGTTTTTGTTGTGGCGTCCTGTTTCAATTGCCAGGCTACGATTACTAATTATGTATTTAGTTAAAGATTAAATCTGCATTAGGTGGAAACAGCGCAGCGTCCACCCCACCACCGTTGTTATTGTTTTTGTTGCCAAGCTCAAGAGACGTCGCACAGCATAGTCAAAACTGCAGTACATATTGTGCTCTTGCAATGTATAGTCAATGTATGTGTTCTTATTATTCACCTCCAGCTGTCTAAATTCTGCTCTTGGGGCCTCTCTCTCTCTCTCTCTCTGGAGTCTTAAGCTGCTCAGTGTTGACACAATTAGGATTCTCCCTCAGGAGATTTCACCGCAATCCTAAAAATATAGAAACATTAATCCTGTCATCAGACTCTGGTTTACAAACAGAGATATAACATGTACATCTCTCCATATCCCCCTCGCTCTCTCGCTCTCTCTCTATTTCTGTCACTCTCTCTCCCTCTATCTCTCTCCCACTCTCTCCCCCTGTCTCTCTTTCTCTCTCTCTCTCTCTCTCTGTCTCTGTCTCTGTGTCTGTCTCTCTCTCTTTTACACTGTAACTTCCTCTTTCTGCTTAAATTCATTGCAGACAGCCCCCCCACCCACCCTTCCCTAACCTCCAAGTGATGGGTTATTCCATTTTAATAGTATTAGATGCTGTGTAAACAACTTAAAATGTTTAAGCTCTAAAATGCCTACTTAATCTTTCTGTGATCCCTGGTTTTTGGATTTAGGCTGAGTAGTCAGGTCTTACACAAACACACCATTGAACCTCATTGGCTAATTTTCTACTGCTCTGCAAATCCACTCTCAGATTCACAGACGGCTCCGAAGTCGCCAGTTGTCATTGACAAGCGTGACATTTGGGTAACTCTTGTTTGCGTTTTCTGTGTAAATACGCAAACAAAAATGACTAGCCAGCCCAGAGTGGGATCATTTCTAAAAGACGGAGACATGAGATGAGCCAAGACTCCCAGGCACCATGGCGACAGCGTGGATTTGGAGAGTGTAAGGTAGACTGTTAGAAAAAGAGAGACCCCATAATGATTGTCTACGGTCATTGGGTTAGGTACCTGTGAAAGAGAGACCCCATAATGATTGTCTACGGTCATTGGGTTAGGTACCTGTGCTGGAAGCGGAGAGGAGCAGAAGTAGTAGGCCAGTGTGGTGGGGGCTAATGATCTCCCCTGTGTGTAAGAGGAGAAACCTTCTCTGCTGTAGAGCTCATCTGAGGCCAAGCCCTCCATCGCACTATCATCAATCATACACTTAGCTAAACGTCTCAGAACAGGCCCCGAGCACTTGCCTTGCCTTCGCCAGGCAGCAAATGCTTCTCATTGGAAAACCACTTGTGGGTGTGTCTGTTTCCGTGTCTGTACAGTACCTTTTGTCAGCCTATGAAAAAAGTTGTGACTTGTTGTACAGTATTAGTATTTCAATATTAGTAGTATTTCAGTATTTCAGTGTCCATATAAAGTAACATGGCTAGATGAAAGCTAGTAGGCCTGTGAGGTCTTCGTCAGCCATTAAAGAGCTATGGAATCGGACAGAGAGTGATAGGCAGCAGCTTTGTGCTCAGCAGCCACCTCAGAGTGTGTCCACAGGTTCTGTCTAACCCAGTGTGGTTGTGAAGTGAACACACATGGCTGTGGACCAGGTTCTGTCTAACCCTTAAGTGTGGGTCTGTAGATTTTGTCTACCCCAGTGTGGTTCTGCAGTGTGGTTCTGTAGGGAACACACAGCTCTGTGGACCCCCTGGCCGTCTCCGTCTGGGAACCATGTGTGGCGGTCGGTTTGGTCCTCCTGTAAAACGATGCACTGAGAAGTGTGACTGCCCCAAATCCGTTTGGGAGGAAGCGCGGCCGCCTGTCTGTAACACACACCGTCCGTGACACCAACAATCTCAAGCTAGGATTCGCTTGATGTGTTTGTGTGTGTGTGTGTGTGTGTGTGTCAAATCAAAGTTGATTCATATGACAGAATACAACGAATACAAGCCATACAGAATACAGAATACAAGCCATACAGTGAAATGCTTACATTCAAGTTCTTACTTACAAGCTCTAGTGTGTGTGTGTATGTGTACTGTGTCACACAGAATTTGCCTGTTTACGGTCAGAAAGCCAAGAGATTTAGGTGCTGGCAAAGGCTATCCGCTGATCACATCTGACTCTGGCCCGTGTTTGTTGGTTTGGAAAACCAATATCCCCCAACAAATTTCTGGATGTTTGTGTGCCTGTCAGACATACCCCACTTCCTCTCCTGCTGCCATCATCACGCCAGTTTGCGGAACACAGGCTGACAGACTTTTACAGAAGAGCTAACTCCTCTCTTATGGAGCGCGCTCCTTTTCCTCCCCAGAGAAGTTCACGGGACAGGCCTCGTCCACACTGAACAGCAAGGGATTTGCCTCTGCTACCACACCTCTTGAATGCTCTCGCAAAACAAAAAGGAGATGATTTGTAGATGATGATTCCCGAGTCCTGATGATTCCGTGGCAAATCCGGAATGGGGCCGATGATTAACAGGCAAACTCCGGCCCGGGTTAATGTAAATGTGAGCCGCCAAGTGATAAATGTGAGCCGCCAAGTGCTTTCCCAGGGCAGATGGAGAGCACTAATTGGCTGCTGGCCTGTCAGGGTGATTATGCGCGCCCCACGCGGCAGCCTGTTGCGACTGCGAGAGCCATGGCCTAATCTTCATTTAATTAGCCCGCACGGCAGGGCCGACACGGTAGCCACTAAGTGGGGCCTTCAGAAGTGCCGCGCCCTGACGCTTCCCGCCTCGCCCTCTCCTCCCGGCCACAGGGGCAGCTCTGTCCCCCTCTGACATCTACCATTCGCCACTGTTCTCCAGAGCTGGTGACACGGTGACATGCATTAACTATGTAATGTATCTGAAATGATTCATTAAGATGTGACGAGTCAGGATATTCAGGGAACCGGTAGCTCTCGACGATAATGAGGCCGTCGTTGAGCGCTGTGTGACATTCATTTCACCTCTGAGCTTGAGATTTGAGATATATTGGAATGGCGAGGTAGAGAGGTTAGAGAGTGTTTACTGCCGTGTTTCTGAGACTCAGATAGAGGATCACGGGTCAGAAGGAAAGACATCAACCTGCCATTGGATTGGCCTGCAGCCCTGGGCCAATGGCAGTTATAGCCAAACGCTGCGGTCGCACTCACAAATTAACGCACAAGTTCTGCTTTCAGTCATCCTCAGTCCCCACTAGTCGCTGCCGTAGATCATTCCTTTTCCTATAAGCACTTATTATATTATTTCTTGCGTCTCCTAACCAGATGGGAATTGATTATCCAAGCGCACAGCCAATCAACACTTGATTTACACTGACGGTTCCCTGACCAAACTTTGGGTTTATTTTTCTGCCTCTCGAGCGTTTTTCGCGGTGTTAAATCTTCCACAGGAGGAGAAAGTCATTACCAGTAGTCTCCGGTCCTTCTCTGCCGTGGTTGCATTCCTCAAAGGAGGCTTCGGAGGAGGGAGTCTCTGATTAACTCCCCACAAAGTGCCCTGCTCCCTGACCAAAATAAATATGGCCGCTGTCATTTTGTCAGCAACTGTCTTCGGAGAGCAATATTTGAAACACCCCATGATCCTTGCTGGCTTTTATATGGAGAATCCATCGTCATACCACAGGCATGAGCCATAAACATGTGGAGGCCTTTCAAAGACCAGGGGGGTGGAGGAGGAGGGGGTGCATTAGTGCTCACTGGGGCTCCATACTCCACGTTATTGTCATCTGGTCGGTTCCAAGCAGGAAGAACGAGGGGGGGGGGGGGGGCTTTTTTCTCCCACTCATTGGCCCGACAAACTAGTCGTTTTACTGAACGGACTCGCTAGGCGCATGTAGTCACATTACAGCATGGAAATCCCAGGCATTTCTCTAGTTCATTTTAACGGCGATGACCATATGAATTATTGCTTTGGTTTTCTGACGTGAGGCGAGGACGTTTAGGGGCGCGCTACGACGAAATCTGACACGTTGAATGATGAAACATCCACGGAACAACGGACTCTGAATGGGTTTAAGCAAGATGATTTGTGTGTCACGGAGTAGCCCGTCCAGGTGCCTGACTGCATGTCTGTTTTGGACCGTGTGTATGTAAACGAGTATGCGTGTCTGTCCATGGCAGTGTGCGTAGAGCGAAACAGCACGGATCAGGAAAGCCTCCCTGTCTGAGGTTCTGGCTGGGAGGAAATGAGGCGGCACATGTCTAAACAGCAACAGCCCCATCAAAAACAGAACGTACACAAACAAACAAAGTGGCAGCACACTGGAGGGGGAGCAGAGCAGAAGGAAAACGTTTCAAGTCCCCATCAACATGTTTCACAAGTGGGAGACACGTACTGTCACAGTGTGATGTTGTCCATGACATCGTTAGGGCTGTAAAGTCAGGTTCTCTGCTGAGGGTTCATTGGAGGTTTTAGGGCGTTGATGTTTTGTCAGTGGTTTCTGTATCTAGAGATGAGGTCGGAGGCAGTCTTCGGTGCTTCAACAGACTCGCATTGAGGGGATGTGTTCAAATGTAAGTAACCTTCTCCATGGCCCCTGTGAGGGCCTTAAAGCCCCCAGTGTGGCCAATGCCCGGGATGCATCTCTGTCTGCCAGACCTCCAGCTCTCTGACTGTGGCCCGCACACGCTTCCTTCACCACATACAGACCACACATAGCATACTAACACACACACACGTCTTAGCACACACACGTACACACACACGTGCAAACACAAACACACACAAACACACACACTTGCCGACGTACACAGACACAATCAGACAAACAGACCTCAAGCAGACAAGGACATAGTGTAGCTTATGTTTATCTACTCTACTCTACTCTTGTCTTCTCTTTCTCTCTCTCTTACACTCAAACATACACACATTTCAGACATGCAAGCACTGCACTATATGACAAAGACAATCGGAATGACAGACAATGTGCAGTGCACACAACACAGGAGAGCATGTACATTTTCTAGGGGAACATTGGCATGCCCGCGTCCGCCCCCTTGAGTGTGCTGGCTGTAAGGAGGAGGGAAGGGGGCCGGCTAGGAACATCTGGTGCACAGTTGCACCGGCTCAGCCACCAGAAGCCCCTCTACCTCCCCCTCCCACTCTCTCCCCTCTTTCTCGCTCTCTCTCTTACTCCCCCCTCTAGCTCTCTCTCCCCCCTCCCATTCTCCCCTCTCTCTCTCACTCCCCCTCTATCTATCTCTCTCTTCCCCCCTCTCCCCTCTTTCTCTCTCTCTCTCTCTCTCTCTCTCTCTCACTCTCCCTCTATCTCTCTCTTCCCCCCTCTCCATCCACCTCTGGCGGGCCTGGTCTTCATAGAGACATCACAGCTTTTAATTAGAGCCTGATGATTCACAGAGAGAGGCTGTGGCTTTTGACCCACTCATGTCCAGGAGCTTGGACCCAGGGAACAGACACACAGACACAACAAAGCAACAAGTACAGGCCTACCAGCTGCTGCTGTGTGTGTGTGTGTGTGTGTGTGTGTGTGTGTGTGTGTGTGTGTGTGTGTGTGTGTGTGTGTGTGTGTGTGTGTGTGTGTGTGTGTGTGTGTGTGTGTGTGTGTGTGTGTGTGTGCGAGCATACGTGCGTGTGTGCATCGGTGTTTGTGAACACAGACAAATACAGGGAAGGAGAAGCAGAGCACTTAAGTTGAGGCCCGCTCATAAAGGTTGTACTCAGCTCAGCACACGAAGGCAATACACCATGGGCTCTGAGGAGACGGCAACCGTTCGGGCTGTCTGTAACTGTACTACGTGTTTTATTACACGGCTGAGGTGAGGGGATGGCTGTCGTTTACAGGCTCCTAACCAATTGTGCTATTTTGTGTGTTATTTTGTACATAATGTTTCAGCCTCGTTATTGTTATGTCATTGAGTTACTTTTTTCAACTTTAGTTTATTTAGTAAATGTTTTCTTTACTCTTGTTTTCTTAAAACTGGATCGCTGGTTAAGGGCTTGTAAGTAATCATTTCACCGTAGTACCTGTTGTATTCGGTGCATGTGACAAATAACATTTGATTTGATTTGAAAGGAAAACTTGAGAAACCATAGATCCTCCCATGGCTCATCCGACCTCTCAGACCTCTATGTGAATTACTCAAAAGGGAGTTTGACCAATCCCAGGTGCCCTATCGTTGATGTTTTAAATCCCCTGTAAAGTGCACCTAGTTTGCTTCTTGGTGGCAGGCTTTGGGATCATAACCCCACCCCAATAGGCATTGAGGCTGGGTATTGCCGTTGAATGGAATCACGAGTCACTCGATGAGCATCATGCCGTCATACCTCTCTGGGAGGATGTTGTTGCCTGAAATACACAACCCTCTCTCTCATTCTCGGTGAGACCCTGAAACGTACATCGAAATGGACATGGCACTGTAATCAAAGGAGGCTAAAGAACAAACCCATCAAATGTTTTCCACATGTCAAGATGTCAGGATAGCCCCTGTTTGTGTTTGACCGAGTGGAGGGGTAATTGGGAGTATTATTGACAGACAGGGAGGCGGCTGGTGTCTGGGTAGAAGAGGAGAGGAGACTACAGCAGCGGCCTATAGCTGGACCATACGGGATCTGTGAGATCTGTCAGCTTCACTCAGCTGTCACCTTGACTGGCGCGTGACAGGCTTCTGATAGAGCTCAGGCCTTAGTGAGGATCAGGGACTACTGAGAGCGGACTGCTCTGGGTCTCTAACGAAAACACACACACACAACAGGAGCTCTGCTAAGACATCAAACAGACTGACACTTCAAGGCTCAAATTAGACTTTGTCTAGTCAAAAGTAACTATTTTTACAAAATGGTTTGTAGTGTTTTCACACTTTGTGAGTGCAAGGAGATGGGGTGAAAACTGTCCAGAGTTACCCAAACAATCCAAGAAGATAAAAACACAAAAACAAGGTTATATCCTTGAGCCCTTTGTCATCCGCTAGAGCACGGGGATTGTGCCACGATTTCCACAGGTTTAGTGTCTAAGCCCGTCTGATTTAGCATGGCTCCCTCTTCGTTAGGGCCTAGTTCCTCTTCACGGGACAGTTGTGCTCCGTGTCCAGACATGTGGGGGATTTCCTCCCCTCCCATTCATTTTCCCAGAGGAGAAGGGGATGAAGTGGAGGATAGGGGGATGAAGGGACATGGTGGAGAAATTAGGTATAAAGCAGTGAATCATGCTGGACAATTTCCTCCTAGATCCCCCCAAGCCCCCCAGGCCAAGGGGGGATGTTGTGGTGTGTGTGTGTGTGTGTGTGTGTGGTAGGTGTGTGTGTGGGGGGTGGAAGGGGGGGTAGACCAGAGGGGCTGTTGCAGGCCAGGGAGAGGAGAGCACACACACATGCCCCAGACAGCCGACAGCCTGTGTGACAGACTCTGAGTCGCCCCTTATGCCCCCTTGGTGTCCTCACAAGGGAGACACAATGTTCTTTATGGATGTATGATGCACTGTTGACACAGCCTTGATATTTCAGTGAATGTGAGCCCCTCTGTCTGGAAGAGAACACACTCCATCGTGTGTGGGTGCGTGCGTGCGTGCTTGTGTGTGTCTGCACTATAATACATACGTACTCAGCAGGGCTCATGATGGTGTAAGTATAGTATATCTGACACCATTTATTTGCGTGTGCGTGTAAGGAAGGGTCTTCCAGATGGCCCCGTGAGCATTAGCAGAAGAACCCTCCGCCTTGTGGCCCCACAAAAAGACATCCCACCACCCAGACCACGTATTGCCTGCCCCCTCTCCCTGTTCTGCTGCCCACTTTGGGCCCCTGACCCCTGACCCAGGCCCACTCAACACCCCCAGCAGGCAACAGGAAATGCATCTTCACCACCTTGAAATGAAAAACAAATGTTCCATCCAATGTTTAATCCTTGGTGTGAGGAGGTCACCTCCTTGGCAGGACTACGCACGTTTTGCCATCTCGGTGCTAGCGAGCATGCTTTTCAAAGTATACAGTTAAGACTGGGTAGGTCAGGGTGCTCTGGAGTGTGAGTTCCTCATTCTCTTTAGTTGGTTTTAAAAGGCAACAGCAGAGTGTGTAAAAGTGCACTGCCAAGTCCTGTTTTTATGAGCTTTTACTGTTTAATGGCATGGCGTAAGATAATGAATCGCAGAGGCAATCATTGTACTTCTACTCCAAACAAAGGGAGAGTCAAGAATGCGACCGAGTCAGCGCCAATGTTTCCCTGTTTTAAAATGGTTCGTTTCGTTAGGGAATTACCCTGCGTCTATCAATTGCCATGGAACGAAGATCAATGATTCTGTTTCTACCCCCCAAGGCACCTTTCTAAGGCATGCGGGAAATATTTACATAAAATTGATTCAATTAAATGAATGAGTGAGATCAAATCATTTATTGTGACCTGGAAATGGAAGACGCCCCACAATGACAGCATGAGTATGAGAGCCCCACCCTCTCCTCTGCTATGTGACTGAATTGGAACGTAATTGACATCTCCCCTATTATTCCAGCCACGATGATAAATGTGTAATATTCTACCCATAGTCCCCTTGATCTTTTAATTGGACCCCCGGCCCACTTTTACACCACCCCCTGGTTTGCTACAGCTATCCACAGCTCGCTAACACTCACACACACACACACCTACACACACCCGCTTGCAACCAGCACACACACTAGCTGAGCCACACACACACTGAAGCACGCGAACACATACGCATGTTTGCATGCAAGCAAGCATGTCCACAGTCACACACACACATAACAGAGCTATTTTGCCCGTCAGAAATGAAACGCAACATTTAGCCATTCATTATAGTTAACTAAAGCTAATTATTCCTGCTTGTCAGCAGCTCTGTGTATTTAGGCCCAGATGTGTGTGTGTGTGAGTCAGTCGGGGGGAGCGATAGCAGACTGCAGATGAATTTGAGTTTCAGGCATATCAGACACGGTGGCCTAGTGATCACGCCTGCACTCTGCGTGGCCCTCTGCCGTTGCCGTGGTGACACCATCCGTAAAGTAGAGCCAGAGGTGGTGAGCAAGCACCAATTTTTATTTTTTTTTACCCGGAGAGGGGTACCGTTCAGGGGAGTAGAGTTGTGAGTGACTCTGCAGAGGTTTCAGTTTTGATTTCCACAATTGGGGCCTGGTCTGCTGGCTTGCCTATATTAAGGTTGTTGGCGGTGTGGTGTTAGCGGTTCGCCAAATATTGACCAAATATTTACAGGTAGCTCTCTCATTAGCAAAGTCTAAGCATACAGACTCAGTAGTGACAGATCAGAAACTGACCGAGCGTCGACTGAAAGTTGAATGTGGTTTCATCGTCAGACAGTGTCCTTCCCTCAACGCTGGACCATTCCTCGATACCGGACCAGTCCTGGATACCGTTCCAGGGGAACGTTCCATTGTCTTTGTCACAGTCACTCAGCAGCTCCAAGGAGAAGAACCCCAACTCCATATTACCCACCGGGCAGATTAATCACGGTGTCAGTCATGCATTATTTGCCGGGGCTTCTCCCTGCTAAAGACGTTAATCTCCGAGTTGGGTTTTCGATTTGACTTATTGTCAGCAAAAAAAGAGCTTCAAAGGCGGGGACCGGTGGACTAACCTGCTGCTTAATCTCCCGACAGAGCCTCCGTCGCATAGATGAGAAAATAATGACCCACCTAATCCCAACATTAGCTTTTTAAATCGGAATGCGTATGTTTTAAATCATTCCTGCTAAGCAGGATGGGTGATTGTAAGCAGAGCACTGGGGGAAAGAGAATGAGAAAAGAGAAGAGTGAGAGAGAAGAGAAAGTACGATTCAGAGTAATCTTGTTAGGCTAAATGATGCTGTGCAGAGAGGCTCTTGTCATCCTGTTGGCAAGACGGACTTGTTCTCATAAAATATTGTCCTCTCTGGACAAAGAGGGTGTTTTTTTGCCGGCACATCTCGGTGTATCTTTCCCTGTTCTCAACTTTTCCCCCTTTTTCCCCCTTCCAACTTCCCTCCATCTCTCTCCCCTCTCTCGCCCTCTTTCCTACCTTTCTGTCTCTCATACACTGTCACTCAAAAGCCCCCCCTACATTTCTTCCTTTTCTTCATACTCATCCTCTTCCCCCTCGTCCCTACTACTCACTCTCTAAACTCTCTGTCACTTTTAGATCATATCTTTTCATGTGAACATCTGTAGACCTTGGCTCACCATATGTCCTTACCATTTTACATATACACACACACACACACACACACACACACACACACACACACACACACACACACACACACACACACACACACACACACACACACACACACACACACACACACACACACACACACACACACACACACACACACACACACACAGACTGTCCATGCAGTGTATCTTATTCCAGACAGTAGAGCTCATCGGTGTGAGTGAGAGGAGCTGGCTACAGATACGTTCCCCTTCACGGCATTATAAATGTATGTGTGAGGAGGCCTTTAATGGCTGCTAATCCAATTTCTGCCACTGAAATCAAATCTCGCTGGCGCCAGTAGTCCCCTCCTTCCCTCACAAATAATGGCTTTCGCTTTGGCATGTTTATGAAGAAGATGAGCCGCCCAAAAAATTCCAGCTTTTACCGTACTAAATCCACCAGAATCTTCTTCGGAATTGTTTTGACCCTCAACCCCCCTTCTCTTAAGAAACATATTAATTGATGGTCTCAGGATGATTGCGGCGTTTACTGGCGGGATGAGGTAACAAACAGGAGAGGAGAGTGTTTACTTCAGAGGAGGAACCCATTTACCGTTTGTCTTAATGCCTTCTCAAGGTTGGTCCCATCGATTTCCTCCAACCGCAAGCGGAGCAGATAAGGTTAGGCCTTCGATTGGTGCATTGCCTGCTGGAGCCCGAGCACTGGGTGGATGAAGTCACTTGGCCATGCCGTCAGTCAGTACACACACACACACACACGGTGGTCATGGCCTCATTGATTATAGATTTTCCATGCAGGTACACACTCCCACAGTGGCAGCCACCAAGTCCGTATCAAAATAATAATCCCTTTCCTTTTCTGTCTCTATCGAGGTCTGTTTTTGTCAATGTCCTCATTGAACTGAGCCATTCTTTGGCAGCGTGAAGAACACAGCATTGACCTAATGATGCAACAAACAAATTATTATTATTATTTTTTTACATAATTCAAAACACTCACTCATTGTAAAGAATACATTTTCTCCGGTTTATTTGGTTCTCCAAAACAAAGTTATTGGATTTGGAGATAGGTGAAGGGAGTTTTGGCTCCGTCTTTCTCCCCTGTATAAAATGTTATTGTGATTCAATTAGACAAGTTGAATGGACCGCAACTCAGAGTGTCATATCTCCTGAGAGATAGCATAGTGTTATTGTTACTATACAACAAGCCTACAGAACAGCATTCCTGTTTGGATATCTGGCTATGTCTCAATTACCATCAGAGATGGACAGAGAGAGAAACGCGCGTGAGAGAGAGATGTGAAAGAGAAATGGAAAGTGATGGATCTCAACCGGACTGGTCCTGGAATATCCCAGTCAGCAGAGGTCAGGGTGGAACTCCCACCCCAGTGCCTGTAAGGGAAGTCTAATCTGCCTCTGCCAGGTGCTTTGACACTAGAGGGTCCAAGACACATGTCTTAAAAGACCTTGAGCTGATATTGAAGAGCGTACATATCCTCGTCTTAGACAAACACACAGATACAAAGCAGGCTTGGAGCGCATTCCAGGGCTTTCTTCAGGTAGCAAGAACTTTACCAGAACCAGACCTGGCTCATGCAGTGAGACCAAGATTGAGCTTCCTCACACACAGGTACAAATACTAATGTACACACACACACACCACGTCTATAATAGACACACACAGTGATAATGGTGGGGTCATCCTCTGCTACCACAACAGCTTCTGCTTTTCATTCAAAACTACAAAACATTTAGATTTGCTTATAAATGTTTTGTTTGTTTGTTCAATTTACTCTGACTACGAACCTGTCCACATGCAAAGCTTTAGTTGGCAGATTGTATCTACAAAAAACAAACAGACATTATGCAATTAACGATTGTGGCCAAAACTGGAAAGAAAATGGGGGGAAAAAAATTGTACAAGTATTTAATGAATCGAAAGCCATTCTTCAATTTTGGCAGCAAGTTTAAATTCTGGGTCAGTGTGGGGTAAAACAAAAATAGCAACAATTATTTGAAGATTTATTTTTCTTCCAAGGCAAATTATCTGTACTCGCTCTAAGATTTATGAATTTGTTCCTTGTTTGGAAAGTAATCGAGTTGACTTCTTAATCATTTATTTCCTGGTAAATTAAACTTCTTTTTTTTTTCCTGATGGAAACTCTGGCTTGCATAATCATCTTAAGTGATTACATTGGTTGTAAATGTGACATCATAAAAGCGTTGTGTATTCACTCTGTGTTACGCCCTGGTAAATGCTGAAAGTGAAAGAGACAAGACCCTGAGATGATGTACCATCTCACAAGCCTTATATCAGATGCACAGGAGGGCAGAAGATCTCAGTTCTCTTGGTATTGGTTGCCCTCTAGCTGTCAGCCTAGAGAACTCTTGTCTGGTTATGAAATATAACCCAGCGTGGTCCATGCTTTCATGGCCACGGTGGTCAAACAGATACAGAAGAGTTCATCAGCTCACTTGGACAGCCCTGATGACATTCCCGAACTTTTGGTTTTTACACTTCACATTGTCCTGGAATAAACAAGATATTTTGAGATATGAGAAACGTAATATAATGACGTGAGGCAAACAGACCTCGGACCTGGGACAAATACATAACATGTCAAGGTAATACGTTGTGTGTTTTTTTTTTTTTTTAACCCACTGGTTACGTTGGACTGGGGGGGAACCAAATGAAGCACGGCTCAAGCTTTTAAAAGGGTTTGACAAAGTGTGTATATTTTCACCCAGGTCTGGAGGCAGCGTTGACTTCCTTACACAACTTGCTTACATCTTATGAGATGAGCAGTACTGTGATGTGGAATCACGGTCTATGTAATGCCATGGAGATGTGCAAACGCCTTGTTTTTCCATGAACATGCTGTAGTCATGTTTGTCTGTGGTGTAAGACACGTGTTATGCAGTTCACAAACATCTTAAAGCCGTGCGGATTATATCGTTTCTGTGTACCCGACTATCCAGGTTAATCAATACTGTTAAGCGTGAGCTCTCACAAATTTATTTGCGCTACACACAAACAGCCTAATGGCTCCAAGGAATGGCCCATGTGGGCCTAACTCAGCTACGGAGGTATTTTTAATTCAGCAAGGTGTACTTTATAGCCACCAAAATGTAATTTGTCTTGAGTTGATCGTAATTGAAGGCTGTGGTCCGAATTGACTTGAGCGTTATGCCTGCACTAGCAGTCATAACCATACAGTAGCTTACCCAAAGAATCGAAAGCGACATTTACTAAACGAGCATAGCAACTTTGCTGTTAATGTTTTTCAGTTGGAGGTCACGGAAAGTTCAGAGCAAGATGTTTTGTTTTCCTCACGAGATGTGATTTTAAAGCCTTTATGCTCTGAAGAGGGGATTTTTTTGAATAAGATATTGCGTACAGGCAACATTATTTTTCGCCCTCGGAATGGTTGATGTGACCAACAATTGCTAGCTAATTAATTGCAGGAAATGGCTGTGAAATGTGGACGTGACATTGTTTGACATTTGTGCAACTGTAAAATTACTCTCGTTAACAGAGCGAAAACAGATATATTTTTTTCTAATTTTATACGTCCCCATTTCTTGGAAATAATATTTTCAAATATATTTTACAGTGTATATTGAGATGTTCAATTGAACCAGACTTTTTGGGGCGGCTTTAAATGGCCGGCGTTTGGCCAGGCCATATGAGAAGGTAATTAGAGGTAATTCTGCCACATATGACACACTTTAGCCTTATTTTCCTGAGTGAAATGGCATGAGCAAGTGCAATAATAGGACACGGAGCCAAGTTTTGCAAATCTACCATTGAAACATCCATTTATGTAGCATTTTCAGTATTTTCTCCCCTCGGCGAACCATAGCATGCCTTGTTTCTTGCTGTGCCAAATCAGGATCCAGATAGCATCTCATCATCCAAGCCTGACTCTAGTTTACCCCCCCCCCCTTATCAGATTTTATTTTTACTCAGATCACTTACCCACTCAAAACCAGCAGAGCTATGCCACTGGGCAGAGGGGTTGGCAGGAGGATTGTGCCCCCCCCCCGCCACCACCCAAAGCCAACCTTTATCCAGCCCCATCACTTCTCCCCCTCTTTACTTCTCTCTCTCCATCTTTCTCACACACTTACACTCACTCACACACACACACACACACACCTCATTATATAATTTGTGTCCTTTGGCAGACAAAACTGTTGCCTTTTGGTGCAGTCGCCTCTGTCATAGCAAACCATGGGTACCGAGGTATCACCGCACACGGTTCCAATAGCACAGATTGCCAACATGCTTTGCCCCACACCAATGACACCTGGGATACATTAAGTTACATTAACCCGGGGCTTGCGAACGAGGACCTTTCCAGTCCGGAAAGAGTGTTATGCAATTTCCCCAGTTTCCCTCCCCCCTGTGGACCCTAGCAGAGTGAGTGGAAGTGATGGAGAGAGATAGAAAGAAAGTGAGAGAGAGAAGTGATGGGGCTGAAAAAAGGCAGAATCCTCCTACCAGTCCCTCTGCCCAGTGGCATAGCTCTGCTGGTTGTGAGTGGGTAAGGAGGGAACCAAGATATATGGTATATACACTACCATTCAAAAGTTTGGGGTCACTTAGAAATGTCTTTGTTTTTGAAAGAAAAGCAACTTTTTTTTTGTCCATTTAAAATAACATCAAGAATAGACTGAAGAGTTTCAGAAGAAAGGGCTTTGTTTCTGGCCATTTGAGCCTGTAATCAAATCCACAAATGTTGATGTTCCAGACACTCAACTAGTCTAAAGAAAGACAGATTTATTGCTTCTTTAATCAGACAACAGTTTTCAGCTGTGCTAACATAATTGCAAAAGGGTTTTCTAATGATCAATTAGCCTTTTAAAATTGTCAACTGGATTAGCTAACACAACGTGCCATTGGAACACAGGAGTGATGGTTGCTGATAATGGGACTCTGTCCGCCTATGTAGATATTCCATAAAATTCTGCCGTTTCCAGCTACAATAGTAATTTACGACATTAACAATGTCTACACTGTATTTCTGATCAATTTGATGTTATTTTAACGGACATAAAAAAATTGCTTTTCTTTAGAGAACAAGGACCCCTAACTTTTGAACGGTAGTGTAAATACATTAGCAGGTTTTAGAGACACCAAAGGGACGTGTTCCCTGATTACATTGATGCACTGCTTTTCTAATAGGCTCTCTTTTTCTTCTTGTCTTTGTGTTTCAGGAGAATCAGGGAAGCACCGACCCAAAGAACCAAAGAAGAAGTCCAACAAGCAGAGGCTCCGGTTCCAGGCCCAGAACCAGCACAGTGACCACCTGGCCTCCATGAGCTCCAGCCAGTAGAGGACTGGAACCCCCCCCTCCCCTTGGAACCTGAACAACACAAAGCTGCTAGCTGCTGCTCCACAAATCTCCCCCGCCCCCCCGTCAACCCACCCCCCTACCCCAGCACACAGTTACACTACACCCTATTAATGACCCTACACATGTCTATGGTTGTAGTAAAGTACACATATGCCCTCTGTCCCTGTCTCTCTCTGCCTTCTGCTGCTTCCCTCGTACCGTAGAGTACCGCATCGTAGTGTACCGCTGACAGATCAGCCAATCAGCTTCCCCCTTTGAGCCCACTGTGACATCATAGAACTCATAGAAACATTTGTTCCCTTTGCTCACACGTCATGTACGTCTGGTTAGAACAAACCAAACGAGGGGCAACCGACACACACAGACTGACGGACTGAGGACGCGAAGGAGCAGAAGGAGAATGAGGAATGAGATGGATGTTGATAATAGTGATGACGGTCCAGCTAAGGGGGCAATGGAAGACGTCGGGACGACGATTCCGACGGAGAGAGGAAGAGCGTGCAAAGAGATGGAATGAGAGGATGATCAAGAGAAGAGGAGAGATTTGGCAGAAGCAACGAGGGTGACGTCTCTAAGTGACATCTTTAAATCATTTAGACTTTTCTGTATTTATTTTAAGGCCAACTCTTATTTTCCCTCCGTCGGAGGCGGTGTGTTCCATGTACTGCCTGTTTGTTCACTATGTACATTTTTGAGAGTCATGTTAAGAAATGCCATGCATAGTTGCAATGTATTTTATTCTCAGCACAAAATGTTTACGTCCAGAACCGCTTCAACTCTCTAACTGTATGGTGTGGATAAATAAATGTAGTTGTTTGACTTAGCATGGCAAAAAAAACTCATGTGTACATAGTTGATGAGTTTATCCAATTATAAAACCTATTACTGTGTTTTCGGTATTGACTCTCCTTCAGCGTTCTAAATGTTTTAGTGAAAAGGTTGTAATATCAAGCCACAGTTTCAAAAAGATTGAAAACAAAGTAATAAACATAGCCACCACATAGCTATTACATTTATATGGTATATATTTGATTTATTTATTGATTCTATTTTGTACTTTTGTGTTCGGTGACAATTTTGTCTCATACTGTTACTACTCTGTGCTGAAATATGATTTGAATCCCACAATACAGATATCTTTAAAAGAGCCTCTTGTTTGTGTCTGGTCATGCGAAACAGTTTGAGTGTTGCATCGCGTTCATTTGGTCTCATCTACCGATTTCAATGTTTCAAAAACGGCAAAATAAAATGCGGACTTCGTTTGACATTCTTTTAGGTTTGATATTCAGGATTCAACAAATATATGGTCATGGGACGACATGTGTGCATTTGTTTTATTAAAATACATTTCATGTGACTGTCGTTGTAGCTTTTCAGCATTATTGTTCATGAATAGCGAAGGGCGCTAGCTTTAGCTTGTCCCTCCCGCGTTAGTGTACAATAGTGTCATTTTGTAAAACATTTGTGATACCACTCATGCACTGTGCGCTGCAATGACACAAGCTGCCTTCGAGCCAGGGAGATTTGATATGGTCAATTGACCATGACGTCACTGTGGACGGCCTGTAAGTCATCGTGACGTGACCTCTTGACCTCGCGGATGGTGCAATGCCACACGTCACCAGCGTATCATTCATTTCCACCCTCATTATCTTACACTTGATTTGGCCATACAAATGCCTACTATGCTTCCTTCACACACACACACACATTCACCCCCTCTTTATTTGTGCACTCATCAGATCTCTTTCCTTTTCAGGGGTTTCAAAACATCAGATAAATATATAAATCTAAAATGTGCTGGCTTGCCAAGAAAGGTTTAACGCCAGTCACGGCTAATTAACCTAGTGATGCATACTGTATAATCATTGCCCCTTAGAAAATGTGTGGCCGTATCTGCCAGACAGCTTATGGACGCACAGTAGCGAATGAATCAACGTTGTGTCCTATATTATCCTAGGAGACACCGACCGCAGGCTTCCTGTTTCTAGTAATCCTCTGAAGTCACACATGATATTTCCAGAGGGAAAGGGGTGACGGTGTTGATGCTCAAATAACCCATAATACCCGGTTTGTCCATGTAGCCTTCTCTGAAAAGGACTGAAACCAACCTCTGACAGTGAAACAGTAGCCTCCGCTAGGAACGGCGAATGCCTCAACGTACAAGGTCTTTCACAGGTGTTGGAAAGGAGCACGGAGTAGGATGCTTGACGTGCTCTTCATTTTTTACAGTTCAACACTTCCTTTCCCCTTGATGAAATGTACCGGTACTCATTGTCATAAAAGGGGAATATCCTCTTTGATGCGCCTTATAGCAAGTAGAGATATCCATAAAGCCTAGAATGCAGAACAGTGAGTGAAGAGTGAATGGAAATGTAAAAGTACTAAGTGTTTTAAAAGACGTCTGCTGCTGGTTAAAAGTTAATGAACGATTTACAGATGTCATCCCCAGGGCCAGACTGTCACTGCTTCAGACTGGGAATGAACTGCACTGAAGTGGATTCATTAAGGAGAAGACCACCAACACCACTGAAACACTACACAATGTCTAGTGGGGGGGAGGGAGGGGACCCCACAATACATAGTTCTAAATGTCTTGTTTCCCTTACCTCTCCGCTTCCAATTATTCCTCTGTCTGTCATCCATTCTGGGTGTATTTGGGTCATCGGTGAGAAACTGCCTTCAGGGTTTCTTTAATGTTGGTTAGGGCATCAACGCTCACCCAGACATCAGAAGGTAGCCATGCTAATCCCCTTTTATTAGTGAAACCACTTCTGTAAACTTCGAGGCAGCTTAAAGGAAGCGTCTGTGTTTCTCACCGTGTGTGTGTGTGTGTGTGTGGTTGAAGGATATAGCTAGGTTGTTGAGGCTGACGCTCCCTTTTCATGTGACTGGGTGCATTGTCATTAGTTCAGTTCAGTCCTATTATTAAAGCCCTCTTCAAAGGTCCAACAAGTGAAACCACAAACAGGAAATGTCCCAGTGGCCTTTGCACACTAGAGAGCCATACTGTAATACAGGAGGAGCACAGTGAAGTACTGTTAAAGGGACAGTTCACCTAAATTGTATACTAACATCCAGTTTTGACAGGTTACCAAAATGCCCAAATCATGTACTTTTGTAAATTTGATGGCTATATCTTTAAGAACTGTGTATCTTGCAGGTAACAAAGGTAAAAGCCAATTTATGCTCCGAATGGAGGTTGTGACGCAATTGCGGTGCCTCCGAAGGCATGAATAGGCCAAATCGAGCTTCGTTCTATCTCCAATTTTATTTTAACAATTTGGAGGGCTCCATATTGCTCCGCATTGACATGATTGGTTGACGGTAGGTGGGGGTGGGAGGTCCTGCCGAAACACAAACTCACTTCCTTGACAGCTTCCTTCACAACAGTTCTGCTCAACAGCTCTGCAGCTCTGCTCTGCCATATCACCATAAATTCTGCACGGCCAATGCAGATGACGGATTTAAGGTTTTCAAGCATACATATATTGCAGTCCCTCTCTTCAGCTACTTCAAATGTGCAGCACTTTGTGAGTGACACATTCGTTCCAACCCCAGATGGCAGAAGTGGAAGTTATGCCATTGGCGGGTTAATAACATTGCCTGGGACAATAAACGTTGAAATCATTTGCTGTGTTTAATAACTATATAATTGGGCATCGGTTGCCCTTTGAGCTGAAGGAAATCTGGAACTATTTGCGTTCACATGGGTTATGATGACGCTTGGCACAGCCTTTTGCAGGCCGCACAGAGTAGGTACAATGAAACCAGTCTAAGACTTCTACAAGTTTACCATATGTCAGCTATCATATGCAGGGGTACTGAGTGGAGGCATAGACGCTGTGTCTTTCATCCACCAAATTCGGACAAATTCCCTCGTAATTGCAAAATGGTATCCGGTATCCACTTCCTTTTGAAAAGCAGATTGGCTTCATTAAGAGAAAGTTGCTAAGTAACACGTTTATTACAGGCATAAATAAATACGTCAATAAAAGGTAATTGTCTGTGACCCTCTCTCTGCGTTCTTGGGAGACAAATCGGACGGGAAATTGAAAGGGACCAGGCCCGGTAATGGGATTCCATAGCTAATGCTGGTGTGTTCTGCCTGAGTGCAGCTGAAGTGATGCTTTGAAGGTGGCTATCTTAGGCAGTGCTCGTGACTATAGCCGTCTGACCTCTTATACACCTGTCCCACCTGCTGGAGAGAGACGGACCAACCTAATGACTCTTACTGAAGTCAATTGTTTCCTGTTTACATTGCCCTCATCATGCTCTGTTTCGATTCTTTCAAATGTCCAGCCTTCGACTTTGTCAAGCAGGGGGATATTTATGATGTCCAGCCTTCGACTTTGTCAAGCAGGGGGATATTTATAATGTCCAGACTCCGACTTTGTCATGCAGGGGGATATTTATGATGTCCAGACTCCGACTTTGTCAAGCAGGGGGATATTTATGATGTCCAGACTCTGACTTTGTCAAGCAGGGGGATATTTATGATGTCCAGACTCCGACTTCGCCAAGCAGGGGGATATTTATGATGTCCAGACTCCGACTTTGTCAAGCAGGGGGATATTTATGATGTCCAGACTCCGACTTTGCCAAGCAGGGGGATATTTATGATGTCCAGCCTTCGACTTTGTCAAGCAGGGGGATATTTATGATGTCCAGACTCTGACTTTGTCAAGCAGGGGGATATTTATGATGTCCAGCCTTCGACTTTGTCAAGCAGGGGGATATTTATGATGTCCAGACTCTGACTTCGCCAAGCAGGGGGATATTTATGATGTCCAGACTCTGACTTCGCCAAGCAGGGGGATATTTATGATGTCCAGACTCCGACTTTGTCAAGCAGGGGGATATTTATGATGTCCAGACTCCGACTTTGCCAAGCAGGGGGATATTTATGATGTCCAGCCTTCGACTTTGTCAAGCAGGGGGATATTTATGATGTCCAGACTCTGACTTTGTCAAGCAGGGGGATATTTATGATGTCCAGACTCCGAGCCAAGCAGGGGGATATTTATGATGTCCAGACTCCGACTTGCCAAGCAGGGGGATATTTATGATGTCCAGACTCCGACTTTGCCAAGCAGGGGGATATTTATGATGTCCAGACTCCGACTTTGTCAAGCAGGGGGATATTTATGATGTCCAGACTCTGACTTTGTCAAGCAGGGGGATATTTATGATGTCCAGACTCCGACTTCGCCAAGCAGGGGGATATTTATGATGTCCAGACTCCGACTTCGCCAAGCAGGGGGATATTTATGATGTCCAGACTCCGACTTTGCCAAGCAGGGGGATATTTATGATGTCCAGCCTTCGACTTTGTCAAGCAGGGGGATATTTATGATGTCCAGACTCCGACTTCATCAAGCAGGGGGATATTTATGATGTCCAGACTCCGACTTCATCAAGCAGGGGGATATTTATGATGTCCAGACTCCGACTTCGCCAAGCAGGGGGATATTTATGATGTCCAGACTCCGACTTCGCCAAGCAGGGGGATATTTATGATGTCCAGACTCCGACTTTGTCAAGCAGGGGGATATTTATGATGTCCAGACTCCGACTTTGCCAAGCAGGGGGATATTTATGATGTCCAGTCTTCGACTTTGTCAAGCAGGGGGATATTTATGATGTCCAGACTCCGACTTTGTCAAGCAGGGGGATATTTATGATGTCCAGACACCGACTTTGTCAAGCAGGGGGATATTTATGACTCATTTCCTTGGGCTGTGTTTCTTTGGCTACATTTCAACAGGTGCAGAAATGGGACCATGCAGTTCCATAATACACTCCCCAGAAGAGCAAATCTACATTATATTCCTGACCTGGTATGAGGTTTACTTAAGGGCTTGGCAGTCGTTTTCGGCCTGTTTCACCTAACATTCCTCATCTCCTTTCCAATGACTCATTTTACTGATGGTGAACCACCACCAGCAGCACCCCGGAGCGAGTGTTGCTTTTTCCCTCAGGTTCAATAAATCAACAGTGAGGCCCAAACAATGAAAACACACAACCATTGTCCCTCACCCCCACCTGAGGGAAATAAGCACAGGGACCCTGTCCTTCCATTCAGGATGTGACACACATGGTCTTTATGACCCCAGCTGAATCATACTGTGCACTTAAAACACATTAGTGATCACCTAGAGGAGCAAACAATTCCCCTTACTGGCAGACAGAGAGCCATTGGCATAACTGTATTTACCTCGGGAGCCAGCTGCTAAGGACGTCCACGAAGACTACTATTTTCCCCCCCTTTTTTTGGCAGCCCTTCTCCATTCATTGACTTTTTATATGTGCCTAGTAGCCGCGTTACCACTGGTTTCAAGGGAGAATTAATCAAAAACAGTTCTTATTAAACCATGTTAAGACCACTCGTGTTGGATATAATGTGACCAGCAAAGGCCCAAAAGGGCCATATCAGTTCCATGGAGCTGACTCAAGTGGCCCCTGAAGAAGGGGCTGTCCGCTATCGTGTAGGGGAGCACAGGTTCCAGTGGGGGCCATTTAGGCATGAGAGCCAAGAGTCCTGCATTCATGGTGAGAGGGGGTAAGGGTGGTTAGGAGGGTATAAAGTAGAGGGTAAGAGGGTCTCATTGTCCTGGAATGTTCACCTCACCTTCCCCCATGTCTTCATTGAGAGGGGGATTATGCAGCGCCATGCTTCATAGTCAACCTCTGCCTCGACTTGGAGGGTCTTGAGTGGAAATCTTCATCCAGACACACCACACACGCACATAAACACACATGCACGCATGCACACACATATGCACGCGCGTGTGCGCCCACAAACACACACACACACACCACACACAATCTACACCACAATAAGGAGCCTGTTGTTTCCTGCTTCCAGCCAGCGATGGCGGTCTCCTCTTAGAGGTGGTAGGTGTGGGTCTGATCTGGGCTGGAGCCGGGCCAGGCTGCAGCAGGGTGTCATGGCTGCTGTCTCTCCTGACTCCTCTGTTGTCTGGAGCCATGGAGCCAGCCATAGAACACCCTCCACTCCATCAGCCTCCCTCAGACACCCGCCTGCCCGTCAGTCCTCCTTAGCAGCCAGCGCCAGCTTTTATTGGCTGCATTGTGCGGTGGGTCTCAGAAATGGGTTTAATCAACTAACCATAGGGGAGGTCGTGACCTCATGTCAATGGTTCCCAAGCCTTGGTGTGAAGTGTGATCTGTGGTTCAGCCACTAGTTCACACTCAGGACTCTTTGTTGGTAAAAGTGATCAATTGTAAGAAAGTAATGACAGACAGTGCAATCCATATAACTGCACATTATCCACAACAATCAGTTTAAGTTAAATGCTAATAAGTTCCAGAACAAGCAATGATCCAGTACATGCACAAGCTACATCCCTCTGAGGTGTGTGTGTATGTGTTAATGTGTGTGCGTGCGTGCGTGGATTTTAAGGTGGTTGTCTCATTATCACAGTGATTTGTTTTTACAGTAGGCTGAGCAAATCCACCTCCTACCAAGTCTCACATTACCAAACAAACATACAGTAGATGTTCTGGCATATATATCCATAGCATGTACTTATTAGCTGGGAGAGCCAAGGAGTAAGCAGTTAAGCCATTGGAGCAGAGAATATACAGTAACGCCATATTCAGGTTGTACTATCAAATAAAGTACTTCAGCAGGACCCTCAGTAGCATTTAACCGGTTTTGTAACGCATCCAGCGACGAGTGTCTGCTAATCAAATGACTAACAATGGCAGCATCCTGTGGGATCCTCAGTTTTACCGCCCTGTGTGGAAATGCCTGCACTTTATAACACTACCGTGAAGATTTATAAGGCCAGTATACTGGAGCAAACCAATGAGACAGACATTTAATTGCTGTTGCCTGCCTGGCTTGTATGCATTGTGTGAAATAAAAATAAACCACATGGTCTGTGTGTGTGTGTGTGTGTGTGTGTGTGTGTGTGTGTGTGTGTGTGTGTGTGTGTGTGTGTGTGTGTGTGTGTGTGTGTGTGTGTGTGTGTGTGTGTGTGTGTGTGTGTGTGTGTGTGTGTGTGTGTGTTTGTGTGTTTGTGTGTGTGTGTGTGTGTGTGTGTGCGCGCGCGAGACAGCTGCCGGACCTAGCTCTCTGCCTTCATTGTCTGTCTCCCTGTGTGGCTCGGCTTGGCAGCGGTTTTGTGCTGGTACGGGGGTGTATAGCGGGCATCTGTCTGGGCGCTAAGCATGGCAGTGTACTGCTCAACCCCCTGCAATGGTTGGCTGCTCGGAGGTCTAGCAGGCAGGCTCCAGTCTCTGTGGGAGTCTAGCAGGCAGGCTCCAGTCTCTGTGGTGGGGTTAAGCCCCAATCTAACAGGCTTATGGAGACCATGGGTTTACTAGTGCCCACACACATACACTATTGACATCCACTTACAATCAGACAGATCACACATACAGTGGGGCAAAAAAGTATTTAGTCAGTCACCAATTGTGCAAGTTCTCCCACTTAAAAATATGAGAGAGGCCTGTAATTTTCATCATAGGTACACTTCAACTATGACAGACAAAATGAGAAAAAAAATCCTGAAAATCACATTGTAGGATTTGTTATGAATTTATTTTCAAATTATGGTGGAAAATAAGTATTTGGTCACCTACAAACAAGCAAGATTTCTGGCTCTCACACGCTTCTTTTTAAGAGGCTCCTCTGTCCTCCACTCGTTACCTGTATTAATGGCACCTGTTTGAACTTGTTATCAGTATAAAAGACACCTGTCCACAACCCCAAAGAGCTGTCAAAGGACACCAGACAAAAAATTGTAGACCTGCACCAGGCTGGGAAGACTGAATCTGCAATAGGTAAGCAGCTTGGTTTGAAGAAATCAACTGTGGGAGCAATTATTAGGAAATGGAAGACATACAAGACCACTGATAATCTCCCTCGATCTGGGGCTCCACGCAAGATCTCACCCCGTGGGGTCAAAATGATCACAAGAACGGTGAGCAAAAATCCCAGAACCACACGGGGGGACCTAGTGAATGACCTGCAGAGAGCTGGGACCAAAGTAACAAAGGCTACCATCAGTAATACACTACGCTGCCAGGGACTCAAATCCTGCAGTGCCAGACGTGCCCCCCTGCTTAAGCCAGTACATATCCAGGCCCGTCGTGATCCGTGTAAAGGAAAGAATGAATGGAGCCATGTGTATCGTGAGATTTTGAGTGAAAACCTTCCATCAGCAAGGGCATTGAAGATGAAACGTGGCTGGGTCTTTCAGCATGACAATGATCCCAAACACACAGCACGGGCAACGAAGGAGTGGCTTCGTAAGAAGCATTTCAAGGTCCTGGAGTGGCCTAGCCAGTCTCCAGTTCTCAACCCCATAGAAAATCTTTGGAGGGAGTTGAAAGTCTGTGTTGCCCAGCAACAGCCCCAAAACATCACTGCTCTAGAGGAGATCTGCACGGAGGAATGGGCCAAAAACCTTGTGAAGACTTACAGAAAACGTTTGACCTCTGTCATTGCCAACAAAGGGTATATAACAAAGTATTGAGATAAACTTTTGTTATTGACCATATACTTATTTTACACCATAATTTGCAAATAAATTCATTAAAAATCCTACAATGAGATTTTTTTTTTGTTCATTTTGTCTGTCATAGTTGAAGTGTACCTATGATGAAAATTACAGGCCTCTCTCATCTTTTTAAGTGGGAGAACTTGCACAATTGGTGGCTGACTAAATACTTTTTTGCCCCACTGTATGCCACAGCAACTGACAGCAGATTACAATGTGTGAACACATCTCAGTCTGTGTTTTTCTACACTTAATTTTCTCACCTAATTAACACCATGCCATTAACGAACTTAGTGGCCATTATAACGGCGAGTGGGGCTGTGCTTGGTTAGCACTTGGATGGAAGACCACCCTAGGAAAATCAAGTTGCCCCGGTGTGTTGAGCCTGTAGACAAGCTTTTTCCTATGTGGCTCTCCATTCTCCTGTGTGGTACACGAGTGGAAATTCCAGGCTGGAAAGAGGTAGGCTCAAAGCCTTCACTGTTTTATAAAGGTTCTGTTTCCCTGTGATCATTCTTGAACCAATATTTAACCAGGAAAGACCCAAGGTTAGAAACGTCTTTGGTAAGGCCGACCTGACAAGAGGTCAGAAGGATAGTATGAACAACAAACATTTACATGTAACTTGACCTCAAATATTGGAGTGTTAACCCCTCCAGGACACCTTTAGCACCCAATGTCACAGGAAAGGCCAAAATGATCATCAAGGCCACGGCCTGTTCACCCCGGTATCTTCCAGAAGGCGAGGTCAGTGCAGGTGCGTCAAAGGTGGGATCGAGAGACTGAAAAATAGCTTCTATCTCAAGGCCATCGGACAGTTAAATAGCCGTCACATGTCGGCAACCACCCAGTTACTCAACCATGTACCATAGAGAATGCGGCCCTATATACATAGAATCGCTGGCCACTTTAACAATGGAACACTAGTCATGTTAATAATGTTTACATACCGCTTTACTCATCTCATATGTATGTACCGTCTTCTACTCTACTGTATTTTAGTCAATGCCACTTCAACATTGCTTTTCATAATATTTATATGATTAAATAAATATTTTCTTTTCTTAATTCCATTCTTTTACTTTTAGATTTGAGTGTATTGTTGTGAATTGTTAGATACACTGTACTGTTGGAGCTAGGAACACAATCATTTTGCTACACCCGCAATAATATCTGCTAAATATGTGTATGTGGCCAATACAATTTGATTAGATATCCTGGTAAAATAAAAAATACACAACCATTCACTCCCCATATTGACTAAAAGTGTCTCTCCCTGAAACAACTCAAAATGGTTCTAGGTGGGAGCAAATCATTGACGATGGTTGATATGGTAAGTCACCAACAGGCTATTAAGAGATTCGACAAGTGATCGTTTACAAATGTAAGCAAGGTTTGAAATAATTTGAAATAATTTGAGTCAACAACTTCTTAGTCTATAAATTATATTATTTGTAATTATGACCCCCCCCCAACCATCCGATCAAGACAAAAATTGGCCCGCGACTGAATCTACATATAGTTGATGATTCCTGCATTACAGGATGTGCAAATCAGAGACATTTTGGAAGGGGGGCGGGGTTATTCCGCTCTCATCTATGTTTTTTCATTGGTTGAAGCAGCCTCTTCCTTGTTACAAAGGTCACTCTCTCATGCATACACGCACATATGGTATACTATATTTCCTCAAATATAGTGACATTTAATATTTATAGTGACACCCAAGCTGACCTATTTGGGGCAGCAGGTAGCTTAGTGGTTAGAGCATTGGGCCAGTAACCAAAAGGTTGCTAGATTGAATCCCCGAACTGACAAAGTAAAAATCTGTCATTCTGTCCCTGAACAAGGCAGATAACCCACTGTTTCTAGGCTGTCATTGTAAATAAGAATTTGTTCTTAACTGACTTGCCTTGTTAAAAAAAGGTTAAATAAATAAAAGTGTGTCACTTATGGTGGGTGACGTCACATCAGAGTGAAGGTGAACAAAGGGCAACCAGGGCGAACGTCTCTCCAAAATTCACATTTAGGCTAAAGTGTTTCTTTCCCTCCTTCCTCTGGCAATGTCCAGAGCCATGAATAAAAATACATTGTGACATGGGAACTCTGCCAAGGCAACTGTAACACAGGAAGAAAATTCTATGGGAGACTGGTGTAATTAGCCTAATAAATGTTTTAAAGTGGATGTATTGGAAACAAAGCAGAGCTTTATTGTGGCACGCATGGCTTTTATTGTGAGACCTTGTAAGCGCATGATGTCTTCTGCGCCGTGTCAAAGGGCTCTCTCATTCGGTGGCAATGAAACCAGTTCACGGGAGCACTTGCACTAACAAATCCGGTGTTCTACTACCGAGGAAGCAAAATGTGGAACTGCTCTCCTTTATTTTTTATAATATGAGGATGCAATAAAAATGTGCGTGTGGATTTTTGTTTTAATTCAAGACCTTTTTTTTATGATCGCATTAACCCCGATAAAATATATATGAACGAACGTGGACGAGGGATTGCATAAGGAGAGCATGCTGATTTGATTCTCTTTTTTAATTATGTGCTAGGTAACATGGACGCTTGTTTGGAGCATCCATTAAAAACAGCCATGAGAGACTGCATGAATAGTGGTTTATAGAGGTACTGAGGTACTGAGCAGGGTGACATGTTTCTGGTTTAATACTGTTACAATAGGCTGCCATGGTCATTACTGAGGAGACGGCTGTACTGGTTAGGAACAGCTTGCCCAGAGCCTCTGGTTAGAACCTGCGCACACAGCAGACGGCCCTCCTTTAATGGGCTGGGGGCTGCCAGTTAGTGCTTTGCTGGTTCCTGCCCTATAGATGTGGTTTTTCAGAGGGTGTCAGGGGGTTTGGAGGGGGCAGGGAGGGGGTCAGGCTCGCTCTCCACTGGGTGTCAGCCGGCCAAATTGCTGCCACATGAACGCCTTGTGCACTTGTGATTGGAAAACGAAGGGGACAAAAAGGTTGAAATTAGGTTCCTATGGTGCATAATTGAGCCCTAAAGGGACACGGCCAAACTTGAACGCATCTTCAGCATCTACACAATCCAAGCCTGAGGAATGACCAGTGTGTCGACACAACACAATCATCTAGGTAAGGGGCTCTGAGCGTGGGAGACGGAGGGTGAGGGATGTGAGAGGAGCTGATCACATCGTGGCCACCATGTGGATCCATCCAGTTACTCAAGTTGTGTTGGTCTCTTATTTACTGTGTTCTGTGCAGTGTTTGGGAGTAGTGAACTATACGTAGTTCAACTAGTCATTTAACTACATTTTGCAGTAGCTTGGTGGTAGCTGAACTAAATTCAAATATTGGTAGTGTTTTCAGTATTTTTTTTTACCATGTTACTGGAACACATTATGTTGTAAATTATTATAAATGACACATTATATTAACATCTGATGACATAGTGATCTGTTCTTGCAAATTGTGTTCTATGACATTTCCAATTTCTATGATTATTTTTCATGAAGTAGTTTGGATGTGGTGAACTACTTTATTAAAGTAGCTTTAGTGAAGTAAACTGCCTTTTTATTATGGGTAGCTTTAGTATAGCTTAACTTCTTCTAGTGTGAAGTAATTGGTAGCTTGTAAACTATATTTTGAGAGTAGCTTCCCCAACACTGGTCCTGTACCTACATCAGGCTCAACTGTTCTTATATCTTCCTTTCCTGATGGAGGCAGATATATTTAGCGGTCTATTGTGGCACCGCGGGGTGGTTGTTTAAAGGAGGTTGCTGTGCGCCGTGGCCTTCTCGGTTGGAGATTACAGTTGAAGTTGTAAAAATGTTTGTGAAGTGAAAACCTCTCGGAGCTGTGGTGCTCATGCCGAAAAAGGGTCTTCACATACAAATAGTAGGGCGTAATGAAAGAGCAAAACGAATCCACAGGTCACAGTCAGTCATCATAGGTCCCATGGATGTCAGCTAAGTGAAGCCAGAGCAGCCCTCAAGTTTCTTCAGCTATCTATCTACCCAAGGGAATTACACACGAACCTGTTCTTATTTTAGCTGTCAGTGAACACAAGTATTAAAACTTTTCACTACTAAAGCGCCTAAAAACCATGTCTACAAAACAGTACTGTAAAGTAAGCTGCTAAACCTCAGGCAAGCCAATTAACATCCTATATTCATTCAATGTCTCTCCAGTGGTGGAAATAGCTTGTGGTGGAATCTCTATCCTCTGTCTACATCTCATTAGCTTACTACTTGTAAGTCTAGCCTACCTACTAGACTCGACTGCAATTAGCCGGGAAATCTTAATTTGCTTGCAAAGGAACTCTGAAAACATACTCGTAAAGACATACACTAGCACTTGTATTACATTATGGAGACATTCGCAGTGGAAATGCTTAGTCTTGTCTTGCAGCCACCCAGGACCATTTAGTAAGCAAAATGGCTTTTTCAACACCACGTTATGTCCTCCTTTCGTTGGTTTCTCGCCCACCATTTCTTCCAGCATGCTGTCAAAATGAGGCACATTGGAAATCGCTCCTTTTTTTTATCTATGTTGCTTTACACCCAGCTTTTATAACGTAATGTGGCAAGTATTACATGGTAAGGGACTAATGATATATTTTCTCAGCTGGAACGTAGGAATCGCACCGCGGACACGGAGCAGTCTCGGGTCTCAGTAAATTAGTGCGTGCAGTTAAGTGAAAAGTGAGCCGCTTGCCAGCCAAGCGCCGCGCTGGTTTGTGATCCGTGGGGAGCCCACTGCCCACATGTTATGAGAGGGAGGGAGTTGCGAGGGATAGAGAGAACCGATAGGGAAACGAAGTCCTCTTTCACCGGAGAGACACTCTCAAAACCCAGACCCTCTGACAGCTCGGAAATATCAATTTTAATATGGGGGAAAAGTGGATTTGGCCAGACAGTTTCGTTCTTCATGTGGAAACTCATCTGTCCCGACTCTCGTCTCTCGCTGATGTGAGGCGACACCCAGTGACTTTAGGGAGAGGAGAGCATATTCGGGCAAGCACAGAGTTATGTCACTTAAATTAAGGTTCTTCTGAGGTCTGGTAATAGGGAGCTGGAGACATTGGTTTAAGAGGAAGGTTTGAGTGGCTCGCCTTTTCACAGCCTTCAGCATTCTACACTGTCCTGCTCTGACGTGCACCTTCTAAACGTATTGCCCTCTATACTGGTCTTTATTTAATCAAACTCTGAGTTCCTGGGATTAAAATCTGTACACTGTAAGAATGCAGATGTGAAATGTAATGTTCTACTTACACTACATTGCCAAAGGTATGTGGACACCCCTTCAAATTAGTGGATTTGACAAATTTCAGCCGCACCATTGCTGACAGGTGTATAAAATCGACAGACAAACATTGGCAGTAGAATGGCCCGTACTGAAGAGCTCAGTGACTTTCAACGTGGCACCTTCATAGAATTACACCTTTCTAACAAATCAGTTTGTCAGATTTCTGCCCTGCTAGAGGTGCCCTGGTCAACTGTAAGTGATGTTATTGTGAAGTGGAAACGTCTAGGAGCAACAAGGGCTCAGCCACGAAGTTGTACGCCACACAAGCTCACAGAATGGTACCGTTGAGCGCCGAAGCGCGTAGCGTGTGAAGATCGTCTGTCCCCAGTTGCAACACCCACTACAGAGTTCCAAAATGCCTCTGGAAGCAACGTTGTCTACGTTATTTTCTGCATTAACAAATTATCATGTTTGTTATGTATATACAAGCCAAGGTTCTTGATTTTTAAGTAGCCTTGCTAAAACAACCAGAGGCATTTGTATGGTGGCCGAGCAGCCACACACAAGCTTGATCACCATGCACAATTCCAAAAGTTGGCTGCAGTGGTGTAAAGCTCACCGCCATTGGACACTGGAGCAGGGTTCTCTGGAGTGATGAATCACGCTTCACCATCTGGCAGTTGGAAGGACTTTTATGGGTTTGGCGGATGCCATGAGAATGCTACCTGCCCGAATGCATAGTGCCAACTGTAAAGTTTGGTGGGGGAGGAATAATGGTCTGGAGCTATTTTCCATGGTTCGGGCTTGCTCCCTTAGTTCCAGTCAAGGGAAATCTTAACTCTATAGCATACTGACATTCGAGACAATTCTGTGCTTCCAACTTTGTGGCAACAGTTTGGGAAGGCCCTTTCCTGTTTCAGCATGACAAATGGTTTGCTGAGATTGGTGTGGAAGAACTTGAATGGCCTGCACAGAGCCCTGACTTCAACCCCATCATACCCCTTTGGGATGAATTGGAATGCGACGGCGAGCCAGAGCTAATCGCCAGACATCAGTGCCCGACCTCACTAATGCTCTTGTGGCTGAATGGAAGCAAGTCCCAGCAGTAATGTTCCAACATCTAGTGGAAATCCTTCCCAGAAGAGCGGAGGCTGTTATAGCAGCAAAGGGGGGGACCAACTCCATATTAATGCCCATGATTTTGGAATGAGATGTTCGACGAGCAGGTATCCACATACATTTTGGCCATGTAGTGTATATCCGGTTACCTGTTTGGATTTAATAAGGTGATCTAGAAGAAAAAGAAACGCATGCCTAATAAGACAAGGTGCTGGCTGGCGGAGTAGAAACTTGAAAATAAAAGAGAGCCGCACACTCTAGGAGCTCAGATGCAAAAATATAATACCAACGTTTCGACAGCCAAGCTATCTTCATCAGGGTATAATCACAAACACTGCGGGATGACTCGTTTATATAGTGTCAAAAGACACAGGTGTCTGTAATCATGGCCAAGAGTGGCCTAATATCATTGGTTAATAATCAAATGTTAAAATGTCATACAAAGAACAGCATACAAACAACAAATGGATAGCATACGATCATAGATTAATTTTAGACTACACAAATTTACAAACAATTACAATGGCAAAGTCACAATAATCACAAGAATGGCTTCAGATCAAAGTCTACGTTGAGACCGAAGGGCCCAAGGGTCTTTAAATTAAAGATCCAGGCAGCCTCTCGTTTTAACAATAAATTATCAAGGTCACCCCCTCTCCTAGGGAGGGTGACATGTTCGATGCCAATATAACACGGAGACGAAATCGAGTGGCCTGCCTCCAAGAAGTGGGCCGCAACTGGATAAGTGAAGTTTTTACACCTAATGGTGCTACGATGCTCTGAGATACGTACTTTTAATTCGCGCTTTGTTTTACCTACATAGTTTTTACCACAAGGACAAGTTATAAGATAAATAACTGCCTTGGTGGAGCACGTAATAACACCTTTGATTGGGATCGATTTCCCTGTTTGGGGGTGTTTGAAGGATCTACATTTATAAGTGCCATTGCATTGAGCACAGCCATTACATTTGTAATTTCCATCCAGTAGGGGCGCAAATAGACGTTCAGGAATATCTTGGGGTGGTAAATCAGAGTTTACCAATTGGTCTCTGAGATTTCTGCCCAGCGAGAATACGACCAAGGGAAGGTCCGAAAACACATGGATTTAATAAGGCCCTACTTCTAGATTTAAGTTGAATTTACTGATTAAAAGTTGTTTTGGATAAGAGCCTGTGTAAGAACTTCTCATGTGGAGATCAATTTCCTACACAGGGTTGTTTTCTTTTCTCCTTGGTATGTTATTGCCAACTGTTTGTTACATGATGTTCTGAAATCCCAAGGTTTGATTCGGAAAAGGTCTATCTAAACTGTGAAAACTGAGCACAACAACAAGGCGCACTCAAGTGCAAGAATCATCTGTCCCCAGATAAGAATAAGGCTCACAAAATGTACACTCTTTATGTACTGTAGAATATACATTACCTTTGTACTTACGAATGCTGCTGAAGCTGTTTTCCTCGAAGTCATTCGATGAACTACTAAAAAAATCTACACAAATACATGAACTTTGTGTTTTGATTATAACGGCGCCTTATTTAATACACATGTACGTAGTAATATTCAACAGCTGTGCAACCCTGCCCCCAGGGCATTCTTTGTTTTTCACTAAAGAGAAGAGAAGAGAAGGGAAAATAAAAAAACTTCCACATGCTAACATTTATACAGTGATTTCTTTTAATTGCGCTCGACTTTTTAATTTGCCTTGGACTAATGCTTTTAAAAGCGGTGCTGGAGGTATTTTATTGAAGTCGTGCCTAACGCAGGACAGAGTTTTCCTAATTGCTGTGGCCTCGTAGCCGCCCAGCTCCTTCCTACCTGACAACCTGCGTTATTTGTTTCATTCCCTATGTCAAACATGCCACAAAGCATTTAGAGTTGGAACAACGAGGGGAACACTGTGAGTGTGCTTCCTCCAGGTCAAACCTTCAAAGGATTACCATGAATTAACGTGCCTAGATTCTGGGCGCACGGTTAAAGTCCAAAAAGAATCACGTTAACAATGGAAAAGTCCGGTTGACTTTTTCGGTTGAACTTCATAATAGATATATGTTGCGGTGAAGGGTAAAGCAAAGGTCATGTTTTATAGATTTCAGTCTCGGCAGCCAGGTGGCAAACGTGATATTTAGTTAAAGACTTCCAATGATAATAAAGATTATGTCAAAACAGTGAACATAAACTCTTGTTGTTGTCCCTAACTCAGCCTCTCTGACATCTTGGATGTCTTGATTCTGCGAGGGGAATACACGTACGTTATTAAAATCAATATCACACAGAGTGACAGTGACTATGGCTCCGTCCAACAGCCCTCCGTATCATGCCTCAATAGAACAAGCTATGACTTTTACTCTTCTGTCTTGATGGAAAACACTTCTGCACTGATGAGAAAAGCAACTAAGTAAATATCCTCCTAATATTTATGATTATTATGAGATTCCAGTTCCTGGGCTATCTACCCCAATGGCTGTGTCTCAGCTCAACACTCGGGGTGTCAGGAAGGCCAGCCAGGCCCCACAGCTGCAGTAAACTAACTCTGCACTGCCACGCTTGACAGCTCCATCATCTGTTAGCTACGCTGCTGTCCTTTCGGATGTTAGGAGAGAAAAAGGGTGAAAATGAGTGCTATGCCAAGGAGTTATGGCCGGGGTTTGACCCCTCGTGCCTTCTGAGCCACAGTGCTACTGTATCTCATCCTCACTGCTGTAAAGACCTCTGTTTTATGGTCTCAATTTCCCATGTGAAAAATAAGGAGCAGTCCCAGGCAGCAGATGTTCTGATCTAGGTCCCAGTGTTTCTTCGTCTGCTGTGTGTGTGTGTGTGTGTGTGTGTGTGTGTGTGTGTGTGTGTGTGTGTGTGTGTGTGTGTGCGTGCAGGCGTGCGCGCCTGCATGCATGCATGTGTTTGCCTGCATGCACGGGGGAATTGTGTGTGATTTGCATCCTGGCATGTGCATGTGTGTGCAACTGTTCAGGAACGGTATAAGGTGAGAGGTGTTACAAGTTCCAACAACAAACAACAAAAATGTCTTAAAGAGAAGTTAAGTGGTGGCAGTATTTTTGATGAATCTGCGCGCTCAAAATAAACATGAGCGCTTCATTAGAGGGGTGAACGGAAAGTGAGTGTTTATTGGTCTCAATTACCACCTTTGCTTTAGTGCCTGCTTTAATCACAGCCATATCCCTCTAACACTCCCCAGAATGCAATCTCCCACTGCAACGCACATCAACACGGAGGCTGGGAAGTTAGAGGTACTAAAGGTCCATGAATTTGTCAGTAAGAGAATAGAACGTGGTGTAATATAACTGCATACACCTTTGCCCACAGTTGACATGGCAACATACACATAGTACTGAAAACATCTATACTTTCAACAAGGAAACATATACACTGGGTATACAAAACATTAGGGACACCTGCTCTTTCCATGACATAGACTGGCCAGGTGAATCCAGGTGAAAGCTATGAGGAGACAGGTTAAAGAAGGATTTTTAAGCCTTGAGACGATTGAGACATTTATCGTGGTTGTGTGCCATTCAGAGGGTGAATGGGAATAACAAAATATTTAATTTCTTTTGAACAGGGTATGGTTGTAGGTGCCGGGCGGTTTGTGTCAAGAACTGCAATGCTGCTGGGTTTGAGGCTGTGCTGTGCTGGGGGGGTGGGGGTGCAACTCAATATTAGGAAGGTGTTTCTAATGTCTGGTATACTCAGTTTATATCCTAGAAATATGTTGTAATCACCAGTAATATCAATTGAGAAAACAATTGTTCTTTGGCACTCAACATTTCACATGACACCCTGTAGTTTATCATATCTAATCACTGTTCATTTCCAGTTTCACAAGAGCCCACAAGATCAAACTTGGGTAGAAAATGTTTTGAGTTTCTTATCGCATGGTCTTGAACAACAATCCGGAGAAATGGAAACAATATGCGCCATATCAACACTTGCGGTCACTGAACCATCACCACATAATGGGGTCATATTGTTTTCTATTTCTGGCTGCCACAAGAGTCAGGCACTATGGTTCACGCTCCTACATGCTCATACCAGTGACCCCATCTTGTGGACATACTGTAGTAGGTAACCTCATGCTCTACAAATGTGAATTTACATTGCATTTGGAAAGTATTGAGACCACTTGGCTTTTTCAACATTATGTTACGTTCAGGCATTATTCTAAAATTGATTAAAAAAATAAAAAATTCCCTCATCAATCTACACACAATACCCCATAATGACAAAGCAAAATGTCACGCCCTGACCTTAGAGAGCCTTTTTATGTCTCTATTTGGTTTGGTCAGGGTGTGATTTGGGTGGGCATTCTATGTGTTGTATTTCTTTGCGTTTGGCCGAGTGTGGTTCCCAATCAGAGGCAGCTGTCTATCGTTGTCTCTGATCGGGAGTCATACTTAGGTAGCCTTTTTTCCCACCTATGTTGTGGGATCTTGTCCTTGTATTGTTGCTGTTGAGCCCTACAAGGCTGTACGTTTCGTTGGTTCTCTCTTTCTTGTTTTTTTGGTTATCATTAAAGAATATGATTAACCTACCCCAAGCTGCATCTTGGTCTCATTCGAACGACGGACGTTACACTTGTCCAGAAGCCATTCCTGTGTTGTCTTGGCTGTATGCTTAGGGTCGTTGTCCTGTTGGGCGGTGAACCTTCGCCTCAGTCTGAGGTCCTCAGCAGGTTTTCATCAAAGATCTCTCTGTACTTTCATCCGTTCAACTTTCCCTCTATCCTGACAAGTCTCCCAGTCCCTGAAAACATCCCCCCCCCCAGCATGATACTGCCACCACCATGCTTCACCGTAGGGATGTCCTTCTGGAAGGTTCTCCCATCTCCACAGAGGAACTCTGGAGCTCTGTCAAAATGACCACCGGGTTCTTGGTCACCTCATGACCAAGGCCCTTCTCCAGCAATTGCTCAGTTTGGCCAGGCGGCAAGTTCTAGGAGGAGTTTTGGTGGTCCCAAACTTCTTCCATTTAAGAATGATGGAGGTCACTGTGTTCTTTGGGACTAGCTAGCCAAGTTAGGCATGACTTACTATGCACTGGATGGAGCTGTATGCATGCTACCGAGTCATGCTTAAGTAAAGACAATTCTAAACAGCATTACCTTGGTCTTGTATAGAACAAACTGCACACAAAACGGGGACCTTCAATGCTGCAGAACTTGGTTGGTACCCTTCCCCAGATCTGTACCGTGACACAATCCTGTCTCTGAGCTCTACGGAAAATTCCTTCGACCTCATGGCTTGGTTTTTGCTCTGACATGCACTGTAAACTGTGGGACCTTATATAGACAGGTACCACAGGAATAAACTGTTACTATTGTTTTGTCCATAACCTTTGTCTGAGGTCACATCAAAGTTACCGTATGATGAGAACGGTTCTCTAGATTAGATGCCTCTAAATTTAGATCTAACATTTAGGAAGGCCTCATGCCTTTGTCTGGGATTAAAACCAGGTTTAAGAATATACAACTAAAGGCATTCTTTATTGTTATTGTTAGACAGTTGTGGTCTTTTTAACAGCGACTACATTTCCCGGATTTAATTTCAAGCTTTCATATTTTTCTTATTTAACTCTGCACATTCCTTTTCATGTTGTGCATGTGCCAGTGAGTATGGTTGACCTGTAACATGGTGAGATGTGACAGTTCAAATACACTGTGGTCAACAAGGCATCCTGTGTGACCACAGAGAGGCAGGCCCAATGAAACTCCTGCTCCAGAAGAGTGCCCTCTAAACCCACACTGGGCCCACCACATCAGGGGCTTAGGGGTGAAATCATAGGACGACCGTGGCAGCCACACTCACAATACCGTTTCCATTTTGTTCTTTTTCCTCCCACTCGTGCTCAGTCCTCTTTACCACTTGAGACCGCAAGGCAACCGTAAGACCCGTGACGTTGACATCAGCCAGTCAGAACCCGTGACGTCCTGTCATCCTTAATGTCAGGTTTTATTGCAACGGAGCAGCCCCACAGGGATGAAGGACACAGTGGTCACAGCAGAATCTTAAGCACTGATGAATTGCACCCTAAGTATACTTTACACAATGCCGTATATCTACTTAACGAGACAGCTTGTGTTCAAAGTCAATCTAATAAGAGGGAACAGCAGTGTAACTGAGACACGGAGCTAATGACATTCGGGGGGGGGGAGGCACAACAGAATTTGGGGCATTAGCAGTAAGCAGAGAACGAGGGCTTAGGTTTTCACAAGGTCGTGTTTTAGAATTATGTTAAGGACCCAGTTCAGCTGATACATAGTATATAAGTCAACGGCTTTGGTTGGATCAGAAAGTATAGGGTTGGTGAGGGCAAGTCAAGAAAAACACCTCCGGAATCCATCCCCCTCACTAAGCCTGGGTTGTTTGAGGGATCAGGGAATGTTCTGTAGGCCCATGGTTAGAGAGGGAACCCATGAAAATGTTTTTGCTGACCGTTCTTCACCAGACAAAGTGATAATAGTCATTATAAATCAATTTCCTAAGCTGTGACTTACAGTAAGTATGGTAAATCTAACGATATCCCAACTGAGACCTGTTCTGGTCAGTGCACTGTAGTATGTAAACCATTCATCCCCCTGGATGGCAATACGCTCATAAGCAGTGGCTAGTACACGGTGAGTGTGGCCCTCCTGGACTATGCTCACAAAAGTGTGTGTGTATTGGTGGATGCATATGTATGTGTGTGCGTATATGTGTGTGTGCATGCGTGTGTTTGTGTGTGTCATTCAGTAGCTGTGTACTTAGGGCTCTGATGCATACAGCTGGTGCCCATCTGTTGCTGCTACTGCTACTGCCCCTGCTGCCTGTGGCTCCCTGTGTGAGGTGCACTGGTACACGATGTCTGGGTCTGCAACACAGAGGGAGGATGTTTCTGGTGTGTGTGTGTGTGTGTGTTTGTGTGTGTGTGTGTGTAAAAAGGGTTCCAAAAGGGTTCTTCGGCTGTCCCCATAGGATAACCCTTTTTGGTTCTAGGTTGGACCCTTTTCTAGGAAGGCTTCTAAATGGAACCACAAAAGGTTCTACCTGCAACCAAAAAAGTGTATTCAAACGGTTATCCTATGGGAACAGCCGAAGAACCCTGTAAGGTTCCAGATAGCACCTTTTTTTCCCTAAGCGTGCACGTATACAGTACACGTGTGTGGTTGAGGGAGGGGTATCTCCAACTAAACATTCCTCTCAGTGAATATAATCCAAATAAAGCACTCTGCTGCCCTCCAGGGCCCACATGCTAATGTACCCTACCATATCATTCTTACTATCCGTTCCAAAACACTACTTTTCCCCATTTTGCCAGGTTTCCATCCGTGCATTATGTCAAATGTGGTCGTGTTGGCGCAATTACTCTCTGAAGCTACAAAAAGTACATTTCGACACGCACTCATAATGTTTTAAATATAAAAAAGACGTTGAGAAGCAAGGGTGACATTAGGTATTGGCGATGGAAGTAAATGTCTTGAGAGTGTGCTCTTGTCAAACAGATCTCAAAATGCTCCGGCTGATGTGTAAATTGAGATTGGGGACGACTTTGGGAATGTCAGAGCAAAATGCCACATTACCGCTTTGTCTTGTGGCCATGACCATCCATTGCCGACACTTTTTGGCTCCATCTTCGTGACTAAAAGACGACCACAACAAGGGTGCCACAGCTCTTTGTCCAATCATATGTATCATATGTGTTATCATGACTTGATATACAGGTGGAATATTAGACAATAACAAGACGGGGGAGCACGGAACAGCTCTGTGTAACGCATTTCCTCTTCTGTCCTCTGGAGGACAGCATAAGTCTGATAATAACAATGTACATGGGTCTGCGATCATCTCCCCGTCCGTTTCCAAGATCCTTTGTGTGTATCCCACTGCCTTAACCCTTCCCTCTCCAAGAAGATGACCACTCCTGTACTGACCACTCAAATGTCTCCTCAAAATGTGATGTTACACTTTTGATTACGAAATGTAAATATCCTATGGAAATATGTGAGAGACAACTATAAATATTACAGTATATGTGAAAGAAAAATAAAGCATGAGCTCAAACACCCATGTCAAATTATTAGCTAAGTAATTAAATAATATGATGTTCAGTGAATATTGAATAGTCAACCTATTTCAGAATGATATGGAGGGGATTTAGGTCAGGTCTGGGGACTTTTGGACTGGACTGACTCCTCTTGGCTCTTGGGACAGCCTTACTGGACAAGCCAAGCACATTACAATGACTCAGCTCCCTGTGAAAGTGGGCCTGCTTGGACTCCTGACAAGTGGGCTATTTCTAGATTGGTCTTAGGTACAGAGAGTTAGTGTCAGTGCTGTTTCTCTGAAGCCCACACTGAAGAGCCCAGCCAGAGTGGGGTGAGAGACGGCTGGATGAGTGAGGCTCCAGACAGTCCGTTACACAGGGTCTGTGCTACTGAATGAACTGTCGCAATAGCAGCACCACCACACAAGCAGAAGAGCAGCAGCAGCCTAACCGCTCACAGAGCACAGCTTTGTTCAGTCATTCTGATGCTTTTGGCTGCATGGCCAAATCTAGGGGTTTTATAGTGATGGTTTGGATCCAAACAAAGACTTCAGAGAGACTGATGAGAGGACTGAGTGAGCTGAATGTTAGATTTGCCCAAAGAAAGCGAAAAGTTTGTTGGAAATTACTGAGGATATAGTCAGATTGCCATGACTTTATTGAGATCTGCTCTGAATGATGGCATACATGCAATCTGTTACTATTGAAACCATAGCCCTAAGATACATTATCCAAGAGACGATCAAATAGCTGTGCTTCATGGAGCTATAGTGATGAAACATTGGTTGAGAGGTACATTATCTGATCTCTCAAACGCTCAGTTTCTCTACAAATCAGTAGGGCAGAAGGCAGAGAAGTGATCATTGGAAAACTAAGGTTATCAACAGAACATCTCATATTTAAAACAAAGGGGAAAATATATTTACTGCTGTAACTTGTGATAAGGCTCCACTGAGGCCCCTGGCTAATAGCTTACACTCATCTTGGGGTTGACTCTCTCTCTGGCTCTATAAGTATCATTAACATCAGCCATAGATAATTATATCTCTGGTTGAGGTTCATTTGGGGTGGCATTTTGGGCGGCAGGGTAGCCTAGTGGCTAGAGTGTTGGGCTAGTAACCGGAAGGTTGCGAGTTCAAACCCCCGAGCTGACAAGGTACAAATCTGTTGTTCTGCCCCTGAACAGGTAGTTAACCCACTGTTCCCAGGCCGTCATTGAATATAAGAATTTGTTCTTAACTGACTTGCCTGGTTAAATAAAGGTAAAAAAAATAAAAATAAATTCAGGATGGCTGGCTGTACTTCTTCATAACCCCTCTATTACAGGACACATCTGCATCAGCCATTCATTGTTGCTGTGTTATCCTTGTCGCATAAGTCATTGTTTCTCTGAATCCTTATCAAATAAAAACATCCTACTAATAAGGATTTTGTTTTTGATTCATGAATAAAGGTTGCCAATGGTCTTTCTTGTCCAGAACTAATTTGTCACACAAATCCTGGCTGCAGCTCAGGAAACTGCTGTGGTAGCCATTTTGTAATTACAAAGGTGTTCTCTACCAGAGACAGAAGAGGAAGCGAGACACCCCACTCGCTGGATTTTGTCGTTTTTTTCTGGTTCAATGAAGGTCAATGAACTAAGTAGACCAGACCCAGCTGCTATTGCGTTAGTGTCTATGGGAGAAACACACAGTTGACCAGAACTGACCATTTCTTCAATGGTAAAAGGCTTGAGTGAACTATCTTCATTTATCCACAATCTTTACTCTCTACTAAAGCACAAGGAAGACAACTCCATAGGACACCAATGGAAAATCTCAATTGTATACTCCTGGCGTAAAAAAAAGCTAACATGTTTTATTTCAGGTCGCAATTGTAAATTATAACGTTTTCTCAACTTGCCTACCTGGTTAAATAAAGGTTAAATAAAAATAAAATAAATAAATAAATGTGGAATTGTTTTAAGATGGTCATACCATGGATCATCTAGCTATTTGATTTAACACATTCATAAATGACAGTCAAAAAATAAATCATATCATGTCCTATATCTAAGAGATAAAAGAAAGCTCGGGAAAATTGTTATTTTTTGGACACATATTTAACCCCTATTTTGTTCCTCCGTACTTCCATTCATTTGTATGGGTTACCTTCAGACGAGTCCCGTGACACTTTACTTTTTAATTATTATATATATTTTAAATGTAACCTTTATTTAACTAGGCAAGTCAGTTAAGATCAAATTCTTATTTACAATGACGGCCTACCCTGGCCAAACCCGGACGACGCTGGGCCAATTGTACGCCGCCCTATGGGACTCCCAATCACGGCCTGATGTGATGCATCCAACTTTCCAAGCAAGTCATTTTTGGCTAGCCAAAGCAGTCAACCAGCTAGCTAGCTAGCTAGCTGTTTAGCTTTCTAGCACATGCACTCATATATTTGTAAACAATTAACAAGCTAGTTATCTAACACATGTTATTGTCAATCTGTCAACAGAGTAGCTAGCAAGCGACAAAATATGCCTAATAACAGTCTAAAAACCCCTTGAGGGCAAATAAATCTGATATGACCATTCAGACACAAGTTACATGGCCTGGAATCAGATTTGTATCTGACTTCAAACCACCTTTGTGGCTTGAAATTGCCGGTTCATGTGCCTTTAAGTTGTTCAGACTGCAGGAAAAATAACAGATTGTAAATCTGAAATGAAAATAGGATTTGAGTTCTCAAACTGCCAATGTGAACAAGGCTTAATTGACCGCACCTTAAAGCGGATGTAGTAGTCAGCTTGTATTCCTGATTGCTGCCAAACTCTCCCTACACTGTGCATATGAAATGTGTAACTAAATCAAGTCAATCGTGAGTTAAGTAAGCTATAATATTCAGTCAAATGATTTTGTAGTCTAACAAAGTTGTTTCAAATGGCACATATTTTGACATTTACGCTGAAATGTTTGAATGAAGTATAGCCCTACTACGGTTCTTATAATAACTATTTGACATACATCAGCCTTATGGTATCTTATACTCCTGATAGATTGTTATTTCATTGAGCGTGGGAAAAGAGAACCTAGACAGCGAAAGTTGCAGCTGTCTGGTATGAAAGTAAGATCAGCTAAATCACTGGCGTGCAATCTCCTGTTGGTATCTTTTTTGAGAAAGCTGTCACCACTGACAAAAATTGACATTCTCAATAAAGGCCTTATTTACAGCTCTCTACACATATTTGCCACTGTACCATTTGAACTATAGAAGTTATCATCAGTAAAGAGATGGGTTTGTAATCCTCAGACCCTCTACTGATAGGATTCATTGTCATATCATGAAGATTTTCATTGTTAGTCCGTTTTTTTATATTACTTAAATATCAGTAACTTTAAACTATAATTTTGGTGATTTTTAAACAGAAAAACATCCAGTAACGGTCAAATAAAAACATTTCAGGAGGACTTTTACTTTTTTATTAGTTGTATGATCATTTGACCTTAATGCCGCAAGCTTCACAATGCTCACATTGTGTCGGATCAGTAGTACTTTGTACTTTGAAAACTGCATCTGAGCATCGCAGCTCCAGTATCAAGCTTCCCATCACTACACCTGACAACTTTGAGGGCCTAAACCTCTTTTTATTGATCCTTTATTTAATTAGGCAAGTAATTTAAGAACAAATTCTTATTTAAATGACGGCCTACACCGGCCAAACCCAAACGACACTGGGCCAGTTGTGCACCGCCCTATGGGACTCACAATCACAGCCCGGTTGTGATACAGCCTGGATTTTAACCATGGTGTCTGTAGTGATGCTGAGATGCAATGCCTTAGACCGCTGTGCCACTCGGGAGCCCTTTGGCTGGCCAATGATAGGACTTTTTTTTATTTTGCTTGTTGAAAATCTCTGTTGAAACGTAAAAGGCTAAAAGAAGCTGAGTTGGACTCGTGCACCTTTTATGTTTTTTTTATTTACATATTTCTTTAAATTAAGTTTGACCCCCTTTTTCAAGGTATCCAATTGTTAGTAGCTACTATCTTGTCTCATCACTACAACTCCCGTGCGGGCTCGAGAGACGAAGGTTGAAGTCATGCGTCCTCTGATACACAACCCAACCAAGCCGCACTGCATCCAACCCGGAAGCCAGCTGCACCAATGTGTTGGAGGAAACACCGTGCAACTGGCAACCTTGGTTAGCGTGCACTGCACCCGGCCAGCCACAGGAGTCATTGGTGAGACAAGGATATCCCTACCGGTCAACCCCTCCCTAACCCGGATGACGCTATGCCAATTGTACATCGCCCCACGGACCTCCCGGTCGCGGTCAGTTACGACAGAGCCTGGGCGCGAACCCAGAGTCTCTGGTGGCATGGCTGGCGCACAGCGCCCTTAGCCACTGTGCCACCCGGGAGGCCCACCTTTTATGTTTTAAAGAAAACAGGTGGGGTATCCGTGCTTATAAACACTGGGTCGCTGCACAACTCCCTCTTTTCAAAGAGCGCTTCCTCGCTCTAGCCGTAACAGAACCACGCCTTACAGGAACACGCTCAGCGGCCAAGCACACGCATGTTGGTGGATGCAAGGGCCGATCACTTCCGGCACCAGTGTGATGAAACAGGCAGGGAGCGTGTACTCTGGCTAACACCTAATTCAAGAAGAGCTCCTGACTTCGGAATGGTTCTTTGTTTTTGTCTGCACAATGTGTCAATAATGAAGGGGTCTGTGCTTTTACTGGTTGGCTCTCTGTGTCTTTCTCACTCAAACACTCATACGCACAGCCACACACAGTCCCCGAGCACCGCCCCTCTTCCAACACAACGGTTGGATTTTCAAATACAGACAACGACAGGTCTCTACCCCCAATAATGGTTGTTGTTGTTGAGAGAACCAATCAACGAATTTTGGAGCGAATGCTGCATTGACAGCCTCCTTTCCAGACCAATGTGGTCACAGCTCTCCTTGCACTCTGAGTCACATGGGTTGCGTCAGCCAGGCTAGGAAGCGTGCTTGTCCACAGTGGTATTTGAACCCCCAACCTTCTGGCCCGTAGCCAGCGTGCCATTGACTGTGCCACAAAAGCCTGCTCATGTGGAAGAGTAGATCAAGCGGTTATATACACAGGGTCACTACAATACTGTAGAAGTGGAAACAAAAATGACTGCAAATCCTGCCTACGGAAATGTAACATAATCGAGTTGTCCTCTTGTCAAGCAGAGGTGAGTCGGCCCAGTGACAAAAAAAAGTGTCCAAGTCTTTAGGAAGTCCGAGTCACATCTGTGCACTGTTTATGAGTGAGTTTGGATCATATCAATTGCAGTGAGTCAAACACAACGTCAATCAACATGATGATAGTCAGACACAACGAAAGTCAACCCTGTCAGTGTCTGAGAGTTAGTGTGGGTGACAATCAGCTGCGGCCTCGTTTGGTGTAGCCTAGCTCTCGCTCAACCATTAATGAAGGCACAGGAATGTTAACAACAGTCTCAACACTCTGTCTACATGTTAATAATCCACGCTTGCGATAGGTTTTGGCAATTATTACACGCCCTTGAAACATGATTCGACACGGCCTTATTTCCATGTTACAGCTTGTTTACAGAAGAGAGAGATGACCACCTGTTCTAACTAGCTATCTAGCTCCCCAAACACCTGTGTATAACAGGTGAAGGACGCCAGGAAAGTGTTGTAACTGAGAAATACTGTCTGATATATATGTGTTGAAACAGTGTACAGTAAGTGTATATTTTGTATTTGTAAAATGATTCGGATGTGATATGAAAGGAGAAGGCTTTATGTTTCTACAACCGTATCGCAATTGAGAATCGATTGACGTTTCGATGAAGAATTTAGATGTTTTGGCTGCCAGAGACAGTTTACCTCTAAACAAAACATATACGGTCCTTGGATGTTAAAAGAGTAGGCTAGCCTAGACTCCTTAAAGGACCTGCATGGTCAATCTGCGTCTGCATTGGTCCAGCATTTACAGTGTATCCAGACGCCAGCACTTCGTGGAGCAGTGCAGAGCTGAAGTGATTTTGTGTTTCTACGGGACCTCATGCCCCCACCTACCATCAACCAATCATGTCAATGCTGAGCTATACGGAGCCCTGGGCATTGTTATAAACGGAGTGAAAAATAAATACATAAGTTTGGCCTCTCCATACAAAGCCTCCGACCAGAATTTCGGATTAATCATAAATTGTCTCTTCAAAGCCCAGTGCAGTCAAAAATGTGATTTTCCTTTGTCTTATATATATTTCCACAAAATGAGATGTCTAATAATACTGTGAAATTGTGAAAAATTTGATAATGCCTTTTTTAGTGGAAGAGCTGTTTGAAAATACTGCCTGTTTTGGTGACATCACCAGTTGGTAAATTAGTTAATAGACCAATAAGAAAGAGAGTTCCAAACCTCTCTGCCAATAACAGCCAGTTTTCCATTTCCCACACCCCACAGACAATCCTAGCAAAATTCTTGCTTGAGAAATTGTTCTTGGCTAAGAAGCTTTTTTTTTTTTTTTTTTTTTTTTTTTTTTTTTGGCCATTTTAATTGAAAACAATCACAGTAAGGTACATAATTGTTACTCAGAAATGATTTGATATTGAGATAAAAAATGGCTCCATTGGACCCTTTAACAGTAGATCTTGGGCTAGGTTGTAGCCTAGCACATTTTGTCCTGTTCGTTAGACAGAATGATTTGCAAAGTTTATTACCAGTGTGTGATAGTGATGTATAATCTGGTTGGGCTGTGTGTTTAAAGGAGTGCTTTCTTGAGGAATAATTCAGAACACCTTGACAGCAAGATCATTTAGTCAGCAATACATTCTACATAATCTCCGGATGACTCAGTGGCAGAAGATATCGGGCTTTGTCAAGCACTCCTATTACCCACAGAGCCTACGTATTCATCACTGCAGTGCAGTATGAGACTTCTCCCCTGTGTCTCAATTTCTCCATGAGAATACAGCCATGGATTCAGTGAAATGCTACTGCAGGCTTATGGTTTTCCCAGTTTAATACTGCACTTTATGTTCATTAAAAGGATGGCATGTTCACTAGATTTCTTCTCCATTTCACAGCTGTGCATGGTGCTATTATGATACTTGTGCTTGGGGGACCTAGAGGTTGATGCTTGTGGGCTCAGCTCTTGCAGCTACGCTCTCTTCTGTATACTACTCTCACTTACCTCTGTTTCCATGGCAGAGGACCTGGGCACAGAAATAGGGGGAAATCAATCATTCCATTATGAATTGTTTCCACCCGAATCTTCGAAATCATAGCCTAACCCACAATAATTGTTTTTTGGAATTAGAAAAATAAAAAGTAAGTATTATATGGGATAGTCATTTGCATGTAATAATTTCGAACATATAATAACAGCCACGCAATAACAGGCATGCTACTGATGCTGAGGAAGATGATGATGGTAGTGACGAAGACAACTGGGCTATCACTCTATTAGATTAATCAGTATTTCAGGTTAGTCTTCTGATTTCAGAAACATGCGTCAAGAGCATCTCTCTAACCTCGACTGGGCTCTAGCTCTCCTCAGGACCAGGATAACTAATCGAACAACGAAGCACGGGCTCTGGGTTAAATTCACTGCATCAGATTCTCCCAGCAGACCCAGCCCGTGAAGGTACAGTCAATTGCTCCCGAGCGTGTCGTACCTCGCAATGAAGTCTGATCTTCTGCCTCCATCTCTAAATGATGACAGTGGTATATATTTGTAATATTCTCTATCGGTTAACGTTTAGATCCAACAACAGACGCGGGAGGGGATGGTGAGTGAGAGCGAAGGAGACGTTCACATTCACAAATGCGCCGAGGGTACATAATACGGTTAGAGGACTGCAGATTCTGCAATTCGGCTCGTCTCTCATACCCTGCCTCCTGAAAAGGAGTGGCTATTGAAACGTTACACATGCAAGAACGGTCGTTGACAGGGAGCAAGTGCATTTGTTTCGGTTGCAGCGAAGTCGTATGGACACCCGCATTCATGGCTATCTGACAGGAGCCCGTAAAGCAGCAAGCAGAACCAACATAGGGTACGGTAAGGCTATTTTGTCACTCACAACAACTACACAGTACTGTACTTTAATATTCAGTTTGTGTATCACTATTTAATGCAATGTCGAGTAGCCTAGACTACAGAGTGTATCAATACTGTAGGTTCCATGGTCGATTCACTTATCCACTGGGGGGGAATTATGGGCTCCATTTGCAGCAGGTGTTTAATACTTTCATTATGAAACATCATTGACTTTTTTCAGTAGTAAAGTGGTAGTTCCATGAGATGTTCGGTCACTTTGAATTGCGCACAAGAATTTGAAGCTTAGGCCTAATGGTGCAACACAATTATACTTTTACATAGCATCATTGCCTTCATGTAAGGGACAATGATTGGTCAATAGTTTGGTAGGAACCCGTCAGTGGCAGTTGTTGCTGTTTTAAGATTAGGGAGTGTGCTTTTTATAATGAGCATGGCCTTATTTCTTTGAAAGGATATTGGAAGACTGTCATTTATATTCCATTCACCCAGTTCAATGTAACATCGATAGGTTTAGACTACTACATAGTACAAACATTTTCCCTATACCCGTCTTGCTACAACCCAGCCTATGAATAAAAGTTTATAATGTAGGTGCACAGGTCGAGAGACAAGTTGGAGGTGGCAAATAGTGACACATCTTGTCTGCATGTAGCTGATCTAGGGTGTAATCATTTGTCCAAACAGGAGTTTCTATTGGACAAATTCAGGTAGGTTTATGACCGCTTCGTACTGTTTGCTTCCTTTTAAGAAAATCAGAATTAATACACCCCTGATCAACCGCGCACACAGTTCACTTTCATAGCAGCCACATACAAACAGCATCATCACTTTGCTTGTTGTATAATTCCTTCTTGCATCTTCATGCTCCACTCACCTTTTCCCTTCTCTAGTGGACTTCGGTGCATAACACAACAGCTGTCTGTGACCAGGCAAAAAAAACGTTCCAAACCAAACCTACATACCATAACCGCCAGTGGTTTACTGAAATAGGTGCCAGCACTCATTTTGGGTGCTGGTACTGATTATATTTAGGTGCAGGAGCTCCACAATACTTTTGAGCTAATATTCTATAAGAGGAACAGGAGCTCAAGCAATAGAAAACTTGAGGTGCCAGTACTCAGCTCTGGTGAGCTCCTGCTCACCGCTAACCGCTACACACAGTCTACATCGTTGTCACCATAGCCTACATAAGGTAGCCTACAATGTAGGTACGATACTGCATGTTATACAAATACCGCTTCCAGCTGCCCTCCTGGCGGTGATTCTAAATATTTATTCAGATATTCAAATCCTCCTGCTGCAGGATTATTTTCCTCCTGTGACGAAATGGGTCAAATTTAGATCCAACATCTGTACAGTACATTGTCCATGCTCATTTCCAGGGGTCAAAGGTACAGTGTCACTCCCTGACCTTAGAGAGCCTTTTTATTTCTCTATTTGGTTAGGTCGGGGTGTGATTTGGGTGGGCATTCTAGATTTTTTATTTCTTTGTTGGCAGGGTATGGTTCCCAATCAGGGACAGCTGTCTATCATTGTCTCTGATTGGGGATCATACTTAAGCAGCCTTTTTTCCACCTTTAGTTTGTGAGATCTTGTTTGTGTGTAGTTGCTTTCTGCACTGCATGTAGCTTTATGTTTTTGTATTTTTGTTGTTTTTTTGGTGTCATTTAAATAAAAGTAAAATGTACGCCTACCACGCTGCACCTTGGTCCAATCCAACTCCGTCCAATCCATCTCTCAAAGGACTAAGCAGCATGGCCAGGAGGAGCAGGGATCCTGGGCCCGGGAGAAAAGGGAGTGGAGGACATCATGGACATGGGAGGAGATTATGGCTGGAGACAAGACCCTGCCACGGAAGCAGGCGGAGGCAGGGAAGAAGGACCAACGACAACTTCGGGGTTCACAACCACGACGGAAGCCCGAGAGGTGTTTGGGTGGGGGCACACGGAGTGGTCAGTGGAGCCGAGGGGTGAACCAGAGCCAGTCAGGGAGTCAAGTGAGGAACTCGACGAAAGATTCTGGAGAAAGGTGTGGGCGTTGAGAGCACTGCAGAGCGGGCGTGCTGAGGAGTGTGACACCAGTCCGGTGTCATATGCACCAGTTTCACACATCTGGCTTCCAGTGTGCCTTCACAGCCCAGTGCGTCCTGTGCCAGGGCCCCGCACTTGCCGGGCTAAAGTGAGCATCCAGCCAGGATGGGTTGTGCCAGCTCTACGCTTCAGACCTCCAGGGCGCCTCCACGGTCCAGTATATCCTGTGCCAGTTCCATGCACCCGGCCTCCAGTGCGTGTCTCCAGCCTGGTACGTCCTGTGCCTGCTCCTTGCAAGAAGCCTCCTGTGATGATCCATGGCCCGAAGCCTCCAGTGATGATCCATTGCACGAAGCCTCCAGTGATGATCCATGGCCCGAAGCCTCCAGTGATGATCCATGGCCCGGAGCCTCCAGTGATGATCCATGGCCCGGAGCCACCAGTGATGATCCATGGCCCGGAGCCTCCAGTTATGATCCATGGCCCGGAGCCTCCAGTGATGATCCATGGCCCGAAGCCTCCAGTGATGATCCATGGCCCAGAGCCTCCAGAGACAATCCAAGGTCTGGAGTCTCCAGCGACCGTCTGCAGTCCAGAGCCTCCAGTGATGGTCTGCGGTCCAGAGCCACCAGCAACGGTCGGCAGTCCAGAGCATCCAGCGACGGTCTGCAGTCCAGAGCCTTCAGCGACGGTCTGCGGCCTAGAGCCTCCAGCGGGGGTTCCCAGTCCAGAGCCTCCAGCGGGGATTCCCAGTCCGGAGCCTCCTGCAACGATCTACGGTCCGGAGCCTCCTGCAACGATCTATGGTCCGGAGTCCCCGGCGACGATCTACGGTCCGGAGTCCCCGGCGATGATCTACGGTCCGGAGTCCCCAGCGACGATCTACGGTCCGGAGTCCCCGGTGACGATCTACGGTCCGGAGTCCCCGGCGACGATCCACGTTCCAGAGCCTCCGGCGACAATCCACGGTCTGGTACTGTCATGCCTTGACCTTAGAAAGCCTTTTTATTTCTCTATTTGGTTAGGTCGGGGTGTGATTTGGGTGGGCATTCTAGATTTTCTATTTCTTTGTTGGCCGGGTATGGTTCCCAATCAGACGCAGCTGTCTATCGTTGTCTCAGATTGGGGATCATACTTAGGCAGCATTTTTTCCACCTTTAATTTTTGGCAAATCAAATCAAATCAAATTTTATTTGTCACATACACATGGTTAGCAGATGTTAATGCGAGTGTAGCGAAATGCTTGTGCTTCCAGTTCCGACAATGCAGTAATAACCAACAAGTAATCTGTAACTAACAATTCCAAAACTAATTTCTTATACACAGTGTAAGGGGATAAAGAATATGTACATAAAGATATGAATGAGTGATGGTGTAGAGCAGCATAGGCAAGATACAGTAGATGGTATCGAGTACAGTATATACATATGAGATGAGTATGTAAACAAAGTGGCATAGTTAAAGTGGCTAGTGATACATGTATTACATAAGGATGCAGTAGATGTATACATATGAGATGAATAATGTAGGGTATGTAAACATTATATTAGGTAGCATTGTTTAAAGTGGCTAGTGATATATTTTACATCCTTTCCCATCAATTCCCATTATTGAAGTGGCTGGAGTTGAGTCAGTGTGTTGGCAGCAGCCACTCAATGTTAGTGGTTGCTGTTTAACAGTCTGATGGCCTTGAGATAGAAGCTGTTTTTCAGTCTCTCGGTCCCAGCTTTGATGCACCTGTACTGACCTCGCCTTCTGGATGATAGCGGGGTGAACAGGCAGTGGCTCGGGTGGGTGTTGTCCTTGATGATCTTTGTGGCCTTCCTGGAACATCGGGTGGTGTAGGTGTCCTGGAGGGCAGGTAGTTTGCCCCCGTTGATACATTGTGCAGACCTCACTACCCTCTGGAGAGCCTTACGGTTGTGGGCGGAGCAGTTGCCGTACCAGGCGGTGATACAGCCCGCCAGGATGCTCTCGATTGTGCATCTGTAGAAGTTTGTGAGTGCTTTTTGTGACAAGCCGAATTTCTTCAGCCTCCTGAGGTTGAAGAGGCGCTGCTGCGCCTTCTTCACGATGCTGTCTGTGTGAGTGGACCAATTCAGTTTGTCTGTGATGTGTATGCCGAGGAAGTTAAAACTTACTACCCTCTCCACTACTGTTCCATCGATGTGGATAGGGGGGTGTTCCCTCTGCTGTTTCCTGAAGTCCACAATCATCTCCTTAGTTTTGTTGACGTTGAGTGTGAGGTTATTGTCCTGACACCACACTCCGAGGGCCCTCACCTCCTTTCTGTTAGGCCGTCTCGTCGTTGTTGGTAATCAAGCCTACCACTGTTGTGTTGTCCGCAAACTTGATGATTGAGCTGGAGGCGTGCGTTGCCACGCAGTCATGGGTGAACAGGGAGTACAGGAGAGGGCTCAGAACGCACCCTTGTGGGGCCCCAGTGTTGAGGATCAGCGGGGTGGAGATGTTGTTGCCTACCCTCACCACCTGGGGGCGGCCCGTCAGGAAGTCCAGTACCCAGTTGCACAGGGCGGGGCCCAGTTCACGCGAATGCTGCCATCAATCCATATGGGATCTTGTTTGTGTGTAGTTGCTTTCTGCACCGCATGTAGCTTTACATTCGTTTTTGTATTTTTGTTGTTTTTTCAGTGTCATTTAAATAAAAGTAAAATGTACGCCTACCATGCTGCACCTTGGTCCAATCCATCTCTAAACCATCGTAACATACAGTAAGAATGTGACAGTAAACTACATATTTCTCAAGGAAACCTAGACATACTGGGTTGAATGGAATAGAACAGAAGAATAGAATTTTACTTTATTAGTCCATCCGAAATGGGAATTCTTCTACTCTGCTAACGACTGTCCACCAGACTACACACAACACACGTTGAATGGAGCACAGGGCATCCGCGGTGCAGTGCCCTTGGAGATATGTTGGTGTTAAGTTCCTTTCTCGAGGGCATAACGGCCGGAGATGATACAGAGGAACTGAAACCAGCAACCTTCCAGCTACTGGTCTGTTTTTGGGCTATCTACTGCCACCAGATGCACTATGTCTCTATGAAGGACTCATTTGCACTCAGTCCAGGCTGACACGTCCCAGTAGCATGTCTCTGGGATAGTGCTTCACTGTCTAGGACCTTGGAGCCACAGGACTGCTTTTACACCCATATGCTATGTGTCAGAGTAGGCGTGTCACTCTGCCATTGGTACTAATAATTTGCAACTCAAATATGCAATATGCATGCCTATGAAGATACCACGGTTCTTCTCTACATCAGCTACAGTTGGTCTTTGTTGTGGCATTGACACTCACACCACATTGCTGATTGTCACGTTTCATGAGGTGACAGTGAGACACTAGTGAACTTATCATGCTATCCATCTCTTTGGTAACCCTTTCAGGAAACACAGTTGAATAAACAGAAATCCCTCTTGCTCCATTGGCTATAATGAGGCCTAGTCTGACCCACATCCTCATAGCTGAGGTTAATTTCACTGTACCCCTATATTTTACTGGCTTCACTGTATCGCCAGTGTGTGTGTGTGGGAATGGCATAAAATGTAATCACTAATAGCTCGTAGCCACCCTGTGTGTGTGTGTGCATAGCGTGCATAGTATGTGAGGGTGTGTGCATCTGTGTGGGGAGGTTTTGGGTTAGGGGCTGATGGGGAGGGGTCTTGTCTAGCTGGGTATGACATCATGTGTTGTGTAGTGTGACATTTTACTAGTGACCACACAGAAGAGCTGTGACTCACTGGTCTGGAAAGGAGGTCGTTTGCTAATGCAATATTTGCTCAGAAATTGAGTGGCCACGTTGATTGATTATCTCCAATGTTTTTTTTTTCTTTCTTTCTGGGGGGGTTGTTTGCATGAGAAAATCCAACAGCTGTAATTGAAGGGGGCATCGCACAGTGAGAACGACACAGAGGAGAACCAATCAGTAAAAGCACACCCGCCTTCTTTATCAACACATCGTGCCGACAACATCAAAATAGCCTTTCCAGCCTTTTCCAGAAGTCAGGAGGACTTCGAGTTTGGTATCAGTCAGACCTACATTCCACTGCCAGAGAGCCTCTCTGTCTGTCACCATGCCAAACAAGGATTATATGGGAAGCAAGTAAATATGTCCGGGGTCAGGAGGGGTCGAAATCTGAACAAGTTGTGTAATGTTTTTCTTGTGGGGAAAGAGAGGCGGACCAAAATGCAGCGTGGTTAGTTTTGTGCATCTTTAATAAAGATGAAAGTACAACAATCTACAAAACGTGCAAAAACCAAAACAGTCCTATCTGGTGCTACAAACACAAAGACAGGAACAATCACCCACAAAACCCAACACAAAACAGGCTACCTAAATATGGTTCCCAATCAGAGACAATGACTAACACCTGCCTCTGATTGAGAACCATATCAGGCCTAACATAGAAATGGACAAACCAGACACACAACATAGAATGCCCACCCAGCTCACGTCCTGACCAACACTAAAACAAGGAAAACACACACGAACGATGGTCAGAAAGTGACAAGTTGATAAAACTATGCACTGAAGGTGATTGGTCATGTGATGGGTAGTTTCAGTTTCATAATACCAGAGCAAATTTTCCAATTTCATCACATGACTTCAATGGTGTGGCGGTTTGCCTTACGGCTGGCTTCAAAATGCTAATTGGAACGTACAGGAAGTCGTACAGGAACGACTTTGCATATATGTGGCTGTTTTCTTTGCTTTGTGTTTCACCATTTTACATATCGATTTTGGAGCCGCAACTCCTTCAGGTCCCTTTAATTTTGGGATTTACAACATTTCCGAAAGGACCATATGTGAAGCAAATACCATAGTCTCTCGTGAAAGATGTGAGATTTGGTTTTGGGAGATTATGAGATTATGGCCATTTTCTTTGATGAACTACTAGACAATGTCGGCGCAGTGACAATGTATTAGACATAAACAAGAAAATTGAATGACTTTAGTTCCTTGTCCACCAAAATAAACACACCCAACAAAACAGGAAATCATAACTTCAGGGACTGTTAATTAAAACGAATCCTTACCATGCACAGGGAAGAGCAAGGCTGAGATAGATAGATAGTGTATTAGTTATGTTTTCCTGTAAACATCACAAACTGAAGCCGCAAAACGTGCTCCCACGTGGCCTGGTTGTCATAGCAACACACCTTCGAGATGAGAGTCTTTACATCACACTCGTTTCTCATTTACTTTACAACAAACGTATGTATCGGGGATAGTCCATTTCTAGATGCTAACCGTTACCCTAACCCTTATTCTAAACCTTTACCCTAACCGTAACCTTAGCATGCAGTTGCTTATCAACAGATAGTTTGCTGATAGTATGACCGTCTGTAGAGCATCTACAGGCTATCCAAAGAAAGTGTGACCAATGTGTCATCTAAAAATCTATGCCTTATGCTTTTGTCTTCATCTAGTTACAGTATAATCCAATACTTTGATTACAAATATTAACAGATTTGGCACCGCTTACATGTTTTTACCCCCCCAAAAACGACATTAGTGCATTGTTATTGGGTAACATTAGCAGAGCGGGTTTTTGCATTCCGATCAGAGCTTAAGGTCCATCACTTACCGATAGTGGCCACTTAGTCAGACTTTTTCCAGGAAACTCAATAGTTCATAGTCAGCCTCGTCTCGTTTTCCTATCAAGTGCCCAAGTCTACGGACAGTAAGGGATGCAAATGGTAGTTTGCACTTTGTTCCACTCTATGACTGTAATATGGAAATATTTTTCTTAACATTTATCTTGGCTGCATATTTTCATGGTGGTTAATAATCAACTGGGAGTTGGGTCACAGCGAAAGTGTCCCTCCTTTAACACGTGAGAATTGCCTACCGGACCCTAACTCAGTTATAAATGTTGGGTGCTTTTTAGGCACCTTGACTGGCAGCAGCTGGATGATATCCTACTGTGTTGGCTGAGGCTTGTCATTTATCATGTGGCAAGTAGATCATAGAATGCTGTCGTCATTATCCTACTGATATCTGAAAACCAGTCTGGACTATCTTTTCAACTAACATGGATGCATGCTCTGTCATTGGTGGACAATTGTTTCGATGCCGCCAGACATGCCAGGCGATTCCAGAGAGTCGTACTGTAAACCACAGTAGTTCCAGTGTATCCACTTTTATTTTTACCCATTTTTCTCTCCAATTTTGTGGTATCCAATTGTTGTAGTAGCTACTATCTTGTCTCATCGCTACAACTCCCGTACGGGCTCGGGAGAGACGAAGGTTGAAAGTCAACGAAGGTTGAAAGTCATGCCTCCTCCGATACACAACCCAACCAGCCGCACTGCTTCTTAACACAGCGCGCATTTAACCCGGAAGCCAGCCGCACCAATGTGCCGGAGGAAACACCGTGTACCTGGCAACCTTGGTTAGCGCGCACTGCGCACGTCCTGCCACAGGAGTCGCTGGTGTGCGTTGAGACAAGGACGTCCCTACCTTCCAAGCCCTCCCTAACCCGGATGACGCTAGGCCATTGTGCGTCGCCCCACGGACCTCCCGGTCGCGGCCGGTTACGACAGAGCCTGGGTGCGAACCCAGAGTCTCTGATGGTACAGCTGGCGCTGCAGTACAGCGCCCTTAACCACTGCGCCACCCGGGAGGCCCAGTGTATCCACTGGACCCATGTTAGGCAAGGCTTCCAACTGAACATGTTATGGACATTGACCATGTGTGTACCTGTGGCTGTGTATATTTGTATCACGTGGACTGTATCCAGTGTTAAATTGTGGATCTCAAAGTATTCAAATATGAACAATGTACAGTACCAGTAAAACGTTTGGACACACCTGCTCATTCAAGGGTTTTTCTTTATTTGTACTATTTTCTGCATTGTTAAACAAATCAAAATATATTCTATATTCTATATATCTATACACTTCAAAGTAGCCACCATTTGCCTTTGTGAAAGCTTTGTGACAGCTTTGCATTCACTGAACCAGCTTCACCTGGAATACTTTTCCAACAGTCTTGAAGGAGTTCCCACATATGCTGCGCACTTGTTGGCTGCTCTTCCTTCACTCTGCGGTCCAACTCATCCCAAACCATCTCAATTGGGTTGGGTGATTGTGGAGGCCAAGTCATCTAATGCAGCACTCCATCACTCTCCTTATTGGTCAAATAGACCTTACACAGCATGGAGGTATGTTTGGTCATTGTCCTGTTGAAAAACAAATGATAGTCCCACTAAGCACAAACCAGATGGGATGGCAATTCGCTGCAGAATGCTGTGGGAGCCATGCTAGTTAAGTGTGCCTTGAATTCTAAATAAATCACAGACAGTATCACCAGCAAAGCACCACCACACCATCACACCTCCTCCTCCATTCTTCACGGTGGGAACCACACATGGAGCTCATCCGTTTACCTGCTGTGCGTCTCACAAAGACACAGCGGTTGGAACCAAGAATCTCACATTTGGTGTCAAAGGACAGATTTCCACCGGTCTAATGTCCATTGCTTGTGTTTCTTGGCCCAGGCAAGTCTCTTTTTCTTATTGGTGTCCTTTAGTAGTGGTTTCTTTGCAGCAATTTGACCACGAAGGCCTGATTCACGCAGGCCCCCGTGAAAGGTTGATGTTGATGTGTCTGTAACTTGAACTCTGTGAAGCATTTCTTTGGGCTGCAATTTTTGAGGCTGGAAACTCTAATGAACTTATCCTCTGCAGCAGAGGTAACTCTGGGTCTTCCTTTACTGTGGCGGTCCTCTTGAGAGCGAATTTCATCATAGCGCTTGATGGTTTATGCGATTGCACTTGAAGAAACTTTCGAAGTTCTTGAAATGATTACGCATTGACTGACCTTCATGTCTTAAAGTAATGATGGACTGTCCTTTCTCTGCTTATTTGAGCTGTTCTTGTCATAATATGGACCCCTACCTTGTCACAACACAACTGATTGGCTCAAACGCATTAAGAAGGAAAGAAATTCCACAAATTTACTTTTAACACGGCACATCTGTTAATTGAAATGCACTCTACGTGACTACCTCATGAAGCTGGCTGAGAGAATGCCAAGAGTGTGCAAAGCTGTCAACAAGGAAAAGGGTGGCTACTTTGACAAATCTAAAATCTAAAATATATTTTAATATGTTTAACACATGTTTATTACATAGTCGTTTTGATGACTTCTCTATTTTTCTACAATTTAGAAAATAGTACAAATAAAGAAAAACCCTTGAATGAGTAGGTGTGTCCAAACTTTTGACTGGTACTGTATGTTTCAAGTGTGCATAGGCCTATACACGTGCCATGTCTTACTTCTGCTCTCCTCCATGTCGTTGTACAGTGCTGTAATATAGGTGATGGCGTCGGGGCGTAAGGACAGACAGAAGGACAGGGACCGGCAGAGGGAGAGGGCCCTGCTAGACAGCTATGGAGAGAGGAGCTTCCCTGCCCCCTTCCCTGGGGACACACTCCCCTGGAACCTGGCTAAACACCAGAGGGTCAAACGCTCTAAGTCTGCCTCGGGCGCCGGGGACGTCCTGGACCCGGCTGAGCGGGCCGTCATCCGCATCGCAGGTAGGCAGTCTGCTGTCTGCAGCCCCACGACACTCCTCCTGCCACCTCTCACACATGCTGCTTTGCCATGCTATTGTTCCCAACAGGCCTCATGCTAGAAAATTGGGTCTGAACTAGCCTTGTCTGAATGGGGCTAATGACACGTTCTGTGTATGAGTGTGTTTATCATACCAGCCATTGAAGTAGTTGATTTCTGTAGAATTTTGTTGACTGTTTTCATTGGCAGTAGCCGAGTGTGCGTGCGTGCGTGTGTGTGTGTGTGTGTGTGTGTGTGTGTGTGTGTGTGTGTGTGTGTGTGTGTGTGTGTGTGTGTGTGTGTGTGTGTGTGTGTGTGTGTGTGTACGAGTGCTGTGTCAGGCAGGTGTCTCTGGACTAAGTTTCACCAACTGAACAGGATGTGTGGGTCCACAGAGTGTGGGGCTATACCCAAGTGTTAGGTGTGATTGTCCTTACAGGGCTCAGTCAATAGAGGGATATCTAATTCACATGATTTATTTAGATAGTTGGAGCACGTAACGTTGATGTTGCCTTCTTATTAGCTGCTCCACCCATAACACCGTAATTCGTTGGGTGGTTGTGCAGCGAGACAACAGAACAGTTTCAGAGACATTAAATAATCTATGTTACATATTTGTGACAACTGCGTCCCTCAACTGGTAGCCGAGAACATCCTACCGTGGGGACGGTTGTACATTCCTTACAGTATACTGACACCATATTCACTCAGTCTGTCTGTACTATTGAAGTCCCTGATGGCAGTGTAATGGACATCAATGGCCCAATCAGATTACATTTCACCATTGTGTTGCCACGGCAACATGGAGTTTGAGTTTACGACCTCAGGTGCACGTTGGAGTGCCTACACCTTCCCCTGAGTCCCATATCTGGTCGCAATTAACAGTGCTAAAATCACCCCTGCTCATTACAAATCGTCTTCATTAGATGCTTGGAGGAAATGCATGTTCCTTCCCCTCATTCTGTAGCATAATTGGAATAAGAACAACATCATTGTCCACACACCATGCATGTGAAAATGTGCCTTTGCTTCACTATAACATTTTTGACATCAAACACAAAGAAACATTAATACATCAGGATCATTATCGACATCTAGCTCATTTCAATGAAACTATTCCGTGTTTTGCTGGTCTCCTCTCTGGTTAAAGTAAGGTTAGATCTACCCAGCATTTGCTGATGGCTTTGAGGCCTAAGCATGTCCATTGCATCTGCTGAGATTGAAAATAAGTCTAAGTTATAGCCTAGTCTTTTTCATTATATACTGTATGATTATCATTTTTTTTTTTGTGTGTGGGGGGGGGGGGTTGTCTCCTGTCTCCTATCTCCTATGCTCTTCCTCTGCCATAGGACCTGGTTCGGCTGTGTCAGCACACATGGGGCAGCCTTTGTTCTATTCTCTGCTGACATGCTGCCCAGAGAAGGCTATAAACCCCGACAGTACGGGGAATCATGCATATATCTCAGCCTCTAGCTCTCCAACAGCCAGCCGGGGCATTAAGATAGGTCTGGGGTGTGCACATTTCAAATGGCAAGTGGACTGCCTCTGCGGCTACATCTGTGTGTGTGTGCACTGCACAGGTACTTGGGTGTGTGTACACTACGTGGGAATCCTTTGCTGGGGTGCATCCGAATTTGCTACACTTCTCCCAAAGTGTGCACTTGCACATTCCATATCATGGCTTTAACGATGGTAGTTAGTGCTAATGCTCACATTTGGGAAAAGTGTGGAGAATTGGGACCCACATCAGTCATGTTTGTCAGTCACAGGTGTATGGCACCAATTAAAGCCATGTATAGTGCCTTGCGAAAGTATTCGGCCCCCTTGAACTTTGCGACCTTTTGCCACATTTCAGGCTTCAAACATAAAGATATAAAATTGTATTTTTTTTGTGAAGAATCAACAACAAGTGGGACACAATCATGAAGTGGAACGACATTTATTGGATATTTAAAACTTTTTTAACAAATCAAAAACTGAAAAATTGGGCGTGCAAAATTATTCAGCCCCCTTAAGTTAATACTTTGTAGCGCCACCTTTTGCTGCGATTACAGCTGTAAGTCGATTCGGGTATGTCTCTATCAGTTTTGCACATCGAGAGACTGAGAATTTTTCCCATTCCTCCTTGCAAAACAGCTCGAGCTCAGTGAGGTTGGATGGAGAGCATTCGTGAACAGCAGTTTTCAGTTCTTTCCACAGATTCTCGATTGGATTCAGGTCTGGACTTTGACTTGGCCATTTTAACACCTGGATATGTTTATTTTTGAACCATTCCATTGTAGATTTTGCTTTATGTTTTGGATCATTGTCTTGTTGGAAGACAAATCTCCGTCCCAGTCTCAGGTCTTTTGCAGACTCCATCAGGTTTTCTTCCAGAATGGTCCTGTATTTGGCTCCATCCATCTTCCCATCAATTTTAACCATCTTCCCTGTCCCTGCTGAAGAAAAGCAGGCCCAAACCATGATGCTGCCACCACCATGTTTGACAGTGGGGATGGTGTATTCAGAGTGATGAGCTGTGTTGCTTTTACGCCAAACATAACGTTTTGCATTGTTGCCAAAAAGTTCAATAAGTTCAAAAAGTTCAATTGTGCAATATACGACTGATTGTTGTCCTATGGACAGAGTCTCCCACCTCAGCTGTAGATCTCTGCAGTTCATCCAGAGTGATCATGGGCCTCTTGGCTGCATCTCTGATCAGTCTTCTCCTTGTATGAGCTGAAAGTTTAGAGGGACGGCCAGGTCTTGGTAGATTTGCAGTGGTCTGATACTCCTTCCATTTCAATATTATCGCTTGCACAGTGCTCCTTGGGATGTTTAAAGCTTGGGAAATATTTTTGTATCCAAATCCGGCTTTAAACTTCTTCACAACAGTATCTCGGACCTGCCTGGTGTGTTCCTTGTTCTTCATGATGCTCTCTGCGCTTTTAACGGACCTCTGAGACTATCACAGTGCATACGGAGACTTGATTACACACAGGTGGATTGTATTTATCATCATTAGTCATTTAGGTCAACATTGGATCATTCAGAGATCCTCACTGAACTTCTGGAGAGAGTTTGCTGCACTGAAAGTAAAGGGGCTGAATAGTTTTGCACGCCCAATTTTTCAGTTTGTGATTTGTTAAAAAAGTTTCAAATATCCAATAAATGTCGTTCCACTTCATGATTGTGTCCCACTTGTTGTTGATTCTTCACAAAAAATACAGTTTTATATCTTTATGTTTGAAGCCTGAAATGTGGCAAAAGGTCGCAAAGTTCAAGGGGGCCGAATACTTTCGCAAGGCACTGTATGTGTGGCACAGGATGCTGCTGAGGGAAGAACGGCTCGTAATAATGTCCGGAACGACACAATTGGAACGGCGTCAACACATGGAAACCATGTGGTTGATGTATTTTGATACCATTCCACCCGTTCCCCTCCAGTCATTACCACCAGCCCGTCCTCCCCAATTAAGGTGCCACCAGCCTCCTGTGCTGTGTGGGACAGGCGCTAATTAGTAGGCTTTGCTCTGAGTGCAGCAGTGTTCCCTAGAGGCAGGTGTGTGTGTGCATACTGGCAGGAACTGGAGAACGGTGCATTCTGCAGATAGTTCTCCCTTAAACACATGTATCCACTAATGTCTCCCTCGCGTGGCGGGTCTTAGACAGACAGGTTTTAAAATGTACTACTATGTATCTAATTACTTCATCGAGGCTGATTTGAATCACTTACGGGAGCTCTCTGGCTCAGAAGAGCAGGGGAGTTGTTGGGCTCCTCCTTCATGTGTTCGGTTATAAATTAAATACCATGAAGCTGCATCCCCTAGCAGTGACATGTGGGGTATGGCTATTTGTCATATAGCACTCTCCTTTGGCACACTTGGAACAGTTGGGAATGGTTCAATCTGTCTCATTTACACTCGTGTCAAAAGGCTCTTGTTGAGTTCAACTCAATTCTCCCAGAGGGAGTTCTTCTCAGCTCCTCTACCAGTGTTCTTGAAAAGGGTGAAAAGTGAGGTCAAACTAGGGAACCGGGAGGTGAAAGGTTGTGTAAGCGCCAGGGCCGAAGAATGTGTGTCATCCTTAATGTGTCCCCTGGGACCTGAACTCCAGAGCAGTGTCCCCGCTTTTCAGTCACTCACACCAAAAGGTCAAGGGAGAGGAAGAGACTCAGGACAGCTACCCAGTGGTTGAGAGAAGATTCACCATTCATAGTGTACAGCCTTGGTAGAACTAGTGTATACCCCTACCAGAAAATTCACTGTGGATTACAATACAATAGGTGTTTTGAATGCCATCCAACACCGCTAGATATGCTAGCTTTGATTTTAGAGGGCTGAAGAGAATCATTCAATGCTTTCACCTCAGACAGGAGTCATGAATAAATATGTTGACACTGTTGACACATTAAAATAAATGTATTACAACATCTGGTGCCATGCTAGTTGCACACTTTGACGGCCTTGTTGTGTTCAGAGCTGTAATGTGTGTGAACGGTGTCTGTTTCTGATAGGGCCCTCCTCTGGGGTAAGGCTTTACTTAACCGGCTAACATCCCTACTGAGTGGCTGTCTATTATTCATAACAGAGCTGCTATGATCTAAAGCTGTCAAAGTCACGGCGCCGCGTACACACACACACACACACACGCACGCACGCTCGCACACACGCACGCACACACACACACACACACACACACACACACACACACACACACACACACACACACACACACACACACACACACACACACACACACACACACACACAGAGAGAGCAGATTTTAATGTAGGAAAGAGCCATTTGATTCATAGGGCCGTGTGATTCTGCACTGACTGCATATTGATGACTGGATGAGTCATGCGTCCTCTCTGTTCCTCTCAGAGTGTGTTCACTGTGCTGTAAACAGAGTGAAAGAGAGTCTCTTCAGTCAGTGTAATAAATAATCCACCATTCACACGCATTGGTACTGTCTCAGTCACTGAGGGACTTTGGGTTGAAGCCATGCCTTGAGGGCTGCCATCAGTAGAAGCACTAAAAAGAACAGGCTGTCTGTCATTCCACACTGTGGTACAGCAGGCGTCTTATTTGTCTCTCGCAGATCTCCAAAACATCTTAGGCATTTGCTCAACAGAGGCCTGTCGTGGGTCAGTGGACCCTTTTCTCCATCCCTCCAGAAGCCTCCAGGCTGCAGTAGCCGTATTCACCACCAGGTGTCAGTCCGCATGGGAAAGTTTCCCAACCGGTTCCTGGAGTAGCCCTGGAAACCCTTTGAGCCTCTGGAAAATGTGCCTCATTCTCTATCGTTTTCAATAGAATGTGTTACATATTTGTTGCGGCCGATCTTATTGGCCACAATGGCTCTCCTTTCATTTCACAGAGGACAAGTTTTATACTTACTGAAAAGTCAGTCAGAGGGGTTCAATTTCCTTTTTATGTGTGGTAAAGGACTTTTTGGACACAAATTGGCTCACTGACGAAGCCCCATTGCTTGCTCACGCAAATTAATGACATTACGAGTATGAAGAGTAGAAGGTGGGGTATTACAGTGGTGCCTGATGGTGACTAGTTAGAGGCAAGGTAGAGCATGAGATAGACTAGATAGGCATGTCCCTGATGTCACCAAGATAAGAATGTCAGACTGAATGACTTGTCAGTAACCAGAGGGTGGCACCAGCCTGTTTCCATGGCATTCTCCTGTACTGTCAACATCATTGCACAGTCCGTACACACTCGTTAGACAAGTAGTACACTGCTCAGAATACGCCATATAAGCTGGAGGCTTATAGGGATTCTATATGTAATTACACATGAACCCGAGACATGTTTAGAGACTCCTGTCCTGGCTGTAACTGATTAGCATGGAGATATGTTGTCAAGAGGTAGGAGTGAGAGAGGGAGCGATCGATAAACTGAGAGATGGGTCTCTGTAGCCCTCCTACCCCCCCCCCCCCCCCACACACACACACACACACTCAAGGCATTAAGGGACAGCTGGCAGGAAGGTCACTTTGAAACACACACAGAATGGTGACACATTTACAGTATGTGGGTGACGTAGTAGCCTGACATGAGTAATTGTGTCAGCCATCTTGGTCATCGGCATAGATGTTAGTCTGTGACACAGATTTGATTTGTTGCAAACAAATCTAATTTGAAACAAGCAAGAGTGCCTAACCCAGTGCAAAAGCAATTGCCAAAAAAGCTGATATTGTTTCAATAGAACATTGAAATATTAGCCCTGTAGGACAGTATCTCTCTACGCCCTTCAATTCCAGTTTCATTTCTCACTTGCCATATTAATTTCCTCCCCGTTGCAAAGGACTATAAATCATAGCGTGCATAAACAAAGACCCACACACACACACAGTTGTAGTTATGGCTTCAGAATTACAGCTCAGGAGTCTGTTATCTCTGGCCCGCCTTTACTGCCAAAATTAGCTCCTTCTTGCGCGTGCGTTTGTGCTTAACTGTGTGTGCGTGTGTATGTGCACGCGCACCTGTGTGTACACGCGTGTGCATACTTGTGTCTTTGTGTGTGTGTGTGCCTTTGCTTGCAATCTGCAGTGTCCCTGCACCCGCTCTGCTTACAGTAAATGCGCTCATCGCCACTATCCTCCAGCAGAGTATTCATTAATAACTTAGACATACATTTATAAAAGCTGCTGAGGTTGGCGCGGGCCCTGGGATTAATGACATACATTCTTAAAACAACAAACGGATCATAAAGGGTTCTATGGCTGTTCCTGTAGGAGAACTGTCCCGGTTGGAGAACACTTTTTTTGGTTCCATGTAGAACCCTTTTACCCAGTCAAGAAACCCCAAACAAAAGGTTCTACTTGGAACCAAAAAGAGTTCTACCTGGAACCAAACGGGGCTCTCCCTACAGGGACAGTCCAAGAACCCTTTATGGTTCTAGGAAGCACCTTTTTCTCTAAGTATAGACCTACTTCCTGCAGAAGAACAGAGAGTGCAGAGACCTAGAGGTGTGAGGTTACTGAGGGGTCATGTTTCAAGCCTGTCTGGCTTCATCAATGGCATTACACACATGAGAAAACTATGAAGGACTCACAAGCCACCTTGAGTCAAAGTAAAGGGCACAGGTCACAGGTCAAGTTGGGCATGTTTAATTCCGTGTTTGTGCCAGCTGTGTTTACATGTTAACGTGTTCATGCAGTGTCATATCACTCACCTCATAGGCCGAAGTGGACATATTCACTCCCATGTTAGTTGTGTACATGGGTTTGTACAGGGTTATACATCCCCAGAATCATACATCACACACATGCACACTAAGGATGTGACAAATGTAAACATGTTTTAACGTTTAAACTGCAGTTTTACAGTTTAAACAATAACAAAAAAATGTACATGTGAATTCATAATGCAGATATGGTGCTGCATATGACCACTAGGGGGCCATTCAGTTCAATCTACCGCAGTCTTGGCTACCATACGGCGCTCACCTTATTACTGTCCCCCACCCACTCAGCAACATGGGTAGTAAATTAAGTTTTTTAGGTTCTCAGCTGTGTGCCTCTCCTCCATTTTCTCAGTGGTCAGTACATTGGACTTCATGTCCCACTTCTCTTCAATGGCTCGTTGCAGGGATGTATGACAGTGTGTTCAAAGACATCCAACAATCATACCATCATACCGTTTCTGTACCGTTCCGGGGCATATGGTATTACCGAAAGTGCACACAAGGGGCGCTATTTAAAAAAATATATATCCAGGAGGGAATTGAACTATAAGAAATCTAAGATGTTAACAAGAAGCTTGTTCTTAACATCTAGCCACATAGCTAGCAAGTAGGCAAACCAAATGGATAGCTTTAGCCCTGAGCTGGATACAGTGCATTTGGAAAGTATTCAGATTTTTAAAAATGATATCACATTTACATCAGTATTCAGACCCTTTACTCAGTACTTTGTTGAAGCACCTTTGGCAGCGACTATAGCCTCAAGTCTTTTAGGGTATGACGCTACAAGCTTGGCACACATGTATTTGGGGAGTTTCTCTCATTCTTCTCTGCAAATCCTCTCAAACTCTGTCAGGTTGGATGGGGAGCGTCGCCGCACAGCTATTTTCAGGTCTCTCCAGAGTTGTTTGATCGGGTTCAAGTCCGGCTGGGCCACTCAAGGACATTCAGAGGCTTGTCCTGAAGCCAATCTTGTGTTTTCTTGGTTGTGTGCTTAGGGTAGATGTCCTGTTGGAACGTGAACCTTTGCCCCAGTCTGAGGTCCTGAGCGCTCTGGAGCAGGTTTTCATCAAGGATCTCTCTGTACTTTGCTACGTTCATCTTTCCCTCTCCTGACAAGTCTCCCAGTCCCTACTGCTGAAAAACATCCCCACAGCATGATGCTGCCACCACCATGCTTCACCGTAGGGATGGTGCCAGCTTTCCTCCAGACGTGACGCTTGGCATTCAGCCCAATGAGTTCAATCTTGGTTTCGTCAGACCAGAGTCTAGTTTCTCCTGGTCTGAAAGTCATTAGATGACTTTTGGCAAACTCCAAGCGGGCTGTCATCTGCCTTTTACTGAGGAGCGGCTTCCATCTGGTCACTCTACAATAAAGGCCTGATTGGTGGAGTTCTGCATAGATTGTTGTCCTTCTGGAAGGTTCTCCCATATCCACAGAGGAACTCTGGAGCTCTTTCAGAATGACCATCAGGTTCTTGGTCACCCCTGACCAAGGCCCTTGTGATAGCCTATAATATATTTTTGCAATAATTGCAATAAGAAATAGTCAAGATAGTAGAGAGTAGGTGCTTTCAACAATGAGACCAACGTTGAGGAAGGTGGTCTTAATCACGCTGTTGCTTGGAGGAGCATCTGCTGGAATGAGTTGAGCGGATCTGGGGGCTGGTACTTACAATGACGCCTGGTGTGATGTTGTTAATCTTAGTCTTCCATCTCTGTACCGGTGGCAGTGGTGGTAGCACTTGTGGATGACGTAGAGGTTCTTGATGCACCGTCGGAGGTGGTGGTTGTGCTTGTGGATGACATAGGCAACGTAAAGGGTCTTGCTGCAGTGGAGGTCACACTTGTGGATGACGTAGAGGTTCTTGATGCACCGGTGCCGGTTGTGGTCATACTTGTGGATGACGTAGACGTCGTAGAGGGTCTCGCTGCACCAGTGGTCGTCGCACTTATCGATGACGTAGAAGGTCTTGATGCACCGGTGGCGCCCTCACTTGTGAAAGACATAGAGGTTCTGGCTGTAAAATCGCCACCCGTTGCCCTAGGCACAATAAATGGATCCAGAAAAGAAAGAATGTGGCAGAGGCGCCAAGGCCGCTGGCCTGAAGCTGCTGACCCAGATCTCTTTTTCTCTGTCTCTGCCCTTCTCTCTCACTATTCTCTCTCTCTCTGATACCTGTCCCTGAGTCCTCTCCACTTACTCCTACAGTTTTCTTCTACATAGACATTTACATGATAAACCAAACCATCACCTAGCATAGCTATAGTTATTCGATTGCTAAAATGGACATCTCACCAACTGTACACACAGACACACACACACGCAGGGTTGGGGAGTAACTGATTATTTGTAATCTGTTACATGTAAGGGATTACAAAAAAAATGGTAACTGTAATCTGTTACGTTACCAGCAAAAATATTGTAATCAGATTACAGATATTTTGAAAAACTAGATGATTACTTTGAGGATTACTTTTAAATTCAGAGAGGAGGTTTGCAAAAAAAATCTTTGATACTTCTCTGTTTTCTCAATGACGTGCAAGTTTCAGTTTGTTCCACCTGAGCGAGTCTGACCACAAGTCAGAGAACACTATGATGACACACCAAATGGGTTTGATGCATTGCGGGAAAAGAGCAGGAATAGGCTTTTGTAGGCTACAGTCCAATGGTACAACTGCTGTCAGCATCCAAAGACTATCCAACTTGAATAAACGCTTGGAGGTAAGGATGACAGCAGTGGTGTATTCTACGGCTTTACGGATATCACTTAGTATTGATGTCTACAGTTGAAGTTGGAAGTTTACATACACCTTAGCCAAATACATTTAAACTCAGTTTTTCACCATTCCTGACATTTAATCCTAGTAAAAATTCCCTGTCTTCGGTCAGTTAGGATCACCACTTTATTTTAAGAATGTGAAATGTCAGAATAATCGTAGAGAGAATGATTTATTTCAGCTTTTGTTTCTTTCATCACATTCCCAGTGAGTCAGACATTTACCTACACTCAATTAGTATTTGGTAGCATTGTCTTTAAAGTGTTTAACTTGGATGAAACGTTTCGGGTAGCCTTCCACAAGCTTCCCACAATAAGTTGGGTGAATTTTCGCCCATTCCTCCTGACAGAGCTGGTGTAACTGAGATGAACGTGGTACTTCAGGCGTTTGGAAATTTCTATCAAGGATGAACCAGACTTGTGAAGGTCTACAATTTTCTTGTGGAGGTCTTGGCTGATTTCTTTTGATTTTCCCATGATATCAAGCAGAGGCACTGAGTTTGAAGGTGGACCTTGAAATGCATCCACAGGTACACCTCCAATTGACTCAAATGATGTCAATTAGACAAACAGAAGCTTCTAAAGCCATGATATCATTTTCTGGAATTTTCCAAGTTGTTTAAACTTAGTGTATGTAAACTTCTGACCTACTGGAATTTAGATACAGTGAAATAATCTGTCTGTAAACAATTGTTGGAAAAATTAATTGTGTCATGCACAAAGTAGATGTCCTAACTGACTTGCCAAAACTATTGTTTGTTTACAAGACATTTGTGGAGTGGTTGAAAACCTAGTTTTAATGACTCTGACTCTTCAACTGTATACACTACCGTTCAAAAGTTTGGGGTCACTTAGAAATGTCCTTGTTTTTGAAAGAAAAGCACATTTTTTTGTCCATTAAAATAACATCAAATTGATCAGAAATACAGTGTAGATGTTGTTAATGTTGTAAATGACTATTGTAGCTGGAAATGGCTGATTTTTAATGGAATATCTACATAGGCGTACAGAGGCCCATTATCAGCAACCATCACTCCTGTGTTCCAATGTCACGTTGTGTTAGCTAATCCAGTTTATCATTTTAAAAGGCAAATTGATTATTGAAGGAATGAAACTGGCCTTCTTTAGACTAGTTAAGTATCTGGAGCATCAGCATTTGTGGGTTCGATTACAGGCTCAAAATGGCCAGAAACAAAGACTTTCTTCTGCAACTCGTCAGTCTATTCTTGTTCTTAGAAATTAAGGCTATCCCATGCGAGAAATTGCCAAGGAACTGAAGATCTCGTACAACACTGTGCACTACTCCCTTCACAGAACAGCGCAAACTGGCTATAACCAGAATAGAAAGAGTGGGAGGCCCCGGTGCACAACTGAGGAAGAGGACAAGTACATTAGTGTCTAGTTTGAGAAACAGACGCCTCACATATCCTCAACTGGCAGCTTCATGAAATAGTACCCGCAAACACCAGTCTCAACGTCAACAGTGAAGAGGCTACTCCGGGATGCTGGCCTTCTAGGCAGAATTCCTGTACAGTGTCTGTGTTCTTTTGCCCATCTTAATCTTTTCTTTTTATTGGCCAGTCTGAGATATGGCTTTTTCTTTGCAAATCTGCCTAGAAGGCCAGCATCCCGGAATCGCCTCTTCACTGTTGACATTGAGATTGGTGTTTTGCCGGTACTATTTAATAAGCTGCGAGTTGAGGACTTGTGTTTCACAAACTAGACACTATAATGTATTTGTTCTCTGTCTCAGTTGTGCACCTGGGCCTCCCACTCCTCTTTCTATTGTGGTTAGAGACAGTTTCATAGTTCAGTTTCATAGTTCTCATAGTTAATACCCCCAACCAACTTCATCACTACTACACACTACACCCCCAACCCCACACAAAAAAGAATCTTGCTCTTGACTTTCCTACCAGACTTTGCTGATACTTTCTTTATTGAGGAAAATGTACTTACTATGACTGTGATATGTGGTTGTGTCACCTATCGATCTTAGGAAGAATGCACTAACTATAAGTCGCTCTGGATAACAGCGTCTGCTAAATGACTACAATGTAAATGTAATAGACATGCACACACATGCACACCTTCTCAAACCCTCTCATGTGGACAGTGTGTGTGAGTATCTCAAGCCACATGCAAACTGCCCCATACCTAAGCACACAGCGTAGCACACCTGTTGTCTGCATTGGGCGCTGGGAAACTGCAAACAATCATCTCAGATTGTGTTGACACAAAGTTAGATATACATAGATGCACATTCAAACACACACACACGCACGCATGCACGCACACACACACACACACACACACACACACACGCACACGCACACGCACACACACACACACACACACACACACACACACACACACACACACACACACACACACACACACACACACACACACACACACACACTGGTCATCTTTCACCTCATATAGACAACTGGAGAGTCCTCAAAGATGTCGTTAACTTGTATCTTGTTAACAACTCACAACTCACCTATTTTTAGGGGGTTAGATGAAATGTCGAGGCACGGAAAGAAGTAAGTGTAAATGTACATTTTTCTAAAGGGCCTGTTGCTGAAACACCAGTAACAAGTATGAATGTGTGACGTGATGTGTGTGTGTGTGTGTATATCTATGCATGTGTTCATCTCCAGGTGAGGTGTAGAGAAATGGTGTAAATGGGTTTATACAGAAACACACCACTCCACTCCCATATGTTAAGCCACAGTACAGTCTTCTAATACCTTCAGTCCTTTAGCCTAGTGGTTAGAGAGTTGGACTAGTAACCGAGCGGTTGCAAGCTCAAAGCCCCGAGCTGACAAGGTAAAAGAAAATCTGTCGTTCTACCCCTGAACAGGGCAGCGGATGTCAACAAAGGTAGCTCCCCGTACCTCTCTGATTAAAGAGTGCTTGGGTTATTTGCGGAAGACACATTTCAGTTAAAGCATTCAGTTGTACAATTGCCTAGGTCTTTCCCATTTCAGGTTTAGAAGAAGTGAATGCTAATTCCCGTTTGTATAAGATGGTTAGCATAGCTAGCATACAGAAATCGGCGGTGGTAGTCAACGTCGTTTTTGAACTGTAATGCAATTGATTGGTAACGATGACATGAACATGTGTTGGGGTTAACATCCATACAACAATTATACTCAGATTTCTACCTCAACATAGTGTTAAATACACATACAAACAATAACCTAAATGTAGGCTAATTTTGCAAGGGGGCAATGAGGAGACTCTTTCCCCCATGGCCCTTTCCCCCGCGCGTTTCCATGGAAATTTCATTATTTTAGTCGAGTTTGATTGGCCTCTTTACCGCATCTACCATATGCCGAAGGCTACTCGAGTTTTCTATTGTTATGGCACATGGCAACGATAGAATACTAGAGTTAGCTTCAGCACAGTACAAACAGTGCAGTAAAGTATGGATGCAAGCTTGGTCTCGTATCTGTTTGTGTTGACTTGCCAACTCCTATGGTCACTGAGTCGCTAATGTTTAGCTTGATAATAATAATAATGAAAACATTTTTTTATTTTGTGCTTTTCATAACAGGCTGAAAGTGCTTAAAAAAACAAGCAACACATCCTTATGAGTAGCCTAGCTATAGTCAGGTAAACCAATAGAGGCCAAGTCTTTGAGTGTGTGCATCCTCCAAAGATGGAAAGGGACAGTGATCAGAGGAATGACCAACAATGTTCATAGGAGTTGGCAAGACAGCATCAACAGATCTGGGACCAGGCTAGATCAGGTCTGTGTAGTCCTAGTCCTATCCTGTGCCAGTAGTGAAACAGTTTCCATTTCCTGTCGAAGTGTGGGCGTTTGTCTGGAACGGCAACAACGGCTCCTTTTCCAGAGGCGAGTGAGGCGTTTGGACTTATCCTGTTTCCTCACAGGAAAGCCCCCTGGCTGATGTCAGGGACTGGCCTTGGTCATGAGAAACTCGCTGATAGAACGGCCAGGACAGCAGTGAAACAACGAGGGGGATATTCCTACGGTACTGCCTCTACTCCCTGTCATTGTGCTGCTGAGGGGATCTGATGTTTAAAGACACTGAAATATAACAATACTTGGAGGAGTTAACACTAGAACCATTGGGCCTCGAGGGACCCCCCTTCAAGCTAATGAGCAGTCATTCTGACTGCAACATTCTAACAGTGTAATTAATACATTTCATATATGCTTTTGCAAAAATAATAATTTGGTAGTGTTTATGAAGGCTGTGGGTAACGTTAGATTACTTTATTTTATATTATTTTATAATATAATATTTTATATCAAAATCTAATTATCAGTTTATGTTACAGTAGGCTCCATGTAAAATAAATACGTGTTCAATCAATTTTATTAGTGTTTGTTAGAACTATGAAGCAGAAATGTGTCTGAACACGGTAACAGCTTCGTTTTATAACAACTCAATAGACTAAAAATAGCCCAGCCACCAAGATGCAGGGTCAAGATGCGCGGTCAACTGATGAAAACATTGGTAGCCTAAACATCATTATATGCACCAAGTGGCCTTGATAAATAGTGAAACTCAGCACAAAAGCAATAATGACATTATAATGAATATAAGTGTCGATATGGCTGCAGTCAAAAATAGTCAATTATTATCAGCATGTGCTTGTGTGCGTCTTCACGCAACGGAGTTAGTTGGATTTCATTTAGCTGTTATCCCTTGTCCTAACAGTTGACAAAATGTTTGTAACTTTCACTCGTTGACACACTTTGACATACCTTTGTTTGGTTGTCGTGCGTAATGGTCTCCGGTTTTCTCTTTATAGGGGCCTTATTTTGCGCAGAGGGAGGGAGCTTTGTTCACGGTGCCAGCCAGACTTGTTTTCTTTGCAAGCAACTTGGCCATAGTGACATTTCTCCCCTTGCCTCATCACCACATTCTGCAACACTCACCACATTCTGCAACACTGATAGGACTGCTTTGATTCGAAGGACTGATGTCGGGTACATACAATTTTAAGATTAGAATGAGAGAGGATCAATACAATAGAATGGGCCGCCCTGTTCTTCATTCACAATGGCTGATTACATAATTATGTGTTGTTCGCATCCCCTCGTTCATCAACTCATCCGTTCCCCCCCCTTTCTCCCCATCATGCTTTTACATAATTTATTTACAGTTTTGTTCGATTGCTAAACGACAGTGGACACAACTGGAGTCACATGTGCAAAACTCTAACTACAGTCCTGTGTGGCTCAGTCGGTAGAGCATGGCGCTTGCAACGCCAAGCGTCGTGGGTTCGTTTCCCACTGGGGCCACCCATATGCAAAAGTAGTGGCCCCAGCCGACTTGTAAGTCGCTTTGGACAAAAGCGTCTGCTAAATGGGATATATTACAGTCTGCACAGCAGCAGTTCATGTGGACCAAACTCTAGTTCGTTTTTCATTGCTTGAACACAGTTTTCAAAACTCTACACACTTATCCCATGACTTTAACCACAACCTGCAAAACACTGTGGATTTACAGCACTTTGTCCAAATGCTAACACACTGCTGTCAAAACTGTGAACCACACATTCAAAACGGAATAGATTTCAGCCTTGTGCCTTTCAAACACTGCTGATTGCAATTTCAGCTGAAAGGCTAACCAGGTGTCTTGTTTTAGACTTGTTAGTGACCACACACACATATTACAGTATATATAGGTAGAGCTCAGAAAGACTGATTTTGGAAATGGAACAAGGAAGATGGGTTCGTGGAGGGAGAAGGGTGGCAGGGAGAGGGCGGATGCGTGGAGGAAGACAAAGAAGACAAAGAGCTATTATTTCAGATGAAATAAGGGCTACACTTATAGACCATGTCGTGAACCATGGTCTCTCATTGAGAGAGGCAGGGTTGAGGGTGCAACCCAATCTGCAAAGATCCACAGTGGCATCTGTAATGCGAATTTTCCATCATACAAACAGGTGAGAGTTACATCCTTACAGTAAATGAAAACATTACAGGAATCTATTTTGTATTGCAATTATAGAATATTTACACAGATATATATTACAGTAAGTTTGACTGTAAAATATATTTTTACAACAGGACCCAAAGGCTGCCCCCAACAGGAGGAAGAGGAAAAATATTTTCAGATGCGCAGGAAAATGCTATTGTTGACATGGTTGTTGTCAACAATGCAATAAAACTGCGGGAGATTCAAGATAGAGTGCTGGCTGATAATGATATATTTGAAAATGTTAATTCTGTCAGCACAACAACTATTGCTCGAGTCCTAAAGAAACACCAAGTTACAATGAAACAGTTATACACTGTACCGTTTGAGAGAAACAGTGAACGGGTAAAAGAGCAAAGATACCAATATGTCCAGGTAAGACGTCTGAGGTTACGTACACAGCTATACAAAATATTTACAGTAAAAAAAACACTAGCATTTCTACAGTAAAACTGTGCACTTACTGTTTTTCAGAGAGTAATGGAGGTGGAAGCACTGGAAAGACCACATTCATTTGTATTTATCGATGAAGCTGGATTTAACCTTGCCAAAACACGGCGCAGAGGAAGGAATGTTATAGGTCAAAGGGCCACTGTGGAGGTTCCAGGCCAAAGGGGGAAATATCACCATGTGTGCTGCAATGGCCAATGATGGTTTGCTTCTCAACACACCACTCATTGGCCCATACAACACAGAAAGGCTTATAGCTTTCCTAGAACAGCTCTATGCTCAGCTAGTGCCAGCAGAACAGGGGAGCCAGTAAGAAACCCCCAAGTTTTTGTCATAGTTTGCGATAACGTTGCTTTTCACCACTCTGCAGCTGTCACAGATTGGTTTGCAGCACATCACAGATTTATGATTTTGTACCTGCCTGCATATTCACCCTTCCTCAACCCAATAGAGGAGTTTTTCTCTGCCTGGAGGTGGAAAGTGTTTGGTCACCACCCACATGACCAAATGTCTCTTTTGGAAGCCATGCGTGCCGGATGTGAGGACACGAGTCCAGAGGACTGTCAGGGATGGATAAGGCACTCCAGAAGGTTCTTCCCCAGGTGCATGGCAAGAGAAAACATTAGATGTGATGTTGAAGAAAACCTGTGGCCTGATGCTAGAGAGAGGCAGGATTAGCCCCTCAATTATTTGTTCGAATTACAGTATGTACTTTTAGTTTCTACCTTTTTTTCTCATTACTGTAATTCCGTAAATTACTACAGACTATTGAAGCAAACTGCTAATTTTCATTTACCTTAAATAATTGTTATGTTCTAAAAAGTTTAATAAATCATATGAAAGAATGTCACTTTTCTTTGAAGAAAATATTACTTTGTATGAAGTCACTGAAATTGTTCAAATGTAAAGATGAAAAGTTTGCATTTTCTGTATTGGTGTTTGATGCTAGTGTTTTTACTCTCAGTGTGTTCTGAGTGACAGTGTGTGTTATCTCAGTGAGGGTTGTGCATAGTGTTTGGCTGCACTGAGTGTGTTTTGAGCCATGTGTTAAGAGTTGTGTTGCTTGGAATGAGTTTTGCAGGTGATGTGAACTGTTTAGCTCAGGTGACTGTTGGTAGTGCAGACTGTAGTTAGAGTTTTGCACATGTGACTCCAGTTGTGCCCACTGTCGTTTAGCAATCGAAAAAAACTGTAATCTGTTGTTGCATGTGTGAAATTAGTTTCAGTATAGTTTAGGTTCCGTTTCGAGGTAATTATCAGAGTGATTATCAACTGGGCACGGCACTTTCAACGGTTGGAAGATGTCAGCATTGTCAAATGTCAGCATTGTTAGTTGTTTTATTGCTTTCGCACCGATACAGATGATTCACCAAACCTGTTATGTGGCTTGTATGGGTACCGTAGTGAGGCCGCCAAATCAGGTGTGATATTAAATTGATGAAGTCATGACATAAAAAATAAATAATAGTTATCCCTGGATTGTCAAGTAGAGGAGCTGCTGAATATTCAATGTTGCCTGCTTTCGAAGGAGCTTGTTCCAAGAGGATGACAAGGGCATATCTGCATTGTAACTAGTTTTTAACGTATTCATCAATTGAGAGGCAGCAGCATCAAAACATTGACGTCCACTGCCTGGTGAATGACCCGGACACGCCAGCTAGGCAGCAACAGCATAGTGCATTGGCATAAACTGAGGAAGGGAGGGAAAAATATCCTTGATCATGAGAATTGTTTTTATTTGGTTTGTTTTTTATAATTAAATTGAGCTTTTATTTTGTTTCTGTGATTAGAATTGCATATACTGTACATTTGATTATATATATATATATAAAAAAAATTTTTTTCACTGTTTGTGTTTGGGTCTTGCATCTTATGTTGAGAATTTGTTCTTCCTTTTTTAACCCTAAGTCAGGAATTGGGCCCGCTGTAGAAATGCTGTAGCAGCTTGTGTATTCATTTGTGTAGGAGTTGTTACTGGGTGTGACTGTGAGTTTGGTTAGGAAAGTACATGCTAAACCCATGTGGTGCTTTACTACCATGCAATGGTTTGATTGTGTGCTCTCTCTCTCTCTCTCTCTCTCTCTCTCTCTCTCTCTCTCTCTCTCTCTCTCTCTGTGCTTCCAATGCCATGTGTCTTTAAGAGCTTAAGAGGAGGAGCCTGGCATTCATATTTCTCTGTTACAAGGGGGGGGGGGGGGTGCTGACCACTGGAATGAAGTTGAGAGCTGGGGAGAGCTCATAACCTACTGAGAGAACTACAGAGCAGGCAGACAGACAGCAGGGGTTGTCGCACGAACAGGGAACGAGAGAGAGGGAGCCCCCTGACCTCAAAAGGAGAAGAAGGCAGAGGAGAACAACAAAAAGAGGAGCAGAGGGTGACGTGCCCCGTTGATAGACAGCGCCGGCCATGGCCATGTACGAACCCGCATGCCTGCCCCCCAATGCAGAGGAGCAGGACTTCATCCAAGCGTATGAGAACGTCAGGGAGAAGTACAAAGGTACATGCCAGCTAGGGCCCACACACTCACATAGAGGGGTGACTGCTGCTACTGGTGCCGGCGATGACAGGATTGAGTGCGTGTGTGTGAGGAGGTGTGGGGGAGAGGGAGAGTGTGTGATATCGGTAGCTCTGCACTGGGGTGTTAACAGCACGTGTTTGTATAAGCCTGTGCACCTTCATCTGTCTTTCTTCACGTCAAGTGTGTGTGTGTGTGTGTGCGTGTGTGCGTGTGTGCGTGTGTTCGTGTGTGTGTGTGTGTGTGTGTGTGTGTGTGTGCGTGTGTTGTGTGTGTGTGTGTGTGTGTGTGTGTGTGTGTGTGTGTGTGTGCAACAGGGAGTGCAGGCGGCCAGCCACACACGGCTCCTCCAGAGTGCTGAGTGAAGTGTTGATTGGACCACGTTTGCTGCCACTCTGCTGGTCACTCTCAGTGGAGGTTGTCAAAGTTCACTGTTGATTTACTCCACTGCTCTACTTTGACATGTGGCCATAGCCAACTAGGTCTACCATTCTAACCTTTGACCTTAATGAAATGGAGCGGAGAGGGTCTTACGTGTACTGTAAGTGCTCATCTGATTGTGTTATCTTTTGCCCAGCTGCAGTTCATGGGACGTGGACAGGGGTTGTTTCTCTACAATGAAATGTACTGTCCGTCAATTATTACCACAATTAATACAATTAATGTTCTCTTTAATTGTCTCTTTTGAGCCACTTGGCTAATGTTCCTGATAAAGAATGCTCTGTCGTTCATAGTCTGTCACATCCACTGGTTGGAATGTCAATCACCTCTTTTTGTTCAGTGCAGAGGCTTTGTTTAAAAATGTCACCCTGCTTCCGCACGTCTGAAAAGTGAAGGCGTACCCGTGTGGAGAGTCTACCTGGTCGTCTGTATAGGGCTCTATACAGCAACCCCAGACCAGTCTGTGATTTTATATCACCATGGGGAAAAAAGAGCTAATGTGTAAATGCAATACTGCAATGTGGACTTGATTGAATTGAGCCCCCAGTCAGAAGTGGGTTTTGGGATGCACAGGTGATTATGCACTACCTCAATCATATCATACTGCGTCCATTGACGATCAGGCCTCATTCATCAGCAGAAAACCTCGTCCACACGCCCCGGAACTCCTCCATTGCTATTTCACACACCTGCATTGGTGTGTCTTTGTACCCATAACTCCTCTCCATATCCCCATCTCTCTGCATGTCTTTCCTTATTCCTTTACTGTTCTGGATATCAAAGCTCTAACTCCCCCCATCTCTCTCATCCTGGTGTCCCTTCTCTCTCCTTCTCCCTGCATTTCGCTCCCCTTTATGTATCCCCATTCTGCTTTCCCCGAGGAAGTAGTCCTTCCAGCCAGTCCTTCCTTCAGAAAACAGAGAGCTCATCTATAAATATCGCCCCAGTTTTTTTTTCTTCCCCCCGAGAGAATCTGGAGAATGAGCCCCGGTGCTGAATCAATTTAGCTGTTGCTGGGTGGATCTGCACGTTTGTGGGTTTCTGTTTGTGAACTATTTGGGGGGGGGGCGGGCATGCATACACGTGTGTTTTGCTTTATTTCAAGCTGAGTTCACCGTGTGTGTGTGTCTGTGTGTGCTTTTTGGGGGACCGATCACAAGGGGGAACCGCCAAGCGACTCAACTCCAGGGGGGTTATAGAACGCATGGCCAAGAACGGTGGCAGCCAGGCAGGTGTTTATATTTGAGACGTTCCTCTGTGTTCTGTATTCACAGTATCTGTCCTACAGGCAAGGAACGTAGAACAGGCAAGACTGTCCTGCTCTGCTCTCCTTATTAAGGCACAGGAGTCAGGGGGGCAATGAGCTGCTCATCTGTCTCTCTCCATTCCTCCCAGTCTCTCTCTGTCTCAGACCCCGCTCTCTCTTTTGCTCTCTGTCCGTCCCTGTATCTCTGTCTGTCTCTTTCTCTCTCTCCATTCCTCCCAGTCTCTGTCTCTCTCTGTATCACCCCCACTCTCTGTCCCTCGCCATCCCTCCCAGTATCTCTGTCTCTCTCTCTTTCTTTCTCCGTCTTTCGCCATCTCTCCCAGTGTGTCTCATTCTGTCTCTTGAGTTAATTGTTTTAATCTGAACCTGCACAGGTGAATCTCAGGTCATGACTCATCAGACTTCTTGTAAACCCCCTTTTGCCTTCAACTCTTATTCTTGTTCTTCTCTGTGTATCTCTCGGCATATAGTAGGACCTAGTGTGCCTGCTGATGTCCGATAATAGAAAGTATTTAGTCGGTAAACATTGCCAGGTGGCTCGCAGTTCACATGTCTAGTTTGTTCTTCCGCCAGGCGTCTTTAGCCATGGCAGCATACCGTGACAGTGTTGGTGTTTCACTGGGAGATTTAATTTCATTGTCCACACTCACCACTCACCGGAGAATTCCCCATTTGTTTTGAGCTGTAGTGTGCTCCTCGCCTCACTGTTAGAAGGAGGAGTGGTTGCCATAGAAGTGCCAGATTATGGAACACTTGAATGACCTCGCTCGAAGTCTGGGGTGGAGTTGTCAGCCGATGATTCAGAAATTATTATATTCAATGAGAGAAGAAAGTTGGTGATGCATATTATGTGAGATGAGGTAAATATGTCTGAATAGAATGCTAAACCATTGCTCTGGTACTTTGTACTGATGCTCCTCCATTGCACTAGTCAGAGTTTATCTACGGTAGAAGGTGATGAAACAACTATTTGAAAATTCTCACCCCCCATTCTGTCATACCGCCAGATGGACAACATGACACTTGGGTCTTACATTCATCACAGTATGTACAGTACATCGAATGTGTGTAACTTTCTGGGTGTCGTGAATGGGAAGTCAGGCGCAGGAAACAGAGAGTTCAATATAGTGCTCTTTCAATGCACAGACGGTGAACAACGGCCACCCCACAAAACACTGGTTGCTCAAAACAAACGCCCCAGACACGGGGGACGAAAACTGTCCAGCAAACTCCACCAATACGTTCGTCTACACCAAACACAAAGGTTACAATAATTAATCCCGCACAAAGAAACGGGCGGGCCGGCTGACTAATAAAGCTCAACTAATTACAACAAACTCAAAACAGGTGTAACCAATAAACGCATAAGGAGGGGGAGGAAAGAATCAGTGGCAGCTAGTAGGCCGTCGACGACGACCGCCGAGCGCCACCCGAATGGGAAGGGAACATATCCCTCCTTGGAAGTTAGTCAGCCTGTGCTCTACCTATTTCATTCACTTGTGCTGTCTCACTGTCCCAGCATGGCGAAGGGAGTGAGGGAGGCACGCGGGCTACTGTGGCTGGCGGGCTTCCCAGCGTCCTCTAATGCAATTTGTGACGGCAGGTGATGTAGACGGGTCGTCACTGGGCCGCCGGTGAGGGGGATTGCCCCAGTCTGGATGGACGTGCCAGGCGGACTACGGTTGGCATCCACGCTCTCTCCCACCGCCATCTTCCACGGCGCCTTCCTATGCCCCGCGGGGGCTTAAAATAACCCCCAAATATAACCTCAGCCTTATTCGGCCAGCCAATTAAATAGTTATTTTTGGCTCGAGGGCAGACTGATTGTACCATCTTATTCTGGGTTATTAAACACATACATATATGGACTGTGGTTAATAGTTTGATTTGATATAAATGTGCTTATGCTATGGAATGATGGAATCATTACTCATGCTAAAAGCAAAGGTTGCAGGTTGCAGAAAGTGAGGGGTGCGCTCACAAGAAAAGACTGTGGTGAGTTGTGACAAGCCCAACTTGATGAATCTCCATAGATCAATAAAGAATCTGTCAGTGGATGACTTAAGTTATATTTAGGGGCCTTGTGTAAAGTCCTTTGGGAAGTGGTCAGTCACCCAGCTTTATGAATGAACAAACTATTTAAAACCAGTGGTGTCTATTCTACTGTTGCGATGTAATGTGCGACTGTCGTGACTTTGTCTGCTTTAAAGCGGTGAGTGAATGCGTATACTGTATATACTGAACAGAAATATAAACGCAAAATGTAAAGTGTTGGTGCCATGTTTCATGAGCTGAAGTAAAAGATCCCAGACATTTTCTGTACCCACAAAAAATGTTGTGCACAAATGTGTATACATCCCTGTTAGTGAGCATTTCTCCTTTGTCAAGATAATCCATCCCCCTGACAGGTGTGGCATATCAATAAGCTGATTAAACAGCATGATCATTACACAGCTGCACAGCACATGATCAGTTGTCACACAACACAATCCTACAGATTTCTCAAGATTTGAGGTTGTGTGCAGTTGGTATGCTGCCAGCAGGAATGTCCAACATAGCTGTTTCCAGATAATTAAATGTTAATTTCTCAACCATAAGCCGCTTCCAATGGCGTTTTAGAGATCTTGGCAGTGCATCCAACCGGCCTCACAACCACAGACTACAGATTTCCCTAATTAAAATCACTTGGAGCTGATTTCCTGGTGTTTTTATAGTTTTTAAAATGTTTTTGGGGGGCCAAATAAAGCCACCCGTGGGTCAAATTCAGCTTGCGGGCCGCCAGTTGGGGAACCCTGCCCTAATCTATGGATTTCACATGACTGGGCAGGGGCGCAGCCAATGCTGGTTGGTTTTATTCGACCCCCAAGTTTTCTGAAAAAAAAAAAAAAATATATATATATTTTATTTTCATTGTTAGACATAAAAAAACTGTAAAAACACAAGGAAATCAGCTCCAAGTGATTTTAATTTAGAAAATCTGTTCCCAGGTTTTTCCACGCATAATAGAGAGATGTGATCATATACAAGTGTAAGCAAGGTTTGAAATCATTATGTTTTGGTCAAAATATATCTATTCGGCTTCTTGTGGTCAATTTGCACTCTACAAATGATTTGTAATTACGTTCCGTCCCCCCGACCATCCTCTCAAAAGAAATCGTCCCGTAGCTGAATCTAGTTGATGATCCCTGGATTAGAGCCCACTGAATTTATTTAAATTGCTTGATTTCCTTACATGAACTTTAACTCAGTAAAAGCATTGAAATTGTTGCACGTTGCGTTTATATTATTGTTCAGTGTGTATATGAGCTGGCAGATCAGGTTTCCCCAATGGACAGGCTAGTGAGTGATGTGTGTGTGGTGGGCCCGAGGAGCTTCTTGTGGCTGATAGGCTGAAGTGATGGGGATTCTAAGGATCAGGGTCAGTGACACGTCAGATCTCCATGAATCACTGCTCTCTCTCTCTCTCTCTCTCTCTCTCTCTCTCTCTCTCTCTATTACTCCCCCTCTCTCTTTCTCTAAGACTCTCCATGCATGTCCGTCTCCCGTCGACCGGCTGAATTAAGGACTCTCAAAAGTGTTACTTTAAATATACCCTTTTATGTGTGTTTGTGTAACCACTTGAAATGGAAATCCATACATATGCAGTGTGTATGAAGCTATTCACATACCACTTGCATTTAGCTTGCCGCAGAAGTACTGAAATTGAATAATACATATATTTGAGAACCATGCTGCTCACGTGTCTCTGTCTGTCTTGTGTTCTATCTCACAGGTAAGCATTGTCCCTCTCCTCATTGACTCCAACACAGGTGCATTGGAATCAGGTGCTGTAGCCTACTGTGCTGTCTTAAATTGCTTTGCTGACAACGTACCTGTGATTTTCCAGTAGTACCCTCAGTGCTTGTGTCTACTCGAAAATCGCCCCTCACCCTCTGAAGCATTGCCCTACAGTGGCCCCTATGGCTGTAGCTCTGTGAATCACACACACACACACACACACACACACACACACACACACACACACACACACACACACACACACACACACACACACACACACACACACACACACACACACACACACACACACACACACGCGCACGCGCACACAGAACTGACGCAGAGGTCAACCAGGCACCGCAAATGACATGTGAATGCTAAAGGAAGTCATGAACAATTGTGCCTAGGTAGAAATTCAAAGTGTGTGTGTGATGTGTGCTGTGTAAAATGTGTGACATTATGGGGACGTTTTCCTTAATTGAGTGGCTACCAAAATGGTCCCTTTCAAAGAGCTTAAGTTGGCAGTTTTCCGGAGCAAAAATTGAAAAGGAAAATCTCAGTAATGGAAATGTTCTGTACAGTATGTCTTTGAAGTCGTTGCAGCAGAAATGCAGCGGGCTCAGACTGTGTGAGAGTGAAAAAAGAGAGCGAGCGAGGGAGTGTGTGTTAGAGAAAGAGAGGGGGGAGAGAGAGCGTGGGGGGGAGAGAGACGGGTAAAGTGTGAGTGGGAGAGAGAGAGAGTCCTTTGTTCCGTCGGACTTAACTCTGAGAGGCGTCTGAACCATGCTGAGGGAAAGACGGCGGGTTATTCCGGGTCTTTTCCCGGCCTCTATGTGTTTCTGTATTCCTGTCATGTCAGCATTCTTAGGGCCGGTGGCAGCAGCCCGGGATAGATCAGCACTGACACACAGCTCAGGTGGGAGGTCACTTCAAGGCCAGGAGGGTCATGGCTAGCCGGGATCCAGCTTTTGTCAAATGAACGTCAGATTTGATTTTCGTAGCAGGTTAGGAGAACTTATGCAGCACCTTAGGATAATTAACGTATCAGGTTAGGAAAAGAAGGTTAAGGTTAGGAAAAGGGTTAAGGTTAGCTAAAATGCCATTTTTTTTAACCTTTGGACTTTAATTTGACAAAAGCTGGAATACGTCCTGGCCGGTCATGGCTAGACCCTTCCAGCTATGACCGGCCAGGAGGGATGATAATAGATGCTTTACAGAGATTCCTCCGGCCTTATATGGACTTTGCAGAGTCCGCTGGGAGCCTTCGCAATTATTTACTGTCCGTTTCCTGTCAGAGAGGCATAGCTGTGCAGAAGCTACTGTTCTGTTTGCTAGGATTACAGCAAGTCCCACAGTAAAATCTGCTCTCTGTCTGTGTCTCTGTCTGTATCTCTGTCTGTGTTTGTCTGTGTCTCTGTCTGTCTCTTTCTGTGTCTCTGTCTGTGTCTCTGTCTGTGTCGGTGTCTCTGTCTGTGTCTCTGTCTGTGTGTGTGTTTGTGTGTGTGTGTGTGTGTGAACTTCCTCGCGCGTAATGTGTCTGTTGAAATTCAGTTTTTAACAATGTTGTCAAACATTACACGTGATGGAGTGCACACACACACACACACACACCATCTGAGCCTCTGAACATGCTGAACAGACTGATCTGCAGTCTGCTGATAAAGTCGGTGAAATGCTGAGCCGTCCCATTCGCTTACTGTCATGGTTTTTGTCCACCTCATCTCTTCTCCTCAAACTACATGACGTGACATCTTTATTTGATGTTTCTCAGCCATCTTTGTTTGAAAGCGGCATGATTGACAGTTTAGCTGAGTGACAGGTGTCAGCGTTTGATGGAGTGACAGCTCAGCGTACCAGATAACTTTTTACCCCTGCTTTAGTTTCAACCTCGGGTCGATTATATGCTACGTACAAGCAGGAGTCCCCACATCATTTTTTTGCAACAGTTTTCATGGAGACACATGACTTTCATTCAACTGTTGTCGGGAATTATGTGGAAAAACACTGTTTGCACCTGGACTGTGTTTGACACAATGCCTCTCTTTCTTCCTCCATCTCTCCCTGTTCCTCTGTTCCTCTGTTCCTCTGTTCCTCTGTTCCTCTGTCTAGGGCTACCAGGGTTAGGCTCTATTGACTGCACTATGTGTCTGTGACGGCTGCCCCAAGGCTTCAGTAAGCAATGACAACATATAGGAGTAATCTTATTGCTCCTGCAGACTCATCTGTAAAATAACACTGTCAAACATAGTCACACACACACACACACACACACACACACACACACACACACACACGCACACGCACACGCACACGCACACGCACACTCACACTCCCCCCCCCCCCACACACACATACACTCGGACCCACACACACACATACACACACACACACAGCACAGAATGCATAGCAGATAAAGGTATCAGGATGGAATGGATTTAGTGTGAATGGTCACAGTGTGTGTTGTTTTCCATGGCCCTAATTGGACCTCTTCTTTAATGTGGAGTCTTGTGCTGCGGTGAGTTTTTAAACGGACGTGTCTGTCTGTATACTCTGTGAAGGAGGACTGTACGAGAGAACAAGCACTGTTTGATAGCACTTTTATTTATATTCAAATGAAAGATGGTCCTTCTTACTGAGAGAGGAGCAATTGGCTGATGGAAACATGTTTTCCGCTCCAGAGAGAGGGTATGGATTGAAATGGACTTGAAACAGTTGAGCATTCTTCTAGCGGGTAACTACTCAAACAAAGTCCCTAAAAGGTCATATGTTTATTCCTGTGAGCAATCAGTGAGAAATGAGGGTGCTTCTGTGTGGAAGAGATTTAGATCGGTCTGTGTGTGTGTGTGTGTGTGTGTGTGTGTGTGTGTGTGTGTGTGTGTGTGTGTGTGTGTGTGTGTGTGTGTGTGTGTCAGTGGTCTGCCATGTCATTCTCTAGCACATTGCTGCTTCCAGGCACGTTGCGCAACTCGAGCCGGCATGACAGAGTCACCACGAGGGCCGGTAATGTCACAGCAGGTCAACCTGCACAGCTGCCGCACACACAACACTCGCCGACACAAGAATGCGTGCACACATGCATGCACGCGAGTGCACACAAACACACACACACACACCCATACTCGTAGAAAACCCTGGGGTAAATACAGACTGTCCTTGAGGTATCACTTGCTACATTCTACCCTGGTAGCAGGCTGCTTGGTTTGCCGCACACTGACACGCTAAAGACTTTGGAGAAGTGATGCCTGGAGGCAGTGACAAATACCTAGCAAGCTGTTATTCCCCAGCCTCAACAATACCAAGCAAAACACTGAGTGACAGAAGTTGCCATTACCCAAACGTCTTGTATAAGGAATACCAACTTATCTATCAGATGTGTGAACAAGGTCTCAGATACCTGGATGTGGGGAAACTCTTGTGGTAACTCTTTTTGACTGCTATTGATTGCGTTTTGTATTTCATCACTATTCTTTTGAGGGGTATTCTCATTTGAAAATGAGACCTGGGTCTCAATATGACTCCCTGCAGAAATAAAGGTTAAATAAAATGTAACGTTGGTCTCTGACCTCTCCAGCCCAGAGGGGTTTACCATTTCTCCTGTGGGGAAGAATGGCCACACTGGAAAACAGTTTTTATTTTTATCAAAGCGCTAAGAGCGCAGCTCATTCTGGGTTTTCCTGTTGTAGCCCCTCCTGTAGACATTTTTAATCAGTCAGAGCAAACGGGGGTTAAGGTCGTTCGGCATTTCTCAACAGTAGCAAAGCAAGGTCCTATCTGAGCTCGCTTATCAGTGCTCACAAAAGCAGCGTGAAAAATCAAATATGAAAAGATATTCAGCAACCCTTGGCTGGAAAATGGAAGTTTGCTTTGACATTGTCTTTCCAGGAGTTGCTGAATATATTTTCCATGTCAGTCTGCTCCACTGTTCACTGCATCAGCATTTCACCTCTGTACGAGCGCTTTACCGTGTTTTATGTCTGATAAAAGAAGACAGAACAATAAGAGGACATATAGTACTGCCCATCAACAGTGTGCTATACACTGAGTGCACAAAACGTTTAGAACATCACACGCTCTTTCCACGACATGACCAGATGAATCCAGGTGAAATCTTTGGATGGTGTTCTTAATGTTTTATGTAAATATGTATAGTGTAAATGGTGTATAGTGCAAATGTCATGTCCTCTGGCTGGCATCGTCACTCTGCAGTTCTATTGTCATGTTAGGAATCTGTAGCTCAAAGGTTTGTGTACATGGATATGCCATGACAACTGCTTGTTGTGTCACCGCTAGGGTTAATGTCTTGTGTGTGTGAATGTGTTTGTTTTGAAGTACTTGTTTTTGCTTCTGATAGTACTGTTGTGCAGTAATCTTTACTCGTCTCATGTGTATATACTGTATTCTATTCTACTGTATTTTAGTCAATGCCACTCGGACATTGCTCATCCTAGTATTTATATATTTCTTAATTCCATTATTGTACTTTTAGATTTGTGTGTATTGTTGTGAATTGTTAGATACTACTGCACTGTTGGAGCTAGGATGTGTATATCACCAACAATTTGGATTTGAATAACGCATAATCCGAATACATTGTATTGTATGTGAATGGATTACGTGTGAAATTCTAGCTATGACAGTTTTAGATGCCTCATAAAGGAAAGGACTCATTGAGGGGCTGTAAGTTGTTAACCTAGTTAAACCAGAGTGAATGCTGCTCTCACTAATTGAGCACAGCGTTAGGTCTGGTTTTACCGAGCTCGTAAAGCTGTGGTCATTTTTATGTATTGTACCTGTTTTGGTTGCAGACGATAGATTCCCCCAGGGCCTGCTGGATGTGGCCCTTATGAGGCAGCAGTTAAAAGAGAGGAGAAAGACATATGTTTATTCTGGAGATGCTGAGGCTCCTGTAACAGAATCAGTGCAACAGTACCCAGGTCCAGGCAGAGACAGACATCTTGGATGAGTCTGGCCAGGCAACCGGGGGAACACAAAGTAGCCGAGCCGCGCCTTCAATCAAAAACTCCCCGCATCATTACATATTCCAGGCATATACAGAGAGAGAGGGAGAGAGATGGGAGAGTATGAAAGGGAGGAAAACACAGAGAGGGAGAAAGAGAGACACAGGAGGGAGAGAGAGGCTATTAGTCTCTCAGTGCTACTGTATTGATCAGCTGTGAGGTTGGCTTCCACTCAGCAGTTTGTTTCGACTATTAGACATGTGTAAGGTGACAGTACAGCCCTGTCACTGTGGGACTCATGTTCAGCCCTGAAATGGCTGTCTGTTTCTGCTGATTCGCTGCAACGATATCTAGGCAAGCCAGAAGAGACACACTCACCCCCCCCCCCTCCCCCCAAGGAGACAGCCCCTTGGCAAGGGCAACATTTTGAGCCATATGTGAGCATCCAGTTTACAGCTCCCATGGCAACCTGCTATACCCCCTGTGAAACTATAACATGCGGACTCAGCAGTTATCAGTTATCTACCGACGTAGGACATGTATGCAACCTATTAAAAATGCATGTTACTGAGGGTAGCATCAATAGTGAATATGCTGTTTCGTATACATTTATGTAATAACTATGGTAAAACTACTCCATGCCCCCCATGCCCAAGCACATATGTGATTGTGATTCCATCTGTTTGTGACTCGTTTTCTTCAACAAACCAAAATAGCATTTTGCTATTTTCTTGCCGTCCTGACGGTAACTGCTGTCTTGTTTCCTGTAATTTAACAAAGCGTTTCCTAGAAAACAAACAGTTGTCTTTTCACCCTTTCTCCACTGAGAGTCCTGACTCAGAGAGTTAGGGATAGTTTGGTTGTACAGTGTAAGCACAGCCCCTAGTGGAACATAGTCCACATAACAACGTATAACAACTTTTTGGACCCACTGTTCACTTGTTTGAAAGAGGAGATTGTGTCAGGCTTCAGATAAAGGTACCTCTGGAATACTACAGCCAAGCAAATAAGTACTGCGGTTATTAACGATCAAATATTGCAATGAGTACTCCATTTTTTTTTTTTTAAGTTTGAATTTGAACATGGATTTTTACAGAAGGACACACCTGTTTTGATCATCTCTGCCTTTAGCTACTGAGATGACAGCATCTCTCCAGTGTCCAGCGGGGCTCATGGTCCAGCTCCAGCCCTCTGACCTTGACTTCCCTGTCCGTTCCCTTTGAGCATGGGTGTGTGCCTTAAACCCTGGGGCCTGGTCTGGTCTGGTCCCTGGTCTGAGACAGAACATAGAGGAAACCTGGCTGCAGTCATCACTTTCTGTGCTCCGTTACCCTCCAGCCCCATTCCCAGCATTCCTGCACCAGGCCAACGCACGCTACCCCGCCAGCCGCCCAGCCTTTTGGGTCGGAAACCATCTCCCCGGGCAGAGTTAGAGCAGCTGCATGCTGTATGCCTGTCAACATACTGTAGGCAAGCAAGACGTAGAGAAGCAGATCCACAGTGACAGTACCCACTCATTCTCTCGCCACACACATCATGTACTGGTCAGCGTATAGACATTTAACCTCAAGATTGTAATGTCAATAAAATGGCATGGTATAAATAATGACTTAAGTAGCAGTTGTTTGAAATACATGTTCAGATCTAATTAGAGACTTTTGAATATCGAATGAAAGTTATGGAAGTTGATAAGCTGGGGGATTTGGCTTTTCGAAAGTGTATTCAGCAATATCCTCCAGAGGGCATGAGGTTGAAACTCTGGGTTCTCTTGCAGTGTGTTGACATGATCTTCTTATCTTGAGAAGTGAATATCCGGTGAGGTGGAAGATAAGGCAGTATGATCCTGTAGTGGACCGCCTTTAGTAGCAGGATACAATGGTGGAGGTGTGTCGGGCAGAATGTGTGCCAAAGCACCCTGCCCTCTCAGCACACTCTTACAGGGGATTATATCTCCCGTGTGTGTGTATGTGTGTGCACGTCCATGCGTGTGTGCACGTTTGTGTGTATGTGTGCTTGTGCATTTAATGCAGCCGTGTGTGTCTAACACTCTATGCGTGGTATTTAACCTCGAGATTATTCAACTGCACCTGCAAGGGATCCTCAGTTACCAGCATCACCTGTGACTTTAATGAAGTAGACAGTGAGTGATGTTTCACAGGGATATTTGCTAAGTGTGTGAGTGTATGTGTCCTCTTTGTAGTGTGTGATCAATAGACTGGGACCTGTTGTGTGTTGGCCTTGGCCTGTCCATTGACTAACAGTTTTATCACCAGATACGGGCTCTGTGCAAAGCTTTTCTCTCAGTGCTGGGAAATCTGTCCGGCCTGGCCGCTGCGAAGCGCTCTAAGCTGTCACATTGGACTGGAGATTTGTGTGGCTGTGTGACCTCAGGGAGATGGAATGTTTTGTCTGGACATTCACAGCGGGGCTACCGGCGTAAACTGGCCAGGGGCTGCAAACACATTCATGGCCCACACAGTCAGGGGTGAAAGGATATAAGGCTGTGAAATGGACAGGGCTCTGAAATGGTGACGGCTCTGAAATGGACAGGACTGTGAGGGAGTGTCCACTCCGATACTAGGTGCTACACTGTCCCACACCGCCTTTCTGTGGCAGATTGAAAGAAAAGGAGCACTGGAAAGCGTTCTATCCTACATCCCACATTCGATCCACATCCACACGCTAGCACAATCTACAATACTGTTCCTCTCAGCAAATGTACAGAGTCCTCCCCTTAACCCCCCACGGGAATAATATCTCGACTTAAGCTACGTGTGAAAACCAGTGCTTAGAGAGGTGCACGGAGCAATAGAGACATCACTGGGAGAGTGAAACGGGCCGTTGGATTCGTCATGGTTTTGGCGAGAGGAGAAAAGAGGATTCCTTTAGCAGGCGTTAACACTTTGTAACCCGGACCACTAATAAACGGCTGTGGGGATTGACATGTTCCCCCATAAGTCTGCACTCTGCATATAAACTTCCGACAAGCACATAGCTCCAACACAGGCCCTACTGTTACGACTAAAGGCCTCTGCCTCATAACTTCATTCCACGGAGGCTCTTTGTCACTAACAAATGCCCGCTACTGCAAATGACACAAAGTTCCATCTCTGTATCCTTGACCATATGTGACCAAGATTACTATTACTGGGACAACAAAAGAAAACCTTAGTAGTCACAACTGTTTGTTATCTTGAATACACCCGTTGAGTACTGTGGCTCACTTGTCTTTAAATGGCATTTGACATCTTTCAAATACTTTGAATGTGTGCTCGAGCCTTGCTGGAGTCCAAGATGGGCGGGGTTTGCACTTTTGGGAATATCAAGCTCAATCAATCACAGCTGAAGTATTTGAAAGATGCCAAATGCTATGTGAACCCAGGTCTGCTGTACCTAAATCTCAGTCAGTCACTAAGGCTCACTCAAACATGCAGTGATGCTGGTGAACTACATCTGAGAACTACCATTAACTACCATTACCCTCCCTCCCTCTGGCCAAACGTTTGCTGACTCATACAGCAGGCTGCAGTTGCAATAAGCATCGGATGAATTCGGTTTCCATTCCTGCCGCCTGCAGCCACGTTTTGAATTTGCTCAATGCCTATTCAAACAGACAACCAAATAAGATAATGACTGAACACAAACAGTGAACACACTAATCAAGCATGATAATAAATAGACTCAAGGGCTCTATCTGGTCTCTTCAGTTGGACAAAACATAGTGTCTCATAGAGATTCACATTTGCACATATTTAATTTACTGTGTGACAACAAATGCATTCAACGGGGTAATAAGCTTATTCAAACGCGCACAAATCTCTCTGAGTGGAATGCTGTTTTGACATGATCCTTATCCTTTAAACCTCCTAGTATCAGTGGTTTATCTATAGTACCTATTAGAGGTTGACCGAATATGATTTTTCAATACTGATACCGATTATTGGAGGACAAAAAAGCCGATACCGATTAATCGGATGATTTTTAAAATGTGTTTGTAATAATGACAATTACAACAATACTGAATGAACACTTATTTTAACTTAATATAATACATCAATAAAATCAATTTAGCCTCAAATAAATAATGAAACATGTTCAATTTGGTTTAAATAATGCAAAAACAAGGTGTTGGAGAAGAAAGTAAAAGTGCAATATGTGCCATGTAAGAAAGCTAACGTTTAAGTTCCTTGCTCAGAACATGAGAACATATGAAAGTTGGTGGTTCTTTTAACATGAGTCTTCAATATTCCCAGGTAAGAAGTTTTAGGTTGTAGTTATTATAGGACTATTTCTCTCTATACCATTTGTATTTCATATACCTTTGACTATTGGATGTTCTTACAGGCACTTTAGTATTGCCAGTGTAACAGTATAGCTTCCGTACCTCTCCTTGCTCCTACCTGGGCTCGAACCAGGAACACAATGACAACAGCCACCCTCGAAGCAGCGTTACCCATGCAGAGCAAGGGGAACAACTACTCCAAGTCTCAGAGCGAGTGACGTTTGAAACGCTATTAGCGTGCACCCCGCTAACTAGCTAGCCATTTCACATCACATCGTTACACCAGCCTAATCTCCGGAGTTGATAGGCTTGAAGTCATAAACAGCAGAGCTGCAGGCAAAACGCACGAAAGTGCTGTTTGAATGAATGCTTATGAGCCTGCTGCTGCCTACCACCGCTCAGTCAGACTGCTCTATCAAATCATAGACTTAATTATAACACAATAATACACAGAAATACAAGCCTTAGGTCATTAATATGGTCGGATCCGGAAACTATCATCTCGAAAACAAGACGTTTATTCTTTCAGTGAAATACGGAACCGTTCCGTATGTTATCTAACGGGTGTCCATCATCCATCAGTCTAAATATTCCTGTTACATTGCACAACCTTCAATAATATGTCTTAATTACGTAAAATTCTGGCAAATTAGTTTGCAATGAGCCAGGCGGCCCAAACTGTTGCAAATACCCTGACTCTGCGTGCAATGACACAATTTCACCTGGTTAATATTGCCTGCTAACCTGGATTTCTTTTAGCTAAATATGCAGGTTTAAAAATATATACTTCTGTGTATTGATTTTAAGAAAGGCATTGGTGCTTATGGTTAGGTGCACGTTGGAGCAACGACAGTCCTTTTTTGCGAATGCGCACTGCATCGATTATATGCAACGCAGGACACGCTAGATAAACTAGTAATATCATCAACCATGTGCAGTAACAACTAGTGATTATGATTGATTAAGTTTAATGCTAGCTAGCAACTTACCTTGGCTTCTTACTGCATTCGCGTAACAGGCGGGCTCCTCGTGAGGCAGGTGGTTAGAGCGTTGGACTAGTTAACCGTAAGGTTGCAAGATTGAATCCATGAGCTGACAAGGTAAAAATCTGCCGTTCTGCCCCTGAACAAGGCAGTTAACCCACCGTTCCTAGGCCGTCATTGAAAATAAGAATATGTTCTTAACTGACTTGCCTAAAGATTAAAGATTAAATAAAGGTGTAAAAAAAATGTTTTTTTTTTTAAATCGGCAAAATTGACGTCCAAAATTACCGATTTCCCATTGTTATGAAATCTTGAAATCGGCCCTAATTAATCGGCCATTCCGATTAATCGGTCGACCTCTAGTACTTTTTGGATAAGGACTAGGGACTCAGATCATCCAATCTAAGTTGGGTAGAGGGAATACAGTATGGCTCTGCTATTCTCTTCTCAAACTCATTAGCACATGCTGTAGAGATTCTCATGATGACCAAAGAGGCACTCCTGTGTGTCCGGTGTGGAAAAATGCATGCAGCATTTAATCACATGCATGCGATACGACAAAATTAAATTGGCCAGACATATTCATCTCTCTCCACATCTTCTATCCTGTTTCATCCTGTTGCACCTGTGAGTGACATATGAGCAGTCCATTTCAAAGTAGTCCAGTTTTAATCTGGATTCACTTCTCTGTCAGCTCACCCATCTGGAAGTTATTGGGGAGTGTTGTTGCTATTGTCACATCTAATTCATTACAGTTCTTGCCTATTGCCTTCTGTTGGTTACATGCTGGTAAGTATTCATTCAACCTGTCACACTGACAAAGCGGGAGGTACAGGAAGAGAGGGAGGCACAGGTCCAAAGGGATGCTGGTGTGAGCCAATCCAAACAACAGTCACCCCATACACAGCTGTGCCATCTCTGTGTCTTTTGTTGGCTGTTTAGTCTCTCTGGTGCTGTGGAATACAGGGATAGCAGGGAACACATCCATAAGGAAATAGTCAGGGACCCCAGCCATGGACGGACGCACGCACGCACGCACACACACACACACACACGCACGCACACACACACGCACGCGCGCACACACACACACACGCACGCACGCGCGCACGCACGCACGCACGCACGCACGCACGCACACACACACACACACACTCACACTGTTTTGTATGTATTTTTCCTTCATATTACAGAATGGCTAGACTGCCAGTTCCTTTGCGGCCAACAGTATGTCACTCGTTTCCTCCCCCCTTCCTTTATTATATGAGAGAGAGAGAAAGCAATAGTGATTGTGACTCAAATAATAGCACCATTCATTACAGGAAGACCGCTTCAGGTTTGTGTATTCTGAATCATTTCTATGTACAGTGCATTCGGAAAGTATTCAGACCCCTTGACTTTTTCAACATTTTGTTACATTACAGCCTTATTCTAAAATGGGTTCAATTGTTTTTCCCACCCCTCACCAATCTACACACAATACCCAATAATGACAAAGCAAAAACAGTTTTTTTTTTTGAAAGTTATTAAAAATAAGAAACCGACATCACATTTGCATAACTATTCCGACCCTTTACTCAGTACTTTGTTGAAGCACTTTTGGCAGTGATTACAGCCTGGAGTCTTCTTGGGTATGACGCTACAAGCTTGGCACACCTGTATTTGAGGAGTTTCTCCCATTCTTCTCTGCAGATCCTCTCCAGCTCTGTCAGGTTGAATGGAGAGCATCGCTGCACAACTATTTTCAGGTCACTCCAGAGATGTTAGATCGGGTTCAAGTCCGGGCTCTGGCTGAAGCCACTCCTGTGTTGTCTTGGCTGTGTGCTTAGGGTCGTTGTCCTGTTGGAAGGTGAACCTTCACCCCAGTTTGATGTCCTGAGCATTCTGGAGCAGGTTTTCGTCAATGATCTCTCTGTACTTTGTGCCGTTCCTCTTTCCCTCTCCTGACTAGTCTCACAGTCCCTGCCGGTGAAAAACATCCACACAGCATGATGCTGCCACCACCATGCTTCACTGTAGGGATGGTGCCAGGTTTCCTCCAGATGTGATGTTTGGCATTCAGGCCAAAGATTTCAATCTTGGTTTCATCAGACCAGAGAATCTTGTATTTTATGGTCTGAAAGTCTTTAGGTACCTTTTTAGAAAATGAATGTGCCTTTTACTGAGGAGTGGCTTCTGCCTGGCCACTCTACCATAAAGATCTGATTGGTGGAGTGCTGCCGAGATGGTTGTCCTTCTGGAAGGTTCTCCCATCTCCACAGCGGAACTCTGGAGCTCTGTCAGAGTGACCATTGGGTTCTTGGCCACCTTACTCTAGGAAGCGTTTTGGCGATTCCAAACTTCTTCCATTTAAGAATGATGGAGGCCACTGTGTTCTTGGGGACCTTTAATGTTGCTGACATTTTTTGGTACCCATCCCCAGATATGTGCCTCGACACAATCCTGTCTCGGAGCTCTACAGAGAATTCCTTCGATCTCATGGTTTTTGCTCTGACATGCACTGTCAACTGTGGGACTTTATATGTGGCTCACCACCTGGATTCGGTCTTGTGTAGCAGAATTTGAAATGGTGTTTTTTTACATTTGATAAAAGTAGAGACTCAGAGCTACAAAATGGTATATCATACTTCATTGTTGAGGAACAATGGGAAGGTTATTCTGCTTTGAAAGTTGATAAACCCGGAAAATGCAATTTTGAGAAAATGGCCTTTGATTGTTTTGGTATCTAGTGGTATCTTTGTCTACACCCATTCAGCATTGTTCACACCCTCTTAAGCTTTAGCCACACCCATCTTGTTTAGCCCTTGGAATGTTCAGAGCGCACACTTGACGCTCTGACCAATGATTTGTTTACCTATGGATAACATGAAAACAGCCTAACCAGCTCTGCTGGCAACAATTTCATAATGCTACTTTGCAGACGTTTACTGACACCGGCCAAATCCAATGCGTGATGTACACTTTATCTTAAGACATATAGCTAGCTAGGTAAACAGTGAGCCTAACTAGGTAAACAAAGTGTAAGATCACACATGTATGTTAGCTAACGAGGCAGCGTGCTAACGTTAGCTAGTTAAACAACAAGGAAGATAGTGCCAAATCATGTCGTTACTACCCTGCATGAATAAGCTGGGAGCTAACCATCCAGGTTCATTGTTAGCTAGCTAACATTAGGCGCTAACTAGCGAAGCAAACAGCTGTGGGATGCCAATAATAACGTCAGCTAGGGAGTCAGCCAGCTAACGTTAGCTAGCTAGCTAGCTAACAGTATACTTTAGTTTGAAATTAAACCACTTTTTGTCAAGATATTACACAAAAAATTGTAATATCTGAAAATTTAGCTAGCTAACGCTATACTATCTTACCTGTTTACATCATCATGCATGATGGACTCATTTCCATGTCATGGATACCATGCCACAGTTGCCCTTAGTTTGAAGATGTAATCCGGAGACAGGTGTTTTCTCCATTTCTTTAGCTATCATAATCTAATTCCAATGATTTCAAAACTTGATCCTCCAAAGAGTGCAGAGCAACACTTAGTTATGCAGCTCCACGTTCGACAGTATTACCAACACAGACGTACCAGCTCAAATAGACAGAAGCATTCAAATTTCAAATTTGGTGTCAAATGAAAGCCAAGAGCTTTTTCATTTTTACATTTTTTATAAATGAAGACCTACATACATTTTTCACCCTCAAATTAGGAATAAGCAAAGGCTTTGATTTCTGGTCAAACAGATGGAAAAGGGGTCTTAGAAAACATATAATAGAAAAAGTCTTAAAAGGTATTCTAAATACATCAAAACTTCAATAATATTGAAGTTAAGTCCCTTGCGAACTAATATCAACACTTCTATTTAATTTTGCCTGAATGACCTGCCTTCTGTTGTATTGTCTAGTGTCGTGAAACTATGTTAGAAAAACCTCACCTACTCTATCTTTAAGATACAGTATTTAAAAAAATATATATTATCATGAGGACGGAAAATGAAAGTTCACAGAAGTAACAAATAAAGGTAGACCTACCAATTAGTGCTTTTACTGATAACAATTTTGTTTATGATTTATTAAGTGATTAATACTGGGCTCCCGAGTGGCGCAGCGGTCTAAGGCACTGTTTCTCAGTGCTAGAGGTGTCACTACAGACACCCTGGTTTGAATCCAGGCTGTATCACAACCGGCCGTGACTGGGAGTCCCATAGGGCGTCACACAATTGGCCCAGCTTCATCCTGGCTTGGCCGGTGTAAAATGTGTTTTTCTGTTACAAAATCCGTAAAATCTTTAACAGAATGACTGCAATTGAATTAGCCAATATAGGAAAATATGGTAGTCACACACAGTTGGTTCACATGCTACTGTCCTTCCACTGGCACACTGTTATGTTCAGCTCATAATTGTGAAAACAATCTGGACAACTGCTCGCTCTCTCTCTCCTTTCTCCATCACTCTTTTCTCTGTCTCTGTCTCTTCTCTCTGTCTCGCTCTCGCACTCCTTCTCCTCTCAAGTTAATGTCACCTCTTCCGGCTCTTACTTACTGAATAGTTGAGTAGAGTATAGGTCAGTACAGTACTCTAGAGTTTAGTACAGTAGAGCACACTACAGTAGAGTACAGTATAATTTACTGTACTGAACTCTGCTGTGCTGTACTGTACTATATTGTGCTCTACTGTGATGTCTAAACTTGTGTAAAATAGACGTCTATGATTGGTTCAGATTTGGTCTGGTCCGTACCAACCAAATTTGGTCTTGTTTGGGTTTGGGGAAGAATAATAGTCAATGTGTTGAATAATACCCAAACAGTCAGGTGTTAATCCACTTCTCTTACTGTAGTTCAATAATCAAAATAGATTTTTTTCAAACTCAAGGTGTCATCATATTTGACACCCCATTATTTTCGCAAACATCTTTGAATCTTCATTCAGAGTAGATATTTAACAAAGATTTTGGAAAACTTCATAACATAAAAAGGTGAGGGGGATTTTACTGTCATTCTTGTTATGAAACTAGCTTGTTGTTGTTTGGCATAAGTTTTAAAGTGAGTCTCAGCGTTATTGTTTTTCCATTGAATCGCCCATATTCAATCATTTACATGAGGATCTCATTACTATCATTAGTTATTGTGTGGTTTTAGGGAAAGTTGTCTCTGTCCATGAGAGTGGAGCAGAGGTTGCTGTGAAATATGCTCAGATTTTGTGCCTCTCTGTCTTCAGTGTAGCCTGGGGGCTCTGTGTAATATTGAAGGAACCCAGGGGACTCTAAAGATGGGATGAGGTTGGGTTATGTTGAAATTGAACATGGACCGTAACTGGAACATTTGACAAAGACCTGGCAGTTTTTCCAGTGGCATTTCAATAATGTCAGATCAGCAGCTAAACAGTGATATTTGAGCATTGGTTAGTTGCTACTGTGGACAGTTACTGTATGAATTAGAGTAGATGCTAAAGTAAAGTCATGTTGATGGGGGTCTTAATTAAATGACTTTTACTGGGTAAATAGTTCTGCAGTGATCATGTTTTTGTAATGCAGATCTGTCAAATTTAGAGTGGGTTACTGTTTTTGTGTCCTCCCACTATTCCCCCCCCCCAAGCCTGCCCGGGGATAGCTCTTATACGGGTGTGCGAGATGGCGTCTAAGCCTATACATTTCTGTGTGTCGATAAGGGATCTTCCTTCCTTAGTTTTATCTTCCATTTCCACATGACTTGGCATTTCTGGTCTGTCTGGTTCGGGAACTGGGTGTGGCACAGGGATTTTATTCCTCCCCAGCTTCACTTTACATCCTTCCCATCATCGCTCTGTATGTCTGTTACTCTATCCCCCCCTCTCTAGCTCTCTCTGCCGCCAACTCACCATCATTCAAACTCTACTTGTTACAGTAATGAGTCTGAATGGCAGAGTTACACTGTGATTGGTTGCGCTATAATGAAGTGGATGCCAGTGCCCTGCAACCATTGGCTGAGTCATGGTGAATGAGAGGACTGTGCAGTGCAGTGATTTGCAGAGGCACAGTCCTCAGTGAAAAGCCGGCTTTAGGCGGAGGAGGAGGGAAGAAGGGAGGCGCTTCCCACAGAAGGATATTCCTGTACACCCAAGGTGTGTGTGTGTGCGTGTGCGTGTGTATTTGAGAGGGGACCCAAACACAGCAGCCTCTCCCGGCAAGCAGCACTACAGAGACAGAAAGAAAGAGGGCAAGAAGAGGGAGACAGAGATTGGGCAGTTCTTAAGCCTTTAGAGGAGTAGCCAGGACTCACAGACGCTTGCAAAGTCAACTTGAGGCAGAGGTACACAGTAGGAGCTGAACCGAGAACTGGCATCAACATCATCACTGTCATCAACATCACAGAGAACTGTCATCAACCATCAACAGCAGGCCAGAGAGTCAGAATGGAAGGCTACAGGTCCATTCAGCAGGAGATCATTTCTCTCAAAGGTACCTTCTGTCTGGACTGCGGGCAAACTTTACTTTGTACTGTCACTGCAGAGTTACAGTATACTTGTAACGGGGGAGTTTACAGGAACTCTCTGTGCGCTCTTCATTGTACTTAACCAGGGACAGAGACAGACTGTACAGACAGACAGTACAGACAGTACAGACAGTACAGACAGACAGACAGACAGACAGACAGACAGACAGACAGGCAGACAGACAGACAGACAGACAGACAGACAGACAGACAGACAGACAGACAGACAGACAGACAGACAGACAAACAGACAGACAGACAGACAGACAGACAGAGATACCATACAACTCCATGCACAAGGACTACTTTTAACAATTTCCACAGAACATTTTAGGTACATTCCAGATACAGAGTTTGGTAACAGAATGACGACACAAACAGCACAAACCGGCAATCTGTTACTAAACTTTGCATCTGCACTGTTCTTAAAATTTTCTGTGGAAATTGTTCAAAATAGTCCTTGCGCATGGCGTTGTATGGTTTGTTTAACTTTACAATCATTTGTCTTTTGTTTGACATACATTTTATAAGTGAAAACTATGTCTCAGTTGTCACAATTGTCACAATTGCCCATCACTCTGTTACTGTGGAATTGCCCCAAAGCAACATTGTTTTTGTTTTTTAGGCTGTCTGTGAGGAAGGGGTGTCCGGCAATGCCATTGTTTTCAGAGCAGGGGAGGAAGAATATCTCCCAGCTCAGACATTTACACTGAGTCCTTGCATTTGTGTTTCAGAGAGAGAAAGAGAGTGTGTGTTTGTGCGTGCGTGTGTGCGTGTGCGAGAAAAGATTCGAGGCAAGAGTGTCTGTCTGTGTCTCTTAAGTCTGCATTGTTTGTATAGGAAAGCTACAATGTCTTTGCTTCGACTGACCTGTCACCTGACAGACAGCTGCAGTCCTAGAGGAGTTGTGTAGAGTATGTAGTAGTGTGCTGACGTGTGCCATGGTAGCACTAACATCTCAACTTCATATTTCCTATGCACACTCATCAGGCAAATCTGACCTGCACGTTTCCAGCAGTTAGTACTACCACAGCTACTCAAACCCTATGAATGAAGCATTTTAGAGATTTGTATTGTCTTTTCTAAACATGCTGGAGTAACCAGTCAAGTTTTGGCTTCTAAATCATGCCACTACAGTTTCTGCTGTCATGATGTAATGACGGGCATGTGATTTCATCAGCAAAACAATGCTAAGTCTGTCGACCATGTAGACCAACATCTATCTACCACCATTTATTTTTAATATTTTGAACAGGGAAAACTGTGGGAGAATTTAGCATGACCATAGCCTAAATTATGATTGTTTTGATGAGGATGACGATGAGGATGGTGTTGTCCACGATACTTACTTGCTTGTTTGCCGGAAGTGTGTGTGCGTGTGTGTGAAAAAAAATGAAGTCATTCAGTAATAATCCTGTTGAGCACCAGACAGTGTTGTGACTTAATGATGTCATGACAGGCACTCCTTGACCCTGCTACCCGGCCAGCAGAGCTGAGATGACATATCACCAGGGAGTGTGAGAGCAAAGAGAAGGTGTTTGTGTATGTGTGTGCACACGGTGCGTGTGATCTTAATGAATTGAGTTTGGATACAGTAAATCCACTAACCTCACGCTGGCACACCACAAATGCAGTTCTACCACACCCATAGGACGATTGGCGCGAGGGGGTAATACCGTTTGACTCCCATCTTAGTCTGGCGTAAGCACTCCTCTCAGCCACTGTGTTCGTCGGAAGTCCCGGATCAATCGCTCTGTATAATTCCAGACGTCAATCACTCTCTCTGACGCCCCGTCCCTAGGCTAGCCTGTTAACACTGACGCGCTAATAGAACACATTGTGTCTCGCCACGGTGCTACATTTGGACAAGGCCTACTGATACATTTTAGATGACACCTTGTCATCAATGCCCATCGGTCAGATGGAGGAATTCGCAGTCATGGCGAAGAAGCAGGGAGGAGTGGGCATTAGGCTAGTTCTCGTTCAGCACTGGGATAGAGATCCAGGACGAGTTAGTGATACGCAAACTTGATCAGTCTTAAGCCTATATCCTTACTTGTGTGTTTGTGTGCGTTTACTGCGTTTGTGTGTGCCTTCACGAATACATTGGTGGGTGTGTTTGTGTATGTTACATTGTATATAACATGTGCATCAGTGAGTGCTGGAAGAGGGTGCGTTGCCAGGAAGTGGCTCCTAGACGGGGGATTCATCTCATCTTCCCCTTGATCACCAACCCAGCAGCCTCTCGTATATCAGCTCTACAGACCTCCGATCGATTTCAGTCTGAGCTGGACTTCCTGGTGGAGATCTACAGCCATATAAACCCACTGTAGCCCTGCTGCACGGTGAACCACAGCACTGTACCAGAGCCATCTAAATATATAGCTCTGCACTGTACCTTATGATGAATAGGAGCTTTATGGTTGACCTGGGGAAGAGGGAGAGAATATACAGATTCTCCCTCTGGTCTTAATCTGATGCTGTCATAGTATCTTGTAGAATATATAGACTCTCCCCATGAGGGATGATGCCGTTGTGTTTTTGAGTGTTAAAAATGCCAGGGTACCTTGGAACCTAAAATAGTGTATTGATGCTTTGGACTGTCTAAAAAAAAACTCCACACATTTCTGGGTCAATACCAAGTGAGCAGCGGACTGCAAGGTAAAGCATTTGCTTGAGGAAGGATGATCAGCTCATTTCTGAAGTAAAAGCCTTCAGCGGTATGGGATAGGTTTTGATTTAAACTGTCCAAACTCAGGCCATTAAGCCACTGCAATGCAGCTGAGCAAAGAGCTGGTGAGACCCAAACACAACCGAAATGAATGAAAGCACGCGCACACACTGAACAAAGGGTGTTGCTGTCTAAAGGAAACACCTCTGATTACACAGGAAATGTTCCAACTGCATGCGTGTGTACTTTACCTCCCATCTACTGTGTGTGTCAAGAAGTAATGGAGAAGAATACCGTTAAAAGGTTAAAAAAATAAAAAAAAGTTGATGTGCCTTTCAAAGATTAGGTCTATTAGAGAGAGAACTACAGTAAATCAGGTTTGACTCCAGGAAATATCCTGGAATCCCTCCGATTTCTGCCTAACAAGCGTTTTTATTTATGTTGTACCATAAATGAACTGAGATTTCCTCTGTGCCTGAGGCAAACAGTCCTTTTTGGATCTAATGGGAGTATTAGGAATCATAAATAAAAAATGTATAAACTCTTGCCTTTACCCTAAGTTAAGCAAAATAGTGTCTCTGCATTGCCTCCAAGTAGGCTTGGCACACTGAACCTCTCACACTACACACAAGCTGTAATTAGTGAATGGGTAAGGTTGCATAGGGGGGTGTATTACTGGAATTTTTACCAGTAAACTACCAGCATTTTTGTAATTTTATCACATATTTAATGACCTTTTTTGGGTACTACAGATTATCACGGGTGTTTGTAATTATCTTTGGCCCCCCTGTGTAAAATATATATATTTAAAATTTATTTAGCTAGGCAAGTCAGTTAAGAACAAATTCTTATTTACCGTCATTGTCAGCTCGGACATACACACACACACACACACACACACACACACACGTGTGTGTATATATATACACATATATATGTATGTATATATACATATACATACAGTGATACGCAAACTTGATCATATATATTTTTATATGATCAAGCTCAAGATATATTACATGATTCCATGTTATTTCATAGTTTATGTCTTCACTATTATTCTACAATGTAGAAAATAGTAAAAATAAAGAACCCTTGAATGAGTAGGTGTCCAAACGTTTGACTGGTACTGTATATAATACAGTGGGGCAAAAAAGTATTTAGTCAGCCACCAATTGTGCAAGTTCTCCCACTTAAAGGAGAGGCCTGTAATTTTCATCATAGGTACACTTCAACTAAGACAAAATTAGAAGAAAAAAATCCAGAAAAATCACATTGTAGGATTTATAATAAATTTTACTCAAAGCAAAGAAAGTATATCTCAAAGCCCCCTCTCCTACCTTACCTGCCTAACCACTACTTAGCTAATTTTGCACCAACTGGTGCCCTAACCAAAATACAGGGGGTGATCCGCCCAGGTCTTACCTAGTGTGCCTAGACAGTGAATATACTACGGGTATATGTATGTCCGCAGGCCTATTGCCTAAGCACTCCCTAGGTGCCTTCCCCTTCCCCCCTGCGAACAAATGAAAACAGGAGAACAAACAATTTCTCAAACAAACTAAGAAACAAAAGGACATCAAATAAGCGCTATCTGAGCAACAAACTCACACAGAACATACCAACTGTTCCCAGCAACAACTAACACAGTACATAACATGCTACGACCAACATGCTACGACCAACATGCTACGACCAACATGCTACGACCAACATGCTACGACCAACATGCTACGACCAACATGCTACGACCAACATGCTACGACCAACATGCTACGACCAACATGCTACGACCAACATGCTACGACCAACAGCCATCACCCTCCTTTCTCAGCAATGATCTATATCACGTTCAATCTCTCCCCAGAACAACAGAACACTGGCTTTTATAGCTTCAGAAGGCATTGGAAATTGGAGACAGCTGCGTCCTGACGAGGGGGCGGGGTCAGCTCTCCAATTAATCGTGGAGTCGACCAATCAGCTGCTGGGGGATTTCAGGAAGCCATCTCCTGAAACACACTCAAATACACAAACTACAACACCGAAACTGGGGAAGGTAACATATGGGGATAGTAGATTGACATAGTTCTTTTAATAGCTTCAAAATGCGTCTTCAAAATCGATAAGGACACGTGTCATTGCATCCCCAGTATGTCTGTCTTCACTTGTAGCCTAGTTCGGAACTGCAATGCCTGTGAAAAGGATCCGATCACGTGACGGTAGGGGTGAAACGGTTCGGTACAGGGTCCACGGTGCACATTTTGGTACACACTGTGAACAGAACATACATTAATCATATATTATAGCTAGGAATATATATATATATTTAATTGTAAAAAAATGTTTATACTACATAAACCAATGGCGTATAAATTAACGTGAGAAAAATATCTACATACTAATAAAGTAAAAAAATAAATAATAATAATTGTCTCGTAGCTGTATGCAGCTCCACTCCTTCGTTATTTCACTCCAGCGAGAACAGAACGGAGAGACCGTCTTAGCAGCAATTAGCTTATGAAGGATATTTGCAGTTAGCTAAATGCAGAAAAGCAACATGGCAGGCATTGGCGAGCCAGAACTAGAAGACGCCCCAGTATCATTCCGGTCTGCCATCTGGGAACATTTCGCTTTCCCCGTAAACTATAACGTGGATGACCAACGAGGGGTGGATAAAACCTCTACAACATGTAGGCTCTGTTCCTTGCCAATAGCCTATACGAGTAAGAGGACTACTCATTTGCGCTGACATCACCCCAAACGACAACCAATCGGCAACCACTTCTCCACACAGACTTTAGGCAACAACATGCGTCTGACTCCGGTAGGGCTAAAGAAATCAACGCAGCGATAGCAAAATTCATAGCAGCAGATATGAGACCCTTCTCTGTGGTAGAGAATGAGGGGTTCAGAAACATGTTTAAAGTGGTCGAGCCGCGCTTCACTATTCCTTCGCGTACACATTTGGCCCAGACATTAATACCTGCCTAGTACAAAAAACAACAACTTGAGAGCGAGTTGTCAGAAACGTGGTCTGTTGCTCTTCAAACACGTCCCCTTGAGAGTCGTCGCACCAGTGTAAACTTGGGGGAAGAGCTAAGGGAAGTAGTTGCAGTGTGGAAGTTGGAGGGGGATAACGAAACGATTCCTGTGACCACTGACAACGCTAGAAATATTGTAAATGCTGTTGCACTAGCTTGTGCTTTGCTCAGGTTAATAATCTAGCATCTCAAAAAGCAATGTCAAGTGATTCCAATCTCTCGCCTCCAAGCAAAGATCAGGAAGGTGGTATCCTTCTTTCAGAAAAGCACAACTGCTGCACATGTTTTCAAGACAGAACAGGAGATGCTGGAGCTGCCAAACCACAAACTAATCCAAGATGTCCTTACTAGATGGAGTTCAAGCCATGACATGGTTGAGAGATACCTTGAGCAGAAAGTCGCGGTGTATTCTACACTGTCTGATCAAGCTGTGAGGAAGAATGTCAAAGATATTGTGACTTTGTTTAGACTAGCAGAGGAAGTTATCAAAGTGTTCAAACCTCTCAAAACAGTCACGAGACTTTCCATCAGTTTCCATGGTCCTGCCTATGAAAGACAATGATCCTGAAATCAATGGTGGCATCTGATGAAGATGAACCCGCAGTAAGGGATGTAAAGACTGCTATCAGAGTTGACCTGGAGCCTTGATATGAACCCCCGGTTCAAGTCCCTGCTGCACCTGGATGCTGCTGCTCATCTGAGAGTCTACAATGAACTCACAGAGGAGATGGTGACCAATATACAACAGGTATTGTATTTATTTTGTTAATGAGTGATTTAACAATTAATTATAAAGTAATAATTGTAATTGTCATAATAGTGTCTGATTATATATTTCAAACAATAAATCACATTTTTAAAGCCACTTCAGAGATAGTAATTTTCATCTAATTTAATTCTGCAGGGTCAAGCAAGCCACAGATACCGCAGGAGCCAACCAACAAGCCAACCCCTCTCCAGAGATGATAGATGATAGGGGTTCTCCTCCTGAAAACAAGTCTGCCATAGCTGAGCTTTTCTGGGGAGTTGTTCACGACCCAGCGTCAGGGAACCAAGTCAAAGGTCAAGGTCATAGAGGAGGAGGTGACCTCATACAGGGAAGTGGACTGTATTCCTCCGGATGCTGATCCACTTACATGGTGGAAGACTAAAGGGTTAGTATATGTTGCCATGTTAGCAAGGCGCTACCTGGCTGTGTCTGGGACCTCTGTCCCTAGCGAGAGGGTTTCCTCCACAGCGGCTGACATTGTTACAGCAAGCATTGTCTGTGTTCACTGCAGATCATGTGGATAGACTCATCTTAAAGAAAATTTTGAAAATCTGATAAAAAAAAATATTATTATAATTAACCAGTCTCAAGTGGTCCTATTTTGTTTAGGGCACTGCTATGTGACTCAATCTTTCAATATGTTGCTGGACTATACACTCTTTTGTTGTTTTTTAAATTACAATTCTATTGTTTTATGTTATAAGGCAGGCACTGCTGTTTTTTGTATGTTTCCCTATGCTTCTAAAAACCAAGCCAACCAATGTTATTTATTGTTATACATGGGAAATAGAAAATACATTTTCTCAGGTACGTATTATCTTTGTTTAAGACACTGCTATGTGACTTAATTTTGATATATGCTGCTGGACTATGCACTCTTGTTGAAGTTCTGTTTTAAATGACTATTTTATTTCAGGTTATAAGGCAGGCAGTGCTGTTTTTGATGTCCCTTTGTTTCCATATGCTCCTGGGAATTCAAGCTTACTATGATGCTGCCACCACCATTTTGAATTGGGGAAAATCTAAATACAGGGTGATGAGCTGTGTTGCTTTTCAAGCATAACGTTTTGCATTGTTGCCAAAAAGTTCAATTTTGGTTTCATCTGACCAGTGACACCTTCTTCCACATGTTTGGCGTGTCTCCCAGGTGGCTTGTGGCAAACTTTAAACCGTGACACCACTTTACTGATATCTTTAAGAAATGTGTTTCTTCTTGCCACTCTTCCATAAAGGCCAGATTTTGTGCAATACCTGATTGTTGTCCTATGGACAGGTCTTGACTAAGCTGAGATCTCTGCAGTTCATCCAGAGTGATCTTTGGGCATCTTGGCTGCATCTCTGATCAGTCTTATCCTTGTATGAGCTGAAAGTTTAGAGGGACGGCCAGGTCTTGGTAGATTTGCAGTGGTCTGATACTCCTTCCATTCATAAAAAAGAAGGGAACGGAGGATAGAGGGCCCCCTCCCTACCTCCCCACACTAGCCAGCTCGAGATGGCGCAATGAGTTTACCAGGAGGGGCTGAAGAGGAGTGGGCCCCTTTCAATATTATCGCTTGCACAGTGCTCCTTGGGATGCTTAAAGCTTGGGAAATCTTTTTGTATCCAAATGGCTTTAAACCTCTTCACAACAGTATCTCGGACCTGCCTGGTGTGTTCCTTGTTCTTCATGATGCTCTCTGCGCTTTTAACGGACCTCTGAGACTATCACAGTGCAGGTGCATTTATACGGAGACTTGATTACACACAGGTGGATTGTATTTATCATCATTAGTCATTTAGGTCAACATTGGATCATTCAGAGATCCTCACTGAACTTCTGGAGAGAGTTTGCTGCACTGAAAGTAAAGGGGCTGAATAATTTTGCACGCCCATTTTTTCAGTTTTTGATTTGTTAAAAAAGTTTGAAATATCCAATAAATGTCGTTCCACTTCATGATTGTGTCCCACTTGTTGTTGATTCTTCACAAAAAAATACAGTTGTATATCTTTATGTTTGAAGCCTGAAATGTGGCAAAAGGTCGCAAAGTTCAAGGGGGCCGAATACTTTCGCAAGGCACTGTACCTAGTGTATACACTATCATGTAGGTACAGTACGTGTGCCCATGCCTGATAAGTCTGGATGTTATTGTTTATGATTTGATATATTCCAATTTGCCTCAACCATATTTCATAAAAGAAGGGAACGGAGGTCCTACTAGAGGGCCCCTCCCTACCTCCCCACACTAGCCTGCTTGAGATGGCCCGATGAGTCCTTACCAGGTGTCCTACCAGGAGGGGCCGAAGAGGCCCTACTAGAGGGCCCCTCCCTAACCTCCCCACACTAGCCTGCTTGAGATGGCGCAATGAGTCCTTACCAGGTATCCTACCAGGAGGGGCTGAGGAGGCCCTACTAGAGGGCCCCTCCCTTACCTCCTCGCACTAACCTGCCAAAGACAGTTTGACCCAACCCCGCCAGGTGTGATACAAGGAGGAGTTGGGGAGACCCTGCTGGAGGGCCTCCCCCTTACCTCCCCATACCCCCTTGTCAGAGATTATTCGACATTCCCCTAATTGGTCATTATAATGGTAAAGGTTAAGCTCTTTGATTAGCTATTCTTCTTAGCCATGAAGCTCTAACTGCCCTCATAATAATATATGCTATTTAGCAGACACTTTTGTCCAAAGTACAGTGCAGTGAGGCTATACATGTTATGGTCCCAGTGGGAATTGAACCAACAACCCTGGTGTTGCTAGTGCCACACTATTACTAATTGAGCCACACAGGCCCACAGTCAGTAACAGTACTGTCAGCTCCATGTGATTGTGGGGAGTGTTTGCGCTGGGTTGTGCCCTCTCACTGTGCTGGACTAGTCCATGAATGTCAAGCAGGGTGGCATCAAATACCTCAGCCTCTTTCAGAATCCAAGTGCTGAGACTTGACCTAGTTTTGCTGAAAGATGTTGGCGTGCCTAACCCCCTCTCGCTATTGTATGAGTCTAAACTAAAATCAATCAAACACATTGGTTGAAACAATATGTTTGAGTTAGTTGAAGTCATATACTTTACTGAGCATAGGCCTTGAATGTCAATTTAAATGGTATTTTCCTGGGTGTTACTTAGGCTATGTGTAAAGCCATAACAAAATGTACAGACAAGTATCAATATGCAAGGAGTTTGGGATGGTTATTTTCCGCTCACAGATGTTATTCAACTTCAGTAGAGTTGAGTGTAGCCTATGATCTTTAATGTGTCAAACTTCATCAGAGACCATGTGAACAGAGTGCCATGTCAATAACAAACTGACCCTGGTCAAATTACCACCAGTCTGATGACGATGATTACAGGGCAGTGTTAGACATCGGTCCCACACTACAAGTTTGACTTTTCAGTCAGACTTCAAGAGGCACCACAGTAGGATATAAGAGGAATGTTGGCTCATTTTTGTATTTTTACTTAACCTTTATTAACTAGGCAAGTCAGTTAAGAACACATTTTTATTTACAATGATGGCCTACCCCAGCCAAACCCTAACAACACTGGGCCAATTGTGCCCCGCCCTATCAGACTCCTAAATTATTTACTTAATCTTTATTTAACTAGGCAAGTCAGTTAAGAACAAATTCTTATTTACAATGATGGCCTAGGAACAGTGGGTTAACTGCATTGTTTTGGGGCAGAACGACAGATTTTTTCCTTGTCAGCTTAGGGATTCGATCTAGCAACCTTTTGGTTACTGGCCCAACACTGTTAACAACTAGGCTACCTGCCACCCCTAATCACAGCCAGTTGTGATACAGCCTGGAATCGATCCAGGGTCTGTAGTGACACCTCCAGCACTGAGATGCTATGCCTTAGACCACTGCGCCACTCTGACGATAGAGTGAGAGAGTGTGTGTGTGTGTGTGTGTGTGTGTGTGTGTGTGTGTGTGTGTGTGTGTGTGTGTGTGTGTGTGTGTGTGTGTGTGACTATGTTTGAGTGTGTGTGACTATGTTTGAGTGTGTGTGACTATGTTTGACAGTGTTATTTTACAGATGAGTCAGCTGTCTCCTCCACACACCTCCTGACTCATTAGGAAAGACACAAAGGTGTGAGGACAGACCTCTTCCCAGCAAGGCATGTTCTGGTTGGCCTTTGGCCACGGGACTGGGGTTCACATGACCTTACTGGTGGTCCATGCTGACCGCACAGTTTGTTTGTTTGTTCCAAATGTCTGCTATATCTCCTCAATAAGTCTTCTTTCTTGATTTCCCTGTATCTTCTTCAGTTTCATCAGTGTTGAGATGCTGTAGGACTCCTGCAACATTCTTCCTACTCAGGAATGCAAAGTACAGATTAACTTGACGTCATTGATCTCACTCGTTGCTGTAATTGTGGAATCAGCTGTTTTGACACAATTAGTGGAAGTTAGTGGAGCTGCTAGCTTGCTAAACGTGGTGGGGATGCGCCTGTGTGTGTGCTGCTGTGAATACAGTACTATGCTGTGTCTACTATGTGTCTGTGTATATACATGTGCAGTGCCATCAGAAAGTATTCTTACCACTTGATCTGATCTATATTTTGTTGTTACAGCCTGAATTCAAAATGGATTCAAATCAATTTTCTTTCTCACACACAATATCCCATAATGACGATGTGAAAACATTTGTTTTGTTATTGTATGCAAATTTAGTGAAAATTAAACACATAAATGTCTAATTTACATAAGTATTCACACCCGAGTCACCTTTGGCAGTGACTATAGCTGAATCTTTCTTGGTAAGTCTCTTTAAGAGCTTTCCACACCTCGATTGTACAATATGTGCACATTTTTTAAATAATTTTTATTATTCATGCTGTAGACAGCCATTTTCAGTTCTTGCCATAGATTTTCAAGCTGATTTAAGTCAAACTGTAAAAACCACTCATGAACATTCAATGTTGTCTTGGTCAGCAACAGAATTTGTCCTTCAGTGTCTGTTGGAAAGCAGACTGAACCAGGTTTTCCTCTAGGATATTGCCTGTGCTTAGCTCTATTCAGTTTTTTTATCCCCCAAAAACTCCCTAGTCCTTGCCAATGACAAGCATACCCATAACATGATGCAGCCACCACCATGCTTAAAAATATGAAGAGTGGTACTGTGTTGTGTTGGATTTGCCCCAAACATTCAGAACATAAAGTTTATTTTTTTCCCACATTTTTTGCAGTTTTATTTTAATGCCTTATTGCAAACAGGATGCATGTTTTGGAATATTTTTTGTTATGTACAGGCTTCCTTCTTTTGATTTTTAAAACATTTATTTAAATAGGAAAGTCAGTTAAGAACAAATTCTTATTTACAATGACGGCCTACACCGGCCAAACATGGACGACGCTGGACCAATTGTGCGCCGCCCTATGAGACTCCCAATCACGTCCGGTTGTGATACAGCCTGGAATCGTACCAGGGTGTCTATAGTGACGCCTCAAGCACTGAGATGCAGTGCCTTAAACCTCTGAATAACTGCAATGCTATTGATCCATCCTAAGTTTTCTTCTATCACAGCCATTAAACTCTGTAACTGTTTTAAAGTCACCATTGGCCTAATAGTGAAATCCCTTAGCAGTTTCCTTCCTCTCCAGCCACTGAGTTAGGAAGGACGCCTGTATCTTTTGTAGTGACTGGGTGTATTGATACATCATCCAGGGTGTAATTAATAACTTGACCATGCTCAAAGAGATATTCTATGTCTTTGCGAGGCATTGGAAAACCTCCCTGATCTTTGTGGTTGAATCTGTGTTTGAAATTCATTACTCGACTGAGGGACCTTACAGGTAATTGTATGCGTGGGGTACAGAGATGAGGTAGACATTAAAAAAATAACTGTTATTGCACACAGAGTGAGTCCATGCAACTTATTATGTGACTTGTTAAGTAACATTTTACTCCTGAACTTATTTAGGCTTGTCATTACAAAGGGGTCGAATACTTATTGACTCAAGACATTTCAGCATTTTATTTTATTTTTTCATTTGTAAAAATGTCTTAAAACATAATGGGTATTGTATGTGTATGTGTGTGTAGGCCAGTGACCCAGTGACACAACCTTTGAATTTAATCAATTTTATATTCAAACGGTAATGTAACAAAATGTGGAAAAAGACAAGGCTTGGCAATACTTCCTAAAGGCACGCTCTCTCTGTGTGTGTGTGTGTGTGTGTGTGTGTGTGTGTGTGTGTGTGTGTGCGCGTGTTCAGGGACTCAGTGAATCAGATTCCGCTGAGAGTTTTGAAGGAGGAGATAGTCAACAAAGACAGGAAGGAAAAGCCACAAGAGTTTTTTTGTTGTTGAAGAAATTGGAAATTGTAGCTGCTTTTATGAAATCTGATATCAGATGAAAGGGAAGTATTCTGTACATGGGAGCTACTGTAAAGCCATGCCCCCTTGTGTGTGAAGTGGCTGTTTGCTTTATTAGTATGAGCCTGCCTCAGTCTGGGCAGAATGAAAGGAATTCTACAGGAAGACATGGATAGTCTGGAGCTTACTCCTTGAACTAGAGATTTACAGATGCTGTATCATCTGGTGTTGCAATAAATGCAAACGTGTAGTGTATTCAAGGTTTCAAAAGGCTTCTGTCAGGTCCACTGTCACGCTTCTGATTGAGAACCACACCCGGCCAAACACATAGAAATAGAAAATCATAGAACATATAACATAGAACATGACCAAAACCAAAATAGAGACATTAAACGCTCTCTACGGTCAGGGCGTGACAGTGGACCTGACAGAGAGAATGAAATGTTTTCAATGTTTTGGCAATTGATTGTTCATTATATTGAGCTTTGTAATTTCCAATAAAAATTAATAAAATAATTTTAATGTCATTATTTGATAATTATATATATATATATATTTTTTTTTAAACCTAACCTAAATTGAACCAACCTCAAAAATCCCCCTGCACGAGGCTATATCTGGCTTACTTGTCATCACTCAGTCTGTTGCTTGGACCGTTTTTCTGCCCTCTACTGTTAATTTGAGGACATCCATTTCCTACTATAGTTTCAATTCCTATTCATTGATTATCAGTTATTATTAGCCGATACAGATATCTCGGTAAAAGGCCAATATCGGCCAATACTATAGGAGAACCGATACATCGCTCTAAATAAGATGGGGATTGGGGAAGAGTTGCATTGGAGAGCAGAGGGTTCAAATGAGCCAATTGGAAGGGGAGATTCGCCTAGGACGAGGTGGTCAGGTTAGTACAGTATGAGGGGGCCAAGTTTGTTGTTTGAGCCAGGACAGCTCGGGATTAACAGCTCATGAACAGGACATTGATTTACTGTAATGTTCTATCCGAAGGCAACACCCTTTGCAGGGTAGTGGCCCTGATTGACATCTCATTACTCTTAAGTTATTTACCCAAGTGTTTATCTTTCCCATTGATCACTGATGGTGTGGTGGCAGTCAGAATGTAACAATAGCGCTTTGGTAGATGCTTGACTCACTGGAATGGTTAATAATCAGTGAGCAGACAGAAGAGCCCATCGATTCCTCCGCTCAGCTGTCAGTGACAGGAGGGGGGATGCATCACTGCCTGCTCTATCAGGGGGAACCAGAACGCCCTGTTCAATTTTATCTGATCCATTCCTATGTCTAGTCTGAGAGTCCTGGAACCACGACAGTCACCCTGTGATTTATCACTGATGATTGCTATCATACTCTAAGTCGGCTGGCTACTGTATACTAGCGGAGGTGGCTACAGTGTTTTGGTGTGTAGAACGATGGCTGGGTGGCTGCTGGTCCCATTGTCTGGTATTGTTTACGTCTGCTTGTTTTGGTGGGGCAGGGAATGGGATTTCCCATCCGACGGTTGTCCTTCCCAGTTTATCCCAGTTACTTCATCTGGGGATCACATCAAAACACTCTGGCCTTGATTCCGAGGGCGATGTTGATGTGTGAGTGTGTGTGGGTGGGTGGGTGGGATATGGAAATACTGCCTTAGATATCATAACACTGTCCCTGGATAACCTCTCAAGGATAGCTTCTATTGAATGATCTCTTATGTTAGGGGGATTTTAAAAGCATTTCAGTTGGCCTGAACAGATAAGGTTGAGAACCCTTGAACTAGTTAGTAATAACAAACTGTTAAGTGAATATAGCCATTGTCAGCAATATCCTATTACTGTTGAACAAACAATGCTGACTCATGGACTCATAGAGCTTTATTACTTCAACTCAACATCTCCAAAATGTCCCCACATGGTATTCAGACCTGTATTCCTGTGGTTTCATATCAATTTCCAATTTCCCACAACCACTCTGCCACACCAGCGCTACAAGCTTCCTGAAAGCAGGACATTCCTTTAACATGGTCGTCACTGGTAGGAAATGCATCACAGGACTGTTTTCCACCTCTGTTGGCTACTCACAGTGATTGTGAGGCCCAGGGGAGCAGTAGACAGTACAGTAGATAAACATAAGGCATGTCCCTCCACAGCTGCAGGTTCGGGCTTTCCCTGGGTGAAGTGTCCCTCTGCTGGTGGTTAATATGTGATCAGGACAGAAGCAGAAACAGGGTGCAGCTGGGTTTTACTCATTAGTGCACACCGTAGCAAAATGTTTTGCCGCGGAAAATGGAGAGATTTGTTTGGTATTTCGCAAAAACATGTTTTTTTTTTTAATGGGAGATTACAATAAATGGAATTGGACATAAACGACAAACATTCTCTGCGCTTTTCTTTTTAAATCGCCCACAAAACAAACAGTCACGTCCCTCACCTCCGTAACCATCACATCCCTCGCCTCCGTTAACCCCCCCACTCCCAGCTGGTGTTACTAAGATTTGCAAAAAAGATGTGTCTCCGTTGTCTTGGTGTGGAGATACAGTTTCACTCAGCTCGATGGTCACGTTGGGGCCTCTTTTGAAGTCAGCGTTTGCGTACGGCTGCAGTCATACTTAGCTTGTGTTGTGCATACACACAGTGTACCATTAGGCCATGATAACTGTAAATGGTTAACTGTGTGCACATAGCGTCGTCAGTCTCTAGCTGCTCAATACTGCACCTTTTTGAACTACACCACCGATAAGCTACACGTGTAGCAACGCAAGGCACACACACACACACACACGGCACACCTGCGCCACGTCTGGCACACGTTCTTTAGTGTTACAGCGACTTATCAATGCTGATGCTGACGCACACTACACCTCTCTGCTTTGTACTTACTCAATATAAACGCTGCACAAAGGTCAAGAAACAAGGTCTAGCATGAACCCCTTGGACTTACGTAGACTTGTATAGATCCTAAATAATTGGGTGGGCACAAGCAATATGGGGTAAAGTATCCTTTTAGTTTTACTCGAGGGCAAGGTGGAGCAATTAACCATATTTCTTGTACCTGTCTAATTCTTTCACATCTACATGCAGTGTTTAGGTTAAGGGGCTAGTGGATTGTTTCTACATAGGGCACATTATGTATTCTACTGCATGCCCAAACTGACTGCACCCCCCCCCCCCACCCGCTCCCTCAGCAGGGCCACTCTGTCACTGTGCCAGAACACTTAACCACCTCGACCCCCCCACCTCCATGGAACTCTGTGGTGATAGTCCCACCCCCTGTTGCTTTCATCAAGGCGTCCTCTGTCTGTCCATCCGTCTGTATCTCTCTCTGCATGTCTGGCTATCTGTCCGTCTGGCTGTCAGTCAGGATATATACTTCACTCTACCACAGGATCTCTCAGGAGGTGCAAACTGTTTTAACACTGCTAGCTAAGCTATGAACCGTGCAGTAGAGGGTGGCAGCTGGGGATGTCATCAAAGCATTGCACTTGTCTCCTTATAATGAATCATGAGCCTGCGTCTCACGTCTCAAGTGCACAGTGTCAGTGGTTGGCTGGTTTGCATTTGTCACTGAATCGAATGCAGAACTATTTCCTCATTCTGCATTCTTGTCCTGTTCTTTTGAAGTTCTTTTATTCCCCGCTGGCCTTTGTTGCTGATGTGAATACCTCGACTCTCTCAAAGCACTTGAACGCTGCGTTGACACTCACACACACACACACACACACACACACACACACACACACACACACACACACACACACACACACACACACACACACACACACACACACACACACACACACACACACTCTCACACACACACTCTCACACAAGCGGTGCTTTACATGGGCCTTATGATTGAGGGAGGCTCCAACCTGTGAAGGGGGGAGGGGGACTCCTGTTCTGTGGAACTACGAGGCGTTACGTGTTTGAAAAGGGAAGAGGACGACAGACCGAGAAAGACAGAGACCAGGCTGCACAGACTGAGATTAAGAGACGGGGGAGAAAAGAAAAAGGTTCAGCAAGGAATCTCAAGGGACCTGGCTTCAGCAGTTCCAAAGGTCTCAGTAGCTGCTAAGGCATGTCTTCTCCCTACTCCTCGACCAAAGGTAAGACAGCGGATTGTGTTAGCGGGTACAAATGTGGAACGCTGAAATTGAAGAAACCAAAGAGTGGTGGAGGAAACAAACGCAGGTGCAGAGTATGCATGACAGACCCTCTGGACTAGCCGGGGAGAATAGACACCATAGCAGACTACAGCCAACACACAACCGGTGTCTGTCTGTCTGTATTCAGGGGCTGCATACTGTTGTCCAGGGGAATTCAGATCCTTCTGTACCGTATTTACTTCATGGTTACAAAGGCACAAGGTGTGTGTGTGTGTGTGTGTGTGTGTGTGTGTGTGTGTGTGTGTGTGTGTGTGTGTGTGTGTGTGTGTGTGTGTGTGTGTGTGTGTGTGTGTGTGTGTGTGTGTGTGTGTGTGCACCCACGTGTATGGGAATGAGATATGGAGAGATGCGTGTGTTGTCTCTCGGCACATCTACTAGTAATTAGGGGTCTTGTTTTTGTTGTCCTTATACCTCTGCCTTGGTCCTGTATGTGTAGCCTAGTCAAATGGTGTGGTGATGATTGATGTTCTATTTCTTGACTGCCCCAACAAGCTAAAAAGGGTTGTTTAAATGTCATAAGAATCCCGAGCCTAATCGTTGATGTGAGTGACTCTGTTTGCTGTTTTGCAGGATTAAGCAACAGTACCCACCTGCCCACTGTTTTCCCTCTACTACATACTAATCTGTCTACCTCAAACACACACATACAGTTGAAGTCGGAAGTTTACATACACCTTTGCCAAATACATTTAAACTCAGTTTTTCACAATTCCTGACATTTAATCATAGTAAAAATTCCCTGTCTTAGGTCAGTTAGTCCTAAACGACTTGTCAAAACTATAGTTTGTTAACAAGAAATTTGTGGAGTGGTTGAAAAAACGAGTTTTAATGACTCCAACCTAAGTGTATGTAAACATCCAACTTCAACTGTATATACACTACCATTCAAAAGTTTGGGGCCACGTAGAAATGTCCTTGTTTTTGAAGGAAAAGCAAATTTTTTGTCCATTAAAATAACATTGTTAATGTTGTAAATGACTATTGTAGCTGGAAACGTCAGATTTGTAATGGAATATCTACATAGGATCATCATCAGCAACCATCACTCCTGTGTTCCAATGGCACGTTGTGTTAGCTAATCCAAGTTTATCATTTTAAAAGGCTAATTGATCATTACAAAACCCTTTTGCAATTATGTTGGCACATCTGAAAACTGTTGTCTGATTAAAGAAGCAATAAAACTGGCCTGCTTTAGACTAGTTGAGTATCTGGAGCATCAGCATTTGTGGGTTTGATTACAGGCTCAAAATGGCCAGAAACAAAGTACTTTCTAATGAAACTCGTCAGTCTATTCTTGTTCTGAGATGAAGGTTATTCCATGTGAGAAATTGCCAAGAAACTGAAGATCTCATACAACACTGTGTGCTACTCCATTCACAGAACAGAGTCAACTGTCTCTAACCAGAATAGAAAGAGGAGTGGGAGGCCCCGGTGCACAACTGAGCAAGAGGACAAGTACATTAGAGTGTCTAGTTTGAGAAACAGACGCCTCACATGTCCTCAACTGTCAGCTTCATTAAATAGTACCCTACAAAACACCAGTCTCAACTTCAACAGTGAAGAGGCGACTCCGGGATGGCGACCTTCTAGGCAGAGTTGCAAAGAAAAAACCATATCTCAGACTGGCCAATACAAATAAAATATTAAGATGTGCAAAAGAACACAGACACTGGACAGAGGAACTCTAGAAGGCCAGCATCCCGGAGTCGCCTCTTCACTGTTGACGTTGAGACTGGTGTTTTACCGCTACTATTTAATGAAGCTGCCAGTTGAGGACTTCTGAGGTGTATGTTTCTCAAACTAGACACTAATGTTCTTTTGAACGACATTATATATAGATATATATATTACTTACACACATACACACACAGAATGCAATGAGGCCTATACAGACAGATGGATGCACTACACTGTGCACACATACACACCCGCTTGACTGTCAAAGGTACAATAAATGACAGATAGCCACCTGTTGCTTCAATCTGTTTTTTTGACGAACATAAAGTTTGTCTGAACATGGCCTACAGTAACACACGGACACATACTGCTTTCTCTATACTCTTCTCCCTCTCACCCTCTGCCTATCTCAATAACACCCCCATCATTAAAACTCTTTTGTCAATAGCCCTCCCTCTCAACTCATTGTATGAAAAGGTCCTGGGGGAAGACGCAATGAAAAGGATGAAAGACTTGAGATTCACTTCAAACTAATCCAGACCAGACCAGTGCCTTACGGGGACAGTACAGAACTGGCATCAGTTCTGTACTGTGGAGGTTAAGTAAGCTTTTTAGACCACCATTACTGGCTCCTCTTCTAAACACTAAGCAGCACAGTGACCTCTCCAGATCAGCCTGTCTGTCTGCCCTACTGAATCTGAGGCTGCAGCTAATTCCTAGTCTAGTGGCCACTGGCAAGGCTCCTTCTCATTAAGAGTATTTTAATGGAGAGTGTGTCTGTGTGCATTGTGCGTCTGTCTAAGGGTGAAAGGTCCCTCTGTGTCCATTGAGACGTGTCTCCACCGAGACCTCCCATGGGAATGGAATGAGGAGCTAGTCTGTCTGTGATTTTTTTTTGTGGCTGTGAATGCCAGTTGAGTTTAGGAAAAGCCTGAAACTGCACTCTGACTGAGGTTGTGTGTGTGTGTGTGTGTGTGTGTGTGTGTGTGTGTGTGTGTGTGTGTGTGTGTGTGTGTGTGTGTGTGTGTGTGTGTGTTGCGTGTGTGTTGCGTTTGGGCATTGTTGGATGACAATGGCCAAGGGTGTGTTCTTCTCCACCAAGTCCCTCCAGAGTCCCCAGAGAAGAACCTTTCCCAATAAAGTAGGGTATATTTAAGTCATGGTGTCAACCTTGAATATAGCCGATTACAGTAAAACAGAATTACAATGTTTTCTTTGTGTTTTTGACATGCTTCCTTGAGGTTTGACAGACTTGAGTCTTTCTGGACCTTGTGCAGCTGGTTTGCGTCCTACCAGGAGATATGACTATCCTGGAATGTTCCAGAGTAGGAGTAGTTAAGAGTTCAGAGAGTAGAAGTAGTTAAGAGTTCAGATTGTTTCCCTCCCAGATTCTCATTGTGCTCTCTGATTGTTGTCCATCTCCAAAGTGCACAGAACAGCTCGTTTTTTCCCCCGCCCACCCACACAATCATCACTCACTTGCCTGTTCCCAGATCTGTCTGTTCTGTCTTATCAACTCCTATAGGAGCTGGCAAGACGGCACAAACAGCTCTGGGACAAGGCCTACATCACCGTTAAACATCTTGAATCATGGAATCTTGGGTGTTAGTTCCTCTGAAGATACCACCCTCCTAATAGATAACTGATGAGTAGATGAGTCCGTAAATCAAAGAGTAGATGAGTAGTCCAAAGAGTAGTCCGTTATTCAAAGATGCAGGCTCTTGTAAACCGTTGCCTCTTTTAGACGAGGCCTATTTTAAGGCTGAAAAGTAAGCTTTTTGATTTATGGCCAAAGCATAATATGTCACATTTTGAACACATGGCTCTACTCTTTAATCCCAGTAGGTGGCAATGTTGGCAAGTCATCCAGGCCTTGCCAGGGTGTGAGGTCTCTCAGTGCAAACTAGGTTGATGTGTCAAGGAGGATTATACACAGTGCACACTCCTACAGCAACCATAAACCTATCACTGAAGCATCTACTACTAAGCTATAGCCTGGACTCCTCAGTATCACAAATCCCCTCTGAAAGTTCAATGCTTGTTGCTTACTCTACTATTCAATTATTGTGTTTGCAAAACTCAGATGTGAACGAAACACTGAAACAGTTCAGTTGTAGGCTGATCCCATTGTTCTCTTTTAACGGGAGGAAGAAAGGCTCAAGATTTACCCCGGAGGTTTACTCCTGCTAAGCAAGTGAAGTTCGACAGCCTCTCACAGGGATGGGTTCTGAGACATGCAACCGTTTAACTGAAGACTTTGAAAGAGTCATGGGTTGTTAACATTGACATGTTTTGTCTTGGTATGCTCTACTAGTTGCGAACATATTGAAGATTTACATTGCCTATACCTAATTAGTAAAAAAAAAAAAATGTGTTCAAATAATATGCAATGAACTAATGAGTTCTTCCGTTGTTTGACTCATCAGAAGGAAGGGTGGGACACAGGGGTCTTCTGCCATCTGTCTCAGTAGAAGAACAATACTCTAATAACATGAACATACCATTATATTATATCATACCATAAGGGGCAAAAGGAATCCACATAAAGGCGTAGGTAAATGTCAGAGAAAATGTGGGCCAGATCATGTTATTGTAATGGTTGGAAACGATGTTTGCCATAAGTGTTCTCAGGCAGGTTTAGCGGTGGTGCTGTTTTGCATTTGCATTTGCATTTGCTGGGATTTGTACACGAGATGACAGGACAATGTGTACAGATGTAGGCGTGTAGCCTTTCAATTTCTTTGCCAAATCCATCACAATGATGCATTGAGTTTCAGGCCAGTGTAGTTGTGCAGGGAGCTGCCTTGAATCAAATAGTTAGGGGATAATCGAGTGTTTCAAGGTGAACAGCGATGGACAGTGCGGGAATAACAATTGTCTCCAAGGTGGCTCATTTTGGGAAATGGAATCACTGGCATGTAGATATGAAATTCCTTACATGGGCTTGCAGGAACACGCACGCACACACAACATGTGTTAATCATACTGAAACATCCCTGTAACCGTGTAAAAAAAAATGCTGTCTTGAAAAAGAGGCCCTTCCAGTGAAGTTGAAGGGCTTTGTTGTGACTTGCCCTGTTTCCCAGACCACTTATACTAGCATCTTAAAACTGGCTGGAATGCTTCACGCCGTCTTCTGACCTGTGTAGGTGCTGTAACACCTACTGTAGAGGAGCAACACCTGAGTGAGAGGACTTGTCCAAAACGGGAGACTGGGAGAGGTCACCACCATGGTGCAGTATTGGTAGAGCATCCAGTTTTGTGAAATCAGTATGTGAAGAATGCGTGTGTGTTTAGCAATTTACTTTCGAGTATCTAGAGTCAACAGACTCATGACTGTACATGCGTTTACATGTCTTTTGCAGACCTCCAGAAAGCAGCAGGCGGTCTACAAAAACATGTAGAATGAAAGTATAGTCAGAGACAGCATGCTGATAAAGTAGCAGTTGAGGTGCATCGTTGAGCAGGCCAAGGACTGCAGCCCTCTTGCTAGCTAGGCTAGAGTACACTGTTAGAAAGAATGGTTCCAAAAGGATTCTTCGGCTGTTGCCGTTAGGAGAACCGTTTTTGGTTCCAGGTAAAAACCCTTTTAAGGGTTTTATGTAGAACCCTCTGTGGTAAAGGTTCTACGTGGAACCCAAAAGGATTCTACCTGGAACCAAAAGGAGGTAGTCAAAAGGAGAACCCAAAAAGGAGAACCCAAAGGAGAACCCAAAAAGGATTCTACCTGGAACCAAAGGAGGTAGTCCAAAGGAGAACCCAAAAAGGAGAACCCAAATGAGAACCCAAAAAGGAGAACCCAAAGGAGAACCCAAAAAGGGTTCTGCTGTGGGAACAGTCGACGATCCCTTTTAGATTCTAGAAAGGACACGAAGTGTGTCAGTGTCATTTTAGCATCTGAGGGCATGCAATTCATCATGCAACAACCTGGGCACACCATGCATGTGTCCTCTTTCTGCGAGACAATCGAAGGGAGGTTATTTTGAAAGTAAATCCATCTGGTTGGTATTCAATTCCTCTCTAGGGAGGCAAGTATCACTTTCCATCCACCAGTGTTATGACAGTATGTCCGCTCGTCTTTATTCTTGCGAGCCATTATCAAATCTTAAGCGAGCTATGAATCTCTCTGGGAGAGACTACCTCCACCTTCCACCACAGGATAACATTTGCCCATATAGTATAAATGTCTATGTGAACGCAGAGCCGCAGGATTATATTACAGATTTTTAGTCTGTTTCTAACCACAAATGAAATCCTCCGTGAGATCAAAGTATGTTTGTTGACTTTGATGTGTTGTCCCTGGTGGCCCTGATAGGTTACTGTACCACTACTCTCTGGGGAGTTCAGAGTTGTCAGGGGGAGAAACATGATAGGCTGCTGGCCATAGATATACTATACCGTGCTTCTCTCTCTCTCTCTCTCACACTCTTTTTCTCTCACTCTCTCTCTGTCTCTCTCTTCCCCCCACAAGTCCACACTCTCTGAAGGACAAAATGTGAACACACTGAAACTCACACTGTTGCCCTTAGCCTCTTCTGGGAGGGGTCTGAGAGGCCCACATACTGTAGGCTTTTTTTTATATGACCAGAAATGAAGGAGTGAAGAGCAAGTATCATCTGCCTGTTGTTTGAACTGGCTCTTTCTCTGTTAGAAGGAGCGTGTTTGCTTTACTAGGTACTCATAGTGCAAAACAGGATAGGGCGAGACCCAGTCCAGCTGTGCTGATAAGCAAAGGCAAAGTAAATGTCACCTCTTGCAGCGATGGTGACTGGTGACAATAGAAGATGCTAGATATTACAAGCCCAGAAAATGTCAGGTCCTGCATTAAAACGAATTCGTGCGCAGGTTGAGGCTCGATCATTTTGTTCATGATATGTTTGGTTATAGAAGTAGCCTAATGCAGGAGGACTCAAACCTTTTCTAACACAGTGAATCCTAATGCTATTGAGTTGATGTGGGCTAAAGGCTTAGCATCTCAACCACCACTGAACCGCTCCCCTCTGCGATCATTCCCAACCATAACTGCGCGTGAAATTGTAATTGCTCTGCTGCCCCGCTGAACACTTGTAGCCGGGCCAGAGGTGTCTCCCGAAGACGCGGCGTGAGAAAATGAAAACAAACACGCGCTATCAGATGGTGCTCTTGGATTATTGCATAGCATTTGATCAATATCTTCCTAATCGTTGAACGATTATCTTTGTGACGGATCCTGGACTTACAACAGCCAATGACACCAAATGATAGTGATGTTGACTTTTTTTATGAGAGTAATATGAGTTCTAATAGCCACCTCTATCTATTTGGCATGTTGTCTTGAATTTATGTTGTGTAATAACTCAGTTCAACTGTGTTGCGGACAGAAGTTAGAGACTGCTACATTTAAAGACCAAACTATACATGTAGATCTCTTGCGAGCCTAAATGTGGTAGGAAATGAGTCCTAAATGTGGTAGGAAATGAGTCCTAAATGTAGGAGTCCTACATTTAGGACTCCAACATTTATAGACTGCTTAGTGGAGGTCCCACCTGCTCTTCTCATAAGAGGAAACACACAGAGAAGGAGCTGAACTGTAGAAATAGAATTCCAGTAATTCTATTTCTAAGGGCTCAACTTACGCTATATAAAAGCCTAGTTAGGTCATGGGAAAGGTCTCGGAAGTTTCTTCGTCTCTGCAAATACACTACATGACCAGAAGTATGCGAACACCTGCTTGTCCAACATCTCTTTCCAAAATCATGGGCAATAATATGGAGTTGGTCCCCCCCTTAGCTTTTGTTACAGCCTCCACTCTTTTCAGGGAAGGCTTTCCACTAGATGTTGGAACATTGCTGCGGTGACTTGCTTCCATTCAGCCATGAGCGTTAGTGAGGTCGGGCACTGATGTTAGCCAATTAGGCCTGACTCGCAGTCGGCGTTCCAATTCATCCCAAAGGTGTTTGATGGGGTTGAGGTTAGGGCTCTGTGTAAGTTCAAGTTCTTCTCAAGTTCTTCCCCACTCTTGACAAACCATTTCTGTATGGACCTCACTTTGCATGGTGGCATTGTCATGCTGAAACAGGAACGGGCCTTCACCAAACTGTTGCCATAAAGTTGGAAGCACAGAATTGTCTAAAATGTCATTGTGTTAAGATTTCCCTTCACTGGAACTAAGGGGCTTCACCCAAAAAACAGCCTCCACCAAACGTTACAGTTGGGACTATGCATTGGGGCAGGTAGCATTCTCCTGGCATCTGCCAAACCCGCGCTTCAGCACTAGGCGGTCCCGTTCTTTGAGCTTGTGTGGCCTACCACTTCGTGACTGAGTGGTTGTTGCGCCTAAACATTTCCACTTCACAATAAGAGCGCTTACAGTTGACCGGTTGACTTACAGTTGACCGGGGAAGCTCTCGCAGGGCAGAAATTTGACAAACTGACTTGTTGGAAAGGTGGCGTCCTATGACGGTGCCACGTTGAAAGTCACTGAGCTCTTCGGTAAGGCCATTTCAATGCCCGTGTTTGTCTATGGAGATTGCATGGCTGTGGCTCGATTTTATACACTTGTCAGCAACAGGTGTGGCTGAAATAGCCGAATCCACTAATTTATATTGCTTCACTTGAGTTTCTGGTGATTTTTCTTGGCCTTGTAACTTCCTATAGTGTCCTTGCGTTCAGCCTTTGCATTCATAAATGTACACCTTTACCATTAATCTCTCCCTCCAGCATATCTGTATTGGTGGTTTGACTTCACTTCATGGTTGACTTCATAGCTGTCAGTCACTGCCATTGGGCATCGCCTGTCTCCTCCATAAGGATGGTATGAAGGGATTTCAGGAACTGCTAATTTTCCCTCCCTCAGAGCATACACTTAGAATACACGTTATTCAATGTTTAAGGAATGGCCCTCTTTACATTCCTCAAAAAGTACAAGAATTGTACTGAAATATTGCAGTCGTAGAGCAAAAGGAATGTTCTCACACTTCCAGTTAAGTGTGACAGACATACACTACTTCCATTCGGAATATGGCTGATCTAGGGTTAGGGTTGCTATTAAACTAGGGTTACTACTATACTATAGGGTTACTATTGAACTAGGGTTACTATAGGGTTGCTATTAAACCAGGGTTGCTATAGGGTTGCTATTGAACTAGGGTTGCTATAGGGTTGCTATTGAACTAGGGTTGCTATAGGGTCTACTTTATGGAATTTATTTGCCCGCTTACCTCACTTTTCAAAATGTTTAAACTCTTGAATATATCTTTATATATTCTCTAATAGGCTGCTATTCACACATCTGCTCAAACCTAACAACATACATGGATGGCTGGTAGAGATGTACTGTAGGTTATAGTAGGTCATTAAGATGGGTACGACACACATGATAGGTGGTATAAGGATTCAGTTAAAGAACTTAGGGATAGTTCCCTTTCTGGTTCTCCAGCTAAAGCCTGCGGAATGGACAGACCCTGCTATGTTGCTGTCTCTGACTACCGTGTCCCTGGAATCACAAAGAGCTCCCTTGTGGCGAGATCAGCTCAGAGATGGTCCATTTGATGATAGCTAGAGAGGAACGACAATGTTGGAAAGTTACTGCTGATGTTGATGTCCAGAGCTGTTAGAGAAAGGACCCTTTCTTTTCTCAGCCACAAACAAACTAAATAAATTACAGCAGGCTGCTTTTACAAATGGCAGTTCTTCCAGGAATTCTCCCCCCCCCCCCCCTGTTCCGCTCAGAGGAAAGAATGCGACTGATTTATTCTCTCCAGATGGAGAGGTTTTTATGGGCAAAATGTGGATAATAAATCACCTTATTGTGTGTGTTCATTTGTGCGGTGCCCGCTGTGCCTGTGTGCATCATTTTGCGTGTGTGTGTTTGCTGGTTTAAATGTTGACTAAGTTGATTTTCAGGATGCCTGGCTAAAAATATAATACAACCAAGCCTCTTCAGGTCGCAATGCAAATTCTGCCCAAGTCACTGCCAGTAAGGAAGGGTATCTTGTGTCAGTTTTGTTTCGGTGACGGTTGCTGGGGCAACAGCCACGTTCTTTCGACCTCAGCCACAGACAATACTGTATTTGCCTAGTCTGTGTCCCATTTACAGGCGGCGTCTCTATGGCAACACGTGGATCGGCATAACCACTCCCATGTGTGGTTTTGTAGTCGCTGAACGTCGCTGAGTCATAGCACAAACATTCCCAAGGTTTTTATTGTGCTTTTGCTTCCTCAACACCGACTTAGCTGCTGCCCTTTCCTTTTACTGTGGGACACGTTTGAGTGTGAGACTTCATCCTCTACTGTGGCTTTCCCCCGCTGTGTAGTTTAAACTTCATTAATCATATCGACACTGTGGAATGAATGCTTCCCTCTGGTCTGGAGCAGCCGCCGGGCTCTGGGTGGCGCAAACGGGCCGAGCCTGGTGTTGGCTGGCACTCCCGGGCCCAACGGACATTTCCTCCCTGCTCCTCCATCTTAGTTCCAATTCAAACTCCGACAGGAAGCGCAGGGAAAAAGAATCAACAACAGTTATCACTCCAGAAACGGCCTTGTGAATAGTGTAAGAAGAGGTTCATGATAAGGTATTGGTTGTAGTGTGTCCTATGCAGACAATGTTGATGCAGCTCTTAGTGAACAGTTTTCGTGTTTTCTTCAGCAATTCCACACTGCTCTTGTGATTAAAAAAATGGCAATAATGCTACAGGTGTTTCTACATGTTCAAATGAGACCCGCGGAGTTGGAAAACCTTATAAGAGAGTCATCGCCAGTGCTGTCTGGGAAAGCAAGTAGAGACAGGTCTGATGCCTGCACAATTATTTTATTGTTGAAATTTGCACAATGGTGTTTCACTGTTATCTTTCCTATCTTGATCGTATCCTTCAAAGTGCGTTGTTAAATCCACTATATGAAGGCATCTAGCCAAGTGCACTGACTCATATCTGTGTGTCCCAAATGCGTTGTGAATGTTATCTTCCAGCCCATGTCCCCTTCAAAAATGTTAACAATTTGGGTAATCCTTCCTCAGCCACTCAAAACAAAGAAAGTATTGATTATTAATACAGGTTTGAACTGTTATGGAGGCTTGAGTAAGGGAGGATATCTGGATCTCTTGTCACTTTCTCCCTGGGCCTCAACATGCCTCCAACTGTCTGCAGAAGAACGGAATGTTTCTTTTAACAACCTGGACAAGGCCTAATCGCTCACCTCCATGAACTCAGGAATGAGTAGGAAAGAGTAGAAGAGAGGCGAAGATTGACTGTTGGGTGAACTTGGGTAACAATGCAGTACTGAATTGCAGCTTTTATTGAATACGACTGGGTATAAGAGAAGAAGGCCAGATTCACTCCTTGCTTTTGTCCCTCCTCTAGTTTTCTCTTTGCCTCTCTATCGCTCCATGGCAATGTCCGACCTTCGTCTTCGTCAGCAAGGCTGAAATGTGTGAGGCCTCCAGGGACAAAGAGCCCTGTGTGTGCGTGTGTTTGTGTGTCTGGCCAGACAGAGTGGTTCTGGAACAATCTGTGGGTGCTTTTAGATGTATGGGGTACGGGGTAACGAGAGAGACAGAGAGAGAGAGAGAGAGAGAGAGAGAGGTGCGGGCGGGCAGGAGCCAGAGGAGGACACATTGATTCCTGGCAAGGCCTTAGATTTATGGTGTAGGCCTACTCAGATGTTGCTTTGTCTTTATGGGCACATTGGACATAAGATGAAAAGAAGCTCTTGTTCCATTGACCCCCTCCTTCTCTTCCTTGTCACATCTTGCATGCAGTGTGGATCTACAAGACAAGACGGGCAATATGTTTCACATGGGGGAGAGGAGTGGTTCAATTCTGGCCTAAGGCAGTGGAGGTGGTGGAAGGTTTAGTATAGTCTATATGGTCAAGAGGGTTAGTGGATGGACCCAGGAGAACCTGAGGTGACACTGAGAGGTCAAAGCGCCATGGACATGGCTGAGTGTTCAATGGGCGACCCACTGGGAGATCGCTTCTGGCGCGGCACTAAGAAAGGTAGGTGACAAACCAGACTGACAAGACATTCCTAGGAATGGTAAGAGACAAACCAGACTGACGAGACATTCCTAGAAATGGTAAGTGGCAAACTAGACTGACGCGACATTTCTAAGACAGGTAGGAGACAAACCAGACTGATGCGACATTTCTAAGACAGGTAGGAGACAAACCAGACTGATGCGACATTTCTAAGACAGGTAGGAGACAAACCAGACTGATACGACATTCCTAAGACAGGTAGGAGACAAACCAGACTGATGCGACATTTCTAAGACAGGTAGGAGACAAACCAGACTGATGCGACATTACTAAGAAAGGTCGGAGACAAACCAGACTGACAAGATATTCCTAAGAAAGGTAGGAGACAAGCCAGACTGATACAACATTCCTCAGAGGTAGAGGTGAGAATAGACATGAGGGGGTTGGGGGGGGGGGGGGTTAAAGACATGGTGGGTGCGTGGATGGAAGCCAGCTAGCTGTTTATCTTTCCTTTGGACAGGTGGATGGTTGAGGTGCATGCCTTGAGGTCTTGGTCAGAGCATTCCTCGCTCTCCCACATCATTTTTTTTCCAGTTGCTTTTGAGTTTCCCACATACCTTCTATTGCGCATTTGCATATGTTTTGGGGGCATAAGTTTTTTTTTTTTTTTTTAACCTTTATTTTACTAGGCAAGTCAGTTAAGAACAAATTCTTATTTTCAATGACGGCCTAGGTTAACTGCCTGTTCAGGGGCGGAACGACAGATTTTGTACCTTGTCAGCTCGGGGATTTGAACTTGCAACCTTTCGGTTACTAGTCCAACGCTCTAACCACTAGGCTACCCTGCCGCCCCAAGTTCTGGAGGTGCTGCCACCTGCCAGGTGTGCAACTGAGGTGCATTTATTGTTGGTTCAATTATAAACACGACAGAGTTTGTGGCTACTTTCTTTTACGTTCCAAGTGTGACTGAAATATGACACGCCCTGCTTTCCATTCTACGTAGTCTGTCATCCTGAGGTGCTGTAGTGGCGAGATTGAGGGATTGATATGAGAGATTATTGGACCACCACGGTCTGCCCGTCAATGGTTAATCCTGCCTGGTGCAAAAGTGAAGTAATCATCCTGATGTTTTGGCTGCTGCAGAGCTGTGCTGTGTGGAAATCTATGGCACCCACAGGGGATCTGGGAATGAGGAGGACTGTTTCACATTCCCCTGCGGGCATCAGATCCCCGAGTCTGCTGGAACTTGTTTACCGCACACAAAGCCTTGGTGAACACAATGTACCACCACAACTTTCAAAGCTGATTTTCATTACGAAGTGCAAAGTGAGATTTTTGGCATACATCTTCTTTTTTTGTCTTCAGAATTGAAACATTGATGTGAAATGAAGCATTGCTCGATAGTCTGACAGGTTTTACAGTAATAATGTTGGAGTTGATAAACATTACACCTTAATGTAATACACTGTAAATCTGTCAGACTCCGTTACAGGCCCACGATTTCAGCCCTCGCCCATAGTGAGTTCCACTGGGCTCCTCCGCCAGGATCTGCCGGGGTGCGCAGTTACAGTTTGGTTGGTCAGGGAGCGCACCACTGTCCCCCGCCGAATCTCGGCTCATTAGATTAGACAAGTAGCAACACTGGAAGTGGGAGAGGTGCTTATCTTCGGCGGGTGAGAGGTAATCTCTGACTTCATATTTCTTTCCACTCTGGGAAAGGAGAAGTCGTTGTGATCCATGACTCATGGAGTTGATATTTTTCACCTCAAGCTCTGCACCCAATTTATAGGTTTTCCATGTGTGTTTCGTGCCTCTGAGAACTCAGCCAAGCTGCTCTCCCTTAACACATACGCTGCTGCTAAAAGGATTATTGATACGATTTTTATTACTACCACTACGCTGCTGTTCATTGATTATTGATTGCCATTATTAGTATCTATTTATCCTGCTACTGGTCACTTACGCCTGTTTATATTACCGGTAGCATATTACCATAAGTATCTCCACGTATATTCTTGCTACGAGTCACTTTTCAGCCCTGTTAACATGTATATCCACCTGTCACGCCTACACTGACAGTCTGGCGCACACACACTAACACCTATACACACGTTCACCATCACGCACACACCCACCCACCACTTATTCTGCTGACGTGCTGTTTACTGTTATTCATGTTCTTATAATTTATCTTGCTACCAGTCACTTTCTCCTAAGCCGTGCGTGCCCACATGCACATATCTACATCAACTACTCCAGTATGCCTGCACATTACACTGGCACTGACCCTGTATGTAGCTTATATTCTCCTATTTATTTCATTTAAATGTATTGTCATACTAGGTTGATATTGAATACTGCGCTGATTGGAAGGGCTCGCAAGTTAAGCATTTCACTGTCCTTGCGCATGTGACAAATACAACTTGAAGCTTCCTCTTGCGTAACACACACAATAGCCTGTTCTTCAGATGTGACATCAGCATCATTTTTTTTTATATAGGTGAACTCTGCCCACGAGAAAAGGTCATGGCACACCCACATCTTATGTAAAAGCTTAGTTTTTACCACATAATCATTCGGACCTGCTTTACTTGATTCCAAAACTATTTCATTTATTAGGCAGCATCTGGAGACAGTTCTACCTTGGCCGAGTTTACAGAACAGCTCCTGGAGTTTGCTATTGATCTCTGCACAATATGTGTGTTTTTCTCTCTCTCTCTCTCTCTCTCTCTCTCTCTCTCTCTCTCTCTCTCTCTCTCTCTCTCTCTCTCTCTCTCTCTCTCTCTCTCTCTCTCTGTCTCTCTCTCTCTCTCTCTCTCTGTTCACCTCTCATGGACTCAACACCCTCTGTGTCAACATGCCATAACTTTCTCCCCTTGCAGTCGAAGTTGATGTTTAATTTCAATTAGCCGAGAACAGTCAACGTGTTTATTTTCCTCTCAATATGTGGAATGCCAATTGCACCTCTTTTTCTCTCCTTCTCCTTCCCTCTTTCAGCCAGCTCATGAAGAAAACACTGCTCTTTTGTCTGCAACAGTCCTTTGTGGTTTTCCAGTCTTTCCTTATGGTGGCCTTTGGTGGTTTACCGACAGAGGCTGTCCAGTGCGATGCCAACTCACCCACCACACCTCTCTTTTCTTTTCCTCTGGTTTAGAATTTCATGACAAGTCACACCAGGGACGCTGAAGCCATCCATTTTGGATCTCACTAAATCATCCCAATTTAGTCGCCCGCTTCGTGCCAGGGGTTAATCTATGCTGCTCTGGTCCTCTTGCATTTCAAAGGTGCCACTCAAGGCTGGCCAAGGTGCTGATTGGCACAGCCCGTGAAGCAAGACACACTGTAGATTAAGGTCACCTCAGTGAATGAGCTTTCTGGCCCTTAATGTCGCTTGATGCTGCTTGTTGCCACTCAGGTCATAAACCATTTTATAACAAGTGACCAGTCAACCTGTTGACCTTTGCTATGTTGAAAGCTGTCAGTCACCTGGATGGCACTTTTAACCGTTACCGTACAGAGAAGGGGTCAAAAGAGGTGCTTCCTAAAACTAGGTCACATCTGTCAAGTTGCTGAAGCTCCCAAAACCCTGTTACCCTAATTGGTGACCCAGTATGCAGGGAATTGACCAACCGTCGCTGACTGGGGGAAAAAAACATATTTTGTTGGCAAATTCTCTCAAAAGACACCAAACACGGATGTCACGAAAGTATAACCAATAAGTGGACACTTCCAGCCTCTGAACACTAGGGGCCGGTTTCCCAGACAGATGAACCTTAATCCTGGACTAAAAGAATGGTCAATGGAGGATTCACATTGAAAGTGCTCTCGGGTGGCGCAGTGGTTAAGGGCGCTGTACTGCAGCGCCATCTGTGCCACCAGAGACTCTGGGTTCACGCCCAGGCTCTGTCGTAACTGGCCGCGACCGGGAGGTCCACGCCTAGCGTCGTTAGGGAGGGTTTGGCCGGTAGGGAAATCCTTGTCTCATCGCACACTTGCGAATCCTATGGCGGTCCGGGCGCAGAGCGCGCTAACCAAGTTACCAGGTACACGGTGTTTCCTCTGACACATTGGTGCGGGTTGGATGGCACTGCGCCCCTCCAGCTGGTTGCAGTACTCCCCCAGTTGAGAGATTCCAGAGGGGCGAGGTGACATGTGAGTCACCTTGTCTCAATCTGAGGTGGTCATCCTAAAAACCAGATCAAGCAAGCACAAAAACAATAGGGGTTGTAAATGTATGTATGTATTGCACAGATACCCTTCCCAGTTTCTGGGAAACTAGTCAGGATTGAGGGAAAGATGAAAGATGAAAACCTGCTGACCTCAGACTGGGGTGAAGGTTCACCTTCCAAAAGGACTAAAAACACAGTCAAGACAACACAGGAATGGCTTCAGGACAAGTCTCTGAACCTCATCCAACCTGACAGAGCTTGAGAGGATCTGCAGAGAAGAATGGGAGAAACTTCCCAAATACAGGTGTGCCAAGCTTGTAGCGTCATACCCAACAAGACTTGATGCTGCTAAAGGTGCTTCAACAAAGTACTGAGTAAAGGGTCCGAATGCCAATGTAAATGTGATATTTCAGTTTTTAATAAATTTGGCAAAATGTCTAAAAAACAGTTTTTGCTTTATCATTATGGGGTATTGTGTGTAGATTGAAGAGGGATTAAAAAAATAAATGTTAGAATAAGGCTGTAACGTAACAAAATGTGGAAAAAGTCAAGGGGTCTGAATACTTTCCGAATGCACTGTAATTCATTCCAGTTCATTCTTCAACATTAGAAAGCTCCATAGCCTCTCCAGCATTGGCTGATCTAGTGGAGGAAAGCATACTGTAATGGCCATATACCATAAACCCCTGAGATGCCTTATTGCTATTATAAACTGGTTACCAATGTAATTATAAAAATAAATGTTTCGTCATAGCCGTGGTAATATATCACGGCTGTCAGCCAATCAGCATTCGTGGCTCAAACTGTTATTGTGAAGTGTAAACGTCTCGAAGCAACAAAGACTCAGCCACGAAGTGGTAGGCCACACTAGTCACAGAATGAGACCGTCGAGTGCTAAAGCACGTAGCGCATAAAAATCATCTGTTCTCAGTTGCAACACTCACTACTGAGTTCCAAAGTGTCTCTGGAAACAGCGTCATCACAAACTGTTCTTTGGGAGCTTCAAGCCTAAGATCACCATGCGCAATTCCAAGCGTTGGCTGCAGTGCTGTAAAGTTCGCCACCATTGGATTTCAGAGCAGTGTAAACGTATTCTCTGGAGTGATGAATCACGCTTCCATCTGGCAGTCCGGCGGACGAATCTGGGTTTGGTGGATGCCAGGAGAACGCTACCTGCCCCAATGTGTAGTGCCAACTGTAAAGTTTGATGGAGGAGGAATAATGGTCTGGGGCTGTTTTTCATGGTTCGGGCTAGGGAAATCTTAAGGCTACAGCAAACAATGACATTGTAGACAGTTCTGTGCTTCCAACTTTGTGGCAATAGTTATGGAAGGCCCACAAGGTGATACAGAAATGGTTTGTTGAGATAGGTGTGGAAGAATTTGACTGGCCTGCACAGAGTCCTGACCCCATCGAACACCTTTAGGATGAATTGGAACGCAGACTGCGAGCCAGGCCTAATCGCCCAACATCAGTGCCCAACCTCACTAATGCGATTGTGGCTGAATGGAAGCAAGTCCCTGCAGCAATAGTTGTAAGTCTTAGCTTTAACTCAGTGTCACGCTCATCATAATAAGTGGACCAAAGCGCAGCGTGATCTGGGTTCCACATGTTTTAATTACTAAGTGAAACTCACAACAAAACAAAACAATAAATCTCAAATGAAATGTGAAGCTAAACAATAGTGCTAACAGGCAACTATCCATAGTCAAGATCCCACCAAGCACAATGGGGAAATGGATGCCTAAATATGATCCCCAAACAGAGACAACGATAAACAGCTGCCTCTGATTGGCAACTATACCAGGCCAACATAAATCATTAATCACCTAGATAACCCACCTTAGTCACTGTCACGCCCCAACCAACATAGAAAATAAACAGCTCTCTATGGTCAGGACGTGACACTCAGAGCATGTGGGCTCGTAATGATCTGTGGTGTGTTTAGTCATCTAAAGACCTATCATAGGTCAGTTAGACTACCTGCAGTGCTATTGGGAACTTACTACCTGGATGTGGTTTGTGCCATTATCCGTAGGAGAACACTTGAATGTTTTGCTGGCAAACTCCTGTTGACTTGCTCTCTTTATTTTCTCTCTTAAGTTCTTCCTCCCAGAGACAGATTGTGGGGGTCTCAGTCATTTATTAGCAGCTGTAATTACATCTACCAGCCACATGAATTTGAGCTTCATTTGATTCCTGGACATATTACTCTCAATGCAACAGATACACACAACTGGTCTCTAAGACATATCCTGATGACCTTTGTTTTTCCCTGGGAGTGGCTGGAATGGCTTGGGGTCTGATATCAGAGTGGGCAGGCCGTAGGCACGTGTCTTGGACGGACCATTGAGCCCCAGAGCACAGAGCCTTTACAGTGGGCATGGAGCCCAGTCAGCGTCCCTGGTGTGGGTGCTGACATGTCTATTCTGGGCAGAGTGGGTTTTCTGACACATCTAAGCAGACTTACCAGGAACAGGATCTGGCTGGAGTGGATTCTCCTACGATCTCGCCTCTCTCTCTCTCTCTCTCTCTCATTTCTGATTATCTCGTTCTTCATCTCCCTCTATCTATTATCAATGTTGACTTCCATTCCCTGGCCCGACCTCCCATTGCCAACTTCAGCAGTCCAGAGATAATGAACAGCTTATTCAGTACAGTGGAAACAATTCCCCCTCTCTTAGACTTCTATTTCTGACCATTCATTTGGCTGATAATGCAAACATACAGTATCAGCAATCATAAAGCAATTGCAACCATTACGACCTGTTGAAACACTGAATTGATGATCAGCTGTGTTATAGAGTGTCATGGTTTGGAGGAAGGGGTTATAAGTGGGTCTGGGCATTTAACCAGTTTATAGGTCATTGTGAGACAACGGGTTGTTCAGTTAGCACTTTATGCACAAACAGTGCATGAAATCCCACTGATGGGCATTTCTAAGAGGAGGGTACTGGGCATGTGGATGCAAATTATCCCTAATTAGGAGTGCTGGCATGGGCAGAAGGCACGACTAGGGGACATGGCATGGCACAGTGAAATTGGGGGATGGTATTAAGGTGCCTATTGCCAGTTTATAGTTTTTAACCAGGAGCACATTTTCTTAAGGAAGTAATAGGGTCATCTCTTTTCATTATAAACTGATAGATCATGGTCCTTTTGAAATGGATGATTAATTGGAGACATTTCATTTTAAAGCAAAAGATAAAATAGTGATTTATAGTGAGTTATAGAGCTGTCACTGAAAGCAAGTCTAAGCAGCGGGAGATCTGTTCTCTGTTCTCTATTTCTATGCTTCCCTTGCTTAAGTTTTGTTTTCTTCTTCTTTTATTTTTGGTTTTGTACACCAGCTTCAAACAGCTAAAAATCCAATCTTTTTGGTTATTGAAAATATATTTCACAGCGGTTTAGATGGTACAATGATTCTCTACAGTTGTTTTGTCACAAACTGAAATTAGGTGAACTATTCGCATTTTCAGCAACCAGGAAATGGCGGAGCGATTTCTGCATATTGCAACTTAATATGAATCGTGTAGGAGTACAAACGCACACCTGCACAACCTTCCTTTCTGTGATTAGGCAGACTGTAGCATGCCAATGATAATCCATTTATTTCGTAGTTGCAAGGAATGTGTTTGCAGTACATTGCCTTCAGCATTCCTTGTGCCTTTACGCTATTAAATGTGGCCACTGACCCTTCTTCTGAAAGAGTTGCTAGTCTTGAGTGTGTAAGGTCATGTTAGGTTCAAAGGTGATGGTGTTTTATCATTTAGTTATCATGTTGGCAATAGAGTAGGCTTTCAAATGTTACCCACCTGACCCAGATTGTGATTTATAATGGAATGTTTTTGGATTATGTAAACAACAACAGTAATTGTGTGATGGTGGGGACACAGGGCTGTGCAAGTGCGCTTGCTTCAGTTCCTCAGTGGCAAAGCTAGGAGAGCTAAAAATAAAATGAAAACAAAGCACCGTGCTGTTGAAAGCTCTTTTCGTGAGTCATAAAAGGGCATTGAAACTACTTTCAAGTTTGGACAGGTGTGTGGCCACTTGGAGACACCAGTTAGTCCTCTCACTCAAACCCGTAATTGTTTTTTTTCTTCTTATCTTGCCCCTACTCCAAAATTACAGTGAATATTCATATTCTGTTGAATGTATCCAGAGTATTTTCAGATGTTGTCATTGACAAATGCTGTGAAAAGTACGGTCAAAGTAAAATGCACATAAAATCAACATTGTAGTGTTTGGATTCAGTCTTGTGTCAGGTGAACAGTCTTTTGGTCTGACAATTTCCCCGTCATTTCCAAAGTCTTTTCTGAGGTTAACACAGCATATGCTTTTTATAATTCCTCTGTTGGAATTATTTACATTTGTCGCTATATAATGCATAAAAACAAGTCTTCAGTGTTCATGAACGAGGCTATTATTGTGGCAGTATGTCCTTTTTTAAATTAACGCCTTCGATCTAATTGCATGCAGTTAGTTTTAAGGAGCTGTCTGTAATTCTAAAATATAGACCTAAAGAGTGCTATTACATCAGGTGATTATTTAAGATGGCTTGATTGGTGATTGAACGCTGACTTGCGCCTATTGTATAGTTTGGCTGAGAGCGCAATGCTAACTGTTGCAGACAGCTGTCTGTGAAGTGACAGTGGAGTCAAGCTGCCCTGAACAACATATTTATGGCCCACTGCAGCCCTGAAAGAGGATATAGAGAGAAATAGTAATGGTGTCTTTTTGTAGACACTAACTCCACCATGGTTCCTTGGACAAGGCCTATGGGGAAATTAATGTTTTTTTGTCGGGTTTCTGGATAAACGACAAAAATAAGGTTTGTGGTAAATACAGGAGATCTTATATGTTTTGTTCTATGAGATAATCTTCGACAGCTAATGTCACTTTTTGTGAATTTCTATAGCGTTTACGTAATCCTTAAATGCACAAAGCACATAAAGGGCTTCATAATTTATAAAGGTCAGGTTAACTGACTGATATTATCTCATAGAACAAAACTAAGCCTGTGTTAACCTCAGACCTTATTTTTGCCATTTATCCCAAAACCCCATTCTTTCCCCATTAATTTTCCCCATAGGAATGGCTGAACGAACCAGCAACTCATTTCCGGGTTTTAGGACTACAAGCTGGTGAGCTCTATTTGACTTGCTCTGAACTGGAACACTGTCTTGTATGTCTGTCGCCATGGCGATGAAAAAGAAAACCTTTTTTTGTGGTTGGAAATAGTAGCCTATGGGTTTCCTCATGGCATTCTTTGCGTTGTCGCCACAGGCATTACTCACATACTATCTATCTATCAGTGAGTTTCAGACCCACGTGTTTGTTGTACCTGATAAGTGTGTGAACGGAATATAATTCAGACTAATGAAATGTTCTGCCTCGATCTCTCTTCCCCTAAGGGCACTTTCTAGTTTTCCTCTCTTACACACATGAATGCACTGGAGACTCCCTCTGACACATCGAGGAGAGAGAGAGAGAGAGAGAGAGAGAGAGAGAGAGAGAGAGAGAGAGAGAGAGAGAGAGAGAGAGAGAATTGATCTCGGGGAGGGTAATCTGATATCATGTTCCTGGGTGCTGTGAAAGGTTAGCTATAATGTACAGGCTCTTTATATAGTTGAGTCAGGCAATACAAGCTCACTGGCTATATCAGGGCATAAAGCCTCCATGTGAGCCGTTTGGACAGTGGGAATAGTGGTTCTTACAGCCTGTTGCATCACTTTAATGGGTTACAACATCTTTTTATTTCCTCTTCACCTGGTGCCCTAACAAAACACTGACATGAATAGAGTTGAATGAAATCGATGGTTTGGTTAGTTATATGCGTGCGATCTGGCTATACCTCTTTGGCTTGTGAACAAGATGGATTAGTGAAATAAGTTCAGTCCCATAGGGCTATTTGTGCTTTCCACCCTGACTTGTCTACCTATCAAGTTACAGCATTCTAATTTTAGTCGGTCACATCAAAGCCTCTGTCCATGTCACCATAGATGTGGCTATAGCCTATCTCTCTATTATCTCTCACATGATCTATATGTGTCATACTATATACAAGGAGAAAGTGTGTTTACTCTCTTAGGCATGGGGTCTGGAGACATGCAGTTTTCAGGCAGATCCTCTGTGTGTAGGGCAAAGGTCAGGCAGCCAGTGATACTGGATCTGAAATGTGTAAACCAGGGTGGTTGGGGGGTAACAAGCCTCCCGTAAGTAAATGTCTAGTGTGTCTCTGCAGTGTAGGATGGCATGCCTAAAGGTTGTCTCCCTTTACTGTCGCTAGCCAATCTCTCCTGGTCCAACCCACAGTGTGTGACTGTGAGCACACGTGTCCTGGTGGGCGTCTTCTTTTAGCAACAGCCCTGCATGTGCTCAAGTACTACAGAGGTCTGTTAGTTGCTTCCATTCATTTGACTTTTCTTTCTTTCACTCGCATATCCTAGTCTATTCTCGATTGCGCACGTTTATTCACCCGCTCGTCAGTCATTTTCGGCCTTCTGCCATTGTTTAAGTTTGTTTACTCTGAAGGTTTTTTTTTTCCCATGCCAACTTTTCCTCAACTGTAGAGAGAAGGTAGGAGGAGCCGTTTGGAGCAGTGTGCCTCTCTCTCTCTTTCTCACACACACACACACACACACACACACTCTCTCTCTCTCTCTCTCCTTCTGACACTGCCGCTACATGCGTCAGACCGGAGTCTGTTCACTTCCAAGCAAGTCTGACTAAAGGGTGGAACAGTACTCTTTTGACTTAGTTTTTGGAGTTTTCTTTAAGTTTCCTCTGTTTCCTCGCTCTCAAAGGCAACAAGAAGAGAGTGAAGAAGCAATAAGAGAGAATAAGAGGATTTATTCATACTTTTTGTGATTGGATTGAAAAGCACTTGGCACGCGGTTTTAGCCACTGGACCCTTTCACAGACTGAGAAGTGAGGTCATCCTGAAATTCATTCTCCCTTGGCGGAGTGGCTCCAGCTTTGTTAGTCGTACTTTGAAGGGACATACCCACACACACACACACTCACACACAAATACACACACACACACAGAGCAACAATGGTGGCCGGAATGGTGATGCCCTTGGTGGACTTGAGGGTCATCTACGAGCTCCTGTTTCGCGATGGCGTCATGGTGGCCAAGAAGGACAAGCGGCCCCAGACCAAGCACCCAGAGATCCCCAGCGTGGGAAACCTGCAGGTGATCCGCGCCATGGCCTCCCTCAAGTCCAGGGGCTACTTGAGGGAGACGTTCGCCTGGAGGCACTTCTATTGGTACCTGACCAACGAGGGCATTGTTTACCTGCGCGACTACCTCCGTCTGCCTGCTGAGATCGTCCCCTCTTCCCTGCAAAGGGTTCGCCGTCCAACAGCCACCTTGGCCGTTGCCCAAAGGGCAGCGCGTGGGGTCCAGTCAGTGGACGGCCCCACATCTTATGTCCCCAAACCTGGCAGGGAAGAGAGTCAGGAGGCGATGGCTGAGCGCCAGGTCTACCGACACAGGAGGCTGGACGCAGCTGAGGAGGAAGGCCCCTCAGACCGAACGCCAAGGTTCAGAGGTCGCCCCGTGGCCACCGAGCCGGTCAGACCAAGAGCACCATGGGTATCTGAGGCCCAGGCCCAGCCTCCCCTGAGGAAGGCACAGGGCTTCCACACTGAGGCTTCAATGATGGAGGAAAGCCAGGGGAAGAGGGCATCCACGGTTACCTTCTCTCAGACCACTGAGGCTAGTAGCAGAAAAGCAGTGATGTCCCCCCAGGAGAAGATCATCACTAAGGTCCATGCAGAAAGGCCCCAGGTGTTTCCGGTTCAGAAAAATTCTACTTCAACACATGAATCACAGGTCAGCATCAAGTCAGTCTCCTCCAAAACAGCCCTCCCATTAGCTGTTACTGCAATGACTAGTGCTGCAGTAGCTGGGGCTGCAGCAGTGAAGGTCTCAGCTGAATCCTCTTTCAATGAAGCGGGTGAAGAGAAGCCCAAGAAAGCTGCAGCAGCGACCATCCCTGAGGAGACCCCCAAAGTCTCTGCTGAACCTGTCCCCAGTAAGCCAGCCATCCCAGCACCCCTGCCCCGTACTAAAAAGGTTAAGGAGGAGAAAAAAACAGAAGTGAAGGTAATTCCAGAACCCAAGAAAGCATCAGAAATGACTGTCCCCCAAGAGACCCCAAAGCTCTCAGCCGAACCCACCAAATCATTCAAAGTTGACATCACTGCTCACTTACCAGTGGTCAATGGCAATGTTGTTATTGAGAAGGTTATCGAAACTAAGAAAGTGATGATTGAAGATGGCTCCAAATCAAAGAAGAAAAAAGCAACAGCGAAGGCTGTGATTGCTGAACCACCTGTCACAAAGGTGTCCCCAGAAAAAGGACTGAAGACCCCAGAGGAAGAGACACAGGAGCCTGCCAAACCCCCACCAGCTATGGCATTGTCAATAACGCCCAAGGGACCAGAATCCACGAAAGAAACTAAGGCAGAGGTTCGAAGAGAAACTAAGGCTGAGGTTCGAAGAGAAACTAAGGCTGAGGTTCGAAGAGAAACTAAGGCTGAGGTTCGAAGAGAAACTAAGGCAGAGGTTCGAAGAGAAACTAAGGCTGAGGTTCGAAGAGAAACTAAGGCAGAGGTTCGAAGAGAAACTAAGGCTGAGGTTCAAAAATCAAATGAGGCTGATCGCCAGACCTCCAAACCAGTAGTGGAACAGAGCAACACGAAATCTGTAGTATTACAAGATGCACCCCTTCCCGTTGCAACCCCTCCAGCTGAGCCTCCAATCACTGTCCAAGTGCAGGAGAAGGCTGAGACAACCAATAAAGTGACCTCAGGCTCATCTGGAAAAATATCCCACAGGTCAAAGATGAGTGTCACTAAAGTGGAAATGGTGACAGTGCCGAAGACCATAAAGATGGAGACGACACAGGAAGCCCTCAAACCTGTGGAGATGACTTTTACACTGCCACTGCAACCACCTCAACCTGCCATAGTGCCGGAGGCTAAAGCCCCTATAGAAACAACTGTGGTTGATTCATCAAAGGCAAAAAAAGCTAAAAAGAAAAAGCAGGTTTCTTCCCTAGACCTTGAAACCACAAAACCATTATCCCCACCTGCAGCTGAAACGTTATCAGCAACAGAGGTGCCGCTGACCAGGGCCACCGTCAAGGGTGACCTCCCAAACACCCCCGGGGCAAAAGTAATGGACTGCTGTCCAAAGATGCCTCCGGAAAGAATGTGGTCTGAGGAAACCAGCGTGGCAGCAGCTGTGCAGGCTGGGTCCCCTGCTTTAGACAAAGGGGAGGCGGAGCCTGCCCAGCTCTCTGCTGAAAAAATCAAACGGGAGGACCCGAAACCAAAAACCTCCTCTGCGAGGGAAGCACCCGTTGCAGCCCGAGAGACAGCGTCAGCCAGAGCCGAGGCACGGGCCAGCCTCCACACTGAGCAGGGGGAGCTTCCCAGAGTTGTTGCACAACACTCAGCCGCTCTAGCAGCAGCACAGAGCACAGAGGAGGAGAAGAAGAAAAGTCTATCTGTTCCTCCCAAGGCCTTGGAGAAGGACAAGGAACCCCCACAGGCCCCTGCTACCACTGCAGCCACAGCCCCTCTGCCAGCACAGCCTCACCTGGAGGACACCAGTGACCAGCCTGTAGACGAGGCCAACATGAGGAAGAAGATAGTAGTGGTGGAGGAGGTGATTGAGGTGCAGCACATAAATAGCCCACAGGCAGTGGCTGGAGGAGAGGTTCCTCCTCCTGTTGTACCTGAGATAGCAGGGCAAGAACTGGACTTTGATGTCCTGCACGCACTGGCCATCGAACGGGCTCTCCTGGCCAGGGGAGCGGTGGTCGAGTCCACCCAGAGCACCATCTCCGACGATGACTGGGACCACTCTCTGGACGTACCCGAGGAGAAGACCTTCCCCAACTTCATAGAAGGTTTGCGAGAATTTCTTGTTTCCCCCTATTTACTTCCTGTCCTGTGTGTTTGTTGTGTGATGTCACTGTTGGTGAGGTTTCCTCCCTTGTATGTGCTGTGGGAAATCTTAGGTGGGCGTTGTGGTGATGGCACTACCATGTCTTTTACCATGTGCTATTATGTTCTAGTTGCATAGTGGTATAAACAGTGTTTAGGTTATTATACTTGTTGGTTTATGCATCTTTCCCTTCTGAGCATATCCTTTGAAGTTCAAACGATGGTATTAGTTTGGTCAGCAAGTATCTGTATTATAGTCCCGGGCCTTCGTTTCAGTGTTTTGATTTATATTCTATTATAAAACCAGTTGCGCTTTAAGAATAGTTTCAGTGAGATGATGAATGAGTACAAACCAACTATCATGAAGCTGTGATTTATCTATGAGAGCGCATGCCTCTATAGTAGTTCACACCCTAATGTATATTCATATCCTATCTGTTTCACTGGCAGGGAAGATAACTCAATCCTATACACACCACAAAGTCAAAAATGTGATAGATGTTCATGCATAACAGCATATTGTAGCATACAATGCATGTTGAAATGTGTCTTTTTGCCGTACAAACAGCAGAGCCACCTGACCTTGAGTTTAGACTTAAGCAATGCGGACTTAAGCAATGCACACTCACTGTCTCCCTGCCAGAAATGATTCAGACCTGCAGTAATTCCTGTGGTGTGGCTATGTACAACGCCTAGCTTACTCCCCTCTTGTCTTTTCTCTGTGGAGATGACCTGCGCTATAAAGTGAGGAAGAGAATGAATGAGAGAAGGGGGTGTGGTGCTTTTGAGAATCTCTCTCTCACTCTCTCTGTGTTTTTTGTTGTTGTCAGGAAGGTTGTGTTCTTGGCACTGTGATTTTTGAACGGTGGTCTCCGGTTCCTGCTTTCCCCTCTCGGGTGTGATAATAGTATGCCTTTGTGTGCGTTATCGAACAACAGGCTAGCGATATGGAGCTTGTGAACAGTATGTTATCATACCTGCTGGCAGCTCCCAGCTCTCCACCCCACATTGGCTCACGGAAATTGCTGGAATGTGCGTAAAAATGTTGCTAATGCTATCCCATGTTGTTGGCTTTGACTGAACTAAAAGTATAAATCTCTGTTTCTCTGCTGTTGTTTGTTGTTATTAAAGCAAGATGCACGTTGGTGACAATTTGGTTTTGAGATTTATGGATTGTGGGTTTTGAGATGTATTACGTGGGTGTTGATGAGTATATACTGTATAATATAACCCTTGCACAGAGTGGTGAGAGAGCAGTACACATGGGCGTTGTCTGTGCTGTTGTGTGAGCGACAGAACGGACAGGAAATTGGAATAGTTTGCTCATACCATAGCCATACTATTCTGGGTGTGTTTCCTCGGTGCCGCACGTCACACTGCTTTCTGCAGGTCTCGAGTGAATTAGCAGCGTTGCTCACATGACGGGCAGTGGTCAAGCTGTGTTTGTCATCAGGGGAATGACTCCACTTTCAGCAATTTAAAGTTAGTGTGTGTGAACAGATCACCTAGTCAACAGCGTTTAGAGCGTTTGAGATATGGATCGAATAACAAATCTGGAGGCAAAATCTTCTTCAAAATGTCCAGTGGCATATTGTTATACTGTATGTTAGGGCATTACATTCCATTTGTGTGTTTGTCATCAGTGTGAAATGTAAAGAAATAAGGTTCATTGGTCTTTATGTGAATGTCATGGGATAAAAAAGACTATATAACTGATCTGGCAGTGTGTCATCCTAACCGGAGATAACACCAATGTTTGCTAACTCACTGCTGCCACCTACAGTGGATGATCCATAATAGCCATGTGTATGCGCTCATTACCCCAGAAATACCACTGTAAAAGCGTAGTGTCTTTCTATGTTTTTTTTTTTTAAATTAATATTTGAATGCATGTCATGTGACCAATCATGTAGTTTTATCAATCATACCGTAAGATACGTTAGAAACAGTATCTATGTGAAGGAATACATCTGGCAGTGATTGATAATGACTTCAAATGGAGATGTTTAGCAGACACCACATTGGTACGAGGGTGTCTCTTCATGTCTGAAGATCCTAGAGCATCTAGAATTCATGGTATGCAATCTAATTATATCGCTGTCGGATTTAGTAATACCCTCAGATACACTGCACCTACTTTTATCCTGCTACTGTAACACTGTCTGAGACTCTCAGGACTCATTCAACCTTTTCTTAGACTTGTGTCAATGTGGCTGTTCTGATTTAAAAAGGCAAGCCAGTTAAGAACAAACTCTTATTCACAATGATGGCCTGACCCGGGCGACGCAGGGCTAATTGTTGCACCGCCCATTGGGACTCCCAATCACGGCCGGTTATGATACAGCCTGGAATCGAACCAGGGTCTGTGCCTTAGACCGCTGTGCCACTCGGGAGCTGGCTCAGAGTGACTGGGAGATCTACTGCCTCCATTAAAACAGTTAACTCACTGTAGTCTAAACTATGGAACAAACACACAGATCAATAGAATACGTTCATGTGTGGAAATCAAAACAGGGATCTTTAGATCTTGTCGCTTTAACGCCCTTTATACATCAGGCCAAGCCGACAGTGACTCTTGATCTGGGAAATCCCAGGAAAACACTTACTCTGTGTCTGTGACATTTGCGATCGTGTGTGATGAATGAATAGCACTGCATGTTCAAACAAAAGCTGCAGTGTTTTCGATAAGTGGGGCTGCCTGCTGGCGCCATTCAAAAAATCTGCCCACACGTGGGACACAACAGGCCATTACCCCAACTCATATTTCTGACAGGCCATGTTGTTTTGCTTAGGCTTCTCTCTACTTTGGTTCACGGCATTCCCACATATTTGTGTAATATATGACATTACCAGCAACTCTCAGGATTCTCCTCTGTCCCTTCTCATACTAAATGGCTCACGATTGTGGTGTGGCGTATGTGAGTGTGTGAGCCTAACCTTCCATGAGTGAAAAAACATGGGGGTCGAGCGCTGTTAGCCGTCACGCTATCAGTAGCCCGCGGTGTGACATCGCAGCTATGCGCATATTGAGTACAGTGCAAGCCTGTAAGTCTGGGCTTTGCTGTTGTGCTCAAAACAAGGTTGGCTAGCTCGGCTGCTCCTATGTCTTTCCACTGACACCACCAGGCATGTCTCCTGGGCTGGGACGGCACCTGTGTGTATACAGGCCGGCTGATGAGGAAAACACGCGTCGCTCCATATTTCTGAAATAACGAGATGAAATGAGAGATATGTACTTTGTCTTCTTGGTCAGACGGGTCTGATCCAATTGTAGGAACGTGTATCAAACAATGAAACAATGTAGATAATAGTATAGTGTATCGCTGCAGTATATCGAGGTTGTGTAACATAGTCCTCTCACAGGAGCCTGCAGGGTATTGTCTCCCAGCGTAGGCAGGCAGAGGGGTTGCCATTTGGAGCAGAGCTGGCTCACATGGAGGAAAAAGGCTGCTGGAACAACCAGCGTTAATTATAGTTTGTAATATAATGTAATGAGTGCAGCCTGGCTGGCTCATGTCAGAGTGACTGGGAGAACTACTGCCTCCACATAACAGTTAACTCACTGTAGTCTAAACTATGGAACAAACACACAAATCAATAGCATATGTTCCTATAATGAGTAGTAGGCCAAGATGAGCTGATGTTAGGTATTTCCCATGGTACATATTGGATTTTGGTCCTTGGTCAACAACATACATTAGAAGCTACAGTGCCTTCAGGGAGTATTCACACCCCTTGACTTTTTCTAAATTGTGTTGTGTTACAGCCTGAATTTAAAATAAGATGTTGTGTCACTGGCCTACACATAATGCCCCATAATGTCAAAGTGGAATTATGTTTTTAAAAATGTTTACAAATTAATCCAAAATGAAAACCTGGAATGTCTTACATACATACAATTATCTCTCAGGTCCCTCAGTCGAGCAGTGGATTTCAAACACAGATTCAACCACAAAGACCAGAGAGTTTTTCTAATGTCTCGCAAAGAAGGGCACCTATTGGTTGATGGGTAAAAAGAAAATGCAGACATTGAATAATCCCTTTGAGCATGGTGAAGTTATTAATAACACTTTGGATGGTGGATCAATACACCCAGTCACTACAAAGGTACAGACGTCTTCCTAACTCAGTTGTCGGAGAGGAAGGAAACCACTCAGGGATTTTACCATGAGGACAATGGTGACTTTAAAACAGTTAGAGTTTAATGGCTGTGATAGGAAACTGAGATTGGATCAACAGCATTGTAGTTACTCCATAATACTAACCTAAATTACAGAAGAAAACCTGTACAGAATAGCACTATTCCAAAACATGCATACTGTTTGCAATAAGGCACTAAAGTAAAACTGCAAAAAATGTGGCAAAGAATTTCACTTTTTTCCCTGAATATCAAGCGTTATGTTTGGGGCAAATCCAACACAACATATCACTGAGTACCACTCTTCATATTTTCAAGCATGGGTGGTGGCTGCATCATGTTATGGTTATGCTTGTCATCGGCAAGGAATATGGTGTTTTTAGGATAATGACAAATGGAATTGAGCTAACCACCGGCAAAATCCTAGAAGAAAACCTGGTACAGTCTGCTTTCCAATAGACACTGGGAGACACATTCACCTTCCATCAGGACATTAACCTAAAACACAAGGCCAAATCTACATTGGAGTTGCTTACCAAGACAACATTGAATGTTTTTGAGTGGCGTAGTCTCAGTTTTGACTTAAATCGGCTTGAAAATCTATGGCAAGACATGAAAATGGCTGTCTCGCAATGGTCAACAACCAACTTGACAGAGTTTGAAGATTTAAAAAAATAATAATGTGCAAATATTGTACAATCCAGGTGTGCAAGGCTCTTAGAGACATACCCAGAAAGACTCACAGTTGTAATCACTGCCAAAGGTGAGTCTAACAAAGGTGAGTCTAACAGGGGTGTGAATACGTATGTAAATAAGATATATCTGTATTCCATTTTCAATATATTTTGGAAAATATATACAAACATCTTTTCACTTTGTCATTATGGGGTGTTGTGTGTAGATGGGTGAGAAATCAATGTTGAATTGAGGCTGTAACACAACACACATGTTGAATACTGTAAGTGAAGGGGTATGAATAATCTCTGAAGGCACCGTATGTGGCTCAGGTATGACTACCCTCCCCTGGGTGTTGAGAGGAGGGAAGGGAATGGATTCTAAAAAGTCAATGTTGATTTTGTGACGTGTACACACACATGCACACATGCACGCTCACACATACAAAGCCACCTCCCACAACACCCACCCATATACAAAATACTATAGGGCTTCTCTACTCTTTTCAACAGTCTCAGAAACATCTGACTTTCAACACGAACCTCCCGAATTGTAACAGTATGTTTTTCAGCAGCTACACGCCTGACGTTCTCCGAGTCGAGATGGAACATTAACTAGAGCAGAGAGGGACTCTATGGTTTAGAGAGAATTAGCTGAGCTTTCTCCACTAGATATATAGAACATGTACATGTACATATACATATGTACAGAACATATATATATGGGGCCCCTTTATGGCTTGGTCGAAAATGGGCGTGGACTTATGGTCAGTTAAATGGGACAATTATGTGTTTTTAAATGTTGTGCCTTTCTTGGACTTTGTTCTTGTATTTGTTATGGCCAGTCTTTCTGTTGAAAAAATATTTTTTTTTTCAACAGAAAGACTGGCCATAACAAATACAAAGAAAAAAAAAATGTAATAAAAAAAGGTTTAAGGGAGATAAATATGGCACTATTTCTCAGTTCTTCAATGTTCAAAGCCTTTTTAGGCACTTTTCTGGCACTTTTCATCACTCCAGAAATGTGAGTGATGTGTGTATGGATACCACAAGGGTGAACTATAGGGGTGAACTATCTATCTGTTGACATATAGAAATGCCAACAGGAAGTCCGTCACCGGCCTTCTAGCCATCGCCGATCCACTTTTCATTTTCCATTTGTTTTGTCTTTGTTTTACACGCCTGGTTTCAATTCCCCGTTTGCGTGTTCACTATTTAACCCTGAGTTTTCCCCATGGTTTTTGTGCGTGTTTGTTTATTGTAAGTTCGGTCCGATGCTTGTGGGCTTGGTGCTACTTCATGTATTTTGTCATTCTGAGTAAAGTTCCTTGTGTTACTCATCTCTGCTGTCCTGCACCTGTCTCCTCTGCACCAGCTACACCCAGATCCTTACAAAGTCATGTCTATGGACTACTCTGAGCCTCCAAGGGGTGTCGTAGTATAGCTCTGTTACAGAAATGACTGCACCTCTTTATTGGTTCATTTGGTGGAAATATTCCATGTCAATCTTACTAGGAACTGTGTTTGGGCCATAGATAATCCTATTAGGACATCAGTTCCTAGCAGACAAAATATTGAAATCTTCAATCTCTGTAACTGATTTTCAGTTTCACAGAGCTCCAAATGACTAAGCCTTGTTAACGTTGAACACATAATACTGAGTTTAAAAAGGCCTATTTCATCCTCAAACATAGGGGACCAAAGAAAAATGGTCTCAGAAAGTAGGTATGGTATTGTTGCGAATGGAACATACATTGTCAGTACTGTAATTCACCATGCCACAAGCACACTTCGATACATAGCCACCAATTGAAAAGAAATGCTATATTTAGCTAACGTTATACATTGCAGGGGTCCCCAAAGCAACAGTGGATCATTAGTTCGAGAGGCTTGGAGATTAGGTCATGCCAATCTATCTCTCACGAAATAGGAGTGTTTTCACTGGCATTTATACAGTTAAGTTTGACATTCCAAAGAAGACCACCAAGCCAGCCTGAGCCAGATTAGTTCCAGTTCTGGATATGAGAATTCAGATTTATGTTAGAGTACATTGTAATTGACACGGTGCTTAATTGAGAACCACATGTCCTGCTTCACCTGTTGATTCTTCACTTGTGTCTTCATGCCACATGGATGATAGGCTTTTGACAGAAAGCTCAACTGACCGTAGTGGTATTAGATGATGGCTATATAGTAGGCTATTTGATGACAGTATTAGCTGAAGGACTTACTTCGTGTATGTAGGTACAGTATGTGCTCAGGCAAACTGTATACGTCATCAGATTCCTCTTAAATGGGTCAGGTCTCTTTCCTGGCCTGGCTGAAACCTGTGACATAATCTCACTGAATAAAGATCTCATCTGAGAAGGGAAGTAGCCTGGCGTAGTGGCTACTGCAGCAAAAAAGATGGCCGCCAGGGTGGTTCCATCAGCTTCTAAACTGTGATGGTGTGATCATCTGTCCCTGTCTGGTATTTATAGCCCAACAGTAAGCTTCAACATCGCCCCTTGCCTCCCCCTCCACTCCTTCCCCCTCCACGCCCCCCCCCCTGGCCCTGTCGGTTCCCCCTTGCCCCCCTTCTAATTGTGAGGCCACTAGAGAACAGGCTGACAAATCCTAGCAGCAGGCACGGGGCTGTCAAAATTAAGAAGGTGGAGAAACAGGCAGCGGAGAGCAAACAAACAGGAGTCCTCCTCTTTCCCCTCATTTCCCTGATTCGGCTCTCTCTGTTCCTCCTACTTCCTCTTCCTCTCTCTTTTCCTGACAACATAGATGAAGATCATACCTGGTAGGTCAACCGACTGGGGTGACTGTTGTTGGGGTCGATGTCCATCTGTCTCTCTGTCGGCTGTCCTACTGTGTGTTTTTGGCAAACGCGGTGTGTGAAATGTTGTTGTGTTGCTGAGAGGGGGAACGCACATCCGTACTACACACAGACGCACATTCACCACACACACACGCACACACTCACGGCCGCTTAACCGCAACCTTCAGCTACCGAAGTACGGATTTTATTCCATATTTAAACCTGTTGGCACTATGGAAGACTTCAATTGTGAATCATGTCTGCTGACTGTTTAAAAAAAAAAGGAAAACAGAAGCCACCCGAAGGGGACTGTCTGGTCCTCTGAGTTGGACAGACGTGAGTCCAGAAAAAGAGTGTTGTGACTGGCTAGAATGATAGTGTTGCTCCATTTGAAACTCCTCTGTGTCTGTTTGGGCTATCTATTTTCGTGTCTTGCACAAGCCTTGCTCAAGCCACCAGTGTCGCCAGGCCATTTGGGATTGTTGTTGTTGTATGTAAGCAAGTGGTCTATCTGTTTCTTTCGTAGAGATTTAGAAGGCAGGATTATTTGATGACTCTTTAAATTGCCTGCGCTTAGTTCACTCTTATTCTCGAAGGACATTATTTTTGCAAGATGGAGGTGATACTGTACATGGGGCGTTTGTGAAGGCGTGATTGATGGGCTAGTATGGTAAACATGCCGTTGTTAGATGTTGAAATCACAGCGAGACCTTTACCCTGGGATGACTGGCCTTACTTGTGATTACCATTCTTCCAATCGGGCTGTGCTTTTCCAATCATTTGACAGGACCTACTTAGATAACGCTTTTCTGTAATTAACCTGACAAAGGGATTTGACAGGACCTACTTAGATAACGCTTCCAGACCAGCCAGTCCCTCTGTAATTAACCTGACAAAGGGATTTGACAGGACCTACTTAGATAACGCTTCCAGACCAGCCAGTCCCTCTGTAATTAACCTGACAAAGGGATTTGACAGGACCTACTTAGATAACGCTTCCAGACCAGCCAGTCCCTCTGTAATTAACCTGACAAAGGGATTTGACAGGACCTACTTAGATAACGCTTCCAGACCAGCCAGTCCCTCTGTAATTAACCTGACAAAGGGATTTGACAGGACCTACTTAGATAACGCTTCCAGACCAGCCAGGACCTACTTAGATAACCTTCCAGTCCCAGTCTGTAATTAAACAAAGGGATTTTAACCTGACAAAGGGATTTGACAGGACCTACTTAGATAACGCTTCCAGACCAGCCAGTCCCTCTGTAATTAACCTGACAAAGGGATTTGACAGGACCTACTTAGATAACGCTTCCAGACCAGCCAGTCCCTCTGTAAGGGATTTGCATCACCTACTTCCTTGCGAAATATTGTAGAACTAAATCCTTGTTCAGTTGAACTACGATGTACTGTATGTGTAGAGGTTGGAAAAGAGGGGGGTGGCATTCATTGGGGAACATATGGGAGTGATTAGGCTGCAGTGAGAGAGAGAAAAGGGGAACAAAATTAACATTGATACTCTAGGATGGAATCAGTCAGGGAGGGGGTTCAATTCAACCTGGTAAGAACACAATACTCTCAATGTAAACGTCCACCTACTGTTAACATTTACTTAAATTATTACCATATTATCAGATTGTTTCAAGAGGGACAATAGGATTTTGACATCATTTTACAGTGGTAGTTTTTTTTAAACTGTTCATTCATTTGAAGTCTATCTTGCCTTTTTTGACAGAATGTGTGTGTGTCTGTACGTTTAATGAACAGAGTCTAGTTAAATGCCCAGTGTGACTAGATCCACTTTAGCTTAGACAGCCCTTTGCAGTGAAAGCAGACACTGTAAACACAGAGAGTGCGCTGGTTATTACAGAACAGACACATACATTATAGGAACATACGTTCAGAATGTAGAGATAGGAAGAAAAGAGAAAGAGAGAGAGAGTGTGTTGTAAACAGAGAGAAGCCTAGATGAGGGACAGAAGAAGTGTTGAGGGCGTAGCAGCGAGTGAGAGAAAGCTAGGGGTTCACTGTGTTGGCCAGGAAAGGTTGAAACTGCCTGTCATTATTTTTTAAACCACACTCCCACCTTCTCTTCTCCTCTGGCACACCCACACAGCCCCACTCCCCTCCCACTCCATGCCCTACCACCTGTCTGTCAGTGCTGCCAAAGTTGTCCTGGGCTTATCTCTGTCCTATTGCTGGCTGTGGCGAGTCCCCCAGGACCCATGTACCCTGCCCTGGTGGTTTTGGGGCACATAGTGACCCTGATCGCAGTCTGGCGATTGACGAGACTGAAGAGGCAAGGTAAGAGAACTTCAGGAGATAGGGAGAAAAGGGGAAAGAGTTTTTCAGTCGTAGTCTCCCACTAAGAAGACACACTAACCTTAAGTAAAGGAGCGTCAAAGTCATAGAGTAGCTGGCTGTACCATTCAGTAGGTCTCCTGTTTCCTCTACTTCTCTCTCTCACCAGCCCTCTCTCTTCCTACAGTAAACTCTCTGTCTCTCTCTCGTTTTTGCTTTACTCTCTTCAGCCCTCTTGTGTTGGAAGTTAACCCTCTAAATGCTGGCTACTATCCTAGTCATGTTAGCAGTCGTGGCATGTGGTAAGAGAGGCGTTGGGGGTGGGGGTGGGGGGGTGGGGGGGGGGTTACCTGATCTGTTAATATCACGCTTGTTGTTATTCTTTGGATCTGAATCAGTGTCCAAGGTTTGCAAGGTCATTACTTATATCACCAATATATGAATTGCAAATCTATCAAGCCTCTCTGAATAAATAGCAGCTACAGTATTTACAATATTATATTATTATCACATTTTCATCTTGGCGTTAGCACAGGACAGGCCGTTTATCCGTTAGATTATGATTGAAATTAATATGAGGGTCATAAGTGCCTTCCAGTACTTCCAACATTGATTTGATTTGCTGTGATTGAATCGGCTTACAACATGCTAATTTCGGCCTGCATGCTTACACCAGCTTCACCTTTATGAAAAGGTTGCGTGTTAAGGCGGTCACTTTCATGCTTGACCTCTGTGTTCGGAGGGCATAACCCGTGGCAAGCCGTGAAGGTTGCGGGGTCTTTCCGTGCTGATAGCACGTCAGCACCCGGTACGTGATTGAAGTGACCTTACTGCAGCAGCAAAGGGCTTAGCTCTCATTACACAGTAAGTGCATGGTAACATGGGAAGCCCATCACCTTGTAGGAATGCAGCGGGAGGAAGTAAAAGGGTTAAGTAGCTGGGGGAATGCAGCGGGAGGAAGTAAAAGGGTTAAGTAGCTGGGGGAATGCAGCGGGAGGAAGTAAAAGGGTTAAGTAGCTGGGGGAATGCAGCGGGAGGAAGTAAAAGGGTTAAGTAGCTGGGGGAATGCAGCGGGAGGAAGTAAAAGGGTTAAGTAGCTGGGGGAATGCAGTGGGAGGAAGTAAAAGGGTTAAGTAGCTGGGGGAATGCAGCGGGAGGAAGTAAAAGGGTTAAGTAGCTGGGGGAATGCAGCGGGAGGAAGTAAAAGGGTTAAATAGCTGGGGGAATGCAGCGGGAGGAAGTAAAAGGGTTAAGTAGCTGGGGAATGCAGCGGGAGGAAGTTGGGGTAAAAGTGTTAAATAGCTGGGGAATGCAGTGGGAGGAAGTAAAAGGGTTAAGTAGCTGGGGAATGCAGCGGGAGGAAGTAAAAGTGTTAAGTAGCTGGGGGAATGCAGCGGGAGGAAGGAAAAGGGTTAAGTAGCTTGGTGAATGCAGCGGGAGGAAGTAAAAGGGTTAAGTAGCTGGGGAATGCAGCGGGAGGAAGTAAAAGGGTTAAGTAGCTGGGGGAATGCAGCGGGAGGAAGTCTAATCAGAGTCAGTAAAAGGGTTAAGTACATGTGGGAACTTTTGGTGATTGATGCTCTTCCTGTGCAGTGACAGTGACCAGGTGGTATCAAGGGTATCTGCTCTCCAACTGTCCTCTGTCACTGTACGCGGCCTGCATGATGACAGGTCTGTCCCCCAACCCAACTCAATGGCTCCTTAGGTTAATCCCATCCTTAATATGCAGAGTGATGATGAGAGTAGTGAGGATCACATACCTTTACCCACGGTATATTGGCTATATATCACAAACCCAAGAGGAGGCTTATTGCTATTTAACTGGTTACCAACGTAAAACTGAAGATTTGGTCGTACCTACGGTATGCTGTCTGATATACCATGGCTTTCAGCCAATCAGAATTCATGGCTCAAACCACCCAGTTTATAATAGCAGGTATATAATACAGTGGCCAATTCCCCTGCTTCTGTATTGGATAGGTAGTTTGGCTCTGTTGTACTGGGTCACATTAATTTGGCACCAAACGGACTGAAACAGGTAATGAATACGATCCAACTGGAACGGGAAGAGGCTATCATTTGCTGACCTGACCTAGTTGAAGTTTAATTTTAAAGTTAAAGTTTAAAGTACAGTGAAATGCCCAACCTGCAAGCTCCACCCAACAGTGCAGCAATCAACATAAAAATATCACAACCAATAATAAAAAAATCAAATATTGGTTGTGATATTTTCATGTTGATTGCTGCACTGTTAGGTGGAGCTTGCAGGTTGGGCATATATATATATATATATATATATATATATATATATATATATATATATAAGAGGAAGAAAAAAAGAGAGAGGAAGAGAGGAAGCTATATACATGGTCAGTGTCATTGTAAGTGGGAGTGGCTAAGTAAAACTATTAAAACTCTCTTTCACGTACAAGGTGCATCACCTTTCGTTCTCTCTGAACTTTAACCTTTCCATTTGTGTTTGTTTACCATCGCCCCAGGCAACCATACCTAGCAAATCCTTCCTTCAGGGGTCATGCAAATATTTAAACTGTTGTTCATGTAAGTTTTACGTTTGTTTGAAGGATTTTTCTTTCTTTCTACACCTATTATGCATAGTGTGTATCTAGTAGGTGTGTGATATTCAAAGGCTGGTTAGTTTTGAGAGGGTGTTTCCCAGACAGTTGAAAGTGTTGGAAGTGTTTTGCATAATTGGTACATACTGACTACATCAGTCTAGTTCTCAGGCAGAACATGTTTACAGGTGGTTTACAGATTAATCCAGGCTTATGGCAATCCTTTCTCATGTAGATAGATATAGAGGTTGCAAATACAACAAAGATAATCCAATCAAATCAAATGTTATTTGTGTTCAGCAGAGGTTATTGTGGTCTGTTGCGAAATGCTTGTCTCTAGCTCCAACAGTGCAGTAATATCTAACAAGCAATATCTACCCATTTCACAACAATAGACACAATACACAGAAATCTAAAGTAAAGGAATGGAATTAAGAATATATACATTTTGGGACGAGTAACATCAGAGTGGCATAGACTAAGATGCAGTAGAATAGAATATAATACAGTATATACATATGAGATGAGTAATGCAAAATATGTAAACATTATTAAAGTGACTAGTGTTCCATTATTAAAGTGGCCGGTTATTTCAAGTCTATGTATATAGGGCAGCAGCCTCTAATGTACTAATGATGGCTTTTTAACAGTCTGATGACCTTGCAATAGAAGCTGTTTTTCAGTCTCTCGGTCCCAGCTTTGATGCACCTGTACTGACCTTGCCTTCTGGATGATAGCAGGGTGAACAGGCAGTGGCCCGGGTGGTTGTTGTCCGTGATGATTTTTTTGGCCTTCCTGTGACATCAAGTTCTGTAGGTGTCCTGGAGAGCAGGTAGTTTGCTGTTTATGCGTTGGGCACCCTCTGGAGAGCCCTGCGGTTGTGGGTGGTGCAGTTGCCGTACCAGGCGATGATACAGCATGACAGGTTGCCATCAATTGTGCGTCTGTAAAAGTTTGAGGGTTTTAGGTGCCAAGCCAACTTTCTTCATCCTCCTGAGTTTGAAGAGGTGCTGTTCTTCACCACACTGTCTGTGTGGGTGGACCATTTCAGTTTGTCAGTGATGTGTATGCCGAGGAACTTGAAGCTTTCCACCAAACCCTCTGCGGTCCCGTCGATGTGGATACGGGGTGCTCCCTCTGCTTTTTCCATGATCAGCTCCTTTTGTTTTGCTGACATTGAGTGAGAGGTTATTTTCCTGTCACCACACACCCAGGGCTCTCACCTCCTCTCTGTAGGCTGTCTTGTCATTGTTGGTAATCAGGCCTACTACTGTTATCACTGCAAACTTGATGATTGAGTTGGAGGCGTGCGTGGCCACGCAGTCATGGGTGAACAGGGAGTACAGGAGGGGGCTGAGCACGCACCCTTGTGGGGCCCCAGTGTTGCGGATCAGCGAAGTGGAGGTGTTGTTTCCTACCTTCACCACCTGTGGGCGGCCCGTCAGGATGTCCAGGACCCTGTTGCACAGGGCGGGGTTCAGATCCAGTGACTCAAGCTTAATGATGAGCTTGAAGGGTACTATGGTGTTGAATGCTGAGCTACAGTCAATGAACATAATTCTTACATATGTATTCCTTTTGTCCAGATGGGCTAGTGCAGTGCGATGGCGATTGCATAGTCTGTGGATCTATTGGGGCGGTAGGCAAATTGAAGTGGGTCTAGGGTGTCAGGCAAGGTGGAGGTCCTTGACTAGTTTCTCAAAGCACTTCATGATGACAGAAGTTGAGTGCTACGGGGTGATAGTTCAGTTACCTTTGCTTTCTTGGGTACAGGAACAATGGTGGACATCTTGAAGCAATTGGGGACAGCAGACTGGGATAGGGAGAGATTGAAGCATGCTCTGAGCCGGCAGCCTTGCGAGGGTTAACACGCTTAAACCGTGGGCCGTGTCGGTTGCACTGTATTATCCTCAAAGCGAGCGATGAAGGTATTAAGCTTGTTCGGAAGCAAGATGTCAGTGTCTCCGACGTGGCTGGTTTTCCCTTTGTAGTCCGTGATTGTCTGTAGACCCTGCCACATACGTCTCGTGTCTGAGCCGTTGAATTGCAACTCCACTTTGTCTCTCTACTAACGTTTTTCCTGTTTGATTGCCTTATGGAGGGAATGCCATGGTTAAATGTGATTCTTTGCGCTTTCAGTTTGCGCAAATGCTGCCATCTATCCACGATTTCTGGTTAGGGTAGGTTTTAATAGCCACAGTGGGTACAACATCTGCTATACACTTCCTGATAAACGCAGTCATCGTATCAGCGTATTTGTCAATGTTTTTCTCGCAGGCTACCCGGAACATATCCCAGTCTGTGCGATCAAAACAATCTTGAAATGTGGATTCCGATTGGTAAGACCAGCGTTGAATAGTTCTGTTTGAGTTTCTGCATATAGGAAAGGAGGAGCAAAATGGAGTCGTGATCAGATTTGCCGAAGGGAGGGCGGGGGAGGGCCTTGTAGTCATCCCTGAAGTTGGAGCAGTGGTCAAGTGTTTTAGCAGCGTGAGTACGGTTGTCAGTATGTTGATAGAACTTCGGCAGTGTTTTCCTCAAATTTGCTTTGTTAAAATTCCCAGCTACAATAAATATGGCCTCAGGATATATGAGTTTGCATAAAGTCCAGTCAAGTGGTATCGGCTTGATGGGGAATATACACGGCTGTGACTATAACCGAAGAGAATTCTCTTGGGAGGTAATACGATCGGCATTTGATTGTGAGATATTCTCAGTCGGGTGAACAAAAGGACTTGAGTTCCTGTATGTTATCACAATCACACCTTGAGTAGTTAATCTTGAAACATACACCCCCACCCTTCTTCTTTCCAGAGAGATATTTATTCCGGTCTGAGCAATGAACTGAGAAGCCAACTGGCTGTACGGACTCAGACAGTATATCCCGAGAGAGCCATGTCTCCGTGAAACAGAGTACGTACCAATCCCTGATGTCTCTCTGGAAGGAAATCCTCGCCCTGAGCTCGTCAACTATTATCCAGCGACTGAACATTAGCGAGTAATATACTCGGAAGTGGTGGGTGGTGTGCACGCCTCCTGAGTCGGACTAGAAGTCCTTTCTAGTTCTTCTCAGCTGTATGTAGTAATAATGTAAGAAATAACACATTAAAAAAATATATACGGAAAAGTTGCCTAGGAACTAGAAGGCACGGCTGCCCTACATGTCGGCGCCATCTGCCCTATCTGTCACCCTACTTTTACAGTAACTCAAGAGTTGCTACATTTTTATTAGAATGGATATTTTCTTACATTTGTACACACAAAAATCATTATCTGTTGTCTAAGAGATGACACAAACACTCATAATTCTGTAGTAGGCTGATGCTATAAAAGGACTGGGGTGATTGGCTTGGCACCGAGTCTCTGGTGTGGAGGAAAGCTCCACAGTGTTTCCTGGAAACAATCACAACTCCCACATCTACTCTGGAGGCTGCTACTGACATTCCGGCCGGGAGGGAGGGAGTGATTCAATTTGATTCACTTGTGTGCTTTTTATCATTCCAGGAACCATGAGTGTGTACGAAATAACACATATCCCCCTAACACCAACACTCTGCCTGTAAAGCTGTGTTGGTGTGGAACGGTATTCATAACAAAGTTCCAGAATTTCAAGATAAACAGTGGACATATGCAACATGTGCAACAGGGGACACATGGGGAGCAGAGTTATAAATCAGACATGTAGTTTGGTTCAGATTGTTGCCTTTGGATGCTGTTCAGTGTCCTCTGAGAGGAGGGGAGAGGGCAGAGCAATTGACCCTGCCAAAACACAGAGGAACAACGTACAGACCTCATGTGGACCTCATGAGTCCCAGTCATTGAGGCTGTATTTATGTGTTGCTCTGGGACCATGGAAACACATCCGGTCCTAGGCTAAGAGTTTATTTATACCTCACTGCCCTCATCAGGGGATTTCTCAACAGCACACCCTAGTTAGTATACATAAGCATCATACTGTATATCCCGAGAATTTCTTTCTAAGTGATATTTAATCTAGGGCACCTAAACCCTTATCAAAGCTATGGGACTTCCCACTGAAGAATACCGGTTACCCCCAGTGGACAAGCTCCTGTTGAAGGCTGAAAGACCTAAACACACAAGACAACTGTTCACCTGCAACAAGGTGCAAGATCCCATACAAGATTATGCAAGCGGTTCATAGGACTCCTATTTTATGTTATAAATTAAAGCAGAATTCTCTGACACCTGTTGTAAGTATAAGAAGGTAAAAGGCACTCATGGCCATCTTTTTTCGGACTTGCCCATGAATTAGAATTTTCGGGGAAAATTTCAAAACGAAGCTGTGGAGCATGTTCATATGTCCTATAAGAATGGACCCGTGGCTATTTGGACTAGGTTCCGTCGGGAATAGGCCCTCACTTACCTTAGCACAGCTCAATCTTCTTCAGAAATGACTCTTTGTGGCCTGCAACTGCATTTTCCTTAACCGGATGAAAGACGAGCCACCAACAATAATTCAGGGGTACTGTGAGATCTTTAAAGTGTGAAAATGAGTGCTATATTTAGGAACAAGGAAGGTGATTTCTATACAATATGGGACCCCTTTTTACTATCCCTTCCCCCTAATCTTCCCAGATACCTGAAGACGTGTCAATGTAAAAATTATATGAATTTATTGGTCAACTGGACCCTGGTCTCTTTCTTGTATAAAATGAATATCTTGTTGTATAGGCCTCTATACTCTTTTAGGGGTACTTTACACACTACATTCACAAAGTATTCAAACCCATGGGCTTATTCCACATTTGTTGTGTTACAGCCTGAATTCAAAATGGATTCATGTTTTCTTTTTTCTCAAACCTATCTACACACAACACCCCATAATGATACAGTTAAAAAAATGTTTTTAGACATTTTTACAGATGTATTGAAAATGAATATCTCATTTACATAAGTATTCACACCCCTGAGTCAATACCATGTTATAATCATCTTGGCAGTGATTACAGCTGTGAGTATTTCTGGGTAAGTCTCTAAGAGATTTGCACATCGGGATTGTTTCACATTTGCCCGTCTATTATTTTCAAAATTCTTCAAGCTCTGTCAAATTGGTTGTTGATCATTGCTTGACAACCATTTTCAAGTCTTGCTATAGATTTTCAAGCCGATTTAAGCCAAAACTGTAACTCGGCCATACAGGAACATCCACTGTCTTCTTGTTAAGCAGCTCCAGTGTAGATTTGGCCTTGTGTTTTAGGTTATTGTCCTGCTGAAATGTGAATTAATCTCCCAGTGTCTGTTAGAAAGCAGACTGAACCAGGTTGTCCTCTAGGTTTTTGCCTGTGCTTAGGGCAATTCCTTTTCTTTTTTATCCTGAAAAACTTCCTAGTCCTTAATGATGACAAGCATATTCATAACATGATGCAGCCACCACTATGCTTGAAAATACAGAGTGGACTCAGTAATGTGTTGTATTGAATTTGCCCCAAAGATAACATTTTGTATTTTTGCCGCACTTTTTGCATTATTACTTTAGTGCCTTGTTGCAAACGGGATTTATGTTTCTGTACAGAATTCCTTATTTTCACTCTGTCAAATGTTGATCCATCCTCAGTTTTCTGCTATCACAGCCATTAAACTCTGTCACTGTTTTAATGTCACCATTGGCCTCGTGGTGAAATCCCTGAGCGGTTTGATTCCTCTCCAGGATACTGAGTTAAGAAGGACGTCTGTATCTTTGTAGTGACTGGGTGTATTGATCCAACATCCAAAGTGTTATTAGTAACTTCACCATGCTCAAAGGGATATTCAATGTCTGCATATAATTTATTTTTTACACATCTACCAATGGGTGCCCTTCTTTGCGAGGCATTGGAAAATCATACTTTTATCTCTCCTCAGGGCACATTCCTAAACCTTCCCAAACCTCTCCGCTTCCCTCAATACTCATCAGCAGTAAACGCTTGTGATTTTTCTGTGTATACACGTTAGAATGGGATAAACCAGTGACTTCAGTGACTTTGAGTGTGGTGTGATTGTCGGTGCCAGGCACGCCAGATCCAGTGTCTCAGAAACGGCCGCACTCCTGTACTTTTCACGCGAGAAGGATGCGACATCCAGTCAGTGGTAGTCCTGTGGTCGAAAACAGCTCGTTGATTAGAGCGATTCGAAGGAGAATGGCAGGCCGCAAACATACAAGTAACAGCGCAGTACAACAGTGGTGTGCAGAATGGCATCTCGGAACGCACAACTCATCGTGCCTTGTCACGGGTGGGCTACTGCAGCAGACGACAACACCGGTTCCATTCCTATCAGCTAAAAACAAGAACAAGCGGTTCCAGTTGGCACGCGATCACCAACGCTGGACAATTGAGGAGTGGAGAAACATCACTTGGAACATGACAGTGAGTTCAGTTTACCTGAGTGGCCTGGTCAGTCACCAATCTCAAGCAACTGCGTGATGCCATCGCGTCAGCATGATCAACATCCCTGTGGAACGTTTCCGATACCTCATAGAATGCCCCAATGAATTCAAGCTGTTTTGGAAGGAAAGGGGGTACTACCCAGTACGAGATGGGTGTACCTAATGAACTGGCCAGTGAGTGTAGCTCACCACTGTGTTGCTACGCTCATTGATAGACATGCGAGGGTTGGAGATCCCCCTGTGGGTAGCATCTGGCAGTGATCGTCTGAGCTCTGACCCTTATTCCAGAAAATTCCTCATGGTTTTCTCTCCATTCAGTTTATTTTTCATGGGGAAATTAATGTTGGCTTTTTATTGTATGTAGTTCAATGAGTGTGGGATTAAATGGGATTAAATTTGTATTTAAATTGAACTATTCTAACAGCCCTTCACTTCACCTCTTAGGTTACCATCATCATTACTACCTATGATGTTCAAAGGCCCCTCTTTGTAAAGCCTGATGCAAATCAAATACAAATTAGTCTTCTCTCTTGACAAAGTGATATCCGCGTCTGGTTGAGAAGAAAGACCTGATGAATCCGATTGTACAGTACATTCACACTGAGACACCCGCTTAACCCTAGACATGCACACACACACACACACACACACACACACACACACACACACACACACACACACACACACACACACACACACACACACACACACACACACACACACACACACACACACACACACACACACACCTCTTCACCTGTGTGAATAATAAAGCCATAGCCCTTTTTAACGAATATCGGTTTACTTGCTAAATGGATGTAACAATGTTGTCAGTTGTTGTCTGTTGAGGCTGGTTATTCATGACACAACAGCGATGCTTTGGTATTACCATTTACATTTTAGTCATTAAGCAGACACTCTTATTTTCACCTAGTCGGCTCTGGGATTCAAACCAGCAACCTTTTGATTACTGGCCCAACACTCTTAACCGCTAGCCTACCTGCCAACCAGAAGATCTCTTTTTAGTTTTTTGTTTGTACTGCGGGAAATTAATTGGTTAGTAGGATCATAGAGTTAGGAATTAGAATTCGATTAGGATATGTGACCGACCCCCTCGATTCGGTCTTATGACGCAACATTTGAAATGGTGTTTTTTAAAGTAGGGAGCTACAAAACGGTATATAATGTACTGCAGTTGGGGAACAATGGGAAAGTAATTCGACTTTGAAAGTTGATAGACGTGGCCCTTGAATATTTCGGTACACCTAATGGAGAGCTCTTCTTTGTCTCCACCTATTCAGCATAGTGCACACCCTCTTAAGCCTTAGCCCCACCCATATCTTTAAGGATTCACATGTGAGGCCATGTGCTAAGGATAAATGTGAGTAAGGATAAACAGACTAAAAGTGGTGAAAGTATAATAGACTACAATAAGGAAAAATTCCAGGTAAAAATACACTTTATCTAATCCTTGGCCTATATCCTAATCTGACTTTGGTGCAGGTCATGTTGTTCATCTCTGGTAAACACACACTCTATCAAATAAAATGTATGTTTATTTGTCACATGCACAGGATATAGAAGGTGGAAACTGTACAGTGAAATGGTTACTTGCGTATTTGCATAGCAGCAATATAAAAAAATTGTGTCCGGATAAAAAAATATTTGATAAATATTTCTAATTATTAGATGATGCTTACCCAGACACACTTCTCTAAATGTATGGGTACTGTGAAAGGAAATGCTATAACCACAACCCCCCTAACCACATCTAGCGAAGTGGATGGGTCACTATTGTCTAGACATGTACACATGTTCATGAAATACAATAGATTGCCTTAATCACCCCCAGACACACCTAGCTAACTTGATGAGTCATGTAATTATCTGGTGAAGTGAAGCATTTTGTTTAGACATGTAGCTAGCGAGCTAAACAATGAACCATAATCCTAACCCCCATACTACTAGCAATGCAAATAGATTGTCATAGCTAGCCAGGTAGCTAAAACTAGCCAACTAGGTTCAATGTTAGCTAGCTCGCTAAAACTAGGCTACAACTAAATCAAATCAAATTTTATTTGTCACATGCGCTGAATACAACAGGTGTAGACCTTACAGTGAAATGCTTTACAAGCCCTTAACCAACAATGCAGTTTTAAGATAAATAAGTGTTAAAGCATTTACTAAAATAAACTGAAGTAAAGAATACATTTTACCTAAAGAAGAAAATAGAAAAATAACTAATAATTAAAGAGCAACAATAAAATAACAGTAGCGAGGCTATGTACGGGGGGTACTGGTAACTAGCAATGCAAATAGCTTTCTGAGATGCTAATAATATTACTACACAGATCATACACGTGACGTTAGCCAGCAATCCAGCAAGCTATTGTTCGCTAGCTAGATAACAGTACGCTTTAACTTACAATGAAAATGACTTTCTGAAATGAGAAACTTATAATATCTGAAAATGTAGCTGGACTCTTACCCGTATACATAGATGAAGGCTTCACGGCAGACTAGAACCCCTTTTAACTCTGTTTTGTTTGTACAGCTTGTTTGACCCAGATTGTGTCAAGTCACTCCGGTTCTCACTGACCATGTTCAGAAAGTAGTCCATCACAACTTTTCCCCACTGATCTTTGTCAATAGCGCCTGATACATTTTGGCAGCAATGTGGAACACTTTTGCAGTTCTCCATGGCCAACGTTACATTTTCAAAAAAGCAGCTCATGTTATAGACAGATGTGTGCTCCATGGCAGACCAATCCGAACTCATCTCTCTGCATGTCCAGCTCATCCATCATCTCAGCTTTTTCCGTGGCCGAACCAACTCGGCTCGAAGTTTTAACCACTGTATTCCTATTTACAGACTGCATACAAGTTTGTTTAAAGGCATTTCTGCCAAAAGACTCAAGTGCCTCTCCTGTGAAGTAGCAACATATGCCTAACTTCCTGAAACGGGTCACATAATATTGCTTAAAGGTTAGAAGTTAGAATCCTAGGTCCAGTTTCCCAGACAAAGACTTATCCATGGGCTAAAAATCACTTTCAATGAAGATTCTCCGTTGACCTTATGCTTTTTAGTCCAGAAGTAGGATTGTTTAGTACGGATGCGGGAAACCAGTCCTTAGTGCCTGAAGACAAAGTGCAGTTGTATGTTTGTGGAGCAGAGGTCAGTCGTCTGTAAGAGAAGTCTCATATTCAGGCCATCTGCCCACTCTTTAATCTGACCTAGGATCAGGTCAGTTGTGACCTGTCGTAAATTAGCCCCTTCCTTTGACTGATGACGGTGGTGTTTGTGTCGCTCAACCCATGTAGACAGTCATTCATTGTTTAATGTACAGTCCTGTTAGAAAGAGATAAAGTCGTCTGCTTTTCCCCCTTTTACTTTCATAATGAGAATTCAGCCCAAACAGTGGTAGAAGGGTTGTAGACTTGAGTTCCAAGGTGGAATGCAATACCAAGGGAGCCTCATAGGTGACCTGATGACAGTTTTTATCATTCTAAATTCACATTATATAAGACCATTATAAGACCCCAGGACACTGTTAGAACTACCAAAGAGCCCAGATAACACACTTCATAAACCACAACACTCGGGAAGGTTCTCAAAGGCATGTGTACACACACAAAGGGAAATAATTAAACTATGTTTTTCACACGTAATATTTCCCACCGAATATCAAATTAACTGATCAAATATTTGCTTTAATTCTCACATATAAATATTGCAATTGTAATTGAACTTTATCCCAAGAATATTAAAACAATTTCTAACAAAGTGTAATTTTTTTTTTTACATTTCACTTCTATTTTGAATGGATAGACCTATATACTGTATATATCAATTGATATAGAACAGAGTACAAATCCATATACCTTTGGGAAATAAAAGGACCCACATGAGATGGGTAGGGCTGTTGTGAAAGTGAAACTTTCACCCATCCATTAGAAAGCATTTTTTTTCTCTCCTTCGACTGTCGCACCATGAAAAACGAGTGTGTTTGCATTCTTGCGCTCCGGAAGGTCGGTGAGCGCTTCTTGGGGACTCTTTTGAAGTTATAGCGACGCAGGGGAGCCCCGAAGTTCCAACTGGAGCAATGTCGTTATTTCATCTGGGAATAGTTTATGAACGGGAAGATCACCTGCCCGAGATGAGCTATGCAGAAAGAAGCAGATATTTGTACAGCAAAATGTGTTGTGTAGGTGAGTGGCAGATATACGAATAATGACATGGGGAAGGGGCAAAGTAGGCGTTCCCCACGCTGGTTCTCGTCCTACAGTAGTAAATATGATCACATGTAATACAAATGTAGTTTCTGGTAATAATTTAAGTTTATAGTTGATATTAAATCTATGGTATAGGGCCCTGTGTTTTGCGCAATCATTTGACATAGCAAGATTTGTTCCTGTATTTTAAACCTAATCCAGAAATGAGAAATACACCAAAAAATGCTAACAATTGTCTAAGGATGGTGCTGGACCATCATATAAAAACGTGTTAAAAACCAGGCATGTAACATGATAGAGCAAAACACAGGGCCCTAGAATAAGATAGTTAATATAGTATTATTTTCACTTGATAGTTTCCATTTCCAAGTGAAAATGTTGATACCTCAAGTGTGTTGTTGATTAGGCTACTCTTTCTTTCAATGAATGGCCATTTCAATCCTGGGCAACTGAATGGATTCAGAATGTATGGTATAATTCTCAAATAAATACATATTAGTATATACATATTAGATACATATTAGCATGTGAGATTTGTGAATGGGGGAGAAAGCGTAAAAGATTTGATTAGCTGTCTCTTTTTAGTGTTACAGTTAAACAAGTCCTGGATTCCAGTTATATAATGGCAGATGTTTTGCTGATTGCCTCCAGCTGTCTCATGTCCAACTCACTTCCATATATGTTTAAAGTAGAACACTGAAGGAGCTCTTACTCCCCAGCTCTCACTCAAATCACAAATGACTACCATCATGGGCTTTGGCAAGCCTTTCCAATGGGGTAGGTCTTCTTGACTCAGAATCCCACACGAATATACACATGAATTAGGCAACCAACTATTTGTTCTCTATGCATGTGAACTGCCTACAGGTCAAACTGTTAACAGTTTAGTATTAGTCTATAGTAATTAATAACTACTCCAGTATATAAGTGTACAAATAACAATGCACTTTTTATTCCTCTGTAACACAGGTCACAGGTTGTCATTGTGCTCCGGGTGTGACATGGCAACTGGGTAATATGCAGGGTGACTGAGGGAGGGGTTTTATTGGGTAGGGATAGTGTGCGGTGGATTACTCACCCTGACTGAATTAAGCAATGTCCCGACAGTTAGGATCAAGGGTGTCATTCAGCTATTATAAATATTACTGTTTTTGAGACACTGATGACAAGTCGTGTCTTAAGAAACACTTCCAGTTCCATGTAACTATCTATAACCCATTTTTTGAGTATTCAGTGTGTATGGAGTCTAGTCCATAAATTAACTCTGAGAGGGTCTGAATAGCACCATCATTATATTTGCTTTTTCATGCATTTCCTTTTGTGTGATTTGAAATGTCTACTGTATGCGGGATTGGCAGGTTTTCATGACTTTTTTTGTCGTTGTTCATTTTTCATAATAACTAGATCCAGGAGATTTTCTTCTCACCATGTAACTTGACTATAATTCTCCTGGTTAGGTCATGGCCACAGAAAAAAAAGTATAGCAACGTAATAACAAGGCCAGGAAAAGTCACTCTGTCCTCATTGTGCTTTGTTGCCATCTAGTGTTCACTTCGTGAACTTTATATTATTTTCTCCCTCCAGAGGAGAACCACAGTTTTCCTTTCTCTCTGAAGTTAGTCAATCATGGAAGACACAGCTCCCCGTCTAAAAATATAGCCATGAGTAATATAAGTAAAAAATAACCCAGCCACAGGCGCAAAAAGCTACCGTATGTTTGGAGAAGTTGCCACAGCAACCCCTCTCAGGTTCCCCTTTTTCCACATTCAAATGTACCGTTGGTCAGATGATTCTCGATTCAGCCCTCCACTAATGTTAATCAAATATGGAAACCAGTAATAATGATTTTTGAAGGAATAGGGAATGAAGTGAGAGTGATGTTTTGACAGGTATTTCTCAGTAGCAATATGTAATTTCCATTTTTGCGTACTTTAAATAAAGCGCCTGTTGCCCTCAGTCGAAAAGTATTGTTTGTAATGAGTGCATCGGCTGGTGTAGTATGATACCATCTCCAATAGAGGGAGACTGGGTGTTGTATTGTACAGGTACCGTACCTACACCTTGACTAAACAGACTCACTTTTCTCTTTGTGTAAGTTTACTCAAGGAAAGTCCATGAGAGTGCGCGTTAATTCACAGATGTGGGGCTTTCCACCATGGCTCCAGGAGCGGTAGACTAATTAGCCATTTTTAACCTCAGCTGTCAGGGCTAATCCATTCGGTGCTGAGTCGGAGTTAAATTGGGCTTACAGCTTCATCTTTCGATCTAGTTCTGACTATGACGTCTCATCCTGCTGCAGGGATTTAGATCTGTGAAAATAATGTCAGACAGCGAGTGAGTCATTCCATAGCAGCGGCAGCAATCCCCTCTTGCCCTGTTATACAGACAATAAAAGTGCAACAAAGACTGGACAATATGTCTGTTGATCTTTATGAATATTTCAAAGGTACACTGTGCTGTAGTTCCTTTGATTTCTATTCTTTGTGAGACGCAGCTGACCCAAACTGGGTGTGCTCACACACACACACACACACACGCGAGCACACACACGCAGTCAGGAACAAGGTGTATCCTACTTGTTCCTCTTGGTTTTATTTTATTAACATTCCGAGTACACGCTCCCACTTGCATTGGGCTGGAGTGACAGGACAGTGGGAGGGAGAGTCGGTGAGCGCTAGGCATCCTGAGGGAGGTGGATGTCCCTCTAAGGGAGGGGTGAGGCTGTTCCCTTCTCTGGAATGAGGGGCGTTAAACCCTACCTTCCTCTTCCTCCCCTCTTTTCACCTTTTCTCTCTCCGTGAGCTTAAAGCTTTCGAAGTCATGATGGCGGATTTCTGTTTTGTTTAATCTCTGTTTTCCTAACGTTCCCTGTGACTACACGTCCGATTGTCTCAGTCAACGATGCCTGAACTGATGATTTTTACAGATGTACTTGACTTGAGCCATATACTGTACAAATGTTCATATGGAGAGCATAATGGCTTTGACATTCCAACTTTGAAGGGTCAGGCAATAGCATTGCATTTATGTGAACGAGTACAAACAGACAGGGTGTGGCCGGAATAGTGGTGTGATTATCTAACGTTATCTTCTGTTATCTTAAGATGGTTCTCCATTCCTCTCCCCTTGAACTCTGGGTTAGAGTGTCTGCAGGGGACTCTTTTCTATCGCTGCAGGAGTAGGCCTACCTCTCCGGAGGTTTTTGCAATGGAAAACGGAAACAAACCTTTCTTAATGGATAAGTTCAGAAAGTCACTCCATGTTTCAGTCCTTTTGTGCCTCATGAACACGACCCTGGTTGGTTATGACTGTGATGCTTCTCTCTGCTGAGTTAAGATAGCGGAGTGAGTTGGGTGAGTAGGGTTGAGTACCATGAGAAGCTATTTGAAATGGAACCTAGTTGTTTTCTATTTGAAATGGAACCTAGTTATTTCTATTTGAAATGGAACCTAGTTGTTTTCTATTTGAAATGGAAACTAGTTGTTTTCTATTTGAAATGAAACCTAGTTATTTTCTATTTGAAATGGAACCTAGTTGTTTTCTATTTGAAATGGAACCTAGTTGTTTTCTATTTGAAATGGAACCTAGTTGTTTTCTATTTGAAATGGAACCTAGTTGTTTTCTATTTGAAATGGAACCTAGTTGTTTTCTATTTGAAATCAAACCTAGTTGTTTTCTATTTGAAATATAACCTAGTTGTTTTCTATTTGAAATGGAAAACAACTACTGTACCACTGTTGATTTTGGATAAAAATCACAATTTCCGTCAACCCAATTTGGTAGATCTTTCAGAAACAAGGACGTAGTATTAATGGAACTGTTCAGAGGATTCACAGTGATATAGACGTGTTTGGTGTTTTCATCTGGGACTTTCTACTGATGCGTAGGCTTGCGGGCATATTCTTTTCTATCTAGTATGGAGATGAATACACTACTGATCGTGTGGGATGCTGACTCGTTTCGACATCGGACAAACATCTGACAAAGTTTGTCTTTGTAGAGTCTCTAAGTTCTTTGAATATACATGAGCCTTGAAACTAAACATTGGGCATGCAAATTAGAGGGGTGGATCCCGGGAGTTTCCCCCTCTTCCCTCCACCAGAATGATCCATCCACATCATCCACATATAACCTAACGTAGTAGGCCTAAAATAAACGCCTGAGTGGAGTTTCCACCTCTGGCTTGGTTGAAGTAGCTTTATCCCTGAAGACTGGATGCATCTGGTTGTTGGGAACTCTGCTAAGGGTGTCCACATATAAAGCCCAGTCTGTGTGAGAAACATTGAGGACTCTACTTTAATATGTCCCGTTCTAGCAATGAGAGAACCTCAAGCATGTCATTTCGAGAGAGAGAAAAAAATCTCTTCATGTTTTCAACAGTCTTTCTGTTTTTAAAAGTCCAAGCGTTCCATCTGGTTTAGATGAGGGCACATGAGGGAGCAGGGTTATAAGCATGTGTAGACCTTAATGATACATCCTTTCTTTGGAGCATCGTTGGCGAATACAGTTTCATGAGTAAGATTTTCCACAGTATCTCTGACGTTGGCTGCTCTTTTCAGTTTAGGCCTTTGTATTGTTATGTGTGAAGTACCTAACACCCTGGTGTTGGTACAGTGCCTTCGGGAAATATTCAGACCACTTGACCTTTTCCACTTTTTGTTAAATACAAAAAAATCCTCAGCCATCTATACAGAATAACCCATCATGTTAAAGCGAAAACAGGTTTTAAGAAATCTTTGCGATTTATTAAAGATACAAAACATATCTTATTTACATATTGTAAGTATTCAGACCCTTTGTTATGAGACTCGAAATTGAGCTCAGGTGAATCCTGTTTCCATTGGTCATCCTTGAGATGTTTCTACAACTTGATTGGAGTCCACCTGTGGTACATTCAATTGATTGGGCATGATTTGAAAAGGTGCACACCTGTCTATATAAGGTCCCACAGTTGACAGTGCATGTCAGAGCAAAAACCAAGCCATCGAAGGAATTGTCCGTAAAGCTCTGAGATAAGATTGTGTTGGGGCACAGATCTGTGGAAGGGTAAACATTTCTACAGCATTGAAGGTCCCCAAGAACACAGTGGTTTCCATCCTTCTTAAATGGAAGAAGTTTGGAAACACCAAGACTCTTCCCAGAGCTGGCCACCCGGCGAAACTGAACAATCGGGGGAGAAGGGCTTTGGTCAGGAGGTGACCAATAACCCTATGGTCACTCTGACAGAGCTCTAGAGTTCCTGTTGGGATGGGATAACCTTCCAGAAGGACAACCATCTCTCCATCACTCCACCAATCAGCTCTTTATGGTAGAGTGGCCAGACAGAAGCCACTCCTCAATAAAAGGCACATGACAGCCCGTTTGGAGTTTGCCAAAAGGCACCTAAAGGACTCTTAGACGTTGAGAAACAAGATTCTCTGGTCTGATGAAATCAAGATTGAACTCTTTGGCCTTGAATTCCAAGCATGTCTGGAGGAAACCTGACACCATCCCTACGGTGAAGCATGGTGGTGGCAGCATCATGCTGTGGGGATGTTTTTCAGGGAATGGGAGACTAGTCAGGATCGAGGCAAAGATGAATGGAGCAAAGTACAGAGAGATCCTTGATGAAAATCTGCTCCAGAGTGCTCAGGACCTCAGACTGTGGTGAAGGTTCACCTTAAAGCAGGACGACCCTAAGCACACAGCCAAGTCAATGCAGGAGTGGCTTCAGGACAAGTGTCTGAATGTCCTTGAATGGCCCAGCCAGAGCCCGGACTTGAACCCGATCTAACATTTCTGGAGAGACCTGAAAATAGCTGTGCAGCAACGCTCCCCATCCAACCTGACAGAACTTGAGAGGATCTGCAGAGAAGAATGGGAGGAACTCCCCAAATAAAGGTGTGCCAAGCTTGTAGCGTCATACCCAACAAGACTTGAGGCTGTAATCGCTGCTGAAAGGTGCTTCAACAAAGTATTGAGTAAAAGGTCTGAATACTTTTGTAAATGTGATATTTCATTTTTTTTAAATAAAAATTTGCAAACATTTCTAAAAACCTTTTTTTGCTTTGTCATTATGGGGTATTGTATGTAGAGTGATGAGGGGTGTGTTTGTTTGGTGTGGTGGGTTAGGATATTTAGGTTAGGACTTTGGCACAGTGCACCAGCCAGCAGAGAGGAGATCGCAGACACATTCCAACAGCTCATCACATGCCCTGCTCTGTCGGCAACCTATCAGCTGTGTAAGCAGTAGTCCATGATCAAATACCTTTCACTTCACCTCTTTTCTAGCTTTCTTTCCACCCCACCCCACGCACATTGACATTTGATTCCATAAACTCACTCTGTTCCAGAAAACTCCCAACCTGTTTTAAGATATCTGTAGCAGTTAATGTGTTGTGGTCTCACCTATAACGGGTTTAACAGAAGACTGTGTTTTGGGTTTACATTAGATGTTGAGAGTATATATACCGGCCTGCCCCATATGTGGGGGCTGGCAGCCCTAGTTCACTATTTGAGAGACAGAGATACTAACGAATATCCACCAACCAACTTTATTCTGGAGCTGACTATTTCAGGTTTGATGATGACGACTACCTCCAAACGAATGGAACGTCGATGGGCTCCACATTCGCTCCAAGTTATGCGAACCTTTATGTGGGTCTTTTTGAAGAACGTTTTGTTAATAATGAAAACGTAAAAATCCATTTACGAATAAAGTCCTGAAGTGGTATCGATATATTGAAAACATTTTTGGGGGCATATGGGGGAGTAACGGGAGAAGAGGTGTCAGACTTTATGGCATTACTCAATGACATTGACCCCAATCTCCAATTCACTATTGAATGTGACACTAAACGTGTTCATGACCTCGATATGTGGATTGAGAAATCAAATGGAACTCTGTATAGAAAAGGAACGGACAGAAATACTCTATTACAGGGGGCAGCTTCCACCTTGAGCCACTAAAAAGAGGACTTCCAAGAAGCCTGTTTTTCAGACTGCACGAACAGTATATGCCACTCCACAGAGGACTAGCTAGAAAAAGCAGTGGAGATGCGCAATAGGTTTCTAAGAAGAGGATGTATCTCCACAATGTGTGGATGAAGCTCTAATTTGGCATTGGGGAAAACATGAGACGAACTGACACAAAAAAAGACCCTCTCAGAGCTAAAGAACACTCTGTAATGTTCACAACTACATATACTTTGAACTCGCGAAAAGTGGGAGATGCCGGTCAAGAAACACCTGCATGTTTTATCGTCGGACCCAGCTTTGCCTGCTGAATTTAAGAATCCACCACTTATTGTGATATAGGAGAGGTCGCAATTGCCACGATAAATTGGTCCATGCCAACAGCCAGCCACAAAAGAAAATCAGCCAGGCTCTTTTACGCCCCCTTCCAAATGGTAGCTACAGTTGAAGTCGGAAGTTTACATAAGTTTACATACACCTTAGCCAAATACATGTATACTCATTTTTTCACAATTCCTGACATTTAATCTTAGTACACATTCCCTGTCTTCGGTCAGTTAGGATAACCACTTTATTTTAAGAATCTGAAATGTCAGAATAATAGTAGAGAGAATGATTTATTTCAGCTTTTATTTCTTTAATCACATTCCCAGTGGGTCAGAAGTTTACATACACTCAATTAGTATTTGGTAGCATTGCCTTTAAATTGTTTAACTTGGGTGAAACGTTTTAGGTAGCCTTCCTCAAGCTTCCCACATTTTGGCCCATTCCTCCTGACTGAGCTGGTGTAACTAAGTCAGGTTTGTAGGCCTCCTTGCTCGCACACACTTTTTCAGTTCTGCCCACACATTTGCTCCGGGATTGAGGTCAGGGCTTTTGATGGCCACTCCAATACCTTGACTTTGTTGTCCTTAAGCCATTTTTGCCACAACTTTGGAAGTATCCTTGGGGTCATTGTCCATTTGGAGACCCATTTGCGACCACTCTTTAACCTCCTGACTGATGTCTTGAGATGTTGCTTCAATATATCCACATAATTATGACGATTAAGATGGCATTTGAAGATGCCATCTATTTTGTGAAGGGCACCAGTCCCTCCTGCAGCAAAGCACCCCCACAACATGATGCTGCCACCCCAACATGATGCTGCTTCAATGTTGGGATGGTCTTCTTTGGGTTGCATACCTCCCCCTTTTTCCTCCAAACATAACGATGGTCATTATGGCCAACCAGTTCTATTTTTGTTTCATCAGACCAGAGGACATTTCTCCAAAAAGTACGATCTTTGTCCCCATGTGTAGTTGAAAACTGTCGTCTGGCTTTTTTATGGCTGTTTTTGAGCAGTGGCTTCATGCTTGCCTTTCAGGTTATGTCGATATAGGACTCATTTTACTGTGGATATAGATACGTTTGCACCTGTTTCCTCCAGCATCTTCACAAGGTCCTTTGCTGTTGTTCTGGGATTGATTTGCACTTTTTGCACCAAAGTACGTTCATCTCTAGGAGACAGAACGCGTCTCCTTCCTGAGCAGTATGACGGCTTTGTGGTCCATTGGTGTTTATACTTGTTTGTGCAGATGCACATAATACCTTTACATAAGAAGTTTACATAAGTTTACATACACCTCAGCCAAATACATGTATACTCATTTTTTCACAATTCCTGACATTTAATCTTAGTACACATTCCCTGTCTTAGGTCAGTTAGGATAACCACTTTATTTTAAGAATCTGAAATGTCAGAATAATAGTAGAGAGAATGATTTATTTCAGCTTTTATTTCTTTAATCACATTCCCAGTGGGTCAGAAGTTTACATACACTCAATTAGTATTTGGTAGCATTGCCTTTAAATTGTTTAACTTGGGTGAAACGTTTTAGGTAGCCTTCCTCAAGCTTCCCACATTTTGGCCCATTCCTCCTGACTGAGCTGGTGTAACTAAGTCAGGTTTGTAGGCCTCCTTGCTCGCACACACTTTTTCAGTTCTGCCCACAAATTTGCTCCGGGATTGAGGTCAGGGCTTTTGATGGCCACTCCAATACCTTGACTTTGTTGTCCTTAAGCCATTTTTGCCACAACTTTGGAAGTATCCTTGGGGTCATTGTCCATTTGGAGACCCATTTGCGACCACTCTTTAACCTCCAGACTGATGTCTTGAGATGTCTCCTTCCTGAGCAGTATGACGGCTTTGTGGTCCATTGGTGTTTATACTTGTTTGTGCAGATGCACATAATACCTTCAGGCATTTGGACATTTCTCCCAAAGATGAACCAGCCTTGTGGAGGTCTACAATTGTTTTTCTGAGGTCTTGGCTGATTTCTTTTGATTTTCCCATGATGTCAAGCAAAGATTCACTGAGTTTGAAGATAAGCCTTGAAATACATCCACAGGTACACCACCAATTGACTCAAATGATGTCAATTAGCCTATCAAAAGCTTCTAAAGCCTTGACATAATTTTCTGGAATTTTCCAAGCTGTTTAAAGGCACAGTCAACTTAGTGTATGTAAACTTCTGACCCACTGGAATTGTGATACAGTGAATTATAAGTGAAATAATCTGTCTGTAAACAACTGTTGGAAAAAATGACTTAAAAGTAGATGTCCTTAACCGACTTGCCAAAACTATAGTTTGTTGACAAGACATTTGCGGAGTGGTTGAAAAACGAGTTTTAATGACTCCAACCTAAGTGTATGTAAACTTCCGACTTCAACTGTATAAATGCAGAGTGCAACAATATGATGAAGTGTGAATATTTCTTGCACCCACACACAGGAAAACAGATCCAAGTAAATGACATTATTACGTGCTCCACCACCCATTTTATCGACATTATTAAATGTCCATGTGGCCTGTGCTATGTCGGTAAAACCTCTCGTTCTCTCAAACAGAGAATCAGTGAACATAAATGTTCAATCAGGAGAAATGACAGGGATTATCCAGTCACAGTACATTTTAATGACCTAAAACATGACATGTCTACCTTTTTAGATTTTGTGGCATAGAGAAAGTTAAGATATAAATAATACTCAAAGTAAAATGGAATGTTTTGGGATTTTCACCCTCCAGACATTATTTCCTAAAGGTCTTAATGATGAAATGCCTATGTATGTTATGTTGTAAATGTGAACATGAATTATGCCCCTATTTCAGATTACTCTGACGTTTTTCGTACGCTGTACCCAATGATTCATGAAAACTTGCTTGGTAGGTCGATGTCCTCATTGTGGTTTTACAGGCTTGTTTAATACCTTTTATGTACACACTTTATTCAAATATTTAAGAAATGCATATTGTTATATTTGGTGGCACTTATTTGTTTTTCCTTCGCCTCCAGCCCCATTCGATGCATCGAACGGATGTGGGTGGGGCTAGGTCTACCTTTGGGTGCAAATTTTTTTTTTACTCAGAAAACCTTTTACAAATGCCGTGAGGCCGATACGTAAAGCTTATTAAAGATCAGTGATACTATCAAGAGCAGTGTGCGGGTTCCTTCTTCTTTTTCTCCTCTGCTAAGCACATAGAAATCAATGACATCATATAGTAATCCTTCACTTCACATGCTACACTATCCAAACTCCCCTGTGAGAGGTGATCATATGAATCCTCAATGTTTTTATGTTTAGCCTCCGGCACTGTCGAGTGTGTGATTATGTGTGTGTTGTTATTACTGTTCTCTTCCCTTCTCTGTCTTGGACTGTACAGTATCATGGTATTTGCTTGCCCTCCTTAATTCCTGTTCTTGCCTAGACGTGTGGAAGTACACAAAGCTACTATTTAAGGTGTGCCTCTCCACAATTTGCTAATTTTGTGAACTTCGTGTTTAAATAAAACAAACACACACATCCTGACAAATCAACTGCTTCATGTTCAAACAAGATGCCTTAATAACCTTAATAACCTCACATTGGAAAGAAAATGTATTATAATTATTTTTACATCCTTCTTAACGTTATGTCAGACAGGGTGTGGAAATGAGATGCATACCTCCTACCCTCTTCATTTTTAGAGGGCTAGGATTTACCAGGGCCTGTTGGTCACACCCTGTGGCATTGGTTTGGGTGTCAGCGCCCTACAGTTCTTATAGGGGGTTAGACCTCAGTGAAGGGGACCTTAGTGAAGCCCCAAAATATACAGGACTAGGAACCCTGAAGGGTATTCTACGAAGCAGACTTAAGGAGCCAGGTATATATTGTCATAGAAGTCAAATAAAAATGTTTGAAAGATCTTGGAATGGTCTACTCTAACTGATTCAATAATCAAAAATGCATATTTTAGTTGAGCGTTTTTAATGAAGCCAGCTTACTTTGTTCATCAAAGTCAGCTGGCTAACTCCTCGATCCTACTTCATAGTATAACCCCTGTGTTCTTATCTGGGTCTGTCTTCAGTGTATTTTGTGTCTTCCCATGTTATTACGAGGGAAATAGACACCAAAACAAGCCTGTGCTGATGTCTTCACTGATATGGTGTCTTACCAGTTATCTGAATGGTCGTCTCTGGGTTAGAGGCTGATGAAGGACTCAGCATCATAACCGCTGGCTTAAGGATGCTAGCTGGTTGTCGTGGAGTTGTGCTGGAATGTTTCTGTAATGTCTCTACATGTGAGTGTAGAGTTTGAGGAAATCAGGCCTGTGAGCGTACATGAGTGGTCTTGCTGGTGTAGTTAAAGGGAAAACAAAAAACACGCACACACACACACACACACACACACACACACACACACACACACACACACACACACACACACACACACACACACACACACACACACACACACACACACACACACACACACACACACACACACACTGTTAGGTCTTCAGCAGAGCAGAAGGAATTCACTAATTGTCTAGTTGGAAAATGTACATGTCCTTAGACGAGGGCATAGCTGGTACTGTATAGTCTTGTTGAGGGTTGGGTCATGGCTGATCTCTCTGTGTGTGGGTGCCAAAGTAGCCCTTCCCTCAGCCTCCCCCTCTTCCTCATCACACTGAGTAACACCCACAGCTCTCTCAGGAATGCCATGAGTAGGCAATGATTCATATCGGTGTGTGTGTGTGAGTGTGTGAGTGTGTGTGTGTGTGTGTGTGTGTTAAAAAGTAATTAGACATCGATGGAGACATTGAACAGGGTTCTAAAATAATATATCAAACCGTAAAACAATGTTGCGTTATTTATTCCGGTGCCATTCTTCGTTATTGCTTATACAGCCATCGCAACGAAGTGGGATGATTCAGGCTGTGTACTGTGCACTCTTGTGTAAACGAAGGTCTGATGACGAGTAAAAGTGTATGCAGGTGGTGTGTTTTATGGCACAACGGGCCTGCTGGCCACCACACCTCGTCCGATCACTCACTCTGTCCCTGCCCACCCTTCCCGCTCACACCAGCCCACACCAATATGACGGGGCAGAGGAAGAGGTGTGGCCGAGCCTTACCCACCACAATGTCCTCCAAACACACAGGCAGGTATCATAGTGTGCAGATCAGCACAAGGACAGGCCCAGACACCGTACCCCAAAGGCATAACTTATTGCGAAAGGAGGAGAGGAAGAAAAAAACACAACTGGAAGGAGAGAAAATAAGAGCTCATACGGTGATAGAGCGAGAGGAACTAATCGTAGGACTGGATCTTAGCCACCCGACTGCACGAGTGAAAGGAGCACTGAGGGATTTTTAAGAGGAACAAGAGCAAGAGAGAGAAGCGTTATAAGCTACCGACGGAAACCGTGTGACGACAAAAAGCGGTCACAGAGCGCGTTAGAGGGCACGTTTGATTCATTCATTCGGAGTTGAGTGGCATCATGAGCGGTCAGCAACAGAGATACAGGAACTTCTCGACAGATAACACTGGTGGCAGGGATGGAAGGGACAGGGTGCCTTCAGACGAAAGCTACTACCAGGGGATGCTGAAGTCTACGGACGACAGGAAAGGTACCAGTACGACAGCGTTCACCTAGGAAGCTGTGTCATAGACGTTAATAACAGTACATGAAACGTTTGGTTCTATATGTACGAGGATGACAGTGGTCACTTAGACAGTGTGTCATAGACACCTAGACTTTCTGTGTCAAATAGGTTCATATGAACAGTTTGCCTCTGATACTGTGGTTCATGTTTGCGTAAGGGAGAGAGTTAAAATCCTGGGTGTTTTTTTTCCTGTGAAAGAAAAAGTTTCACTGCTGTAGTTACAGGTTTGGACCATTTTCATAACCCTGCACAGACAAGTCTATTCAGAGGTTCAAGTCGGTGCCTGATTGGCTAGTCTGTGAAATAATGAGCCCCTTCATGATGCTAAGATGCATACCAACTGTCAGTGTCAATTTAAATTGAAAGATGACTCTTCCTGGGGTCCAGCAAAATTAAGGCAATTCATACAATTTTTTAGAAACATTACAATACATTCACAGATTTCACAACACACCGTGCAGCCCTCAGGCCCCTTTAGTGCACTCTCAATTACAGTTTGAGTTTTCTCTAATCATCTTCTATGGGGATTCCCCTTCTCTTAAGTGTCAGGATACATTTAGATTTGAAAGGAAGTTGTTGTTGCTGTAATGTTTTCTGTTTCTCCAGTGGTCCACATTATGACCAGGAGTGGACACTCCCACTAATTTAACGCATCAGCCGCTCCCTCCCACCCTATTGGTCAGCGAACCCCATACACAAAATGTGGGGGAGAAATGGTGGGGATGACCTCTCAGCATGTCTATACATTGTTGATACAAGTCCTATAGAATGGACCAAACCCAGGACACTTCAACGGTTGAACAAAGAAAAAGGAGCACTCTGTTTCTGCATAGATCTGAAATATTTATTTACGGGACACCGCTTCCGTTTCGGTGTAAACCTCCTTCAAGATGAGTGGAGATGTTTTACGCCGAAATGGGAGCTTGTTTGTGTCCCGTAAATGTATATATTTTTTGTTTTCTTTATTGTCCTGGATAGTCACCCATTGAAATGTCCTGGAGTAAAGATAGTTTTTTTTTGAATTTCAAGCCCCTCAGTCGAGCACCTGACTCCCTTTTTTTGTTTAAGCTGGGCTGAAGCACGTTTGGGTATATACCTTTTTTCTTATTGTTTGACATTTTCTTCCTTGCTCATTCACTTCTGGTTATGTTATAGAACAGTAGAGTAATAGTCATATGCAAATTGGTTAATGGTCACTTATATATCAAGTGCTGAGAGTCACTCACTCGGGAGAACCTATTAGTTTACCACTTTTTTACGATGGGTTGAAACACTCCTTTGTCCTGCGGTGAATCAAGGAGATGGCTCAGGGTAAAGGAGGTAGGACCTTCGCCCCTTTTACCTTTGCGATCACTGTGTTTATCTTTGGCATTGTACAATGGAGTTTAAATAGTTTGTTTTAGCCTGAGTCATGACTGCGGCATGTGTATGCTGATTGCAAGCTGGACACTACTGCTGCGCTAACACAAGTATTTGGAATTTACATTAGTTGAATGACCGTAGGTCAAGGTGCAGGGTTTGTCCAGGATTATGGGACCTTTGGAAAACGTCCTAAATTTGATGAGCATTTATGCCAGCAATCGACCAATCAGGATTGCCCTTGTATTGTCGCTTTATCGATGAACGACAGAGAATGACAGAGGTCAAAGTTGCGTCAGTCTCCAGGCACACAGAAACACTGGGCGGTTTCCACGGCAACGTGTTTCCATGGCAACGTGTTTTCATAACACAATAGCAACATGGCACACCTTAAAATACTAAAACGTAGCCTGCAGGTTCAGTTTGCGGTCGCAGTGAATCAGCACTGCCTTCAACGTTGTACTTTGGTTGGGCATTGCACTATGCAGTAAACACTCTGCCATTTCCTGGTTGCTAAAACTCTAATAGTTCACCTAATTTCACTTGATGTGACAAAATAAGCTAGTTTTTAGTGTAGAGAATCATTGTACCATCTAAACTTTCTGTGAAATATATTTTCCATAACCATGAATATTGTTGTTTCAGCTGTTTGAAGCTGGTGTACGAAAGCAAAAATAAAAGACTCAAAAAGTTAAGAATGGGAAGCATAGAAATACAGTTTCTTAGACTTGCTCTCAAGTAGAATGATAGATCTATAACTCACATTTCTATGTTACTTGGTCAGGTCGGCCACTTTAAGGGAAAATTCCCCCCAAAATGCAACTTCAAATTAATAATCTCCAGCACCAACCCAACATCAACATATGTGAAAATGGCCATTTAAAAACAAAAAAAAATTGTGAGGAAGATAAGTGTTTCCAATGACATCATTGGTGTGCATCAAGTGATTTTAACCTAGTATGAGTAGTAGGCATTGCATATCTTTAATGTGACGTATGACTTTCAAAACAGACCAATTGGAATTGCTATTGGATTGGCCATCAGTACTATCTCACGTGATATAACTGATGGGCCCACTTGAAAAAGTGAGCCCAAATACTATATCTCAATGGGGCTTCTTTGTTTATTTTTTTTTGTATCCGTTATTTAACCAATCTTTCAGTGAAGTGGTCTGGCATGATGAATAACAGTTGGCGATATGCCTCTTGGTTGGGGAGGGTCAGTGTCTACAGTTGCTACGTCTGTGTCTGTGCTCTGCAGTATGTTTTCCAGTACCCCAGGGTAGTGGGGTGTGTCCAGGTATTTGACTGAGGGTGTGTCCATTCCACTCAGTATGGTGAGGCTGAAACCTTATCTATCTGCTAGATGTGGTTGTCTGCCCGTTAAGGCACCGTTGTCTCCACTCTCTGAGAGCTACCGTATCTTGGCAGGTTCAACATGCGCGACCGTGTCCGTTACAGTATGTAGCCTATAGAGACACTGAAGACCTGTACACAGTGTAATCCTTCCACTAAGCCTCAGGCCCTGCCTGTAGTCATACCATAGTGAAAAGCATTCGCAGACACAACTAGACGATAACGGTGTATATCTAGGCACCGACTGTGCTTTGATGAATTCTCGTGAGTCCGACATGTTTAGTCCAGACGCTCTGGTATCATGTCTCACCGGGCAAGACTAACCCCATCCAATGACTTCTCTTTGTCTCGGGGACGTTCAAAACCATGGTGGCATCTGGGATATTTGTACGTTTTTCAGCTCTTGTTGTTCATGTTAAATGTATTTTCAATCCTTTGATCTTCTCCGTATCCCGAATACCCTGCGACATGTTTTACATTTTGACCGAGTCTTCTCAACCCCCGTTAGAATACCTCAGCACCTCAATATGACTGTATGTACTCAGAGGGTGTATCAAATCTTTATTTTCATTTCTTTTTAATCATGTCTGACGTTTGCTCTTTGTTGTGTCTTGCAGATGAACGGGATCGAGTACAGAAAAAGACCTTCACAAAATGGGTGAACAAACACTTGATAAAGGTATGGTAACACACTGCCAGAGTGTTTTTTTTATGTGCTCAATAACTCAATACCTTACTCACTCTCCCTGTCTTACTTACGTTAATGCACTCATCACTGGTATCAATAGTTTCTACACAAAGACAATCACATGCACACACACTCACACACCGACTTATTTTTAACCAACATCAGTTTGATTTCAATAGATTTGTTTCAATTTTGTTTCTGAGCTTTATTTGAGTTCTCACAATGACTCGTACAACATTTTCAAAATCAGTATTCCTGTGTTATTATCCATAAAAAATAATAATGTATTTCTTAACTAGGCAAGTCAGTTAAGATCACATTCTTATTTACAATGATGGAACAGTTGGTTAACCTCCTTGTTCTGGGGAAGAATGACAGATTTTTACCTTGTCAGCTCGGGGATTTGATCTAGCAACCTTTCGGTTACTGGCCCAACGCTCTAACCACTAGGCTACCTGCCGCCCCTTCATCAAAAATCAGTCAAATGTCATAAAACGAATGAAAATGGCTGAAGTGGACACTTGCAGAACAACCGCAGCAGTTGTCAAAGTAGGATTTATGGTGAGTTGGATCACAACTGGTCCACAAGTGATGAGGCAAATGGCAGATATTTCCTTAGTGAATCATGCCTCATAATTGGTCAACCAACCACATGGAGGCTGAGCTGTGTGTTTTCTGACGGTTGCAATTTAGCCTCTCGGCAAAAAATGGATCTATTGCTTCAGAAGTCATTTTGCCCCTAATGACAGGAGTAGGCCAGAATCTTTGGTGTGAATCGTAGCAACACCGGCCAGATGCCTTATTGCTGTGTTTTAGATGTGTAGTTCCGTTTCTCAAATTTTACGAATCTTAACAAACACCAGGGCCCGCAATTTTAAAGAGTCTCAGAGTAGGAGAGCTGGTCTAGGATCAGTTTGACCTTTTACATTGTAATGAATTGCCATGGGGTGACCTGATCCCAGATCAGCACTTCTACTCTGGGACACTTTATGAACACAGGCCCAGATAGTCTTCCTCTGATACAGAAACTATGTTCTGACCTTTTATGTTTACAATAATTATTTTGGTGTAGGGGATATCTGTGTTGGTATGTTAGTAGATGAGATGTGAACGTCTGATTTAACCGTTACTGCATCAGTATGAGTGGAGCTGGGGTCCATTCTGGTCCAGCCATGCTGAACATGCAGGTGCTATTGAAGTCATGATCCCATGCTGGGTAGTATCCATGACAACACAATATTATGACAGCGAGTTTTGATTCCCCCACCAGACAGATATCCACAGATATCAAACCATCAAGTGGTTGTTTTTTTTAGCACCATCTCAACCTACTACATCAATACAGTCAGACAGACCAACCCCTTTGGAAGGGCTTCATTGAAAGTGACATGCATTGGTCATACACAGACGTGCAACACACACACACACACACACACACACACACACACACACACACACACACACACACACACACACACACACACACACACACACACACACACACACACACACACACACACACACACGCACACACACACACACACACACACACAGAGAAAGGATACTGGAAATCATGAGTGTTTGGTTTCTAGCTTGGTGTTTTGAGGGAACTCTTCAACTGAGTGAGTTTGTCAATTGTGCTGTTGTCACCCTTCTCGTTTCACCTACCTCACCACTGCCCCTTCCTTTCGGGCTGAAAACCATGCGGTGCCTACATACTCTGTTCCTGATATAACACACAAGCGAGCAGTCTTTTTCATTAAGTGTTTTATGTGAGTCCCAGACATCTGGATACGTTTTGCTCTTTGCCTCTGAAGCACCGCATTCTGTTCTGGGCCCAGGGCCCGGTGGCTGCTAGCTGGGCCAACAGTAGCACATGTGCTACACAGACTGACTGCTGGTTCTGGGTGGCTGACTGCCCGCCCTTAGCTCTTTGCTAGGCAAGGTCCTTAAGTGCTCCTTACAGGTACTATCAGAGGAATCAATCTGTGTCCCTTGTCATCCCACTGCCATTATGACAAATTGGTATGACAAGATTTGCACCTCGTTTAATGTTCGACGGACTGGGATGACTGTACATTTTTTCCTTAAAAATATTGACATGAAGTAGACAAATGTTTAATTAAGCGCTTTCTTAGAGAGAAGTGTCTTCTTAGAAACCGTTTCATACCATACACAGTATGTGCTATGCAATGCATTGTTACAGAACTAGCCGAGTCATTCAAATGAAATAGCAACCCGAGCCAGGCTTGAAAAACGTAATGGGGAAACATCATGCAGGAGATTTTTAAATATAGCATTTTGCGGTAGAACGAAAGTGTTAGTCTGCCCGTGTGATGGTAAGCCGACGTTGAACTAAATGTTTTTAATGCGTTTCCAATGGGCACGTCCCGGGGTGGGCCATGAGGGGTTGTAAAAGGGAGAAGGAATAACTTCCACTCGAGCATAAATCTTGTTGTGTGTCGACAAGGGTGGGAAGACCGAATGGAGGGTTTCTCAACCATTATTCTGCGGTGTTATGTAAAAGGAGAATCCACTGTAAGCTTACATCGTTCTGTCGATGTAATGCCCCAGTCACTTTTAATGAAGTGTACAGACCAGACACTTATCACTATTTGCTTATTCAATGACGTGTGATTTCTTTATAGGCGTTCAACATTTTATAATAACACACGTGACCCTGAGTTAACTGAAGGACACATCACCTAAAGGGTGTTTTGTAATGGGAAAGTGACGTGGCAGATGAGGTGTTGTCAGGTTCTGTGTTGACTGGCCTAATGGTTTTAACCTTGATGTCCTCACAATCTGCAATGCACAATTTGTACCATGACACCAGTTGATCGCGTTGACTCCATCTGAGCTTCTTCAACATGGGCTATTGTGTTTTGATGACAGACAGGGTTTAAACATATGCTGCAGGATTGCAGAGAGAGACTGTTGTAGCTACCATAGAGGAACCAATGAGAGTGAAGCATTTCACGCCAACTGCAATTATACTGTATTTATTATGGAGCCCCATTGCCAAGGCAGCAGCTACTCTTCCTGGGGTCATGCAAAATTATGGCAGTTATACAATTTTAAAAACATTACAGTATAATAATTACAGAATTCACAACACTCTGTGTGCCCTCAGGCCCATACACCCCTGCCACATATCTACAACGCAAAATCCATGTGTACGTGTGTGTATAGTGTGTATGTTATCATGTGTGTGTATGCATGTGCCTGCGCCTATGTTTGTGTTGCTTCACAGTCCCCGCTGTTCCTTATGGTGTATTTGTACCTGATCTTATAATCCTATTCTACTGCTTGCATCAGTTACCTGATGTGGAATAGAGTTCCATGTAGTCTTGTGGGGTATGTATGGGTGTCTGAGCTGTGTGCTAGTATTTTAAACAGATAGCTCGGTACCTTCAGCTTATCAACACCTCTTACAAAAACAAGTAATGAGGAAGTCAATCTCTCCTCTACTTTCAGCCGTGAGAGATTGACATGCATGTCATTAATGTTAGCTTTCTGTGTACTTTTAAGGGCCAGCCGTGTTGCCATGTTCTGAGCCATCCACAATTTTCTCAAGCCCCTCTTTGTGGCACCTGACCACACGAATGAACAGTAGTCCAGGTGCAACAAAACCAGGGTCTGCAGGACCTGCCTTGTTGATAGTGATGTTAAGATGGCAGAGCATCACTTTATTATACAGACTTCTACCCATCTTAACTACTGTTGTATCAATATGTTTTGACCATGACAGTTTATATTCCAGGGTTACTCCAAGCAGTTTCGTCTCCTCAACTTGCTCAATTTCCACATTGTTCATTACGAGATGTAGTTGAGGTTTAGGTTTTAGTGAATGACTTGTCCCAAATACAATGCTTTTAGTTTTGGTAACATTTAGTACCAACTTATTACTTGCTACCCATTCCGAAACTAACTGCAGCTCTTTGTTAAGCATTTCAGTCATTTCAGTCGCTGTAGTAGCTCACTCATGTGTAGTGTTGAGTCATCCGCATACAGAGACACACTGGCCTTACTCAAACCCAGTGGCATGTTGTTAGTAAATATTGAAAAAAGTAAGGGGCCTAAACAGCTACCCTGGAGAATTCCTGCTTCTACCTGGATTATGTTTGAGAGGCTTCCATTAAAGAACACCCTGTGTGTTCTGTTAGACAAGTAACGATTTATCCACATTATAGCAAGGGGTATAAAGCCATAACACACAAGTTTTTCCAGCAGCAGACTATGATCGATAATGTCAAAAGCTGCACTGAAGTCTAGCAAGACCGCCCATACAATCATTTTATCATCCATTTCTTTCAGCCACTTATCAGTCGTTTGTGTAAGTGCCGTGCTTGTTGAGTGTCCTTCCCTACATGCGTGCTGAACGTCTGTTGTCAATTTGTTTACTGTCAAATAGCATTGTATCTGGTCAAGCACAATTTTTTTCTAGAAGTTTACTACGGGTTGATAACAGACTGATTGGTCGACTATTTGAGCCAGTAAAGGGGGCTTTACAATTCTTTGGTAGCGGATTGACTTTAGCTTCCCTCCAGGCCATGAGTGCACACACTTTCTAGTAGGCTTAAATTGAAGATGTGGCAATATCGTCCCCTATTATACTCAGTAATTTTCCATCCAGATTGTCAGACCCCGGTGGCTTGTCAATGTTGATAGACAACAATAATTTTTCCAACAATAATTCTGGGACTGTAGAATGCCTTAGAATTTAAGTTGGATATTGACTGATTTTGAGGTAATTTGGCCTTTAGTCACAAACTGTCATATTGTAGCCCCAAGTAGTTGAACTGAATAGCAACACTTGAATCTTATGCGATCTTGTCCCATCAGTTCCAGACATACAACTTGTATAATGTTGTTGAAGTTGGAAACTCTTCGTTGAAGTTGGACAATCTTACGTGATTAATGTGTTAACAGTGGTCCCGAGTGGCCATCAACCCTCACTGCATTTCAAACCTCCATGGATGGAGTGTGTACGCCACAGGTGGGCAGGAGTGAGTTACTGTGTTCACACACAGGGTTATATAACTACTTATAACACACAGTATTACATAAGTACTTACCATTTACCAGATGCCAGTAATAAATCAAGGTAGTGAGTGTTACAACTTGCAGGGACGAGACTTGCATACATACCTGTGCGAGGCCAGTACATGTTTTTCACAAGATCAAACACACTGACACAGTAGAACAGCATTACATGCAATCTCCCAATATTAACCATGTGTTTAAGCACTAATATTAGGAACTATTTTGACCACACTCTTATTCTATTCATCTTTTTTTCATTTTCTTTCATCCTTTTTAATCATTTTATATCATCTCAGGCTCATTTCTTTTTTTTATTGATTTAAACCTTTATTTAACTAGGCAAGTCAGTTAATAACAAATTTGTGTTTACAATGACGGCCTACCAAAAGGCAAAATGACTCCTGCGAGGACGGGAGCTGGGATTAAAGATTTCATAAACATTTTATAAAAATATAGGACAAAACACACATCACGGCAAGAAAGACTACACAACACTACATAGAGCCCTAAGATGACGACATAGCATGGTAGCAACACAACATGGTAGCAGCAAAAAGGCGGGTACAAACATTATTGGGCACCGACAACAGCACAAAGGGCAAGAAGGTAGAGACAACAATACATCACGCAAAGCAGCCACAACTGCCAGTAAGAGTGTCCATGATTGAGTCTTTGTATGAAGAGATTGAGAGAAAACTGTCCAGTTTCAGTGTTTTGTTGCCCCTCGTTCGTCGCCAGCTGCAGCGAACTGGAAAAACGAGCGACCCGGGGATGTGTGTGCTTTGGGGACCTTTAACGGAACGTGACTCATGATCATATTCTCTTCCTCTTTCTGTCATTCTCCCTCTCTATTTCATTGTTCTCTCCATCTCATCCCTCGTCCGCGCTTTCTCCTCCGTCCAGCATGGGGCAGCAGAGGTAGGTGCCGGCAAGCCCCAGCAGGAGGGCACTGTATGTGGGACACATTCTGATGAGCATGTAGCGCACCTGAAAACTATCCCCTCCCCACACCTTTGCCATCACTGTGAAAGTATGAGGAATTACGCTGACGCTGTCACACAGAAATAGGCCTATGCCGTGTGGTCCGTGGGCCAAACCCTAACTTGAGATATGTGCGAGTAACTAGGGCTTGGTCACGTAAATCACGCTGTTATGCCAATGGGAGAATTGTCCAGGTTACGTGCACAGACCTCAAGTGTTAGGACTATGTGTTGCACAATGAAGTACATACTTTTGAGGCATGCAGTCCCTTCGCATTTTGGATGAAAACTACTTTTAAATCCTTCAGTTTCAGTCGTTCCCTACGCTCCGTAAGCTTTCACCCTCTTCTGCTAACGATGACTGTTTATCTTTCTTACTGGAATTGATTATAGCATGCGCCCATTCCCAAGACTCACTGGACTATCTGTTTTCATTTGCACATATCCGTTTGCCTACGTTCGTAATGTTTACTTAGTTGTTTTTGTCATTTTATTTTATTTTATGAAGACCCCCTGACTTCCATCCATCATCTCTCAGTAGACCTGGCAGCTGCCACAGGTGTCTTGGGTGTCCAACGCAGGCCGATTGGTTGCCTGCAGCCGTGCATTCCTGTCCTTTGTACAGATGTACTGGCGGAGAGCGAGAGCTGCAGGCTCCTAGCCTGAGCTGTGTAGACTGATTGAGAGGAGCTTGAACATTTTGTATAATTTTATACAGGAAAGATTGGTTATTCTTTCCAAGGTTTTACTGTAAGAGGATGATCCCCCATGTCTAGGTGCCCTGTCAACTCAGACTCATAACCAGATCGGGAATATTAAAATGTTATTACACAAATACAATGCATAGTTTGTAGGTATTTTGTCTTAGGTGTTGCACAAAGAAAAGACATTGCGATGACAACCTTCTCTTTCTGTTCCACAGTCACAGAGTCAGGTGACTGATTTGTATGAAGATCTGAGAGATGGACACAACCTGATCTCCCTCCTGGAGGTCCTCTCTGGGGAGACACTGGTAAGTACTGCTGACTTCTGATTGGCGAATGGACTGGCCTGTACCTCTGATCCTGACCTCTGATTTGCAAATGGACTGACCTCTGCATCTGTAACGGACCTCGATCCAAACCCCCCACGCTGAACCAAGGCCTGACCCTAAGTACCAAAAGTCTAGCCCTTATTTATACCTCCCTCTCATTCCAGTCGCTGGAAATATGAACTATTTGTAGTTGTTTAGATTTTTTTAAACAAGTCAGTAAGTCAACACTGGACGCTTGCACATTATGATGATGCGTTCTAGGTTACTGCAGATCTCTCGAGAAGCCTTGCACTCTGTCTCTGCTACAGTAGCTCATCGCTCTGCTGGTCTCTGCTCATCTACCAGACGCCTCCATGGTCCTAACACAATAACCCCACTTTGGCTTCTCTTTTTGTACTGTGTGCTCCTGTCTGACCTTTCTCTGGTTCTCCTTTTCTCTCCCCCCTCCTCATGTCCCCCTCTTTACCCCCCCTACACTTTCCCCCCTTTCCTGTATGCTGACCTTTGGCCGATGCCTCCTCTCTTTGCACTGCTCTTTGCTGGGGCTAGGCAAGGGAGAGAGACGTGGTCAGGAACTTGCGGTTGGTGAGTGGGGTTTTCTATAACTCGGCCGCCATTTTCTTCTTCTACTTCATGTGGCTTGAGTCATCCGTTACCCAGTGGCTCAGCTGTGCATGATGTCACTTCCTGTGCTTATGATTCCATTAATTATTTTTCCTTTCGCCGTCAATTATTTATCATTGACAAGCTTGCAAAGACTGAGGTGCATTAACCATTTCGCTGCTGGCTATAAACAAAAAACCCTCGTATATTGATAGGTGCCATGGCTGAATGAAGGAAGGACATGATTGTCTAACTACTTCATTGACTCAAGTCATTGACCCTATAACACTACTTAAGCATTGGAAATTATCCATTTGAAAATAACTTTATTGTTTCTGTTTCTCTCAATTACTAATGCTTATTGCATAGCACAGATACAGTTTTCTTTGGAAGTGGAAGTCTTCGATTCATTGTTCTCCCGTCAGAACACATGACCGAAGTGGTGACACAATTCAAAACCATCCAAAGATTCCTGTACCTAATAGCTAATCATGGTATTGGCTCAGCCTCTTTCACTCCAAATGTATATCCTATTTACCTCTGTGTTTGTCTTTCGAAGGTGAAGAACAGGTAGGTACACTAATGAATGATGTCATTAATGTGGTTTTACAACGAGGGAAGTTGTACTTGGAGATCTATGAGATGCATCAGTTATTTGTCGTATTCTTTGTCATTCATCTTTTTCTTTTGGAGGAAAACCATGTGTACTCTTGTCATTGAGTCTACAATTTTAGTTCCCAATTTCCCTTTTCCCATTTTGTTGGATATTGTTGTAGCTGCATCACATTTTTCTCTTCCGACGTAGTCTCACTCGCATTTCTCGAAAGCCTCTTCGAAGGTAGCATTAACTCCTGTCCAGTCTGTTTCTAACCCCTCTCTTTCTCTCTCTCTCTCTCTCTCTCTCTCTCTCTCTCTCTCTCTCTCGCTCCTCTCTCTCGTTCTCTCTCTCTCTCTCTCTCTCTCTCTCACTCCTCCTCTCTCTCACTCTCTCTCTCGCTCCTCTCTCTCTCTCTCTCCAGCCTAGAGAGAAAGGCCGCATGAGATTCCACAAGCTGCAGAATGTACAGATTGCACTGGACTTCCTCAAACACCGACAGGTAAGAGAAACAGCAATGGAAATGTAATTATGGAGATGATGTAACAAATGAGTTACCCTCTTGCACTGTATTAAGATGACTTACTGCAAGTGACATGACTGAGGACTTACTCAATGCATTGGAACAGGGTAATAATGTATCTACTATGATGTGAACTACTATAATTGTTAAGTCTCGCTCTTCTCTGTCGTCCAATCACAGGTCAAGCTGGTGAACATCAGAAACGATGACATCGCGGATGGCAACCCCAAGCTGACCCTTGGGCTGATATGGACCATCATCCTTCACTTCCAGGTGTCCTACTCTGTCAGTGTTGTGTTCCATTACCATATAGCTCCTCATCCTCCTATCTCCTTGGCTCTGATCCAAGCCAATCAGTAACAATCACAAATTGAACTCAATCCAATCACCTGTAATCCATTATCTCAATCATTCGAGATATTACCACATCGTTTTCATAAGATCACATTGCTATCAAATCTGTTCAAATTATTCTCAAATATATTTCAATCGTAGTATTATTACAGTTGAATAATTATAATTATTATAACAGATTAAACTCCAGCCTCTTCATGGTAGGCTAATGTACTATAGGTCATGCTAACCCTTCCTGATAATTAATGATCATGCTTTAATTTAGTTATTTTGAAACATGGAAAGAATAAGGAAGTGATCTTATGATGTAGCTTTCCCTGCCACTTAAATAGCCTTAACATACTGATGAAGTGTTACAATACAATAGCATCAGTGTGTGTGTGTGAATCACTCTCCCCATGCTTCTCAAGAGAAAGGAGTGGCATAACTTTGACCCACTGGACAAAAACTGGTTGTCCACATATTTTCAACCCCCAAAAATCTGTTATGACATTGAATCAACGTGGAAAACTTAATTGGATTTGCAGAAAGTCATCAACGTAAGGGAATTTAGTCTTTTTTTCAGAGGTGGAAAAAGTACCCAATTGTCATACTTGAGTAAAAGTATAGATACCTTAATAGAAAGTTACTCAAGTAAAAGTGGAAGTCATCCGTTAAAATACAACTTTAGTAAAAGTCTAAAAGTATTTAGTTTTAAATATACTTAAGTATCAATAGTAAATGTAATTGCTAAAATATACTAGTATCAAAAGTAGAAGTCATATAAAATTCCTTATATTAAGCAAAGCAGACGGCATGATTTTCTTGTTTTTAAAATGTATGGACAGCCAGGGGCACACTCCCACACTCAGACATTATTTACAAAAGATGCATTTGTGTTTAGTGAGTCTGCCAGATCAGAGGCAGAAGGGATGACCAGGTGTGTTCTTGATATGTGCTTGAATTGGACCATTTTCCTGTCCTGCTAAGTATTCAAAATGTAACTAGAACCTTTTGTTGTCAGGGAAAATGTATAAAGTAAAAAGTACAATATTTTTTGATAGGAATGTAGTGAAGTAAAATTTGTTAAAAATATAAATAGTAAAGTACAGATACCCCCAAAAATGACAAGTATTTTTTACTTAAGTACTTTAAGCCACTGCTTTTTTTCACACAACTTTTATCCAAAATCGAATGACGTGGTGACATTTTTTGTTGATTTCACATTGAGTTCACGTTAGTTGACAACAATTGTAAATCAACACTAGACATTGAACTGACCTCTGTGCCCAGTCTTACTGGACAATTTCAATAATCATTTCAAATACTTTAGCTAGACTTGATCGAATTTGCCTGGCTTAAAGGAACCAATACAATAGTCAAACCCTGCCCATCCGGCACCCCGGGTGGGCTTAAGTAAACATGAAATGTATTTGAAAGATGTCAAATAGTATTTGAACCCAGGTCTGTGAGGGACCCATGTTCCGATGAAATAAAAGAACATTGTGTCCTGCAAACTACTCCCCACAGTAGCATTTTTTTTTTACCTTTATTTAACCAGGCAAGTCAGTTAAGAACAAATTCTTATTTTCAATGACAGCCTAGGAACAGTGGGTTAAATGCCTGTTCAGGGCAGAAAGACAGATTCGTATCTTGTCAGCTCGGGGGTTTGAACTTGCAACCTTCTGGTTACTAGTCCAACGCTCTAACCACTAGGCTACCCTGTCACCTCATTGACTATTGGTTCCATTAAGCCAGGCTAAAGTATTTGAAATGATTTCAAATAGTATTTGAAACCATGTCTGATACCTCCCTTACTTGCCATGTTATGCTGTAAAACCTTTGTGAAATAACACACGGGCTTTCTATAACACAACATTATTTGATTAAAGAATGCGTGGCACTGCCAGTTAAGATGGAGCAGTAAGTAATCCCAAGTGGCAGCCATGGTTGAGCAGGGCACAGGAAGAGATGTTGGTTCTGCAGTCAGACTGGTGTAATACCCACTGGGCACAGACATCAGTTCAACTTCTAGTTTTGATTTACATTTTCATTGGTTTACTGCACTCCGTGTACTGCGTTGGCTAGAGAGGCGTATCTCTCATTTCCCAGAAGGAGGGGGGCAAACAGCAGGGCCGAAGCCTGGTGAGTCATCATAGGCATTCTACTCTTCTTTAGAGGGGAGAGGTTTAGGGTGGGGCCATCGAGGGGTGGATTGGATCCCGAGGAGAACACACAGACACACACACACTTACAGTATACCCACACACAGCGACTACAGAAAGAGACCAGTAGGCAGAGATTTTGGTAATGGAGCGGCCTTTTTGGCAAGAACAGAGAGTACCCTCTGAGCCTCTGGCGACTGTGACTCATTTCATTTCCCTTCCGGCCAAAATAAAAAAAACAATAAAAAACCAGTCCTGCCACATTAGCCAATGGACCAGATAGTGCTTAAGTTGTGTCTGGAAACCCGAAGCAGGAGCAGCCTCCACTGGACATCCCTCCCACCTACCCAATGACCTAGGAATTGAGATCTAGTTGGCGGTTCCCTTTGATGTCACATATGTACTATTGATGACAGGAGTTGCCTCCCTTGGCTGAAAAACACAGTTTTTTCTTGTTTTCCACCACAGATCATTGAGGGGGACAAACCTGATTCAGATTGAGCCAGAATATCATATGATTGAATCAAACCCCATCCTTACAATGCATCATCGATTTTTCTCAAATAGATTATATCTTTATTGTTTCCAACTATCTCCCTCTGCCACCATGACAAGCAGGGTTTGGGGTCAATTCCATATCAATTCAGTCGATCCAGGAAGTGAACTGAAACTCCGTTTTCTATTACAAATCTCATCACTGAGAAGGCATTTTCATCCAATTTGAGTTAACTTCCTGCATTGACCAAAATGTAAATGGAATTGACCCCAACCCTGGTGGCGTGTGGCCTCCTCCCCTGTCTAACCCCCGGTATCTGTCCTCCCCTGTTAGATCTCGGACATCCAGGTGAATGGCCAATCAGACGACATGTCGGCCAAGGAGAAGCTGCTGATGTGGTCCCAGCGCATGGTGGATGGCTACCAGGGCATCCGCTGTGACAACTTCACCACCAGCTGGAGGGACGGCAAGCTCTTCAGCGCCGTCATCCACAAACACCAGTACGTGGTCCTCTGTAGCTCAGTTGGTAGAAACATGCTGCTTGTAATGCCAGGATACTGGGTTCGATTCCTGGGACCACCTGTAAGGAAAATGTATGATTGGAGAAAGGGTCTGCTCAATGGCATATATATTTTATTATTTTTAATATATTACTTTGGCGGTCGACACCTCAAGCCACAATACGTAGTGTAACATTTACAGTATTTCATCTCTGTACCCAGAACCAAACAAGAGACTATATACTGCACCTAATGTTCAGATACTGGATTTTAGCCTCAGAATGTTACATGCAAGCCCGCTGTCGCCCCAAAATGTAGCCTCACCTCCAGCCATTTCAGGTTTATTCTTAAAAGGTGAGATTAACCCCAAAAAATAGTACCCCAAATGTACCCACTCATGCTCTTACCCACAGTAAGTGGCACTGATAGGTGTTAATATGTCTTGTCCTAGCGTCTCCGGTAGTGCTAAGCTGTATGCAATGGGGTTGTCGTGACACATCACCGCACATTCGTTTTATTCGATGTGAAGCAGATGGAGCAGGAATGGAACATATTGTCAAATGTCAAATTGTAGTGTGTGCCATGCTGGTTCTGACTAGTCCTTCAAATTATTATTATTATTATTATTTTATCACAAGGTCATACATTAGGTCATATATAGGTACAATCATTGGTAGGTATGCTTGGTAGAAGAGCTGCTTCAAATGTACAATATATATAGCTAGCTGCTTGACCATTCGTATCTAAATTACCAAGTAATTCATTGTAGTATTTTTCTCTTTTACCCCATGTGTCCAAATCCCTCCCCATCCACCCCAGGCAATATTTATTTAATTGATGTATTTCCTTTGCATCCTCGTGTTGATGCTCACATCATATATAATATACACCATATATACAAAGTATGCGGACGCCTCGTCAAATTAGTGGATTCGGCTATTTCAACCATACCCGTTGCTGACAGGTGTGTAAAATCACTCGCACACCCATGCAATCTCCATAGACAAACATTGGCAGTAGAATGGCCTTACTGAAGAGTTCAGTGACTTTCAACCTGGTACTGTCATAGGATGCCACCTTTCCAACAGGTCAGTTCGTCAAATTTCTGCCCTGCTAGAGTTGCCCCGGGTCAATTTTAAGTGCTTTTATTGTGAAGTAGAAACGTCTCGGAGCAACAACGGCTCAGCCGTAAAGTGGTAGGCCACACAAGCTCACAGAACAGGACCGCGGGGGGTGCTAAAGCGTGTAGCATGTAAAAATTGCCTGTCCTCAGTTTCAGCACTATCTACAAAGTTCCAAACTGCCTCTGGAAGCAACGTCAGCACAAGAACTGTTTGTCGGGACCATCATGAAATGGGTTTCCATGGACAAGCAGCCGCACACAAGCCTAAGATCACCATGTACGATGCCAAGCATCGACTGGAGTGGTGTAAAGCTTTACACAGCTAAAGTGGTGTAAAGCTCGCCGCCATTGAACTCTGGAGCAGTGGAAACACGTTCTTTGGAGTGATGAATCACGCTTCGCCATCTGTCAGTCCGGGGGACGAATCTGGGTTTGGCGGATACCAGGAGAACGCTACCTGCCCCAATGCATAGTGCCAACTGTAAAGTTTGGTGGAGGGGGAATAATGGTCTGGGGCTGTTTTTCATGGTTCGGCTAGGCCCCTTAGTTCCAGTGAAGGGAAATCTTAAGGCTTCAGCTTCCAACTTTGTGGCAACAATTTGGGGAAGGCCCTTTCCTGTTTCAGCATGACAATTCCCGGTGCACAAAGCGAGGTCCATACAGAAATGGTTCGTCGAGATCGGTAATGGAAGAACTTGACTGGCCTACACAGAGCCAATTGAACACCTTTGGGATGAATTGGAACGCCGACTGTGAGCCAGGCCTAATTGCCCAACATCAGTGCCCGACCTCACTAATGCTCTTGTGGCTGGATGGAAGCAAGTCCCTGCACCAATGTTCCAAAATCTAGTGGAAAGCCTTCCCAGAAGAGTGGAGGCTGTTATAGCAGCAAAGGGGGGACCAACTCCATATTAATGTCCATGATTTTGGAATGAGCTGTCCAACGAGCAGGTGTCCACATCATTTTAGTCATGTAGTGTATATGAGTACAAATGTAGAATATCAGGTACATAATCAATCAGACACGGCTTTCAGTTTTGACAAGCGAGAGAGACGTTTTCCATGTCTTATAAAAGAAGGTTGTGTATCCACTTCGTGTTTTATTTCTCAGTTCTGACTTGTCCTGAGGTAAATTACGTTTTTACATCTAACTCTGTAGTTGTTCAATCTCCTCTCCTGGCCGTGCTTGATCATACAGGTTTCAGGCAGCTCTAATAAGACATTTATTTGAACCTGTCATTGCCCTGGGCTTGGAATACCACAGGTGGGTGTTGTCTCAGATGGATACAGGTACTGGCACTGATTTGAGCACTTACTGTACATGCTGTTATTATTACGTTATTAGACTCACTAATGCCCATTCAGATGGAGAGGGTGCTGTCTGAGGCACCTGGTTGGTATAGAATTGGGAAAGATGGGGTTTATTTACTTGTCCTTTCATAAGAATCTATTTTTCTTGGGAGCCTTGGACTAGAGGAGTGACCAGTTGAGTTCTCATTGAATCACTCCTTCTGTTAATACTAATACTGCTGAAGCATACAGTTACGTATATAGACATGAATATGAGAGCGGACGAGTGTAGACATGTCTGTGGTCTCTCAAAGTGGGAGGCGGAGTCCTAAAAAGCCACAGAGACGGGCTCATTATCTGTAAATAATAGAGGTCTTCCAGCACCTAACATGTAATGAAAGCAGCACCCTGCACATCCCCAGGGAGTCTGAATGAAACATGAGAGCGACTGAAAAAGAGGACCATGTGGTGAGGGGAAACTTGGGTGAATACCCAGCCAGGCGTGGCACAAAAGGAAGGAAGAAAGAGAGGCCCACGGGGCAGGTTCAATCAAAGCTGTGCGTGTACCTGCAAAGTTCAGCTACACCCTGCTCCCTCTAACAGAGAGCGAGAGAGAGAACACTTTTTTTTTTTTTTACGGTTTTGAGTGTCACCTAAGGCAGTCTATTTAGTAGCTTATTTTCATAAAGACAGAGGTGTGTCACTGTAACACTCTTACTCAAACGACGAACACTGCAGAGTTACTTTTTTTGCACAGCCTGCAGTCTGCACTATCCGTCAATTTGCGGCCCTTTTTTTTAACAGCTTATTTGGAGGTTTGAATGTTGTTGTCACCCTGGGAACTAAGGACCTAACTGGTGAAAGTTACAGTTGATATCGGGGGAGCTGTTTTGGGTAGACCGGGCTGAGGTTGGGAGGTCAGGTCAGAGGGGATGACAGCAGTTAGCCTCCTAGTGGTACAGAGATGTTTCTTCTCTCACGGAGAGGGTTGAGCACTCTTTGTCACCTCGACGTGAAGATTGTGAAGACGTCCTATTGAAGACGTAAATGCTCGGGTGGGATTTACCTGCACATTCTGCAGACATGGACCCGACTGTTTCCCGAACAAACACCAAACCATCACCTTGTTAAAATGGTTGGAGCAGCACGCCTTTTGGAATTGGAATTTCACTGTTAAGTGCAACGTTTTCACTTGCCACTGGATGAGTACGAAACATCCAGCCAGCTAGCTCTCTGTTTTGGGGAGACTACAGCTCCCAGAAGGCACCATGATGTCGAGTCTGAAGAGGAAGCTGTCCACAAAGTCCAGGAAGAGGACTGGCCGCTCGTCCAGCAGGGTCACAGGCTTGGTCAGCTCATTGGAAAACCGTGTGGTCATGCAGTGTGACAATATCCCCTCAGAAGGCTCCTCTTGGGACTCCAGCTGCGACTCCCACTCAGGGGACCAGGAACTGGGCCAGGGGACAGGGCTGGGACATGACTGCAGCCCCCACAGCCTCCAGGGAGGGGAGGGGAGGCTAGTCAGCCCCAGTAGGGTAGAAGGGAGGCCCCACAGGCCAGGGAAGCAGCTCTCTTTTAGGGAGGTGCAGTGCCTGGAATCGGACCCAAGCCCTGGGGACTACTACACTGTTCGCTCCACCCTTCACGTCAAATCGCTGTACGGGTCTGCTCTAAGCTTTTCTCTTATTTGTCTTGGGCTTTACTTTTAGAGTATATTAGAATAATGTGAACGTATTGTAAAGAGAGAATGAGTACACTATTAAAAAATAGAATAAGTTCTAAACAGTGCCTTTTTGTTCTTAATGGATGCAATGAAAAATTAAATCGAGAGGGCACTTTCAGATTTTGTAATGTTTACATTGGTCAAGAATTGAATTTGAGTAACAGCATGCTTTGAATGTTTCCCTATTGTTATTTTCTGTTCACTTCCACTCATCTGCACCACGGAGAGGATGGTAATGGGGAGCGAGTCTAGGTGCTTATCTAATTTGAAACATGGCTGCCCTTGTTGTCTGCTGCAGCCCCATGTAACATTCCGTTCATATATAGATGCCAAGCACCCCAGGGAAGGCAGGTGTTCACTTACAGATTTCTGACATATAGACGTGGCATTTTTATTTAGGACAAGCGATATGTAGGTAGGAATTATCCGTGTCTGCCCGGCCAGTCCTTATACCCTCATCTGTCTACACTGCCTTTACACCAATCGTGACTGATGTCCCATGGTTCTGTCTCCTCAGGCCTAGACTCATTGACATGAGTAAGGTGTACCGCCAGACCAACGTGCAGAACCTTGAGTACGCCTTCAACGTGGCCGAGACGGACCTGGGCGTGACACGCCTGTTGGATCCAGAGGGTAAGACTGCATGGAGATCCCCCAGTGCATGCACATGTGATGATGGCTGACCTCAATACCAGGGGTGGAATCATAAGTGCACACTGTAGCAAAGAGTTGCAAAATGTTTCGCAAGCGGAAAACGTTTTTTCCAACGAAAACAATAGCTTCTATTCGGCAAATTCCCTCCCCATTTTGTTGTTTGCTTCTGGTTTGTTCCTAGTGAATCCACCCCAGGTTCTCCAACCACGTCCCACGTAACTTTGTACTTTTGCTATTTAATGGAAGGAGAGTCAGGGGTGAGAGACTCCGGATGGAACCCCCCGCCCCGCTACCCCACCCATACCCTTCAGTGCCGATGTACTGAATGAGCCGTGTCCAATCAAATATTTTGATAGCTTACTCCCTTCTCCAAATCCACCATCAACATGATCTAGGTGTATAACTAATGTTTACACACATCTTCACATACCAACCAATGATTGGGTGCACTTCACTTTCTGTTATACAATGAAAGGTCCTCATCCTAAAAAATGTACAAGGTAACTAATAACACCTCAAAGTACTTAATCCCGTTTTTGGTATTTGCGGCATCTCCATTCCTCTTTCGCTGTGAAAAAACCCATCTATAAACACACATATTATTTTCCCAGATGTTGACGTGCCACACCCTGATGAGAAGTCCATCATCACCTACGTGTCGTCCCTGTATGACGCCATGCCCCGGGATGTCCAGGATGGAATCCAGGCTAACGTGAGTGCACTTCTGACCGCCACTGATCTCTGATCACTTCATAATTATTTTTACAAGATTGTCCCTAAACCTGATATACTCACAAACTGGACACCTCATGTCCCGAGACTCAAATTGATCCATTTAAAACAAGGACACGCTATAAAGCCACTATTATTGCATTCAAACACCTACTTTCAAGGAGAGTTCATTCAGGGAAACTCCTGGATTATGGCTTGTGACAGTCAGAACATGTAATTGCTTTTGTTTACGACACTGACAACAAGAGCCGCTTCAGTTTGGAACTACAGTAGAAGTCCTGCCATCCTAAATGGAGCTGCAGGAAATTAGCAACCTTCTGTGTTTACCTCGAAGGACTTTCTACCCATTAAACACCCCTCTCACACCACACAGCATGATCACAGCACACAGAAGAGAGCTGTTGGAAAAGCAGAATGGTGTACTGTATTGTATTGCCAAAGCAGATTTTAGAGTGCCATTTGTACTCCAATGCTAACTAAAGATGTACTGAGTAAAGGTAAAGCAGGGGACTTTTGTAAAGGAGGGAACTTTTGTTTACGTACACACACACTACACTACATTATCATTCTCGCTCTCTCTCTCTTTCAATTTAACCTGCTTTTATTGGCATGATGGAACAATGTACTGTACATATTGCCAAAGCATAATAATAATCAATATTGTCAACGGGACAATCAGTAACAACATTCACTCACTCACTCACTCACACTCTGCTCCCTGTCCAGCCACACAAGGCTGGGCCTGTTGACACCTAATTGAGTGAGGGTGGTGTGTGAGCAGGCGAGTCATCGTGGCTCTCCAGGAGAAGGCTCTTGGCTGTCTGTGGTTAAACCCCGTCGTTGCCTGCTGTGTTCTCTCCGCCACAGGAGCTGGAGCTGCGCTGGACAGAGTACTATGAGCTGGTCACTATCATTCGGCAGTGGATAAGCCACCATGTCGTTATCTTCGGCGAGAGGAGGTTCCCAGGCAGCTATGAGGAGATAGAGGTGAGTCTCCTACCTGGACAGTTACTAGTAGGGCTGTTGTGAGTGGGATTGGAATGCTATCTGTGGCTGGTTACGTAATGCATTATTGTTCGAAAGGGGAGCGTGTATACTGTAACTTGGATAATGAAAATACTATATGTGTTTCTGTGTCTATATATCGGGTCTGTAGCTAAGGCATTTTTTTGGGGGCTGTGAATTATGATTCTAACGTTTCTCCACTCACATTTTCTGTTGCCATGACTAAGCCTATTCGGAGATGCCTGACATGATCAAATCGTTCTGGAAATGCATTTCTCGGAGCTCTTACTGATATGGATGCGTGTGTACATCGTCCGTGCTCGTGTGTCGCATGGTCGTTAAATGGTGAAGTCGTTATTGGGCGGCAGAGTAGCCTAGTGGTTAGAGTGTTGGACTAGTTGAAAGGTTGCAAGATTGAATCCCCGAGCTGACGAGGTAAAAAATCTGTCGTTCTGCCCCTGAACAAGGCAGTTAACTCACTGTTCCCTGGTAAGCTGTCATTGAAAATAAGAATTTGTTCTTAACTGACTTGCCTAGTTAAATCAAGGTAAAAAAACAAAACAAATATGAACAAGCAGCTAGCTCTGCCATTCGATCCCACATCAAACAGAGCAATTACTGTCTTGAGATTGCATTGTCTCGTGTGGTTGCATTGTGTGGCATCTGGCTGGGTGGCACTGGAGCTGAGAACAGCAGACCTGAAGCCACACATTATTCTACCTAATCCTCAGTGGAATCTTCCGTACTGCCCCTCCCCATTCCCTGGCTAGCGTGCCTGCAACTTTCTCTGTGGAGACAAAGGGGACTGTCAGACAAAAGGCTAGGTCAGCTAAGTTCTCCTATTGGATAATGTATAAAACATTCATTAACCCTATCAGTTTCTGTAATCAGTTTCCAAATCTTGTACAGTAGAGTCAAAGGAATTGTACAGTAAAATAGAGGAGGGCGTACCTCTGTGTCAAATTTCCTTTATCAACTGGAACACCTATTATGTGGCTTAAAATGGCATTATCAGAATGAGCAGTACAAGGCTGGGGATATTGTGCTTCAAGGTAGTCTCGTTCCAAGAACTCTTTTCCTAGAAAATGGTTCCCAAATACAGACAAAAGCCGTATCGATAGTCTCTATTTGTTTCTATTTGTGTTGATACACTGTCTGCGTCTTCTAATAAGGCATCTGACTTTTCTTTGTATACTTTTCAACGGCCCTTAATCTTTGTTAGCTTGAATTTTTATTTGGGAAGGTGTCTGAATAATCGGGTTAGCCACATCATTGATCTGGTTACCATGTTGGATTTAGGTAATCCCATGTTTAATGGCCATTTGAAAAGGTCAATATCTGTGTGTATGTATGTGAATTAAGGACATGGGAACATGTTATAAACCTACAAGCTTGCAATCCTTTCTCAAGTAACGCCCACTGTGAGAATGTAAACATGGAAGCAGAATCATCTCCTAGACTAGAGTCAATGGAAGCAGAATCATCTCCTAGACTAGAGTCAATGGAAGCAGAATCATCTCCTAGACTAGAGTCAATGGAAGCAGAATCATCTCCTAGACTAGAGTCAATGGAAGCAGAATCATCTCCTAGACTAGAGTCAATGGAAGCAGAATCATCTCCTAGACTAGAGTCAATGGAAGCAGAATCATCTCCTAGACTAGAGTCAATGGAAGCAGAATCATCTCCTAGACTAGAGTCAATGGAAGCAGAATCATCTCCTAGACTAGAGTCAATGGAAGCAGAATCATCTCCTAGACTAGAGTCAATGGAAGCAGAATCATCTCCTAGACTAGAGTCAATGGAAGCAGAATCATCTCCTAGACTAGAGTCAATGGAAGCAGAATCATCTCCTAGACTAGAGTCAATGGAAGCAGAATCATCTCCTAGACTAGAGTCAATGGAAGCAGAATCATCTCCCAGACTAGAGTCAATGGAAGCAGAATCATCTTCTAGACTAGAGTCAATGGAAGCAGAATCATCTCCTAGACGAGAGTCAATGGAAGCAGAAAAGCAGAATCATCTCCTAGACTTAGAGTCAATGGAAGCAGAATCATCTCCGAGACTAGTCAATGGAAGCAGAATCATCTCCTAGACTCGAGTCAATGGAAGCAGTTTGAATAAGTACTGCTGTCGTGGTTGGGGTCAATTCCATTTCAAATGGAATTTCAGTTTACTTTCTGAATTGACTGTCTTGAAATAGAATTGTCATCAACCCTGTTCAGTGTCATGTAGCATTTTAAAAAGGAAGCAAGAGTAGGATGGATTGAGTCACAAGATAATAAGGTAGGTTGCCTAGCGGTTAGAGTGTTGGGCCAGGAACCGAAATGTCGCTGGTTCGCATACCTGAGCCGACAATGTGAAAAATCTGCCGATGTATCCTTGAGCAAGGATACAACACTCACCACACATAGATTTTTTTTTCCTACGTTAATTTCCCATTTGTGACCGTTCAAGAACGGTAAAAAAATGTCTCCTTCATCCTGTCTCTCTCTCTCTTTCAGATCCTGTGGCGTCAGTTCTTGAAGTTCAAAGAGACAGAACTGCCTGCAAAGGAGGCCGACAAGCACCGTTCCAAACTCATCTACCAGTCCTTTGAGGTTAGCCATGCGCACAGAGCTTCTATTCTGTTATTTTCTATTCTATTTGCATTCTAGTCTAGTCTATTCGATTCTATTTTATTATGTTCTACTCTACTCTATTGTATCCCATTCCAATATACTCTACTATACTCTATTTTTTGATAGATTGATATAGATAGATCAAAGTGGTTGTCTGATTTGTGGCTAGAGGTCTGACACCTATTATTTTATATCACTCCCTCTACAGAGTGCAGTGCATGCTGGTCAGGTCAAGGTTCCTCCAGGCTACCATCCCATTGATGTGGAGAAGGAATGGGGCCGTCTGCACGTGTCCATCCTTGAGAGAGAACGACTTCTCAGGACAGAGTTTGAGAGGTGTGTGAGTGAAGCTGTGTGGTGGATATCAATGTCTGGCTGTATTATTCCATGATTCCATCAATCCTCATCTGGATCTACACTGACCAAAAATACAAACGCAATATGTAAAGTCTTGGTCCCATGTCTCGTGAGCTGAGATAAAAGATCCCAGAAATGTTCCATACGCACAAAAAAGCGTATTTCTCTCAAATTCTGTGCACAAATGAGTTGCCAAGATAATCCATCCACTTGACAGGTGTGGCATATTAATAATCTGGTTAAACACTATGATCATTACACAGGTGCACCTTGCGCTGTGGACAATAAAAGGCCACTCTAAAATGTGCAGTTTTGTCACAAATCTCAATACCACAGATGTCTAAAGTTTTGAGGGAGCGTGCAATTGGCATGCTGACTTCAGGAATGTCCACCAGAGCTGTTGCCAGAGAATTGAATGTTAATTTCTTTATAAGCCGCCTCCAACGTCGTTTTAGAGAATTTGGCAGTGCCGCCCAACCGGCCTCACAACCACAGACCACGTGTATGCCGCCCTGTGGGATAGCGATTTGCTGATGTCAACGTTGTGAACAGAGTGCCCCAAAGTGGGGTTATAGTATGGGCAGGCATAAGCTACGGACAACGAACACAATTGCATTTTATCGATGGCAGTTTGAATGCACAAAAATATCATGAAGAGATACTAAGACCCATTGTAAGGTCCATTTTTTTAAAGGTATCTATGACCAACAGATGCGTATCTGTACTCCCAGTCATGTGAAATATATATATTAGGGCCTAATGAATTTATTATTTCAATTGACTGATTTCCTCATGTGAACTCAGCAAAATTACTTAAATTGTTGCTTGTTGCGTTTATATTTTTGTCTACTATATATCTACTCTCTTCAAGTGACCTTGTTAGTTTCTGCCTTTTTTTGTTAGAAAGAAATCCTTCATTTTACAAAATGGGAAGAATATGTTGTTGTTTTGACACAAGACCTGTCATTGATTCGTTGGTCTGTGTGAGAGCATCCTGGATAACTAACTCCATTAGTCTATTAAACCCAGTTTTACTTTAGTTGCACTGCTCTGGGACCGTGTTTAGGCTGTGGATTGTCTCGAGCCAGCTCCTCTTGAACAGTAATACCATTGGCACGCCCAAGGTTCGCTATCTAGGATGCCGTAAGGAGCTTGGACACTGTCCTGACTGGTTTCTCTAAGGTCTTCAGAGATGACTTCACGCGTCTTGACTTTGGATGGACATTTCCACTAGTTGTCTTTTTGTATTGAGTAGTGCCACAAAGCGTTGGTTAGAATATCAGACCGTTGACGAGTGCAATTTACTTACAGCGAATGAATCATGGTTCATATTAAAACCACAGAGAGTGAGAGATGGATTCTTATCAAGCCGATTCTATTCCCGAACCATTTCCTTGTGGTTACATGTGCCGTTTTCAACAGCTGCAAGAACAACCTCTGAAGCCTAGTAATGCACAGTAATTCTATTACCCATCTCCCCTCATGTGGAGACTCCATATCCAGATGTTATGATTGAATCAGGTTTTCCCTTTGCGATAAAGGGATTGCGAAGAAAGACATCCTCTGTACACGCGGAGCGATTTTTGTATTTTGTATTTTTACAAAATGTCTTCTTGTCAACTTAATCAGATATGATTATCTGTCAGAAGACATCAAATGCCAATGTTATCAATATCATAAGGCCTAGGTAGCTGGAGGGGTGTTGCGTTGCAAGTGGTCTTGAAATGGGCTGGTCCACTGTCATGAGACAGCCTTGTTTGCCGGGTCCGTGTTCAGTGTAATGGGCAGCCATCGTTTGCTAGTTTCCACGAAGTTCATCAGACTGGGCAGCGCTCTGTCTGGGCAGCGCTCTGTCTGGGCAGCCTTCTGTCTGGGCAGCGTTCTGTCTGGGCAGCCTTCTGTCTGGGCTGCGCTCTGTCTGGGCAGCGCTCTGTCTGGGCAGCGCTCTGTCTGGGCAGCGCTCTGTCTGGGCAGCGCTCTGTCTGGGCAGCGCTCTGTCTGGGCAGCCTTCTGTCTGGGCAGCGCTCTGTCTGGGCAGCGCTCTGTCTGGGCAGCGCTCTGTCTGGGCAGCCTTCTGTCTGGGCAGCCTTCTGTCTGGGCAGCGCTCTGTCTGGGCAGCCTTCTGTCTGGGCAGCGCTCTGTCTGGGCAGCCTTCTGTCTGGGCAGCCTTCTGTCTGGGCAGCGCTCTGTCTGGGCAGCGCTCTGTCTGGGCAGCGCTCTGTCTGGGCAGCCTTATTCATGAACTGGGAGGAGGAATGGCTGAACAAGCGCAGCAGAATTTTGACCTGCACAACGCAGCAGACACTTGTTGTCCCTGCCAAGGTTGGGAGAGAATTCCCATGACACGACGGGGCTGTGTTAAGAAGAGCCACCGCTCTACCTGGGACTTTAAAAGGGAGGGCATAGGGACAAGGAGTATGGCATTTGTGACCGACCCTTATAGAGTAGAGTACCTTCTGCATTCGAAGAGGCCGTTAGTGTCTTGTTCCGGACTTTCAGCGATTGTGCTGTCGTGGTTATTGTGTTACGATGTTATGACTTTTTTTAGCTGTGGCCAAGCAAGGAATATGTTGTATTTGATACTTGATATTCTTAATCGTGACTTAAAACATTTTTGGTTAGTTGTTTTTTCTTTTGATTCATTCACTTTTAGCATGGTACAGAAGTGAAATCCTATACCCAGGCCCGTGTTGACCCTGACCGGGTATGTTGTGACCAGATCAGTGTTTAACGCTCCTCTTCTCTTCCCTCAGACTAGAGAGACTCCAGAGGATCGTCAGTAAAGTCCAGATGGAGTCCGGTGTGTGTGAGGAGCAGCTCAACCAGCTGGAGACCCTGCTGCAGACGGTGAGTCTTGGACCACTAACACTCTGACTGTACAGTTAGGCCCGCGGCTGGGACTGGACCTGGGAATGAGCCTGAGAATGAGCCTGTGACTGAGGCTGGGGCTGGACCAGGGAATGAGCCTGTGACTGAGGCTGGGACTGAGGCTGGGACTGGACCTGGGAATGAGCCTGAGAATGAGCCTGTGACTGAGGCTGGGACTGGACCTGGGAATGAGCCTGTGACTGAGGCTGGGACTGAGGCTGGGACTGGACCTGGGAATGAGCCTGAGACTGAGGCTGGGACTGGACCTGGGAATGAGCCTGAGACTGAGGCTGGGGCTGGACCAGGGAATGAGCCTGTGACTGAGGCTGGGACTGAGGCTGGGACTGGACCTGAGAATGAGCCTGAGAATGAGCCTGTGACTGAGGCTGGGACTGGACCTGGGAATGAGCCTGTGACTGAGGCTGGGACTGGACCTGGGAATGAGCCTGAGAATGAGCCTGTGACTGAGGCTGGGACTGGACCTGGGAATGAGCCTGAGAATGAGGCTGGGACTGGACCTGGGAATGAGCCTGTGACTGAGGCTGGGGCTGGACCAGGGAATGAGCCTGTGACTGAGGCTGGGACTGAGGCTGGGACTGGACCTGAGAATGAGCCTGTGACTGAGGCTGGGACTGGACCTGAGAATGAGCCTGTGACTGAGGCTGGGACTGGACCTGGGAATGAGCCTGTGACTGAGGCTGGGACTGGACCTGGGAATGAGCCTGTGACTGAGGCTGGGACTGGACCTGGGAATGAGCCTGTGACTGAGGCTGGGACTGGACCAGGGAATGAGATGAGGCTGGGACTGGACCTGGGAATGAGCCTGAGAATGAGGCTGGGACTGGACCTGGGAATGAGCCTGTGATGAGGCTGGGACTGGACCTGGGAATGAGCCTGTGACTGAGGCTGGGACTGGACCAGGGAATGAGCCTGTGACTGAGGCTGGGACTGAGGCTGGGACTGGACCTGAGAATGAGCCTGTGACTGAGGCTGGGACTGGACCTGAGAATGAGCCTGTGACTGAGGCTGGGACTGGACCTGGGAATGAGCCTGTGACTGAGGCTGGGACTGGACCTGGGAATGAGCCTGTGACTGAGGCTGGGACTGGACCTGGGAATGAGCCTGTGACTGAGGCTGGGACTGGACCAGGGAATGAGCCTGTGACTGAGGCTGGGGCTGGACCAGGGAATGAGCCTGTGACTGAGGCTGGGACTGAGGCTGGGACTGGACCTGAGAATGAGCCTGTGACTGAGGCTGGGACTGGACCTGGGAATGAGCCTGTGACTGAGGCTGGGACTGGACCTGGGAATGAGCCTGAGAATGAGGCTGGGGCTGGACCAGGGAATGAGCCTGTGACTGAGGCTGGGGCTGGACCAGGGAATGAGCCTGTGACTGAGGCTGGGACTGAGGCTGGGACTGGACCTGGGAATGAGCCTGAGAATGAGCCTGTGACTGAGGCTGGGACTGGACCTGGGAATGAGCCTGTGACTGAGGCTGGGACTGAGGCTGGGACTGGGGCTGAGGTTTGAGCTGAGATTAGGGCTGGGAATGAGGCTGGAGCCGGGACAGGCTGTGGCTAGAGCTGGGGGAAACTAAGGACAGTCATTGTCCTCAATTATGTGAAGTTGCTATGGGCCAGTGATTGGGTCAAATGACTCATACCGGGTAAGTCATATGCTCCAGTTAGAAAATCATTAGCTGTCTGGTTTTGAATGAGGTAGTAAACAATGTGTCCAGTCATCACCAGCGAAAATGCTCCAATCAGAATGGTATTCCCTCTTCTGTCATACAACAGCGTGAGGTGGGCTGGATACAGTCTCACATAACAAAATGAAGATCTGAACTGATCTCCCAACAAGTTTGGAAAGCCATGGAATCCTTAAAGTGGAGGAAGCATTACTTGTCTGTCAACCATAGAAACCCTTTACCTTCTCTCTTTCGAACGCTCATAGGTGAATGACATTTAATATTGTTGTGCCCTCCTCCCTCTAGGACATCCGTCTCCTGAGTGCAGGGAAGCCGGCTCAGCACACTGCCGAGGTGGCGCGGGACCTGGACAAGGCAGACGGCATGATCCGCCTGCTCTTCAACGACGTGCAGCTGCTCAAAGATGGGCGCCACCTGCAGGCCGAGCAGATGTACCGCAGGTGAGTTGGCCGTTTCAGTTTCTCACAAAATGGATGATAAAGTTTCTATTTTCTATTCGATTATATTATATACATTGATCGATTACAGCGATTTGCTTTGTTAGGATAACAATTATCTCTAAATTATAAATGATATCCCCTCCCCCTGTAGTCATGAACGCTGATTGAGACCTAAGCTTGTTGCATAACCATAGTCATTTAATTGAAGAAATGTGTTGCAGGACAGAACACTTACCTGTCAAATGCGTGTCGTTCCCACAGGGTGTACCGCCTTCACGAGCGTCTTGTGAACCTGCGCACCGATTACAACCTGCGTCTCAAGTCGCAGATGACGACCACCCAGATGATCCAGACCCAGACCATCCAGCAGTCGTCCTCCAGGGTGCGTCCCGAGCTGGACGAGGTGACCCTGCGTTACGCCCAGGACCTGCTGACCTGGGTGGAGGAGAGTCAGAGGCGGATTGACGAGGCCGAGTGGGGCTCGGACCTGCCCACTGTGGAGTCTCAGTTGGGCAGCCACCGGGGCCTACACCAGACTGTGGAGGACTTCCGCGCCAAGATCGAACGGGCCAAGGCTGACGAGGTACTAGACCTTAAAGGGGCAAAGGTGAAATATGTTTTAGTGGGGTGTTATAATAACTTTGTTTCATAGACTCTCTATATCTCCATATACAGTATTTCCATTACACTTTGAACGGGTTTATATCATGGACTTTGTATTCGATCCGAGGGAATGGAGACATGATACACGTTCATTACCATCGTCAAGTGCCTCTCTGACTGTGACATTACATTGATGTTGCCTGTGTGTCTCTTGTGTCCCTCAGAGCCAGCTATCCCCAGTCAGTAAGGGGATGTACAGTCAATACCTGGGTAAACTGGACCTTCAGTATGCCAAGCTGCTGGTAAGATCTATATTCAGAAGCGTTATTTAGTGTTAAATTTAATATTTTTGGGTAAAGACGCTGTTCTCGTCAACAACCACCAGGATTGAGTAATAATTGTATTCTCATATATGCACACATGCAGTGTGTAATCTAATCTATATCTTCCCTCTTTCACCGCTCTCTCCCAGAACTCCTCCAAGTCTCGTCTGCGTAACCTGGACTCGCTCTATATGTTTGTCAGCGCGGCCACCAAGGAGCTAATGTGGCTCAACGACAAAGAGGAGGAGGAGGTCAACTACGACTGGAGCGACCGCAACACCAACATGACCGCCAAGAAAGACAACTACTCGGTAGGTCCCGACCGCCCACCCAGAAAACCATATATATAACTTGAAAAATATATCAGAAATGCTGTTAAGACAGCTTGGTTGTTCAAGTGCACATTTTCTGAAGCCTAGAAAAAGATTGAATAGATCCTACAGTATTTCCAAACTCTGGAGAAGTGCTCAGCTGAATGTAAGCCTGTTGATAGCTCAATGATAGCTCATCTTCATTCTGAAGGGTCTGATGCGTGAGCTGGAGCTGAGAGAGAAAAAAGTTAACGACATCCAGGGCACAGGAGACAAGATGCTGAAGGAGGGCCACCCTGGCAAGAAAACAGTGGAGGTGAGCACTACACTACCTCCTAGTGGTCTCCATGAGCAATAGCAGGGTAAACCTGGATGTATGCGTTAGTACACAGAACTGCATACCGTAGTAGATTATTTTGCAAACAAGCATGTCTTATTGGACAAGTTCCTCCGCTTGGTGCCTAATGAACACCACCCTGTTTTGCCCAACTCTTCATGTTCCCCTTTCATTTCCAGGCCTTCACAGCAGCCCTGCAGACTCAGTGGAGCTGGATCCTGCAGCTGTGTTGTTGCATCGAGGCTCACCTCAAAGAGAACACAGCGTACTACCAGGTTTGGATGCTCCGAATAATTTTCTAAATAGAGAATGGCTCATAAACCTGCATGGTTCCATAAGTGATAGTTCCAAACCCAATTGTTGACGTTCTCGTGTTATTGTTCAATACACATGCCCCCTTATCGTCATTTGCTTCTTCGCAGTTCTTTTCGGACGTGAAAGAAGCTGAGGAGACGATGAAGAAGATGCTGGAGACGATGAAGAAGAAGTACAGCTGCGATCGCACCACTACGGCCACGCGACTGGAGGACCTGCTGCAGGATGCTATGGTACGTAGCCTAATACACAAGTTGGACTGTGTACGGGTGCTTGTGCTCACATAAATCCTGAGGTCACCTAGCTCTGGACCCATATTCATAAATCGTGAGAGTAGGACTGCGCATCTAGTATCAGGTCTGCTTTTAATATATGATGAATGGAAAGGGGGTACACGATCCTAGATCAGTACTCTTACTCTGAGATACTTTATGAGTAGTTGAGTTGCTCCAAATGCATAGAAAGCAAACCAGGAAACTCTCTTTATCTTTGTATTCCATCTTTTTCCTGATGTTGAATTATTTCCCTTCTTCACCAGGAGGAGAAGGAACAGCTGAACGAGTTTAAGACTCATGTGGCCGGCCTGAGCAAGAGGGCCAAGACCATAATCCAGCTGAAGCCCCGTAACCCCACCAAGTCCATCAAGGGCAAACTGCCCATCCAGGCCGTGTGCGACTTCAAACAGATGGAGGTGAGCATATCATCCTTATCACCTTTTGAAGGTATCTGGTGTAGGAATAACAGCTCTACATATGTAGAGGAAGTAGATACTTATTTTTTGTTTGTTTGTTTTCGTTCGTTCGTTAATTTGTTTGTTCGTTCATCACTCTTTTTTCCCCCCCGTTCATTCATTCATTCTTCCTGGTTCTTTCATTCATGCTGATCTAGCCATCCAACATCCAATCCATGGACTGTAATGTCTCATATCTCATGTCTCTCTGTGCAGATCACCGTCCATAAGGGAGAGGAGTGTGCCCTCATCAACAACTCCCCACAGCCCAACAAGTGGAAGGTTCTGAACCGCTCAGGCATTGAGGCGGTGGTGCCTTCAGTCTGCCTCCTGGTTCCACCTGTCAACAAGGAGGCTATGGACAGTGTGTCCAGGTGAGACTCTTACATCAATACACAGCGCTCTCCGTCAATGGATCACGCGGAGTCCGTCTTTCTTTTATTGCCACGTCCCACATCTGTTTGCGCTGTCTCCCGTCACAATGACCCTAGGAGTTGGCAAGATGACACAAACAGATCTGGGACCAGGTTGGTTTTTTGTGACCTAACCATGGGAAAAAAAACTCTGGGCCCTAGTTATATTTGTTGTACAGTACAGTAACACTTCCTTCTGTCTCCTACCCCAGTCTGGACTCTGGTCACCAGTCGATGCTGCTCCTGTGGCAGAGAATGCATGTGGACATGAAGAGCATGCTGTCCTGGCAGTACCTGACGAGAGACATCACACAGATACGTACCTGGAACATCACCATGGTAAACGCTAGTCATCTGTGATTTTTAAAAATTCTTTATCTTGAAAAACAACGGAGGAAGATGTATAGTAATTGAAATAGTTTGACATCGGTTCACTGTTTGACGCTTAGACTATTTGAAGTAAAACGTGACCCTCACAGACAGCCAATCAGTGACCCTGTGAGAGGGAGTGAAGTGGTCACCCCGTTTGGGTCACTGCAAGTGTACTGAATGGAGCGGGGAGATTTCCCATACCTTTGTTGCTTTAACGGTGAGGTTGAGTCTCGAGCTCTGTTATTTATAGAACAGACCATGTAAACATGGACGAGTGTTTTATTGAGTTAGAAAAGCTCATGGGTTTCCAAATGGAATTATCGGCGGGGGAAGTTCTCATACTGTTACCACAGTAAGGAGCGGTGTCTACCAAAGCCTGTTTGTATTACGTGACAAACAAACAAAAAGCCTTGATTGTATAGTAGATTTGATTTGATTTTCTTTAACCGCCTATAACAGGTTGTGATGCAGGCAGGGCACATGGACAGAATGACGGGGACAAATTGACAGGCGATTCGGATCGGTTCCTCTCACACGGAGGAGGTTTTGAAGGATTATAACGATTTAAGATGAACATGTTTTAGATTGACTATTTCCTTACCTCTCTCCTTACTCTTACCTCTCCCTCTTTCCCCCCTCTCTCCTGCCTCTTCTTCTCTCTCTCTCTCTCTCTCTCTCTCTCTCTCTCTCTCTCTCTCTCTCTCTCTCTCTCTCTCTCTCTCTCTCTCTCTCTCTCTCCTCTCCTCCCTCTCTCTCTCTCTCTCTCTCTCTCTCTCTCCTCTCCTTCTCTCTCTCTCCTCTCTTCCCCTCCCTCTCTCTCTCTCTCTCTCTCTCTCTCCTCTCTCCCTCTCTCTCTCTCCTCCCTCTCTCTCTCTCTCTCTCTCTCTCCTCTTCCCTCCTCTCTCTCTCTCTCTCTCTCTCTCTCTCTCTCTCTCTCTCTCTCTCTCCTGCCTCTGCTTCTCTCTTTGTCTTCCTTCTCTCCTTTTCACACTATTTTTTTCCCTCTCTCCTTTCTCCCCCTCCCCTCTCCTCCGCCCCTCTCTCTCTCTCTCCCTCTCTCCTTTCTCCCCCTCTCTCTCTCTCTCCCTCTCTCCTTTCTCCCCCTCCCCTCTCCTCCCCCCCTCTCTCTCTCTCTCCCTCTCTCCTTTCTCCCCCCCCCCCCTCTCTCTCTCCCTCTCTCCTTTCTCCCCCCCCCCCCTCTCTCTCTCCCTCTCTCCTTTCTCTCCCCTCCCCCTCCCCCCCCTCTCTCTCCCTCTCTCCTTTCTCCCCCTCCCCTCTCTTCCCTCTATAGTTTAAGACCATGAAGGTGGAGGAGTACAGGCTGATTATGAGGAACCTGGAGCTTCACTATCAGGACTTCATGCGTGACAGTCAGGATTCGCAGCTGTTTGGGCCGCATGACCGCATGCAGATGGAGGGCGACTACTCGAAGACCACACAGTACTACGACAACCTTCTGCGCTCTGTGGAGAAAGGTCAGTTCCACCTACATGCTCATGAACAAACACAACAAACCTCTGTATGCCTTTATGTTTACAGCCTGGGACTTACCTGGTGTTTACATGGTGTTAACTAAGAAACTGATGGGGTATTCGTGGATACTTGGTTTGGCGACTACCTGGTTTGACAAATAATGTACAAGTAATGACCTAATAAACAGCGGGCTGTAAAATAAAGTTTTGATCTCGGTAAGGGTGGCATTTACTCTCCTTCTCTGAGTACCACTAGCAAACCGTTTTTTTATACAGTGGATGTGTGTAGTCAGGGGTGAAAGGCGTGTTACTGTACACCAGTTCAGAAACATTGGGTAACTGTCAAATTCAACTTTCAGGACCAGTGGTTAAAACCAAAGGTGAGTGCTTTTGAACTATGGTTGGCACGTTCAAAAATTAACAATTTGTTGTTTCCATCACTCCAACCCCATCAACTTAGTGTTCACATTGATAGCAATGCTTTCGCTAGCTCTTACAGCTTTTGATTGAGTGCATGATATTTTGTATTTTTTTTGTTGTCAATTTCCAATGTGGCTTGGTTTGTTGTGTGTGTGTGTGTGTGTGTGTGTGTGTGTGTGTGTGTGTGTGTGTGTGTGTGTGTGTGTGTGTGTGTGTGTGTGTGTGTGTGTGTGTGTGTGTGTGTGTGTGTGACACACTACATGTGAACACATGCATGTCTGATCATGAACCATATGAATACACTGCACTAGTGTGTGTGTGTGTACAGTTGAAGTCGGAAGTTTACATACACCTTAGCCAAATACATTTAAACTCAGTTTTCACAATTCCTGACATTTAATCCTAGTAAGGTCAGTTAGGATCCTGCCTTAGGTCAGTTAGATCACCACTTTATTTTAAGAATGTGAAATGTCAGAATAATAGTAGAGAGAATTATTTATTTCAGCTTTTATTTCTTTCGTTTCGGGTAGCCTTCCACAAGCTTCCCACAATAAGTTGGGTGAATTTTGGCCCATTTCTCCTGACAGAGCTGGTACAACTGAGGCAGGTTTGTAGGCCTCCTTGCTCGCACACACTTTTTCAGTGCTGCCCACAAGTTTTCTATGGGATTGAGGTCAGGGCTTTGTGATGGCCACTCCAATACCTTGACTTTGTTGTCCTAAAGCCATTTTGCTACAAATTTGGAAGTATGCTTGGGGTCATTGTCCATTTGGAAGACCCATTTGCGACCAAGCTTTAACTTCCTGACTGATGTCTTGAGATGTTGCTTCAATATATCCACATAATTCTCCTCCCAAATGATGCCATTTATTTCGTGAAGTGCACCTGTCCGTCCTGCAGCAAAGCACCCCCACAACATGATGCTGCCACCCCTGTGCTTCACAGTTGGGATGGTGTTCTTCGGCTTGCAAGCCTCCCCCTTTATCCTCCAAACATAACAATGGTCATTATGGCAAAACAGTTCTATTTTTGTTTCATCAGACCAGAGGACCTTTCTCCAAAAAGTATGATCTTTGTCCCCATGTGCAGTTGCAAACCGTAGTCTGGCTTTTTTATGGCAGTTTTGGAGCAGTGGCTTCTTCCTCGCTGAGCAACCTTTCAGGTTATGTCGATATAGGACATGTTTTACTGTGGATATAGATACCTTTGTACCTGGTTCCTCCAGCATCTTCACAAGGTCCTTTGCTGTTGATCTGGGATTGATTTGCACCTTTTGCACCAAAGTACGTTCATCTCTAGGAGACAGAATGCGTCTCCTTCCGGAGTGGTATGACTGCGTGGTCCCATGGTGTTTATACTTGCGTATTATTATTTGTACAGATGAAGGTGGTGCCTTCAGGCATTTGGAAATTGCTCCCAAGGATGAACCAGACTTGTGGAGGACAATTTTTTTCTGAGGTCTTGGCTGATTTCTTTTGATTTTCCCATGATGTCAAACAAAGAGGTACTGAGTTTGAAGGTTGGCTTTGAAATACATCCACAGGTACACCTCCAATTGACTCAAATTAGAAGCTTCTAAAGCCTTGACATAATTTTCTGGAATTTACCAAACTGTTTAAAGGCACAGTCAACTTAGTGTATGTACACTTCTGACCGACTGGAATTGTGATACAGTGAGTTATAAGTGAAATAATCTGTCAGTGAAATAAATAAATGACTTGTCATGCACAAAGTAGATGTCTTAACCGACTTGCCAAAACCATAGTTTTTTACAAGAAATTTGTGGACCTAAGTGTAGGTAAACTTCCGACTTCAAGTGTGTGTGTGTGTGTGTGTGTGTGTGTGTGTATTTATTTATTTATATAATCAGCAATTGTAATTCCATTCAAATTACTGAGGTATTGCAAGGTAAAAATGTACATGGAAGAAAACATAGGAAAGGTTTCACCACACTACAGTCAACCCTCTATCTTACCACACCTACAGTAACCATGATAATATAATACTTGTATTATTATTGCCACTTAGCAGGCGCTTCTATCTGAAATGATTTACAGTACAGTGAGCGCATACATTTTGAGTATGTGATCCCTGTGGGTATTGAACCCACAGCCTTGGAGCTACTAGTGCCACACTCTTACCACCCTAACCGATCTCCACAATGTCCACGCTGCACACAGGTGAGCAGGACGAGTCGATGTGTGTGACCTACATCACCCATATCAAGGACCTGCGTCTACAGATAGAGGACTGCGAGGCTCGTACCGTGGCCCGCATCCGCAAGCCCGTGGACAAGGACCCCATCCAGGACTGTGCCCAGAAGACCACCGACCAAAAGGTGCTGTACCTAGACTGTACTAACTAAAGAATGCGTTGTGACTTAGGTCTAACCTATTTATTGAACAGGTCTCCTCTGTAAAAGACGCTCAGTGGGATCAACCTGTATAAATAAAGGATAATAAAGTATAACCTCTATACAGATGAAGGTAGTGGTGGGGGAGGGGCACCTCAGCGCTCGTGTCCCTGGGACAACAGATACCGAAGTGAATCACCAAAAAACCAATGACGTTTTATTTGGACACTGAGAATAACGTCATAAAGAACCCTGACTGTGTTTTTAGGAGCTACTATAAAACTTTTATGGAGGGGGAAGCACCTAAAATGTGATGCAAAGCAGGATTTGGTAGGTTACTTTCTAAATGTAATCCGTTAGTTACATGGCCACAATTGTAATAGATTACTTTCCCCTTAAGATTGCGTTAGAAGGCGGCAAACCTTTATATTACCAATTTACTAACATCTATTACAGGATAAATCAATATTAGCGTTTACATAGCTGGCCATAAATGGATGTTGCATTTATGGGTTGGTTATGTAGGCTTCTTCTAACCCATTGCTTTCTACTACAGATAACAATCTGATTAGGCTATGTCTTTACATTAAAAACACAAGTCTGTCAGATTTCCAGTCACTCCAATTAATTGAATACCCCTTGATCTTCAAGAATAGGACTTGTAAATATGGAAATATAGATTAGCCAAATTGTTTTACCTGAGCATAACCCAAAAACCTCAAAACAAAGGACTTACTAGCCTACTCTGTTGTTTATGGTTTTGTTGTCATGCAGGCTCATTGCTTTGAGTTTAAAAATAAATCCTACTCTCGTTGAATGGCATTCTATGAGCACTACTGAAAAGTGCAACTTGCATATGAAAAATCTATACCATATTCTGTATTTGCTATAGAATGATTGTTTTCAATTTTTCTTTGGTGACACCCTGATACCTCTATAATTTGCAGAGGTTTAAGTCTATCAAAAGTGTGCGAGTTTGAGCCATGTGTCCATTAGGCCTATGGGCATTTTCCTGAATCAGCACACATTAGATCCAGCAATAAAAGCCCCGCTTGTGGTCTTCTTAAATTCAACTTGTTTTTGACAATTCCATATCACAGAGGAGTTGAGAAGGAAGGAACTCCCTCCAACTTTTTTTCCCCCAAAGGCTGGGATTTGCACTCTGCAGCTGTTTGCAAGATCAATGTTTTCACTGGCTGTCTACTGGTCACAAAAAACAACGATTTGATAGGCAGCTTAAACTTATTTCATTCAACCATTATTGTGTTCAAATACACATGTCCATTTGTGAACAGCCATTCCACAACCACCACAATCCGTAAGGTGCAAATAGCTAAATGAGAGAGCACCGGTGTGATTCAAATCAGTGTGCCATGTAGTAGACACCAATAGGAAGTGGTATCTGCTGTCCTTAACGTCCAAGCGTTTTTCCCCCCAAGTTGGATCATCTTTGGATGCCGACAGCACTCGCACCATTGGAAGACGTACTGTAGCTTGAACTGGAGCTGACAGAAGCCTATTCCTGCTGTTTTCCTGCGATCCTTCACGTGCATTTGGTGTGTCATCGTCGTTGTCTCTGTCTTGTGGTCAGATTCGCTCAGGCGGAACAAACAGGAACTTGTTCCTTTTTTCAACGCTGATTTGAATGTCGTTGAGAATAATCTAGTTTTTCGAAAGTGTCTGTAATCGGATCACAATATTTTAGCTGGTAACGTAACGTACAGCTATTTTTTTTTTGTAATCCGTTACTCCCCAACCCTGATACCAAGCTACAGACTGGCACCAGAAACAGGACAAAGCACTACACAGAAAAGGAGAGAGAGAGAGAATGAGGGAGGGGTAGAAAGAGAGGGAATGAAATACAGAGAGGGGAGACGGCGAGGCCTAATTACAGCAGATTGCAGCTATGGATAGGGCTTTCTGCGGTGGGGGAGAGAAATGTGAGAAAGAAGGGGGCTTGAGAAAGGAGATATACATGCTGTACGGGAGCCAAGTGCAGCGGGATAGAGAGGAACGATGACTCAGTAGACGGGAGGATAGGCGGGGCAGAGGTAGATAGAGAGGGAGGGAGCGGAATGGCATGGTTGCCGCCTTCTGTGCTGCCTCTCAGGGGGGAAGAGGGAGAGAGGAGAAGGCAAGTCATGAGAGTGAGACGGAGAGCGCAAGAGAGAGAGAAGGAAAGGGAAAATAGAGTAGGGTATATGCTCAGTGTGTTCAGTAAGTCCCTGGGCTGTGTTTCTCTATGGAGACTGAGGGTGACTGGCTGGAAGGCCCACTGCCCAGCCTGCTGATCCAGCTCCTCTGGACCCTGCTGGCTCTGGGCCTAGTGGGAATCCTTTCTATGCTACTCCACCAAGACCCCTGGCAGCTCATCCCCCGGAGAGTCCACACACAGGTCAGGCTCAGGAACACACTGCTTCCTTGGTCCTGATAGGAGGGACTCGTTCAGCATTATGACACTCGGTGGAAGTTTGTAATCGGAGGAGATTTTCTCTCTTTGTTTTGCTATTTGTCCTGTTCTTTATCTTAATCGTCATGCACTTGTTTCTCTCCTGTTTCAGAAAGTCCAAGTGGAGCTTGAGGGGATCAAGAAGAACCTGGACCAGGTGGCCGTGAAGACCGAGGAGGTTCTGAGTACCACTCCTCAGCAGTCCAGCACTGCCCCTGTCCTGCGCTCTGAACTGGACTTCACCCTGAAGAAGATGGACCACGCCTACATCCTCTCCTCTGTCTATCTAGAGAAGTGAGTTGACTTGTCGGTTTTCTTTCTGTAGCCAGTTTCCTTTTTTGGGGTTCTTATTGCCCTGACAAAAGCAACAAACAAGCAAATGAAAAATACAACATTCTATTTAAGCAGCATTAAATCTCTCACGCCACTTCCCTCCCCATCCCTCCTCCACTGACATTTCCTCTTCCTTGCCTCAGGCTGAAGACGGTGGACGTGGTCATCCGCAACACGCAGGGGGCCGAGGGCGTTCTGAAGAAGTACGAGCAGCGACTGCGCGAGGTCCAAACGGTGCCCAATGACGTTAAGGAGGTGGAGATGTACCGCACCCAGCTCAAGGTGAACTGACTGGGCAGCACTGGGCAAAGCCTCAGCCTTTATTCTTGTGTTATGTTTCCACTGAACAGCCAGGCTTTTGTTCTCCGTTCTCTGAGCACTTACCTCCTCTTTGTATGACACAGTTGGTCCGCCTTTTCCAAGCCAGGGAGCTGGAGAGGCTTTTGCATAAACGCTACTCAGTAGATAGGTTGTGATGTTTGTTACATTAAAAACATATGCGCTTTGGGACATTATTGAACTGTGTGGGATTCATTACGGGTTTGTTGACAGCCAACGCTCGTGTATTTTTGTGTTTTATATATGTATCATTGGATTAGGAACATGGAAACAAGGCAGGTTTACAAAGAGAGAGAAACTGTTTACGCGATGAAACAAGACATGCATAATTTATTCTGTGGGGGAAAAAATCAAACTTTTTTTTTCAAATATTTTTGGGGGGACGTAAGCTGCACTTATTGACAGCTTATTTAACAATCTAACTGTTGCTCTTCCCTCCCGTCTCCTTCCCTGTAGAAAATGCGCGCTGAAGCGGAGGGTGAAAAGCCTGCATTCGATTCTCTGGAGGGCGAGCTCGCCAAGGCAGCAGCCGTGAGCGAGAAGATGTCTCGTGTGCACAGTGAGCGTGACGCTGAGTTGGACCACTACCGTCATCTCCTGTCCGGTCTCCAGGACCGCTGGCAGGCTGTGTTCTCCCAGATGGACCTGCGTCAGCGGGAGCTGGAGCAGCTGGGTCGCCAGCTGGGTTACTACAGAGAGAGCTACGACTGGCTCATCCAGTGGATCGGTGAGGCCAAGCAGAGGCAGGAGAAGATCCAGGCCGTGTCCATCAGCGACAGCAAGACTCTGAAGGAGCAACTGGCCCAGGAGAAGGTACTGATGGGGGAATATTAGGGGTCCGTTACATCACTGCATTGCTCCAGGTGCTTAGCTGATCAACTGAACATTCTGGAACTTTGTGAAAATAAATCATTGACACCTTTTTTTCTACTTATTTTGTATACTACTTCTGAGACGATGAATGTTATAAAGGTGTGTGTTGTGTAGTTCTCATCATTGAACATACACAGGCACACCGTGAAATCTCATCCAGACTAATTCTGATTATTTCCCCCGACATAGAAACTTCTGGAAGAGATTGAGCAAAACAAAGAGAAAGTTGACGAGTGTCAGAAATATGCTAAGGCATATATCGACACTATCAAGGTAAGCGTGCACAACATTAGTGAGGAAACCATATTATTACATTCATATATCCAGCTTTATTTAAAATGTCTCCATTTCATAAAAGGTTTAGTGTTGAAACATCCTGTTTCTTTTTATTAGGATTATGAACTTCAGTTGGTGGCCTACAAAGCACAGGTGGACCCTCTCTCACCCCTGAAGAAAACCAAAATGGATTCGGCCTCAGATAACATAATTCAAGAGGTCTGTGCCACTTGTGTAATTTGAGGGCAGATTGTCATTCTCTGACAACCATTTGCGATGCTAGGAGAAAAGTTTAGATCAGTAGTTTAAGACAAAACCCCGCACCTAATCAAAGGTTTCCTGTTTCATTTCTTCTCCATCAGTACGTGACGCTAAGAACCCGCTACAGCGAGCTGATGACTCTGACCAGTCAGTACATCAAGTTTATCACCGACACACAGCGCCGCCTGGAGGACGAGGAGGTGCGTGACAACACACTGGGAAATCCGAACCCTAACCCATTGACAACCAATGAAAAACAAATGCATGACCACTCTTTTGCACGCACAAATGCATACACACACATTAATGTATGGATGATATTCTTTCATTTTGAGGTAAAGTATGGTTTGGAACGTTGGCATTGGCATGCTGTGCTGTAGCCGCAGGATGTTAGGGCACCTAGCAGACAGGAAGTCCTATCTCTTAGAATGATGGCCATGCGGTGCTATTCGGCAAATGTGAACGCTCTACCAAAAATCAGCCTAGTGCTAAGTGTCATGCTTCGCAGATGGGAACCAGGGACTATCAATTAGAATATGGCTAGAGTGTCATATTCATTTCTTATGCCTTAAAATATCCAGGGCCAAGTAGATCTATTATATGAACACCAATGACAATTGCATACTGTTTTGATAAGCAGTAGTGGCCTTGTCACAAAATTCAATGAATTGATGAAACGTTTATGTTCAGTCTGAAGCAAAAGAAAGAGAGCATCCTTAAACGATTAAGAGACCACGAGAGGAAATTCCAGTGGGTTAGGAGAAGCAACTCATAGGGGTTTACACATTTTTGTATTCTGGCCTATTCATTTTCATGTCATTTATTGAGGTGTGCCGTAATATATATATATTTTTTTAAGGGCGTTCTTTCTTTCACTATGTCTATTTTTCTCATTGGCCACTCTTTCTTAGATGTCAATCTAAGCTCTCCCACTGTATGCTTCAGGCCGACTGCCATGTCCTTCAACTTTCCTTTTTTCAGATGAACACACACTTCCCCGTCTCCCGTTCTTTTCTAACCCTAATGTTTTGTTTGTTTCTTTGCTTCTCTTAACTGCTTGCCAGTGCTTTGTCATGATGAATGCTTATCTTGTTTGGGCGTTAAAAGAGGTAAATAAATCCACTACGCTCCAGTCACTATTCTCTCATTATGTGCCTTACATTCCATGCCCTCAGGCTTCAATTCATCACCTAAACTGTCAAACATTTTCATATTTACCTTACATTCACTTACTTCCGTGTCTCGTTTATTCTGTGTTCGCATGGGCTTTAGGTGCTATTTTCTTATTACATTTTCAGACAATCCTTGTACTATCCCTGCTTTCCCCATTGCACATATTCTGCCCAGTTCCTTGATAATAGGGATCTAAAGAATACATTGCATTGTTGTGCAAGAAATCATAACAGGTTGTTTAACCGTGTGAATAGATTCATTTCAACTAACTAGTTGCTGGTTGATTGTGATGTCATTTTTAAATAACAACTTTGAGTAATTTCAAGCTGAAAATAGATTATAAAAAACAAAGATTCACTTTACTATTTCACTTATGCAGAATGGTTTATCACAAAATAATTGCCTTAAGGACACCAATATTGAAAAAGATACAGTTGCATGCCACATTAGTTCCTCAGTTTGTTGTGTTGTGATGTCTTGTCTCCATACATTAATTGTTACATAACCATTTTCCATCTTACTTGTTTCTACCTTGAATTGTCTTTGTCGAAGATATCTTGCTTTAACAGCATCCTCCTGAATGAATTTACATCTGAACATGTATCTATCTTTAAGCTACCTATTAACATTTAACCTGTCATGCTTAATGTTTTATATTTTCTTTACCATTTGCTTCCACTAATACAGAAAGCTGCTGAGAAAATGAAAGCGGAAGACAGGAAAAAAATGGCAGAGATGCAGGCTGAGTTAAACAAACAGAAGCAGCTAGCTGAATCTCATGCAAAGGCCATTGCCAAGGCCGAGCAGGAAGCTCAAGAGCTGAAGCTCATGATGCAGGAGGAAGTCAGCAGGAGACAAGTTGTGTCTGTAGATGCAGAAAAGCAAAAGCACAATATCCAGCTGGAACTACATGAGCTCAAAAATCTCTCAGAGCAGCAGATCAAGTCCAAGAGTCAACAGGTAGAAGAAGCCAATCAGAGCAGAGTCAAGATTGAGGAGGAAATCCGTATCATCAGGATCCAGCTGGAGACTACTGTCAAACAGAAGTTTACAGCTGAGGATGAGCTCAAGCAGCTCCGGGAAAAAGCGTCTGAAGCCGAGAGGCTGAGGAAGCTTGCACAGGAGGAGGCTGAGAAGCTCCGCAAACAGGTCAACGAGGAGACCCAGAAAAAACGCAAGGCAGAGGAAGAGCTCAAGTTAAAGTCTGAGGCTGAGAAGGAGGCAGCCAAGCAGAAGCAGAAGGCTCTGGAAGACCTTGAGAAGCTAAAGATGCAGGCAGAGGAGGCGGAGAGACGCATGAAGCAAGCTGAAGTGGAGAAGGAGAGGCAGATCAAGGTTGCCCAGGAGGTGGCACAGAAGAGTGCTGCCACCGAACTCCAGAGCAAACGCATGTCCTATGTTGAAAAGACATCAAAGCTGGAGGAATCACTCAAACTAGAGCATGTCACCGTCATCCAGCTGCAGGAGGAGGCAGCTCGTCTCAAGAAGCAACAGGAAGAGGCTGATATGGCCAGGGAGGAGGCGGAGAAGGAGTTAGAGAAATGGAGGCAGAAGGCCAATGAGGCACTCCGCTTAAGGCTCCAGGCTGAGGAAGAAGCCCACAAAAAGAGTCGTGCCCAGGAGGATGCCGAGAAACAGAAGGAGGATGCTGAGCGTGAGGCCAGGAAGAGGGCTAAAGCTGAGGAGTCAGCACTCAAACAGAAAGATATGGCAGAGCAAGAGCTGGAGAGGCAGAGGAGGATAGCTGAGGGAACTGCTCAGCAGAAACTCTCAGCAGAACAGGAGCTAATCCGGCTAAGGGCAGACTTCGACCATGCTGAGCAACAGAGATCCCTGCTTGATGACGAGCTGTACCGCCTGAAGAATGAAGTCAGTGCAGCTGAGCAGCAAAGGAAACAGCTCGAAGATGAACTGGCCAAAGTGAGGAGTGAAATGAATATACTCCTGCAGCTAAAGTCCAAGGCAGAAAAGGAGAGCATGTCCAACACTGAGAAGAGCAAACAGCTCCTTGAATCTGAAGCTGCAAAAATGAGGGACCTTGCTGAGGAGGCCGGCAAACTTAGATCCATCGCTGAGGAAGCCAAGCGACAAAGGCAAGTTGCTGAGCAAGAAGCAGCTCGTCAAAGAGTTGAAGCTGAAAGGATCCTCAAAGAGAAGCTTGCTGCCATTAACGAGGCAACTCGCATGAAGACTGAAGCAGAGATTGCCCTCAAAGAAAAAGAGGCTGAGAATGAGCGACTCAGACGACAAGCTGAGGATGAAGCTTACCAGAGGAAAGCTCTGGAGGACCAAGCCAGCCAGCACAAGCAAGATATTGAAGAAAAGATCAATCAACTCAAGAAGTCATCTGAGAATGAGTTGGGAAGACAAAAGACACTTGTAGATGAAACTCTCAAGCAGAGACGAGTGGTTGAGGAGGAAATTCGCATTCTCAAGCTAAACTTTGAGAAAGCCTCATCTGGCAAGCTTGATTTGGAGCTGGAGTTGAATAAACTGAAAAACATTGCAGAGGAAACACAACAGAGTAAACTCCAAGCTGAAAAAGAGGCTGAGAAACACAGGAAACTTGCCCTGGAGGAGGAGAAACGCAGGCGCGAAGCAGAGGACAAGGTCAAAAAGATCACTGCTGCAGAGGAAGAAGCAGGCAGACAGTGCAGAAATGCGCAGGAGGAAGTGGAGCGCCTCAAAAGAAAGCAGATGAAGCCAAAAAGCAGAAAGAGGATGCTGACAAGGAAGCAGAAAGACAGATCCTCGTAGCCAAACAAGCAGCACAAAAATGCAATGCAGCAGAACAGCAAGTTCAGAGTGTCCTTGTCCAACAGAAGGAGGACAACCTCACGCAGAAACAGCTCAAGGAAGAGTATGAGAAAGCCAAGATGCTTGCGAAACAGGCGGAGCTTGCCAAGGAAAAGGCAGAGAAGGAGGCTGCTCTTCTCCGGCAACAAGCTGAGGATGCAGAACGCCAAAAACAGGCCGCTGAACTCGAAGCTTCCAATCAAGCCAAAGCTCAAGAAGAAGCCGTGAAATTGAGAAAGGAGGCAGAGTTCGAAGCTGCCAAGCGAGCGCAGGCTGAGGCTGATGCAATCAAACAGAAACAACAAGCAGATGCTGAGATGGAAAAGCACAAAAAGCTTGCAGAGAAAACAGTGAGTCAAAAGGCTCAGGTAGAGAAAGAGCTCACAAAGGTCAGGCTTCAGCTGGATGAAACTGACAAGCAAAAATCTGTCTTAGATGAGGAGCTGCAGCGCTTAAAGGACGAAGTCGGTGATGCTGTCAAGCAGAAGGCCCAGGTGGAAGAGGAGTTATTCAAAGTCAAGATTCAGATGGAGGAGCTGGTCAAACTGAAACTCAAAATTGAGCAGGAGAACCAGCGTCTTATCAAAAAGGACAAGGATAACACTCAGAAATTCCTGGCCGAGGAAGCTGAGAACATGAAGAAGCTTGCAGAAGAAGCTGCCAGACTCAGTGTGGAAGCCCAGGAGGCTGCACACATGAGACAGATCGCTGAATCTGACCTCTCCCAACAGAGGGCACTTGCAGAGAAGATGCTAAAGGAGAAGATGCTTGCCATTCAGGAAGCATGTAAACTGAAAGCAGAGGCAGAGATGCTCCAAAGACAGAAGGACCTGGCTCAAGAGCAGGCCCAGAAGCTGCTTGAGGATAAACAACTGATGCAGCAGCGTCTTGAGGAAGAGACTGAGGGCTTCCAGAAATCCTTGGAAGCTGAGCGCAGGAGACAGCTGGAGATCACCGCCGAAGCTGAAAACCTCAAAGTCAAAGTGTCCCAACTAAGTGATGCTCAGTCCAAAGCAGAGAATGAGGCCAAGAAATTCAAGAAGCAAGCAGATGAGATTAGTGCCCGTCTTCATCAGACAGAGCTAGCAACTAAAGAGAAATTGACTGTTGTAGAGAAACTTGAAGTGCAGCGACTGAGCAGCAACAAAGAGGCTGATGAGTTACGCAAAGCCATCGCTGATCTAGAAAAGGAGAAGGACAAACTGAAAAAGGAGGCCGAAGACCTACAGAATAACTCTAAAGAGGTATTGTTAGAGATGGCATAGTAGTGCAGCTTATGTCATTGTTAACCCTCTCTCTGAAAATGAACAATCTTAAATGATTTAATTACATTTCTTTATCTATTCCTTTCCTAAAAATAACCACTTACACAGTTGTATTGTTTTGAGTTATATTTCTATTACGGTACAGTAAGCTTAAAAAGATCATATCCCTTCCAGATATTTTCAGTTTGTCCAGGACAAAAATGTAGATTCATTATTGGTGGTGTTCCCCATAATGTTCTCCCCTTACTGAGAAGAGTGTATATACTATTATGTAACATAGGAATAATTCAATCTAATATCTATATTGTTTAACTATTTGGGACTGATTCTTATAAGTGGAGTGTATTGTACTAAAATGTAGTAATTCCTTTGCTATATTGCACAGTATGTGGATTGATGGAGTTTTTTACAGAGTATTTTTTTAAGTAAATGAAACTCATATTGTTCTAATTATGTTCTTGTTTTCCCTTTTTCTCAATTAGATGGTCAATGCTCAGCAGAAACAAATCCAACACGAGAAGACAGTACTCCAGCAGACATTCACCACAGAGAAGGCGGCGCTGTTGAAGAAAGAGAAACAAATTGAAGAGGAGAAGAAGAAGCTAGAGAACCAGTTTGAGGAAGAGGTCAAGAAGGCCAAGGCCCTCAAAGAAGAACAGGAACGGCAGAGGAAGCAAATGGAGGAGGAGAAGAATCAACTTCAGGCTACCATGGATGCTGCCCTCAACAAACAAAAAGAGGCTGAGAAAGAAATGCTCAACAAGCAAAAAGAGATGCAGGAGCTTGAAAGGAAACGACTTGAACAGGAAAAGCTGCTTGGCGAGGAGAACAAGAAACTTCGCGAGAAACTGCAGCAGCTCGAGGTCGCCCATAAAGAGCCAATCTCCCACACCAGAGAAATCGATATCCAGACTGACAATGTGCCTGAGGATGAACTGATCCATATGACCATGGTGGAGACATCAAAGCAGGTTATCAATGGCCAAAGTGTTGGGGATGAGGTTGACAGTAAGAAGGATACATTGTCTTTTGATGGCATCCGCGAGAAAGTACCTGCAAGCAGACTTTATGAAGTTGGCCTTTTGACGAAAAAGGAGTTTGATAAGCTGAAGAATGGCAAAGCTACCGTACAAGACCTCAGCCAAACTGATAAGTTAAGAACAATTCTGCAGGGCAAGAACTGTATAGGGGGTGTCTTGACACAGTCTAATCAGAAAATGGCAATATATCAAGCTATGAAAGAAAAGAAACTGACTCCTGGTTGTGCTTTGATCCTCCTGGAGGCACAGGCAGCCTCTGGCTATGTAGTCGACCCAGTTAGAAACAAGAAACTCTCGGTCAGTGAGGCTGTGAAGGAAGGCCTGATCGGACCTGAGCTGCACAACAAAATGCTGTCTGCTGAGAGAGCTGTCATTGGTTACAAAGACCCTTACACCAGTAACAAGATCTCACTCTTTGAAGCTATGAAGAAGGGCTTGATTGACAGAGACCATGCCATTAGGCAACTTGAGGCTCAGATAGCTACTGGTGGACTCATTGATCCCATAAACAGCCACCGTGTGCCCATCGAGACTGCATACAAACAGGGGCAGTTTGATGCTGAGATGAACAAGATACTGGAGGACCCTTCGGATGACACCAAGGGATTCTTTGATCCTAACACCCAGGAGAACTTAACATACCATCAGCTAATGCAGAGATGCAGCACAGATCCAGAGACAGGACTGCTGCTCCTGCCCATCACTGACAAGGCTGCTCTGAGCACATCAACCTACACAGAGGAGGAGACCAAGGATGTGTTCGGCAAGACGACCGTCTCTGTGCCATTCGGAAAATTCAAAGGAAAGACTGTAACTATCTGGGAAATCATCAATTCGGAGTACTTTACCGAGGACCAGAGAAAGGATCTTATTCGTCAGTACAAGACAGGAAAGATCACAGTGGAAAAAATCATCAAGATTGTTATCACCATGGCAGAGGAAAAGGAAAAAAAGAATGAAATCACTTTTGAGGGTCTGAGGGGACCTGTCCTTGCTACTGAACTACTGGAGTCCAAGATAATCGACAAAGACCTGTACAACAAGCTGCACACAGGCAATAAAACAATCAAAGAGGTGTCTGAAATGGAGCCTGTTCACAAATCCTTGAAGGGTACAAACTGCATTGCAGGTGTAGTTATTGACTCAACTAAGGAGACTATGTCTTTCTATCAAGCCATGAAGAAGAATATGATGAGGGTAGGGCCTGCTTTAACTCTGCTGGAAGCACAAGCAGGAACAGGATTTGTTGTTGATCCTATAAAGAATCAGAAGTTCACTGTCGATGAAGCTGTGAAAGCAACTGTCATTGGTCCTGAGCTGCATGAAAAACTACTGTCAGCTGAAAGAGGTGTTACAGGCTACAAAGATCCTTACACAGGAAAGACTGTGTCTTTGTTCGAAGCAATGAAAAAAGAACTCATTCCAAAAGATCAGGGCATCAGACTCCTAGACGCGCAGCTTGCAACAGGAGGTATCATTGATCCAGTGAAAAGCCACCGCATCCCACATGATGTTGCCTGTAAACGAGGCTTCTTTGATGATGAAATGAAGCGTATTCTGAATAATCCAACTGATGACGTTAAAGGCTACTTTGACCCCAACACACAGGAAAATGTCACATACTCACAGCTATACAAGAGATGTGTCACTGACAATAAATCTGGCCTTCAGCTTCTTCCTCTGTCTGAGAAAGCAATCAATGCAAAGGAAGAGCATACATACACAGACGTCCAAACCAAAGAGGCCATGAGCCAAGCAACAATGGAGCTGCAGTCTGGTCCATTCAAAGGGAAAAAACTCACTATCTGGGAAATTATCCACTCTGAATATATTACAGAGGAACAGAGAATTGACCTGATGAGGCAGTATAGGTCTGGAAAGATTACAATAGAAAAGATCATCACGATTGTGATCACCATTGTAAATGAGAAAGAGGCTAAGAAACAAGAGCAAGACAGCTTCAAAGGGCTTAGAGCACCTGTCTCTGCCAAGTCACTGTTTGATTCCAAAATCATTGACAAAGCTACGTTTGACATGCTCCAACAAGGCAAAAAGACACCTACACAGGTCAGCGAAAATGTCAATGTAAGCAAGTACCTGCAGGGCTCTGACAGTATTGCTGGTGTCTACCTTGAACCAACAAAGGAGAAGATCAGCATCTATCAAGCTATGAAGAAAAATCTTCTGAGACACAACACAGGCCTGTCACTTCTAGAGGCCCAAGCTGCCACAGGGTTCATTATAGATCCAGTGAAGAACCAGTACCTGTCAGTGGATGATGCAGTTAAAGCAGGCATTGTCGGCCCTGAGCTACATGAGAAACTGCTTGCTGCTGAAAAAGCAGTCACTGGTTACAAAGATCCCTTCACGGGCAAAACAATCTCTCTCTTCCAAGCAATGGAAAAAGATCTAATCATTAAAGAACATGTCATGCCACTCTTGGAGGCCCAACTGAGTTCAGGAGGAATCATTGATCCTGTGAACAGCCACCGCGTTCCTATTGACGTTGCCTATCAGAAGAGCTTTTTCAGCAAAGAAATGACACACAGCTTCTCTAAACCATCTGACGATAACAAAGCTTTCTCAGACCCCAATTCAGGTGATAAAGTAACATACAAACAGCTGAAAGAGAAGTGCACTAGAGATCCTGATTCAGGCATGAACCTTCTACCACTTTCCAAGCCACAGGCCCCTACTGTGGTGGAGAAGACATACCTCTACACGGAGGAACAGACGCAGAATGACCTGGCCACAACACAAATTGACCTCCCCAGTTCACTTGAGTCCCTTGCTGGAGGGTCAAAAAGTCTCTGGGACATCATGAACTCAAATCTACTTCCTGAGCAAGAGAGGAAGAAGCTGATGGAGGAGTATCGTTCTGGCAGTATCACTAAAGAGCGCATGATCATCATCATTATTGAGATTATGGAGCAGAGAGAGATCATCCGAGGTGAAACTGTTAAGTCCTGCAACACAATCAGACGTAGGGTCACTATCGAGGAGCTCTACAATTCCCGTATCATTGACCTGGAGACATTCAACCTGCTGAAGCAAGATAAAAGAAACATCCGTGACATTATGGAGATGCAGAGTGTGAAGCAGTATCTGTTTGGCACGGGCTGCGTTGCTGGTGTCATATCTGACTCCACTTCCAGGATGAGCATTTATTCAGCGATGAAGAGAGGGTTCTTGAAGCCTGAAATTGCCCTTAGTCTCTTGGAAGCACAAGCAGCAACAGGATTCATAATTGATCCTGTGAGAAACGAGACACTCACTGTTGATGAGGCTGTCCGCAAGGGTGTGGTCGGCCCTGAGATCCATGACAGACTTCTGTCAGCTGAGAGAGCGGTCACAGGCTACAAGGACCCTTACAGTGGCAAAATCATATCTCTCTTCCAAGCAATGAAAAAGGACCTTGTTCTGGAGGATTATGCTCTGAAAATGTTGGAGGCCCAGACTGCCACAGGAGGCATTATGGATCCTGAATTCTACTTCCACCTCCCAGCGGACATTGCCACACAGAGAGGATACATCAACAAGGAAACAAATGAAAGGCTTGCTGATGACGTAAAGGGATTTGTTGACCCTGTCACTGAGGAGAAACTTTCTTATGCCCAATTACTCAGGAGATGCAAGATTGACCCTACCAATGGGATGCGCTTGCTGTCACTGGGAGACAAGAGGCTGACATTCAAAGGTCTTAGAAAACAGATCACCATTGAGGAGATGTTACGCTCTCAGATCATCGACCAACAGACGGTCAATGAGCTGAATGAAGGTCTGATTTCAGTGGAAGAGGTTAGCCGTAGACTCCAAAAATACCTTGAGGGCACAAGCTGTATCGCTGGTGTTTATGTAGAGGGAACTAATGACCGTCTATCAGTCTACCAAGCCATGAAAAAGAACATGATCAGGCCAGGAACTGCCTTTGAACTGCTGGAGGCTCAGGCTGCCACAGGCTATGTAATTGACCCAATCAAAAATCTCAAGCTTACTGTCAATGAATCTATCAAGATGGGAATAGTGGGGCCAGAATTCAAAGACAAGCTTCTCTCTGCTGAGCGTGCCGTGACAGGTTACAGAGACCCCTATTCCGGAAAGACAATCTCTCTGTTCCAGGCCATGAAGAAGGGGCTCATCTTAAAAGACCATGGAATACGTCTCCTTGAGGCTCAGATTGCCACGGGCGGAATCATTGACCCAGAGGAGAGTCATCGCTTGCCAGTGGAGGTGGCCTACAACCGTGGCCTCTTCGACGAGGAGATGAATGAGATTCTCACAGATCCATCAGATGACACCAAGGGTTTCTTCGATCCCAACACTGAGGAGAACCTGACCTACCTCGGGCTAATGGAGAGGTGCATCACTGACCCAGCTACTGGCCTTGTCCTCCTGCTCCTGAAGGAGAAGAAGCGCGAGAGAAAGACCTCCTCCAAATCCTCTGTCCGCAAACGCCGAGTGGTCATCGTGGACCCAGAGTCAGGCAAAGAGATGACTGTCTATGAGGCATTTAGAAAGCAGCTCATTGACCATCAGACCTACCTGGAGCTTTCTGAGCAGGAGTGTGAGTGGGAAGAGATCACACAGACATCCTCTGATGGCGTTGTCAAGTCAATGATCATCGACAGACGGTCAGGAAGACAGTATGACATTGATGACGCCCTCGCACGAGGCCTCATCGACCAGACTTCACTTAGTACCTACCGCTCCGGAAACCTGTCCATCACTGAGTTTGCTGACATGCTGTCTGGAAACATGGGTGGCTTCCGCTCCCGGTCATCCTCTTTTGGTTCCACCTCTGGTTCCACCTCATCATCATACAATCCCATGAGCCCCATACCCTCCATTAGACCCCCTGCAATCATGTGGAATGACCCCACGGAGGAGACTGGCCCTGTAGCCGGAATCCTGGATACAGACACTTTGGAGAAGGTGTCAGTCACAGAGGCCATGCACAGGAACCTTGTGGACAATATCACAGGCCAAAGACTACTTGAGGCACAAGCCTGCACAGGGGGCATAATCGACCCAACTACTGGTGAACGATTCGCTGTTACTGAGGCAACCGAGAAAGGGCTTGTGGACAAGGTGATGGTGGACCGTATCACCCTGGCTTACAAAGCTTTCAATGGATTTGAGGACCCAAGAACCAAAGTGAAGATGTCTGCCTCCCAAGCTCTAAAGAAAGGCTGGCTGTATTATGAAGCTGGGCAACGTTTTCTGGAAGTCCAATACCTTACGGGGGGGCTGATTGAACCGGATGTTGAGGGTAGAGTCTCACTGGACGAATCCATCAGAAAGGGCACAATTGATGCTCGCACTGCTCAGAAGCTGAGAGATGTGAGCGCTTACTCCAAATACCTGACATGTCCCAAAACCAAACTAAAAATCTCTTACAAAGATGCCATGGACAGAAGCATGGTTGAGGAAGGATCTGGCCTGCGACTGCTGGAGGCCTCCTCACAGTCAAGCAAAGGGCTGTATAGCCCATACAATGCCAGCAATTCCGGGTCTGCCGCTGGTTCCCGGTCCGGGTCCAGGACTGGATCCAGAACAGGATCCAGAAGAGGCAGCTTTGATGCCACAGGTTCCGGTTTCAGTATGAACTTCTCATCCTCCTCCTTCACCAGCTCCAGCAGTTACGGTGGCCGCAGATATGATGCAGGACCTCATAATGGGCTCAACATGGATGAGCTAGCCCAAGCCCTTATGGCTCTAGCAATGATCAGGCCATGCAGCTCAGAAGAACAACGAGCCTTCCCAATGATGATACCAATGCATACCACAGTCGCATAATTTATAGGAAAAGAAATTGACATTTGAAAAACAAATAATTAATTTATTCTGCTCATGTGGTCACATTCGGAAATGGCAGGAAGTAATTAAATGCAGGTCCTCATATAGATGTCCAAAACAATGCCTTATCTCTCCAGCCTTAATTTCTTATAACTATTAGATAAATGTAATGTTTTGTTCCATTTTATTGCCATTTTTATTGATTTAGTAAGTCAATTTATATTTTTAGTGCAAAGTATCGGATTTAGTTTTTACTTCATATAAAGTGATCACAACTGATTTTATAGTTCGCGTTAACACAACTTGTATACTTAAGCTTTCCGAAACGAATATATGTACTTCGAACCGATATATTTTTCCAGTTTTCTTTTTCTTTTTGAACTTAAGAATATTTTTGTCCTCTTTCTTTTATCTGTTTGCCAATATCCTATGAAATATGCCAACATAGATATTATAGTGACACTTTTAGACGTCTTCATATTTCTGAATGTCTGTATAGAGTTTGACCCAGAGTTTATTTTTTTTTAAGTGAAATTAGTTATCTGGCAGTGTAAAACAAATAGTCGCAGAGCAGAATTAAAAAAAACACTACCTAAACAGTGGACGACGACTGCAACATTCAAAGTTTAATGAACTGCTTCCGTGTCCTACATCACAGACAACATTGCCCTTTCTGCTCAGTGGACAGACCCATGTACCAAGTCATCACCTTATTCTTTAATCGCCCACTCCAAAGTTATGAACTATTATACCCATCATTACGGACTACTATACCCACCATGTACCTCTTGTCAAGTGTTCCTGGTAGACTGTCCTCAGAAGATGTCAGGCTTCACCATGCTTCCTCTGACATTAGAGGCAAAGATCTGCATCCTGGATGTTGCTTTGGTTCTTGTAAGTTGAAATCAGTTTACTGATTTTGTCATTTTAGTAATGTAGTTTTGTAAAATACTTTCCTTTTATCCCTTTCATCACAGCCATACACCTTCTCTACTCTCCTCTGATTCTGTTTTTTCTCTCTTCCCCCTTTATCGCTAGCATTTCAATTCTAGTTTGTAAGAAAGTGCTATCAAACATTTTTATCAGTTGGATGATTATGATCATGCCTTTTTCACCTCAGTATTTTAAGATGATTGATTCCCCTTTTTTGGCAGATGTCTCATTCCATCAGAATTCGATGGGGATTTGCAGATACTCAGATGGACATGGCTGATGAGTCTCTTAACAGGGACGATATCCCAATTCAACAGCTTCACCATCCAGAAATGCAGGTAAATTCATCATCCACCATGTAAAGCATTAAATCATCAAATACATTTGGAATGTATTTATTTGTTTGCATTACAATTATTTCAGATTTTTTAAATATATTTTTTTACTGTTGGTTTTGTTGTCTCAAATTATAATTTTTGTTTTGTTTTTAGATCTGCCATTGAGTACCTTGCTTCCATTGCACCTCCCTCATTTTTGAAGACAGTTGAGGCTTGTGACCCCTGAAGTCTCCCTGGGATACCATACTAGGAACAAACTCCATTAATTTTTTGTTTTGTCCAACTTTCGTACTTGAATATTGATCATAATCCCCCCATTTTGGATTACACCTCTTACACATGACTATGTTTATGGGCTTTCACATGGTCAGCGCCATGAAGATGAAATGCAATGTAATTCTTAATTTTCTGTAAGCAACATCAATGTAACATCAGTCAGAACCAAAGTAAATAGTTGCTGAGATGACATTGCAATATCTGATCTGATACGACAATACATTGAATGAATGTACATATTTTATAGGATGAGTACATTTCAAGACATTTTCTGACATTTTAGATATTTCCTTTGCAAAAATGATTTTGAAGCTTTGTCATATGTCGCTTTTCAACCAGTATTGGTATGTTTTCCATACCAAGTATGTTTGTTTTCTGTTCTGCTTCTAGGAAGTGTTTTACTTCTGTAAATCTTCATTTTCATTTTTCATCATATTTGTCACATCTTATATAATACATTTTTGCTTTGCATGTTTTATTAACTTGGTAAATAAATATTATTGGGGGAAAATTATTGTAAGAAGAAGAGAATAGGACATGAATCTGCTCTGCAAAACTTGTTTTGTTAAATGCAGATTTAAGTGGTAACAAGATATTTAATCAAAACTAACTGGTTGGTTTTGCTCATTAACATATTTTTGTGTTGAGTGGCATGGTGAGTGGAATCTGGTGTATGTTTTGATGATAACACTTTAATGTAAATAAATGTGCTTTAAAAAGGTAATCTTGTCAACTACATTTCAATATCCAGGTAAATCACACTGACCATGGAATTATCTACACAGTGACCGGACAGCATACAGAACATATCACTATTTTCAGCATAACACATAAGATTACATTGTGTGTACCTGTAGGCACAGTATAGATATTCACACTAAAGGCTATAAACCAATTTATTGGTAGCAGCATCTGATATACTCTGTTTTTCATGCAAAATTGCTCCATTTAAAAAAATATATATATTTCACCTTTATTTAACCAGGTAAGCTAGTTGAGAACAAGTTCTCATTTGCAACTGCGACCTGGCCAAGATAAAGCATAGCAGTTCGACACATACAACAACACAGAGTTACACATGGAATAAACAAACATACAGTCAATAATAATAATACAGTAGAAAAAAAGAAAGTCTATATATATATATATATATATATATATACAGTGAGTGCAAATACGATTCATATGACTTCAGTTTAAGCCATTGTTTTTTGTGGTAGGCCTTATACTTTAGTTTCGTAATTGTATTGTGGTATGCATATACTTAAGCTTAAAAGCATTGTTCTGTACAGTGGTGGAAAAATTACACAATTGTCATACTTAAGTAAAAAAATACCTTAATAAAAAATGACAAAGGTGAAAGTCACCCAGTAAAATAATACTTGAGTAAAAGACAAAGTATTTGGTTTTAAATATACTGTACTTAGGTATCAGAAGTAAATGTAATTGCTAAAGTTTAAGTGTATGAATTTGACCATTGTCCTGTCCTGCTAAGCTTTCAAAGTTTTAACTAGTACTTTTGTGTGTCAGTGAAAATGTATGGAGTAAAAAGTACATTGTTTTCTGTAGTAAGGTAAAAGTTGTCAAAAATATAAATAGTAAAGTACAGATACCCCCCAAAAATGACATAAGTATTACTTTAAAGTATTATACTTACAGTGAGCACCATCATTCACTGGACAGTGACATTCTTTTGTTATATTGGTTCTGTAGCAATTTAAGTTTGAAAGGGTACAATGACAATGATGGTGAAGAGCAGACTGTCCGCTTTAATTGGAGGGTATTTTCATACATATAGGATGAACCGTTTAGAAATGACAGCACCTTTTGTACATGGTCCCCCCCATTTTAAGGTACTAAGTATTTGTTGAATTAGCTTCACAGATGTGTGTCGTTAGGCAGGTGTATTCATTTGTGTCGTTAGTGAATGTAGGAGAGCTGTTGATGAATAGTATTGATTCTAGACTTTGCTATTGCCTTTGGAGGTTGTTGTTGGGGTGTGAGAACATGAGGAAGACCGCAGTGTTGATGCAAATGAAGCTGGCCGTCATAAGGCTCAGAAATGAAAATCAATCAATCAGGAACATTGCAAAAACCCTGGGCATGCCCAAGTCAACTGTTTGGTTCGTCCTTAACAAGAAAAAAACAACCGGTGAACTAAATTATGTCAAAAGACCCGGTAGACTGAGGAAGACCACTGTAGTGGATGACCGGAGAATACTCTCTATCGTGAAGAAAACACGCCTGACAACAGCCCAACAGATCAAAACACTCTCCTGGATGCAGGTGTAGATGTGTAAAAGTCAACCATACGTAGAAGACTACACCAGCAGGACTACAGAGGATACACTACAAGATGCAAACCACTGATACACCTGAAGAAAAGAAAGGCCAGATTAAAGTTTGCTAAAAAGCACCTAAAAGAGCCCCAAGAGTTCTGGAAAAAAAGTATTGTGGACAGATGAGACAAAGATTAACATGTACCAGAGTGATGGAAAGAGGAAAGTTTGGAGAAAAAAAAGACATGCCCATGATCCAAAGCATACCACCTCATCCGTGAAACAAGGTGGAGGGGGTGTTATGGCTTGGGCCTGTTGCTGCCAGTGGAACATGCTCACTTGTCTGCATCGATGATCTGACTGCAGACAGAAGTAGAACAATGAATTTTGAAGTCTACAGAAATATTTTATCTGCTCAGATAAAACCAAATGCCTCCAAACTCATTGGATGGCACTTCATCATACAAAAAGACAATTACCCTCAACATACTGCTAGAGCAACGAAGGGGTTTTTGATGGCCAAAAAGTGGAAAATCCTTGACTGGCCGAGTCACTCACCGCATCTGAATCCAATTGAACATGCATTTTACATGCTGAAGAGGACACTGAAGGCAATAAGTCCCCGAAAACAAGCAGGAACTGAAGATGGCTGCAGTACAGGCCTGGCAGAGCATCACCAGGGAAGATACCCAGCGCCTGGTGATGTCAATGCATCGCAGACTTCAAGCAGTCATTGCATGAAAAGGATATGCAACCAAATATTAACAATGATGACTTTTTTCTGCATTGTTAAACTGTCCAATGTTTTTGATGCCCGAAAATGGGAGGGACTATGTACAAAAGCTTCTATACTTTCTGAACGGTTCATCCGATATGTATGAAAATACCCTCAAATGAAAGCTGACAGTCTGCACTTCACCCTTACTGTACCATTTCAAACTCAAAGTGCTAGAGTACAGAACCAATATAAGTACTTTACACCACTGTTACAGTATACCATAGTAGAATCATTATAGGTGAATGAAGTAGTGTCTTTAATGCCCTCTACTTGCTGTCTACAAGCACTACTGTCTGCATTATTTAATTTCACCATTATGAGGGCACTATTATTTTGACTTACACGTAATTTCAACTCATGTACTCTTGGAATCAGAGGTCTTGGAATACAAGCAAACAATGAACCCTCATCCCCTCAATCACGATTTAACTACCAACTTAATTTCATGGATACATTTTCTGTCAGCGACTTGGGAGAACGTTATTAGAGACTTAGATATACAGTCTGTGTGGAAGGGTGTGGAAGTTGTGCTCTTTGGTCTATATATATGTCTACGTGTGTTTCTTTCTATGCTAATGTTAGCCTTTGACATTGATGGAAGATCCAGCCAATATGAGAGATGGGGCGTCTACCTGCCAGAATACCTCTAATGACTGCCTTGACTACCCTTCACTGACCCTGTCCCTCCCACCCCTCCCAGAGAGAGGTGACGAGGAGGTAAGACATCTGAGAATGGGGTGAGGCAGTGCTTTGGGAAGACAGGGCTGTAACAGACCTACCAGTACGGAGCAGTAAAACGAAATACCTGAATTTGAACTTTGGTAGTACTATACTAATGTATCGATGAGGGCAAACTCAGTGTCCTGATCACTACCAATTCAGCTGCACTAATTCATTGTATTATACTGTATATTGAGTGAAAGCATATACAAATGAATAATCTCTGATGTATTCTTATTTTTGTTGTCTGTTTCAGGAGGAAAGTGTGTATGGATTGGCAACACCCACTTCCAAGGAACCAAGCTCTGGGTATGGGTAAATGCTAGGGATGCACCGATATAGCATTTTTGGCAGATACCGATATCCAATATTTTCCTTGCCAAAAACACTTGTTACTGATAACCAATATTTAAAATGTTTAAAGCAGTCTAGTACAGTTACATAGTTAACACACACATACAGTATGGACGCAGCAGTCTAAGGCACTGCAGCACAGTGCAAAAGGCATCACTATAGTCCCTGGTTCGAATCCAGTCTGTATCACATCCGGCCATGCTTGGGAGTCCAATAGGGCTGCGCACAATTGGCCCAGCATCGTCCGGGTTTGGCCGGGGTAGGCCTTCATTGTAAATAAGAATTTGTTCTTAACTGACTTGCCTAGTTAAATAAAGGTTACACTCAGAAACACACACACACACACACACACACACACACACACCACACTGACCAAAAACTTATTTTGTTGGCATTTACGTATGTCCCCATTACCAGTAAAACATAATCAAAACATATTTATTACACTTACTTGTTGTGCTTTTTCATTGTTCATTTGTTCAGTCGTTTCATTTTCAATCAGGATTTCTATGGATGCCGTTTGGGACTTTTTGCATGCCAATAAAGATACACGTCACAAAACACTATTTGACGTCTCAAAAAGCTTGTTGACCAATCAGGACTTGAATGTGACTGCACGTCACATAATAATTTAACACGTCCATACTTTTTTTTGCGTAGTTATTACACATTGATTACGCTATCACTCGTATTTCATGTGTCACAACGATTCATCGATACGTATGCTATGATGCTGGTAAAGTCTCGCGCACCTACAGTGCTGGTCATAAAAAAAGCTAGCTCGCTCATGGATGCAAACAATGTTCTTCCGGAAAAACATAGCAAAACTACATTATCTGTTTCAGTAGCAATCATTATCTAGCTAACTATATAGCTAGGTGTCATCATCTAAAATAACCCTAATTTATAAAACAATTGTTATTTAATTAATGGTGGTCGGACCCATCTCTGTGAAGCTAGCCACAATAAGGATTAGGCACAATAGTGGACTTTGCGGTTGACTGTAGCCACATTTATTGTCAACCTATGTGTATTTTACAACATTAACAATGTCTACACAGTATTTCTGATCAATTTGATATTATTTTAATGGACATAAAATGTGCTTTTCTCTCAAAAACAAGGACCTTTCTAGGTGACCCCAAACTTTTGAACGGCAGTGTGCGTTATATTGGTATGCACGTCAGCTTTGACATTGGTTTTTCACATCACCGTTAAACTTGACATCGGGCCAATATCTATATTGGCATTTTTCCAATTCCGATATGTTCACCGATATATCGTGCATCCCTAGTAAATGCAAAAACAAGGTGGCCATGGCTAAATTAAAGACATAGCCATCACAACTTCAACAATTCACATATTGGTGAATTTTCCTTTTTGTATGCATTTCAAGATCATAACATTGGTAATTAAATACAAATTCAATGTGTTAGACATGTTGTACTGAGCTCCATGCCCATCACCCACCATCAGTCAGGTCACACTGAATAAGTGGCCGGTGATGATGACAGTTGGTCGATTGTCACAGTTTCGTGGACCAGTGTGCCTGGATCTAAAGTCATTGACCTGGATGGTCCAACAGTACAAAGATGATAGCAAAAAGTATGTGTAAATCGGTCCAGTTACAAACATTGGGTAATTGGTATGTGTATAGTTATTAGTTATTTCAGTAAACAATAATTTTAATGAGAAAAAAACATAAAAAATAACTGTCAATGGTGCAGTGTCTAAAACCGCTCGACGGGAGCCCGCTTGAAGATACATAGAAACAGATTTGTATCAGAACCGCGCAAGGTCGTTTACAGACATTTGTTTACATCCCTGTTAGTGAGCATTTCTCATTTACCAAGATAATCCACCCACCTGACAGGTGTGGCATATCAAGAAGCTGATTAAAACAGCATGATCATTACACAGGTGCACCTTGCGCTGGGGACAATAAAAGGCCACTCTCTTACGAAGTCCTTTTGTGGGGAAAAACTCATTCTGATTGGCTGGGCCTGGCTTGCCAGTGGGTGGGCCTGCCTCATAAGTGGGTGGATGGGCCTATGCCCTCCCAGAATGTGAAATCCCCTGCCCAGTCATGTGAAATTCATAAATTAGGGACTATTGAATTTATTTCAATTGACTGATTTCCTTCTAGGAACTGTAACTGTAAAATCTTTGAAATTCTTGCATGTTGCATTTATTTTTGTTCAGTATACAAAAAAGTGCTAATCTTTCTAAATGGTGCACCCGATATGGAAAAAATATCTTAATGACAGTATTTATCCTTCCAAAAAATGCTAAGATGCTAAATTATAAACTGGGTGGTTCGAGCCCTGAATGCTGATTGGCTGACAGCCGTGGTATATCATGGATATGACGAAACATTTCTTTTTGCTGCTCTAATTACCTGTTAACCAGTGTTTAATAGCAGTAAGGCACTTCGGGGGGTTGTGGTATATGGCCAATATACCACGGCTAAGGGCTGTGTATAGGGTTCCGTTATGCGTTGTGCCCCCCCGTGCCTTATTGCTTAAATACAAATTCCTTTTTCAGTGTAGCTGGAAAAGTAGTTTACAATACTCTAGGTATTTGAAGTTAAAGTAGGTATCTGGTTAGGCAGGTATTCCTATACATACAGTTGAAGTCGGAAGTTTACATACACCTTAGCCAAATACATTTAAACTCAGTTTTTCACAATTCATGACATTTAATCCTAGTAAAAATTCCCTGTCTTAGGTCAGTTAGGATCAACACTTTATTTTAAGAATGTGAAATATCAGAATAATAGTAGAGAGAATGATTTATTTATGCTTTTCTTTCTTTCATCACATTCCCAGTGGGTTTAGAAGTTTACATACACTCAATTAGTACTTGGTAGCATTGCCTTTAAATTATTTAACTTGGGTCAAATGTTTCGGGTAGTCTTCCACAAGCTTCCCACAATAAGTTGGGTGAATTTTGGCCCAGTCCTCTTGACATAGGTGGTGTAACTGAGTCAGGTTTGTAGGCCTCCTTGCTCGCACATGCTTTTTCAATTCTGCCCACACATTTTCTATAGGATTGAGGTCAGGACCTTGTGATGGCCAATTCAATATCTTGACTTTGTTGTCCTAAAGCCATTTTGCCACAACTTTGGAAGTATGCTTGGGGTCATTGTCCATTAGGAAGACCCATTTGCGACCAAGCTCTAACTTCCTGACTGATGTCTTGAGATGTTTCTTCAATATATCCACATAATTGTCCTCCCTCATGATGCCATTTATTTTGTGACATGCACCAGTGCACTGTTGTTCTGGGATTGATTTGTACTTTTCGCACCAAACTAAATTAATCTCAAGTAGATTAATCTCCTTCCTGAATGGTATGACGGCTGCGTGGTCCCATGGTGTTTATACTTGCATACTATTGTTTGTACAGATGAACGTGGTACCTTCAGCCGTTTGGAAATTGCTCCCAAGGATGAACTAGACTTGTTGAGGTCTAGAATTATTGTCTGAGGTCTTGGCTGATTTCTTTTGACTTTCCCATGATGTCAAGCAGAGGCACTGAGTTTGAAGGTAGGCCTTGAAATACATTCACAGGTACACCTCCAATTGACTCAAATGATGTCAATTAGCCAATCAGATGCTTCAGCCATGACATTATTTTCCAAGCTGTTTAAAGGCACAGTCAACTTAGTGTATACAAACTTCTGACCCACTGGAATTATGATACAGTGAGTTATAAGTGAAATAATCTGTCTGTAAACATTTGTTGGAAAAATGGCTTGTGTAATGCACAAAGTAGATGTCCTAACCGACATGGCAAAACTAGTTTGTTAACAAGAAATTTGTGGAGTGGTTGAAAAACGAGTTTTAATGAGTCCAACCTAAGTGTATGTAAACTTCCGACTTCAAATGTATGAGATGAATAGTGATATTGACACAAGCTTTGTGGGGCTTGTATGCTTCCAGGAGGGAGTCAGAGGAGTGGAGCCAATGGCAGGGGGAGTTCAGAGGTCAAATCCGAGCCCTGCGACACTGGCTGAAGAGCATGGAGATGAGGCTACCTCCTCTGGACCATACGGTCAGTTGGGTTGTTGAGTTGCTCGGTTTGTTACCTTTCTCTCATTCACTGATTTAACCTACAGATTGAATGTCATTTGTTTTATATATATGAAATATACATTTTATGTCAACATTGCTAAACATCAGTCTTTTCCCTCCGTAAAATTATTCTCAGAGGTTTAGTGCACATTATGCAGTTAACAGTAGAATGAACAGGGCCTTGGCATATTTAGTAAAGCAACATCCTTGTAGTGAGATCTGCTGAATGAGGCTATCCATCTATTGCCATAATCATCAATGGATATCCACTGAACCATTAAAGACGTACATCGTCCTCCATCCTCTGTTGCTGTGCATCCAATTACACAGAGTAAAATACAATGATGGAGAGGCGGCTGGATATTAAGTGAAGGAGAAGAACGAGTGAACAATGTTGATATATTATCCATTCACAGGATGCTAGAAGACTGGACAATACCCATCCCCCATGATGCAACTTGTTGGTCTAACGGTAATCGTGTGGGCTGGGAGAAATCCAAAGAAAATTACAAAGAAAAACAGTGATTTGAGACTGGCCCCTATTGTGTAATACGCCATGGCGCTGGGCTGAGCATCAGTATCGAATAATATGCCCTAAGCCCCAGAGAAATAAATGCTTTCCCACCCAGGGAGCTGGCATGATACCACTAAACAGAGAACGAGAGAAAAACTGTACAAACAACAGATCAAGAGTCAGAAGAGGGAGACACATTACACATACAGGCATATGACTTCAGACAGAAGGAAAAAGAGCAAGGGAATCAGTGAGAGAGAATAATCTAGAGCCAGACGGACTCAAGCGGAGATCGAGGTGGTGGTCTTAGCTCCTCCATGTCCTGCAGCAAGTTTCCTTTGGGGAGAGGGGCAGGCAGGCAAGCTCTTTTGTGCTGTGCTGGGACAGGGAGGCTGGAGAGACGCTCAGCAGTGGAGGCCCACTGCACACATGAGCGAACAGACTGAAAAGGACATTAGACTCAGATGGGAGGATGAGGACGGAGAGAAAAGAAGGAAAGAAAAACAGGATCTTACCGAGTCCTGTGGTCTGGCCATAAAGGCATTTGTTGTGTTTCCCCCAGCCATTAGTCTTTTTTATCTGTTAGTGGCGGACAATGACATCTCAGCATTGCGCAATAATTAGTGTGTCTTGAAGGGTGATATTTTATATCACAAACAGTAACAGTGTTCTTTTAGACTTAGGATAATGAACAAGGGCCTCGACTCCGATAACTAGCCTAATCCACAGATTTAAAGCGGACTAGCATGAAACATCAATATGACCAGACTGAAGAGCACAACGAGACTCTTTACAACATGAACACTGATTGAATCAATCGTCATACTGTGTGTTTCAGCATCATGTCGCTCCTCTCTGCATTCCTTTAGCCTTTTTGTCTTCTTTGTGTTTATTTTTTGTGTGGTTGTGAGTACTGTGTTACCTCAGGGGGAAAGGAGGACCTTTTTGTGATTGATAGGTTTTGGTACATTTAGTGTTACTAAAAGTGCCATTGTCCTAATTGTTTGTGTCACGCGGGACTGGGTGGGTGCAGGAATCAGACGCAGAGAGAGTTCCACTGAGGTTAAGTGCTTTACTCAGGCACAACAAAATAATAAGCCCAACAAATACAGGGCGCGGGACACACAACGAGACAACCCAAAAACCACTGGGTGCCAAGTTAAAGAAAAGAAAATCCACCACTACCTAAAATGCACACACGTAACACAAAGACAATCCCGCACAAAACAAGGGCGGGTCTACCTACTAAATATAGGGAAGCTATTTTAACCAAACAACAGAAACACAGGTGAAACTAATAAGACAAAACAAACAGACAAACGAAAAAGGGATCGGTGGAGGCTAGAAGGACGGTGACGACGACTGCCGAGCACCGCCCGAACAGGCAGGGGAGACAACTTCGGCGGAAGTCGTGACAGTTTGTTTGATTGATTCATTGATTATAACGCTAACTGGCGTAACAACTGAATTATTTCATCTTATAATCCGGGTTTAAACTGGATAAATACACATGACCTTCGGGTGAACTTATCCATCAAGCCAAAGCTAATTGTTTTTCCCTAGTCTTCAATTGCGAAATACTTTTGCATTATGATGCCATCGTCACACTTTGTTTTGTGCGTGTGACTCAGAAATGTGTGTATGACACAAGCATGACTCAATTTAAAGGAGTCAGTGTTTCAGATTTTTTTTAATGAGCTGTAAGGTAGACTCCTATGTTCAGTGGTGAGCTGAGGGTGTGGGGGGGGGGGGGGGCTCCTGTGCCTCTCCCAGTGAGCATGGGGTTAAATGCAGGTAGTCTTTTATCAGCACTGTGCCTTTATCACAGTGCACCCCTCCATAAGCCTTTTGTCATGTTAATGCTGCTGGTCTGCACCACTGCTGCTTTCAGTCTGGTCTGTGGGAACTCGTTCGTTAGCTCTGCGAACTGCATGAATGAGACACAACACAACTTCCCCCAACACGCCAACAATACACAGGAGAGAGACACACCTGCTCCTTTACACATGCTCTGACAGTGGAGCCATGTTCATTAGAACATACTGTAGCAAAATGTTTTGCAATGGAAAATTTGACATTTGACTTTTGAACGACTTCACTGTTTCACTCCACTTTGGGACATTTGATTTCATTCCGTGGCTGTTGAACGGCACCTTGTTTCTTCATACAGCCTAACAGCCTCCATAAACCAAGTGAAGGTGATTCATAAACAGCTGTGAAGCTGAAATTTGATTTGTTTAAAATAAAAAGTTGGCCTAGAGGTGTACGCTGAATGTTCCACCTGGTGAAAATGACTTGAAGTGATGTCACTGTGTAGGAAGTGCTGCGTTTGCGTCATTCAAAAGTCAGAAAAGCGATCTCTCCATTCAGAGGGACGTATTAAGGCCCCTCTTCTTTGTTCCGTCCCCCCGCTATTGAGAAACTGCTGGATAAAGAGTGTCTGTGTCCCTCTGTCTCCAAAGGTCTCTAATTTCCCTTGGTCCACTGCAGAGTCTGCATCTCAAGTACGCCCTGCATACATAACCTGTAAACAGACCAGGAAGAGGGGTGAGAGATAGCAGCCTATTCTCATCTCCTCTGTCTTGGTGACAGTGGGAAAACAGAAGCCCCTCTCTCTGATGAAAGGCAGATAATGACTTGGGAAGATGCGTTGGTGTTGATTGCTGTGAATCACCAAGTGGTAAAGATAAGGAGGGGAGGGATTGTGTGTGTGGTGGTGTGTATGTGTGTGCGTGTTTTCATCATGTTTTGAATTGTGGTTATCCACTTCTTTCTGGTCCTGGGATTGTTTGTGTTTTTGTGTTTCTTTTACATTTGTTGTCATCGACCTTTGCATCGGAATACTGAAAGGTTATTGACAATGTAGCGGCTTCTTTTATGTTCTGACTCTTTACTTGTTGTGGAAGCTTTCAATCGAATCTTCCTTGTGAACAGACCAAGCACATAAGGGGGTTGGGTCGTTGATTTTGTTGTTGAATCCCTCCACCCTGTGACTAAGATTTCCAGTATCCAGGCACCCCAGGGAAGCCCCTAACTCCTTTTCACCCAAACCCACACATTTCATGGAAGTGTGTGTGTGTGTGTGTGTGTGTGTGTGTGTGTGTGTGTGTGTGTGTGTGTGTGTGTGTGTGTGTGTGTGTGTGTGTGTGTGTGTGTGTGTGTGTGTGTGTGTGTGTGTGTGTGTGTGTGTGCGTGCGTGCCTGCCTGCCTGCCTGCATGTGCGTGCGTGAGTGTGTGTGTAATGGTGTTGAATGGTGCTTTAGTTTTGACCTATAAAGGGGACCCCTTTTTCATTTCCTCATGAAGAGGGCTCCCTATCTGAGGGGTGGGTGTGGCTGCCAAAGTGCTAATTACCACATAGGCTACTGGAGCCATAGAGGATCCACTGAGGTCTTGTTTAATTTGAAGGCAGAGCAGAGAGGGAAGAGAAGGAAGGTTGTGAAGGAGAAGGGGGGACATGCCAGGCAGCCAGCAGGATTAATCTACTTTAGTGCTCTCAGGTCTTCTGGCACATGGGGTCTGTGATCAAATTTGGCCCCATTTGCAACCAATTTGGAATCGTGTTCTGTCAGGCCCCTATATCCCCCATATCAGAACCTACACTTCCCAGTCTTACATACAGCATAGGGGGCAGATGGGAGGTTAATGGTAGAGAAACTGGGAAATTATCAATTGCCTGGCTGCCCAGCCTGTTAATGGTGTGTTGCTTCGTAGCCCCATTGATAGCCAGTGTTCCAGTGCTTCTTCAACTACTGTACACCAGCCAGTCTTTTGGAACGGGGGTTACGTGTGGTTAAGGCCATGGTGCGAGATGGAAAGGGAGAGCGGGTTTGGTGAAACGATTCAATTATTTAGAAGAGGATTTGGAGCTAGCTGGCATCCCGGGGTCTCATCCATGCCAGACCCACTCAGGAAGAAGGAGGAGGGCCGGCACACTTGCTCTTCGTTCAACAGCTGAAGACACTGCTGCTCTCTTGTGGGACCAACCACACCCTTTGTCTGGAGTATTGCTACTATTTTGAAAGCTTGATCTTGTCTGCCGAGAGTATCAATCTCTCTGAACTGTCGATTGCAGATGTCCGTGCATTTCTGTCATTGCCTGCAGGTTCAGATCTCTGGGACGGAGAAGGTAAAGTGTGGGAGGTCCTAATATGTGAGGCAAGTTTAACTTAGGACACACAGGGATGGAGTAGTCACAGGGTTAAATAACTTGACCCCGTGGGGGTCACGCTATTGAATTGACTTTTCCTTCGCAGCCAGGGCATTTTCAGTCTCCTTTGTGATTCATGCTATCACTTCTTTCCCAGTTACTCCCTTGTCCCTCATTGTTTTCAAAGTGGCAAGTAACACTGTCATAAACAAACATTCACGCCTGAGTAAATAAGCCTAAGGTTGAATCTCGCATGAAGACGTGCAATACCGGTATGACAGTATCTTGGCATCAGTGTGAAACATGTTGTGTTTACACTACAGAAAGATGGTGTATTGGTAATCAGCTAATCCTGGCACAGTGAAAAGGGGGGGGACATGTGATTTTGTGTCCCCTTCTGTCTTTGCCCAGAAAGAGTCCATTTTTTGCCCCCTGTTCCATCTGCCATGCTCTTTTTCCTCTGACTAATCATTCTAGAGACATTGATTCCAATGCCACCACCTACATGTACAGATTACCTCAACTAGCCTGCATCCCCTGCACACTGACTCTGTACCGGTGCCCCTGTATATAGCCTCGTTATTGTTATTCTTATTGTGTTACTTTTTATTATTACTTTTTATTTTAGCCTAGATGGTAAATATTCTCTTCTTCTTGAATTGCACTGTTGGTTAAGGGCTTGTAAGTAAGCATTTCACGGTAAAGTCTACACTTGTTGTATTCGGCGCATGTAGCAAATAAAGTTTGATTTGATTTTGAAAGACTGTAGATTATAGAAGAGGGAGGGGGCTTGCGCGTGTCCATGAGAGAGAGACCGAGAGTGTGTGTGAGAGAGAGGGAGAATATTGGAGGAGGGAGAGAGAAAGAAAAGGAGAGAGAGAGACAGACAGACAGAGATGTTAAATTAGGTTGTTCAGGGCTTCAGGGAATAAACACCTCTTTGAAGGGAGTGACCTAAAATGCACCTGTCCTCCAGGGCTTCCAGTGCACCTGCTGCCCTGCACCTGTCCACTTACTCACAGCTCGTAGTACTCCCAGCTCTTATCCCAGGGGAGATCACGACACACATCATCTCCAGGTGATCACATGAGTGTGTGATTAGCTGGTTTCATTCAACTGGGGTGTTGGTTTCCCTAGTCTTAGTCTCCCTATAATAGATATAATAGGACATAAAACAAGTAGGTTACACAGTGTTCATGTAAAAAGACAAATCACATGTAGATGCTATTGCATAGTTGAGATTTAGTTAGATGCAAATGTAGTTTGATAAATGACCTCCACTTGGTTCCGTCATAGCTTTCCCAGGAGTCAGAAAGGTCTATTTTTGCCAACATCCAATTTTCTCAATTTCGTCTTCATTTACCTTCTTTGTTTTTCATAGGAGTTGTATGGGTCTGGAAGTGAGTTGAGAAAAGTAATCAGAGATGTTTTTACAGTAATTTGATGTCTTTGTTGCTGCTGTGAAGGCTGCTGCACTGACTGAATGGAGATGGGGGTGAATGGGTGTGGGTGGGTTAAGGTCCCTCCTTTTGTGGCCTTGTGCTGCTTGCCCCTGCCGGCGCTGTGTGAGCTAGAGGCAGAGAGAAGGGGCTGGAGGCAGCTGGAGGCATGTGAATGTTTCCAGGAGGGCGACCCGGAGCTCTTTAGAAGGCTTTTTTTCTCACTCTCTCTTTTTTTTCCACCACAAGCAGCATGGAGTTTCAGAGCCCAAATAAAACCTTCTATGGGAGGGGCTATCGAGGAGGGGGGGGGGGGGTAGAAAGGAGGAAGGTAAGGGAAGCACTTTGCTGTCTAACTGTCTGGCACAGGAGCACAAGCCTCTGGCCTGCGGTCATATGGATCTACCAGAGTGTGATCACAATGCAATAACCATTTTCTGGCTGGGAACCGAGGGAATCTAGTTGAGCCGTTGAAAATACATTGTCTTGATCCGGGTGCACCATCATCCTATTGGTGGTGTGAACAAGGAAGGAATTCCTCTATCGGAGCTCCAACAACAAAGGAGAGAGGGAGAGGAGCGGAGCTGGTGGGAGGGGAGGAGGGGGTGCTGTGAGAGGGGAGAGGAGGACATTGTTTGCCTGTGGCTGTGAGCAACGGAAAGCATGGGTTATCAGGGCTTGTGTGTTTTTGTTTAGAGAGTGTGTTTTGATGTGAGGATGTCTGAGTGAGTTGTGAGTGTATGTGCGTGAGGAGACTTCTTGGGAAGGGAGGGAGGCCAATTCAAAGGATGCTCAAACAAGGCAGGATTTTTTTTTCTCTCCTTTTTGAATGGTGACTGAGGACTAGCTGAATTCCTTTGCTCTAGCCGTTGTGCCTCATCTCTGCTCCAGGGTAAGTGTGCGTCACCTAAATCTCAAACCGCCAAAACTGCCACCAGGCCTGGATTGGCTTGTAAGAAAAGTTCAGTAGGAGTTTACTCTTCTGTGATTGTAGCTTGGAAGAGCATGTGATGCTGCAACGTGGCTATGGCCATTGGTTCACTGGTCCACATTGGGCCAAAGGGACAGTTCCGAGTCTGAACAGTGAATGTGAAGCTAGAAGTATGTTTTTATTTTCACTCCACACATAGGAAATATGTATTTTTGATTGTTTCACACAGTTGTAAGTATAATGTCTTCATGATAATGGTAATGTGCAAGATAGAATATTCTAATTTACAAATTTGATTCAGGAAGAAAGTAGTGAGTTTGATATGTGAAATTGGGAAAATTCTATGAACCCTTGCTACATTTTGTCATGATCAGAATGATTAAAAAAATAGCATTGTGGTGCTAGAACCAACATGTGCAGTTTTAAACGCAATTCACCAAAATATCAAACAATTTCACCATTGGATGCAACCGTCACATGTTGTCTTACCATAGCCAATTTGCATCTTGGGTTTAATGTATTAGATATTTCATATTATTTCCTATGTGCAATGTGAGGCGTTTAAATCAACAAAACAGTTTGATACAATTGTTTGTGTTTTACTCTTGAACGGATGACCTTTAAAAAAAAAAAATATCTGTGATAAGACCCGTGACGGGTGAACGCACAGCTGTCGGCTTTAATTAGAAGACCGCTATCTTGATTACCACATAGAGACCCTCCGTGAATTGGGACTGGCCTGTCTTTGTGCGGCTCCAAGATTGTAATTCATGATTATTATTCTGTGGTTAATGGAATCAAGGGTCTGGTTTTGCCCGTCAATGGATGCATTTTTTTTGGGTTGGATACAATCTGGGACTATGGTGCCAAAAACACCAGATTCTCTTTTGTGTGTGAGTGTATGTCGGTGTAGGTGTGGGTTTCTCACAGACACTCACCGAAAAAGAAACGCACACACATTCAAACTGTCTAGTGTCCATCAGTGATAGGATACATAGATTTCCATTTGTAATGATGGAGATAACAGTAGCAGACATTTCACTGCCCTTTCAGGTCTCATTGCATGTTTCGTATATTGCAGAGTAGCCCTTTATTGCGACTCTAAATTTGATTCATCGGGAAATTCTGCAACATTGTAATCCGAATGTTGCAGCACACAAAGGGCAGAGTCTAAATCGAGGGTCATTTCTAGGGGAGGTGAAGTGGTGGATTGGACCGGGTCAACTGAGATATGGGTTCGGTGAAATGGTTGCCTGGCTTCAGCTTTAGCGCGGGACAAGCTACTGTGCACAATCGTATCATATAGCAACATGGCCTTAATAAAATGTGTCAAAACAGTATCATTTAACCTGTTGTCGAATGATTGCCTGGGTTGTTTGAATTCTTAGTTAAATTGCAGATTATTTGAGATTTTGATGGACCTGATGGCTCTTAGAATGACCCACTTACCTCGTACAGTAGAGTTGAAATACATAACTGATAGTTTGGTCGCTATAATAGTCGCTACCCCGGACTATCTGTATTGACACTTTTTGCACTAACTTTTGACACTTCACATACGCTGCCGCCACTGTTTATTATCTATCCTGTTGCTTAGTCCCTTTACTCCTCCCTATATGTACATGTCTACCTCAATGACCTCGTACCCCTGCAAATCGCAAGGTTAGCGTTACTCATTGTGCATTTATTCTTTGTGTTGTCATTTGTCACGTTTTCCTCTCTGCATTGTTGGGAAGGGCCGTAAGTAAGCATTTCACTGTCAGTCCACCCCTGTTGTTTACGAAGCATGTGACAAATACAATTTGATTTTATTTGATTGGATTGATGCGGTAATTAGCGTCCTCGGTGTTTGTTTTCAGATGGCATCTCACTGTTAATGTAGTAAGTGTGTGTCAGTAGGATGCCAAACAGCATCTTCACGCTACATACAGTATGTCTCATAGGAATAGTTTACGATAGTGCACTCAGGTAGCCTGGGAACCAACCTGATATGCTCGGTTTCCATTGTCTGCTATTTTGAAGTGAAACAATGGGCAAACAGGACGTCTCAGTTTGAATTCCAGGCGACACGTTTTATTTAACTAGGCAAGTCAGTTTGGAACAAATTCTTATTTACAACGGCGGCCTACCATGGGCAAACCCTAACCCGGATGACGCTGGGCCAAATGTGCGCCACCCTATGGGACTTCCAATCACGGCCGATTGTGATACAGCCTGGAATCGAACCAGGGTCTGTAGGGATGCCTTTTGCACTGAGATGCAGTGCCTTAGACCGCTGCACCACTTGGGAGCACATCAGGTGCAATAGCCAGTCAGACATGGCACACCCTCACCCTTTTTGCCTTGGTTTGTTAACCTACTGAACATGGGCACAGCCGCCTGGCCACAGACACTCTCCTCTGGAGAATACGAGGATGTGATTAAGGCTAACAGGGTAATCATTGATCTTGGGCTGGGGATCTGTCTGTGAGCCACTCTCCTCTCTGATCCTGTGTATTCACAGAGTTCCCCCTGGGATCCATGCTATGGCCTAAATCATCTGCGTTGCAGACATGTGCATAGTACGACTATAATTACAAAAATGCACAGAGAGAGGCCTAATCAAAATGTTCAGTTCAGCTACACCCTTATTATATCATAGAGGATAGATACGTCCTGGTTTATAATGGGGATCATGGCTGTGAAGCAGAATGAACGGAATAGAATTATGAATTATGAATAGAATAGAATAGAATTCCAGTATGACATGAAACTGCAGACAGAGGCACAATGGGGTTTGTGTTCTGCTACAAGCCGAACAAGCTGTTTTCTCTCCAGCAAAGGGAGCAGTCAAATCTAGTCATGCAGCTAACTGTTTCGAGCTCCTAACCTGTGAATACTGAATATTCATTGTAACCAAAGAACAAAGAGCGGATACAGCCAGCAAAGACGGCACTGTAAAATTTGGTGTCTTCTGGTTCAGCGAGCCAGTAAAACAGAAAACCCGCTTGGCAGGGTTTTTGGAGCCAACTTCCTCACTTATACAAATACACTCACCTTTGAACCCTTTGAGTCCCTTGTCATGGATAAAACTCATGGCAGTTATGTTGGAATTAGCCAATGAACTCTTGGAAAAGGATGCATTGTAAGCCACGCAAAGATGTTTAATACTTGAAAATGGTGGACTGTACTGTGGCTTACAGTCCAAATTGTTGTGATGATGTGATTTGTTAGTGATCAGTCACAGCAGCAATCTTGCTGCTATTACCATTCACAATTCTGTACAGTACAACCTGTTCACAATGCTTCGTGAGCCCAGTGTCTCTGCAGTTAAGTCAGGTCATCACAAGAAGATCAGAAAGCGGAACGGTGTCCTGTGTCATCATAGACATCTTTTATCTGTGATTCCCCGACTATGCATCACTGAGGGGGCGTTTTATGCCTGTCATATTCGAATATGGGCTAAATAGTTTCCTAAATAGTGGTCCTGCCTGCTAGAGCTTAACAGTGGGTTTCCTAACAGTGGGTATCCTTGAACACTCTGCTTTCAGTGGACAGGCCTGTCACACACTTTTCAATAGACAGAGTGTCTTAGCTGGTGCCTGGTGCAGACCATCCAAGACCAAGAGAGCCCAGATCCGTGCATGTATGACAAAGAACTAGGCTTGTCTGCACAGTAAGCCAGCCAGGAGTCCCTGGCTCTGTTGTGCTTCTGTTGATTTTACTGTACTACTCTCTCTCTCTCTCAACAAATGGGCTGTGGCTGTGGTGGCACGTGGTTAGAGACGGAGCGAATAGGTACCTCTAAATGGATATGTTTCTGCAGTTGTAGTAGTTTTCACCATATTTTAGTTAGTGATTGCTTTCACAAGTCGTGCACATTGCAAATAATGATATTTACCATTATCCAAAGTTGGTGCAATAACATCAGAGATCAACAAAACATGTAATATAAATCAAACTGTTTTGGGGGGTCAAAGAGGAATGATTTTACAGTTAAGCTGGATGCTCACCTCAAGCCCCCTTGTCTCACTCTAGGCATCTGAAGGATCTCCTGCATGCATGGCAGAGGGGCCCACTCTCGCCTATTACCTCACTATCCCCTGGGCTGAAAGGTTATGGGTAATCTGATCAGCCGGCCCAGCTGCCTGGGCCAGAAGTCCAAGCAGGTGAGGTCCGACGAGGACTTCCTGAAAGAGTGCTACCAGCGGCGCCGCGAATGGCAAGCTCCGCCCCTGACGCACCACGGGGAGACCAGGCGGGAGGAGGTGGTCAGAGAGAGGGAGGAGGAGGAGGAGGAGGAGGAGGAGGAGAGGGTGACAGACAGGACGAAGGAGGATGAGGTAGAGGATGAGGTGTCTCACAGCAACACCCCTCCCTCGGACAAACCCCTAAGGACCAACCCCTCCCCCGCCCCCACGGTCACCACCACCAGTACTCTGGACAATGTCTGGCAAGGCACCCCCTCCCCCATCAAGACTTCCAGGAACAGCACCCTGACTAGGAATGCCGTGGTCCAAGAGATCCCCTATGGGAGATCCCCTCTAGCCCAGCCTGGCTTAGTCCCAGGCTCAGCGGAGAGGAGGGCCAGCCTCCAGAGGAAAGACTCCAGAGAAGGAAGCCTCCAAAGGAGAGACTCTAGAGAGGGCAGCCCCTGGTCCTGGAAGACCTTGGCCTCCCGCGAGGTCACGGAGGTGACGGAAGTGACAGAGACAGTTGTGACAGAGATTGTGGAGGTGACGGAGTACCCGTCTGGAGAGAAGGGCGGAGACCCCATAGTCACCAGGACTGTTAGGGTTCTGACTGGAGCAGCTGAGGAACTCGCTGAGGTCAATATAACTTCAACAGCAAACAGCCTCTCTAAAGTGTCTTATTATTCAGTACAGTAGACTAGGATTTGACTTTCCTTTTTCCCCCCTTTCCATTCCATTCTTTCATTGAACGTCTGAACTTCACCTTTTCATCTTTACCGCTCTGCAATTTCCTTAACATCTCTTCAGCAGCATGTGCTACAGAATGTGTTATATTTTTGTCAGGACGGTGCTCTTTTTCAGAAAAGTAGATTGCGCAATGAAGTCGGGTGTTGTGTTGACTGTTATATTTCTATCCCAGCTGCAAAGTGATGGACATTCTAGTTCAGACCAAGATTCCAGCTTGGATCGTTGGAGGGTAAGATATCCAGTGCATTGGTCTGTTTTTTTTAATGTGATTTACTATTTAGTATTATCTCAATTGCCTCTGCACAGTATGAAGGTAACACTGATATTACAGAATGGTTCCATGGTGTCCATGTTTTCATATGGTTGAGTTACTATAAACAGTGTTAATGCTGTGTCATGCTCTCTTTTTCCCCAGGGAACGAGATCTGTCTTGACTCTGAGAGATGATTTTGCAGATTCTGAAACGTTCCATCAATCCCTGGAAGCACTGTTGACCTGGGTCTGTGAGATAGAGGAGCTGACAGCCAATCAGAAGCCTCCATCTTCAGAGTTCAAAGTAGTGAAAGCACAGCTGCAAGAGCAGAAGGTACAGTACCAGTCAAACGTTTGGACACACCTACTCATTCAATGGTTTTTCTTGATTTTTACTATTTTCTACATTGTAGAATAATAGTGAAGACATCTTCAAAGTAGCCACCCTTTGCATTGATGACAGCTTTGCACACTCTTGGAATTCTCTTAACCATCTCCATGAGGTAGTCACATGGAATGCATTTCAATTAACATGTGTGACTTGTTAAAAGTTCATTTGTGGAATTTCTTTTCTCTTAATGAGTTTGAGCCAATCAGTTGTATTGTGACAAAGTAGGGGTGATATACAGAAGATAGCCCTATTTGCTAAAAGACCAAGTCCATATTATGATAAGAACAGCTCAAATATAATAATAATAAGCAAAGACAAATGACAGTCCATCATTACATTAAGACATGAAGGTCCATCAATCAGGAAAATGTCAAGAACTTTGAAAGTTTCTTCAAGTGCAGTCGCAAAAACCATAAAGCGCTATGATGAAATTGGCTCTCATAAGGACCGCCACAGGAAAGGAAGACTCAGAGTTACCTTTGCTGCAGAAGATAAGTTCATTAGATTTAACTGCTCCTCAGATTGCAGCCCAAATGAATGCTTCACAGAGTTCAAGTAACAGACACATGTCAACATCAACTGGTCAGAGGAGACTGTGTGAATCAGGCCTTCATGGTCAAATTGATTAAAAGAAACCACTACTAAAGGACACCAATAATAATACGAGACTTGCTTGGGCCAAGAAACACGAGCAATGGACATTAGACTGGTGGAAATCTCTCCGTTGGTCTAGTGAGGACAAATTTGATATTTTCTGTTCAAACCACTGTGTCTTTGTGAGAATCAGAGTAGGTGAACGGATGATCTCCGCGTGTGTGGTTCCCACCGTGAAGCATGGAGGAGGAAGTGTGATGGTGTGGGGGTGCATTGCTGGTGACACTGTCAGTGATTTATTTAGAATTCAAGGAACACTTAACCAGCATGGCTACCACAGCATTCTGCAGCGATACGCCATCCCATCTGGTTTGCGCTTAGTGGGACTATGATTTGTTTTTCCACAGGACAATGACCCAACACCCCTCCAGGCTGTGTAAGGGCTATTTGACCAAGAATTAGAGTGATGGAGTGCTGGCCTCCACAATCAGATGACCTGGCCTCCACAATCATCTGACCTAAACCCAATTGAGATGGTTTGGGATGAGTTGGACCGCAGAGTGAAGGAAAAGCAGCCAACGAGTGCTCAGCATATGTGGGAACTCCTTCAAGCCTGTTGGAAAAGCCTTCCTCAAGGAAGCAGGTTGAGAGAACGTCAAGAGTGTGCAAAGGTGTCGCCAAGGCAAAGGGTGGCTACTTTGAAGAATCTAAAATATATTTTGATTTGTTTGACACTTTTTTGTCTACGACATGATCCCATATGTGTTACTTCCTCGTTTTTATTCTACAAAGTAGAAAATAGTAAAAATAAAGAAAAACCCTTGAATGAGTCGGTGGGTCCAAACATTTGACTGGTACTTTAGTTTACAACACGGTACACAAAATATCTCAACGTACACACAGCACCATCGGCTAAGTAACTATAATGTTTGATCAATCGCATGAGGACACTTTATCTATGGAAAATGACACTGAGATCATGGAAATAGTAAAATGCTCCCTTTATTCTATTAAATCCCTTGTATTCAGGGCTGAATAGGGAAGGTTCACTCGTACAATTCCTGGGATGATTATTTTTTTTTTTAAGCCATTCACCTTTCAGTGTGACCCGGCGCCCATTGTGAGTACAGTGGGTGAGGTGAAACCTGCCCGGCTCCTCACAATGCAGGCCTGACACTTGAGATGGTGCTTTCACTGCACTCACACAAAGGCAGGAGAGACAAGAAAAGACACATACTGTATACCCAAATGTAAATTCTCAGGGCTAGCAAGTAGCAATGACTCTCTGCAGCTAAGACCGGAGTTGTCTGAGCTGGGGTTGTCCCTAACTCCTAATAAGTCTATTTGAGGTCATCTCTGGCTTTACACTTCACTTCTCAATAGTTGTAGCCTATTTTCAAGCATTTGTAAGATTACACGGAATGTTCCAAAGTAGCCCATCCCCAACTTATCACAGGTTTGGACTTTTTTATCACTGAGAAAATATCTATGAGTCTCACCATCAGAAAGACAACGAGTAAGAATTGGCGTTTTCCCTGGTCAGGTACTGTGGTCAACTCCTGGTCATAACAACAATAAAGCAATGGCTGAGTATCCATTATCATCTCACAGCTCCTGCAGCGTCTCCTGGAGGACCGGAGGCATAGTATGGAGACCATGATGCTGGAGGGCCCTCACATGGCCGAGGCCTTCCCAGGGGAGGAGGGGGAGCAGGCCAGGGTCCAGCTCTCCACGCTCAGACACAAATGGGAGGCCTTACTGGTAGATGCGGTGAACAGGTCAGCTCATTGAACTGTGGTGCTCTTCCTTCATGTTAAGCTATGCTATGCTTTGCTATGCTATGTCATGTTATGTTTTATTTTGCTTTGCTTTGCTATGTTATGCTATGCTATCATGCTGTTGGCAGCGTGGCTGAGCTGTAATGTAATGGGTGTTGTGCATTGGTGTTGACAGGCGGGGCAATCTGGAGCTCATCCTACCCAGGGCCAAGCTCTTCCAGGAGAGGGTGGACAGCCTTCAGCAATGGCTCATCTCTGTGGAGCAGGACCTGGCCAAGTTACGCATCGCTGAGAGGGAAATGCTACACCTCCCAGAGGGTACGGAGGAAGCCAAGGTAGGACATCATCTATGTATACGTTTCTTCTGTATGCAGACCTATACCCTGTGCCATATACTGCATGTTTATATACCAGTGGAGGCTGGTGGTCGGAGAAATCATCTGACACAAAATGGCTGACATATTTTTGGAATACCCCTCAGGCTGTGGTGGAAGAGATCAAGGCGAAAAACGCTGACTTGGTGAAAATTCAACAGAGCGGTCATGACCTCAAGGAGAAGGTTTCAGGTACATAAATGAATGTTGCAAAATCAATGCGTTTGTAAATGTTTACCCTTACCAATACGCAAAATCCATCAACAGATGACTTACATAGAGACACAACATGAGAAGCCGGAACGGAGCAAATGGAATGGCATCAAATACATAGAAACAATGTGGTTGATGTATTTGATACCATTCCACCCATTCCGCTCCAGTCATTACCACCAGCCTGTTCTCCCCAATGAAGGTGCCACCAACCTCCTGTGCTACATACTAATAGTAATAACATGCTAAGAGTACTAACTTGCTAAGAGTACTAACATGCTAAGAGTACTGACATGTTAAGACTACTAACATGTTAAGAGTACTAACATGCTAAGAGTACTAACATGCTAAGAGTACCAACATGCTAAGAGTACTAACATGCTAAGAGTACTAACATGCTAAGAGTACCAACATGCTAAGAGTACTAACATGCTAAGAGTAGTAACATGCTAAGAGTACCGACATGTTAAGACTACTAACACGCTAAGAGTACTAACATGCTAAGAGTACCAACATGCTAAGAGTACTAACATGCTAAGAGTACCCACATGCTATGTGTAGCAACATGCTAATCCTACACGTCTTTGTGTTGGTGTGGTCCCCACAGAAGAGGAAGCCCAGCAGGTGCAAGAGCGTGTGGACAGCCTGAGGATCCGCTGCTCGGTGTTGAGCCTGACCAGTGGTGACGTGCTGCAGAGACTGGAGCAGGCCCTGGAGGCATCCAGCCGCTGCACCTCCAGCCAGGAAGACCTCCACCTGTGGCTGGGCCGCATCGAGAGGGAACTGCTGGGGCCTGCTGGGGGGCAGACTGGGGGTGGAGACACGGCGCTCTGTGCTGCAGAGAGACAGAGGGTAAGAGGCGGGGCTTAGCAATGTTGCCTGTGTACAATCATTGATATGAGGTTGATGGATTGCTTACTCACCAGTCACGACTACTCATTGGGTCCTGTGCATTTAGTCCATTTTGATAGTCTTCTGATAAGGATGAAGTAGTAGGAACTCTGCACACACTTCAACTAGACAGCAATGTGTACTTGTGTTGACCTTTTGTTAACCTGTCTGTATGTGTGTGTTATTTATTGTCAGTTGGAGCAGGCTGTGGTGAAGGAGATGGCCTGGTTCAGAGACACTGCCCTAGGCCTGGAGCAACTCAAAGCCATTACTCTGGAGCCTGAGCTTATCTCTGCCCAACTCTATGAACAGAAGGTGAAGAGACCCATTGGAACTACATTTTAAAAGCTACTTTGTCCCTTAGGGCCACCCTATACAAGCCTGTTCAGCCACCTCTACGTATGCCATGTTTTGTTTCACAACCAGCTATGTAGATTTGTTTAGAGGTCTGATGATGTGTGAAGTTAGAAAATATTTATTGGTTTGCAAAGGCTTGTGTGTTTGCACAGTATTTTACATTACCTTCATTTTAGAATGTAAAATATGCCCTGCTTTTGTGTTGTTGTGTGCATGAAGATCCTTGCGGTGGAGATTCTGCAACACAAGTTCAACATTGAGAAGATGGTGAAGATCGCTGAAATCTTGCAGACATACGGCGATGAAGGGGAAATAAGGGATCTGCAGGTACCTACTGTACCATCTTACCCGTGATATAATCTGAATATAAAACGTTCCAACAAATGAGACAAGCTACTAGCATACAGGTCACGTTAAAGCTTTTGTCATCCAATCTCCCCAGACCCCGTTGGATGCCTTACAGGAACAATGCAACACCACATCAGCCACCAACTCCCATGTGGTCCTGCAGCTGGAGCATGCCCAATCCCTCTTGGTTCAGTTCACTGAGGGCTTTGCTGAGGTGTCACCATGGCTACAGGAAACCCAAGCGCTCATTGGCCAGCTCTCCCTGAGCACCATTAGCTACAAGGCATTCCGAGAACAACAGGACCTCTTACAGGTACTGTACCAGAGACCTGCCTTTGAGTGGAGTGACAATTATTGTTTTGTCGTCTTTTTTTCTCCCCGTTCAACAATGATGCCCTTTTAGACTTCATAGCTCCCCCTCCGTTTTCTGCTCAAAGGTGCTGTTCTACTGTTCTTCCCTTGTAGATTGTTTGGCTCCGTTTATTAGTGTACTTTAATCTACTTCCTGAAAGGATAACATTGAACATTCCCACAGGTACATAAAGACATCTCTATTCTCCTAGGTAGTTAATGGAAAGTGAGACAAGGTGACCCGTTTTACCTTTCCTGTTCAACAGTTCTCAGGGATAGAATTGAGACTCCTCGTTTTTCAAACATAGCCATTTAAGTGCACTCTACAATGCCTTTACCATGCCCAAAAAGTTATCTGGGTCATATTCATTAGGTACGGAAGAAAACGTGGAGGAATTACCTGAATTTGTCCAATAAGAAACTGTCCTTTTAGTTTTCAGTTTTAAAACTTTTTACTACTGTGTGCCCTAATGAATACAACCCAGATCTATGTGTCTAGGGATCTATCTCTATGACCCCTAACCATTTCTCACCTAGGGCCTAAGGGAGTCCATAGCAGAGCATAGACCTCTGATAGCACGGCTGTGCTCGCTGGGGAAGCGTCTGTCAGAGCTTAGTCCCGCCCAGGGGGAGGAGTTCTGTCTTAGCGCCACAGAGGCTGAGGAGCAGCACAGGGCCATCAGGGACAGGGTCAGAGAGGCTGCCAATCTGCTGGAAGAGTCCCTGCCAAGATACACACAGGTGACAGTTATACACGCACTGCTGCATGAACACATGCGCACGCAAGCATGCACGAAGACTGTCTTTCGGACTCTCTGTGGTCACTAAAGATCTCATGACACTTATCGTGAGTAGGGGTGTTAACCCTGGTGTCCTGGCTAAATTCACATACCATCATGGCCGCCTAATCATCCCCAGATTACAATTGGCTCATTCATCCCCCCTCCTCTCCCCTGTAACTATTTCCCAGGTTGTTGCTGTAAGTGAGAATGTGTTCTCAGTCAAGTTACCTGGTAAAATAAGGGTTAACATTTAAAAAAAGACACACGTGCAACACAAACACACACACACCCGAAACACATGCACCCACACACACACTCATGCATAAAGAGACACACATGAAGACACACACAATGGTACACGTATACTTAAATACAGAACACACAGCAGTGTTGCCAGACTAAATACTGTGAGAATAGACCATACACATGTAAACGTTTGACCATCACACACACACAGTAACACAATGGTGTCTTGTCTCTGTAGTTGAATGAGAGGATGACGCTGATTAGAGAGAGTCTGGATCGTCTGCTTGGCCACATGCAGTCCCCAGACTCTCTGCAGGGCCACACCCCACGCATCCAGGAGCAGCTACAGGACAACAAGCACACCCTGGCTGAGCTCTCCAAGCTGGAGCTGGTGCTGGGGAGTGTCCGGACCCAGGCTGACGAGCTCCTGGCCAACACGCTGGCAGCTGGGGATGCCTCCATCGGTACAGGTACACCCATGTCGGTTCTTTGCGTTAAACGGTTGGGAGTGCAAAGGGTGTGTAACTTTCTTTTGTGTGAGTTGTTTCCATCAATAGGGAACTTTTCTTGTTTAGCAGCAGACATCTGGAGAGGGGGAATACATAGCAGGTGTTTTGCTTGCTTGCCTGTGTGTCATGAATTTATCTTGATACACCGTTGACAGAGATGCTGCATAGGTTACCTACAATGGGTTTCATTTTTTGGGGAGTGTGTAGAGACCGTAATTTGAGAGAAAACACAGAGATGTCACTGTGACTTGCAATGTTTGTGATATGTTGTTGACATGTGTGTGTCATGTGTGCTAAACGACTAAAACACAATGTATTATATTGACTGTGTTCCGTGTTCTCCCTAGCGATCCAGGAGCAGGTGTCCAGCCTGACCCAGCTGTGGGAGGAGGCTCAGACGCAGGCTCGGGAGAGAGATGGCTGGCTGCTCAACCTGCTGGACCTGGCTCTCAAGTTCTGGAACGATGTTAGTGACGTGGCGGCCGGCCTGAACGATGCCCAACAGGCTGTCCTTGACCTGAACGCCAGTAGGACAGACTCAGAGACCATCCGCCAGAGCCTGGAGACCATGCAGGTAACTGTGGACAGTGGAGCTGTTGGTTTGATCTTAAGATGTCCAGTGAATGTGTTTTTTTTTCATCTTCTGTCAGGTACTAAGACGATCCAAGACGATGTATTTCAACTAATGTACTTTATGCTGCCTGCTTCTATTTATCTCCCTTCTTACCAATTCCATTGTGGGGCCTCTCACCCCTGGCGATATCGCCGTACAGACACTCAGGAAGGACATTGACAGTCTACAGGGGGAGCTGGACACGCTTGGCATTCTGGGAATGGACCTGATGTCAGCATGTGGGGATACAGACAAACCTGATGTCACCAAGAGCCTAGATGAGGTAAGGAGTGAGAGGCGGTAACATTCATTTTAACATTCATTTTCCGCCAGGCAATCATTTTCCAATGTGTTTCGAAACAACTTTGTCACTGACTTCATAGCTCTACTGCACATGGAACAACCTGAGTAAACTCTGGAGTGAGTGTCACAAAACGCTGGAGGAATCTTTACAGATGGCTCTACACTACCAGGACACCATACAGGTGCGTGTGTACGGTGTGTGTGCGTGCATGTGTAGTGCGTTGTGCGTGCGTGCATTCGTGAATGTGCGTGTCTGTGTGTGGGAGCCGGTCACGAACATATCTGTATTGTCGCATAGCTTTGCTTGGCTGCCGCTTCTCCTCTTAACTCCCCCCAGTGCAGTGGAAATCAGCCAACAAAGGCCTCCGCTAGTCTTTTATGTCCATTGCAATGGCAGAAACCAGACTTGCTCCCTGTAATGTTGGTGATGAATGACTGAGAGACTGTGCACTTCCCTGCCAGTGGGAAACAAATGTTGTTGATGGTGTTAACTGTGAGAGACACCCGTCTATACCCGAGGTCTGGGAAGCCAGCCTCAGTTTCACTACTTATACAAGTCCGCAGGATTGCATGTTTCATTGTTCAATATGAAAGTTATTTCACCACTTCAAAATACATAGCAACTATTCATAGGCTCCTGTGACACAAACTTGTGCGTATATGAATGAATGATGTTTTTACTCATATAAAAACAATCCGTTCCTTATTTTTCAACAGGGGCTTTTCGAGTGGCTCAAGTCAGCAGAGCTGAGATCCACAGAGGAGTTCTTGGTAGGAACTGACCTGGAGTCAGTCAAAGAGCAGCTGTGTGATCTCAAGGTCAGTCTACTCTACGCAAACAGAACATACTGAAGAGCTCCCACTCTTTTCTAAACTCAAACCAATCGTTTATCATGGGAGCGAGAAACAAGACATTCCATAATTGTCACTTTAAGCCTTTGAGTCTTTGACAGGTCTTTCCACGTTGCCAGCTCTGTAAAGTATTTGAAACCAGGTGCCCCTTTCTCCTCAGGAGTTTAAACGGGAGCTGTACCAGAAGAAGATCGAGGTGGAGAGCCTGAACCACCGCTTCGTGTGCAGGCTGTCTCCAGGCTCTGAGCGTCCCGGATCCGTCTCTCCCCTGTGTGACTTCAGACAGCGCTGGGACAGCCTGGAGGCAGAGACCGTCAGCAGACAGGTCAGACTCCACTGGTTTCCCAGACACAGATGAACCCGAGTCCTGGATTAAGAAGCACTTTCCATGGAGAAATTCCATTGAGGATGTTTTTTTTGGTCTCGGATAAGGCTTAGCCTGTGTTCGGGAAACCGATGCCTGTTCAGTGTTTTTTTAAGGGTTATGTTATTGAAGAGGTCGGACAATGCGTTAATGTGTTTTCACTACTTGTGGTTGCAGCATCAGTTGGAGTGTGCTCTGCTGGGTCTGGGTCAGTTCCAGAACACTCTGGACGAGCTGCACACCTGGCTCTCCCACACAGCCGACCTCCTCCAGGGCAGCCGCCCAATCAGCATCGACCTGCAGGCATGCGAGATAGAGCTAGCCAAACACAAGGTCCGTGACTTAAATGAATCAACACAGTTTATTGGGATCAATGCCATTTTAATGCTTCTGACACCTATGGGTGTGTGTGTTTGAGGAAGGATGATACTAATTGGATATATTGGATATGCATGTACTATGTTCTCCACACTCTAGGTGCTGCGTAATGACGTCATGTCCCACGTGCGTACGGTGGAGTCTTTGAACCAGGCGGGGCGGGGCCTGTTGGAGGTGGGGACTGGGGACAGCCCTCATGGTCTGCACTTGCGGCTGGAGCAGCTGAACGAACGCTGGGAGTTTGTCCGCTGTGAGACAGAGCGCAGACAGCTACAGCTGGAGAACAACCTCAGTCAGGTGAGGAGAGATTGGGAATGGGGGAATAGACCAAGAGGCAAGTTAAAGGTTATGTTTTCATGGTCCCTCCATCTCTCTTTCTCATTCACTATCGCAAAGAGATGCCAAACTTATTAGAAGTCTTAGGTCTAGCTACTTAGTAGGTTTTCGCCCAACATTGTGATATCGTTAGTCCACAGCACTGAATGATCATCTGCTCTGTGGTGCCCTCTAGGGGCCAGTGTGTGAATCCGACTTAGTCAAATAAGAAATCTTGCAGTCGTAACCGATGAGCAATTGATTGTTAAATGATTATAAATGTGGTTTTCAGAAATGTATTTATCTTTATTTTTTTCTACCTTAGGTCCAAGATGTTACCATGGAGATCCAGGACCTTCTTCAGTGGTTGGAGAACACAGACCTGAGACTGTCCTCCAGTAAGACAGTGTGGGGGATGCCTGACTCTGCCAGCGAGAGGCTCAACGCACATCTGGTAAGGCCAACCCAACACCTCCCACCAACTGTACCCCACCACAGTAACCTATCTAGTAACTGCCGCTGAAACTCTCCTGTGCCTTGATGAGAAATGATATCCAAGTTCAGAGATTCACAATAATACAGGGTGAGAACACTTTCCCCATCCAACTGCATCTCATTAAAACCCAATGTGTATTGTAATTGTATGATTTCTAAAAGGTTTTGCCTCAGCTCAGAGGACCCTAATCTTTGAGTATGCACATTTACAGTGTGGCATCGAGCAACAGTGATATCTATATACCTGGATAACCCCATCTAGTAGTTGATCTCTTTAATTCAAACTTTTTCTTTGAATGTGTAAATTCAAGGGTGAATTGAAAGGTGCAATGGAAAATTACATATTATTTATTTGTGTTACTGATATTACATTTTTTTATATACTGTATCAACTGCTTGAAACACTTGTTCATTACTTCTGAGATGGCAGTGTGTCTTATATCAAAGGCGAGTTTTACTGTTAATTACATGGAGTTTGAGTCATTAACTATCTTCACAACCCTCCAGTTAGTCAGTACATGAAGTCATTAAATAATTTCATATATTAGTACATTTTGTCCTCACTTGACCCTGGCAATTTAGCTAGTTTTCGCCTTTCCTAAAAGGCGTAGTGGGCAAATCCCACTTCCACTGTTAAAGTATGGGAACATCTTTTCAGTGAACTTGTCTTTGAAGGTGCACAGGGTCGTGTTCTTGGTGAGGTCAAAGAATTTCACCTCCCCTCTGTTACAGTCCAGTCGTACTCGGATCACTCGTGGGCTCTCGTCTAACCTCGATCTGGACGTACGATTTTATACCTGCTTTGTATTTCCCACAGATGTATTTGATGATCCACCACCCACTCCGGGGCTCCATTTTGACCTGCGTCTTGCGTGGAATGGACTCTTTGGCTACTCCTAAGATCCAGTTATCATTATCTCCAACGTCCACGTCCCAGTAATGGGGGCCTTTACTGTACCCTTCAGAACCCAACACTCCTACATTAAGAAACCTTTCGGGATTGTCTGGGAGACTCTGCCTCTCGTCACAGTATGTCATAGTGGTGAGGTCATCAGAGAGGGTGAACTTAGTGGACATCGTGTTCGGATCCATGATCACAGGAGCTATAGGGATGTGTGCAGAGATGTTGTATATTAATATTGAACTATATTGGTGGGGGAGACAGTAGAGAAACACATTTATTTTTGGGGGGAGGGGAATGCACTCACTGTAGTCAACAAACTCAAGCATCTTCTCCCAAACTTTGAACTTGAGAGATCCTACATGTTTGGCCATGTCAATCAGTGCTCCTGATACTACCTCAGTATCTGCAGTATCTGGGAATGTGCAGTCGGCTCTATGGTAAAAAAGGGATGTCGTCAGTGAAATGGAAAAAAAGATTGATATTTAGATATATTTTTAATTGATTTACCTGTTAAGTATGGCCTTGTAGTTCTATAAAAAAAAGAACGAGGACAAACGTCACTTTTGATATCAGGTAACTGTGAGAGAAATAGTTTCACAGCAATGGGATTTGAAACATTTTGACAGACCCCTTACCTTGAGGAATGTGATATTGTCCACTTCCATTTCCTTATCGATAGCTACAATTGTCTCTGAAAGGGTTGTGATCTCTCTGGCCAATGTTTCTGCTCTTTCTCGCATCACTTCAGATTTCTTCTGTTCTTCCTCTCACAGGGCAGCTATCCTGGCCGTCTCTTCCTCTTCTAGGAACTGTTGGAGTTTCTTAAACTCCCTCCTTATCTGCTCCTCTGCACGTTGGGCCTGGCCCTACAGTAGAAAACATTCGGCTCACTTTTCAACAGTGCTCAAGTGCTCACTCCAATTCGCATGTTGCTTAAATTGTATTGCGATAGCTACCTTGATGTGCTCCTCCCAGCTTTGATGGCCCATCTTGGCTGCATTCCTGTTTGCTAGTTTGTTCTTCAAAGTGGAAACCACAGCCTGAATTTCACTCTAGATTGGAGTGATAATTGGAACACATTTTTTTTAGTTACACAACTCTGTCACACTGTAAAAAAACAAAAACATGTTGATTGAGCTTCAGAACATCTAGGCAACCAGCTGCAGTACCGTTTTTAGTTTGCTCAACATTTAGGCGTATTAGCTCAACCAACAAATGTAACGAGAAATCGTATTGCAGCTGTTTGCTTGCCTTGATTTGTTTGTGTTGAATGATCTGAATCCCTCTACCCTCCTGCTGGGCTCTCCCCTGATATATTAAAAAAAATGTTTTAAAGGGTTTTGTACTTTATTTAGACAGATGCAGAATAAGGGATAGTGGGATAAATAGTTGGAAAGGTGGTGTTAAGGACTGAACCCCTCGGGGAACAGTATACAGTGGGCCAAAAAAGTATTTAGTCAGCCACCAATTGTGCAAGTTTTTCCACTTAAAAATATGAGAGAGGCCTGTAATTTTCATCATAGGTACACTACAACTATGACAGACAAAATGAGAAAAAGAAATCCAGAAAATCACATTGTAGGATTTGTTATGAATTTCTTTGCAAATTATGGTGGAAAATAAGTATTTGGTCAATAACAAAAGTTTATCTCAATACTTTGTTATATACCCTTTGTTGGCAATAACAGAGGTCAAACGTTTTCTGTAAGTCTTCAACAAGGTTTTCACACACTGTGGCTGGTATTTTGGCCCATTCATCCGTGCAGATCTCCTCTAGAGCAGTGATGTTTTGGGGCTGTTGCTGGGCAACACGGACTTTCAACTCCCTCCAAAGATTTTCTATGGGGTTGAGATCTGGAGACTGGCTAGGCCACTCCAGGACCTTGAAATGCTTCTTACGAAGCCACTCCTTCGTTGCCCGGACGGTGTGTTTGGGATCCTTGTCATGCTGAAAGACCCAGCCACGTTTCATCTTCAATGCCCTTGCTGATGGAAGGAGGTTTTCACTCAAAATCTCAAGATACATGGCCCCATTCATTCTTTCCTTTACATGGATCAGTCGTCCTGGTCCCTTTGCAGAAAAACAGCACCTAAGCATGAAGTTTCCACTCCCATGCTTCACAGTAGGTATGGTGTTCTTTGGATGCAACTCAGCATTCTTTGTCCTCCAAACACGACCATATGACATTCTCCCAATCTTCTTCTGGATCATCCAAATGCTCTCTAGCAAACTTCAGACGGGCCTGGACATGTACTGGCTTAAGCAGGGGGACACATCTGGCACTGCAGGATTTGAGTCCCTGGCGGTGTAGTGTGTTACTGATGGTAGACTTTGTTACTTTGGTCCCAGCTCTCGCAGGTCATTCACTAGGTCCCCCCGTGTGGTTCTGGGTTTTTGCTCACTGTTCTTGCGATCATTTTGACCCCATGGGGTGAGATCTTGCATGGAGCCCCAGATAGAGGGATATTATCAGTGGTCTTGTATGTCTTCCATTTCCTAATAATTGTTCCCACAGTTGATTACTTCAAACCAAGCTGCTTACATATTGCAGATTCAGTCTTCCCAGCCTGGTGCAGGTCTACAATTTAGTTTCTGGTGTCCTTTGACAGCTCTTTGGTCTTGGCCATAGTGGAGTTTGGAGTGTGACTGTTTGAGGTTGTGGACAGGTGTCTTTTATTCTGATAACAAGTTCAAACAGGTGCCATTAATACAGGTAACGAGTGGAGGACAGAGGAGCCTCTTAAAGAAGAAGTTATAGGTCTGTGAGAGCCAGAAATCTTGCTTGTCTGTAGGTGACCAAATACTTATGTTCCACCATGATTTGTAAATAAATTAATTAAAAATCCTACAATGTGATTTTCTGGATTTTCTTTCTCATTTTGTCCTTCATCGTTGAAGTGTACCTATGATGAAAATTACAGGCCTCTCTCATCTTTTTAAGTGGGAGAACTTGCACAATTGGTGACTGACTAAATACTTTTTTGCCACACTGTATGTGCATAGAACCAGGATGTTACCCCTGGGCCAGTAACTGAAAGGTCGCTGGTTCGAATACTACTATTTCATCACACCTATCTGGAGTATAATTTAAACGGAACAAATATATAAACACAACATGTAACAATTTCAACAATTTTACTGAGTTACAGTTCATATAAGGAAATTGGTTAATTGAAGTAAATCAATTAGGCCCTAATCTATGGATTTCCTCCAGCCTGGGAGGGCATAGGCCCATCCACTTGGGAGCCAGGCACCTCCTCCAAGACAAGACCAACGCACAGCATGATGGGAAATCGTGTTGCCAAAGAGAGTAGATAGTGGTTTCCTCTCTGGTGATGTGCTCTCTTCGTCAACTTCCAAGATGAAAGTGCGTTTGTGCGTTTGTCTTTTGTCATTGCCTTCCACAGGCAAACATGAATTTGTAATTTTACACAACAAGCCTTTTCAAATTGAACTCAAAGTCCAGTCAACTCACAAAATGATGCTGATTAAGACATTTATTCCGTCACTGAGGAAGATACATTGGCAGTTAAATGAAAGCAAAGTCAACAGAAAGTTTACAAAATGGTCTCACCTTCAAATCCGGCACAGCCTCCTCAATGGGATAACAGTTATGACCTTTATGTTTTTTTGATGTGTAGCAGACAACACAGATGGGCTGTTTATCATCGAAACAGAAGAGTTTCATTTTCTCTCCATGCAGCCGGCAGATATCAGATCTGATCTTTTCACCCCCCTTCTGTAAGGAATCACAGAGACTCTTTAAGGCGAGGCTTAAACTCTGCTCCTCAGATGAACACTCTGCCCTGCATGGAAATGCATGGAAATGATGAAGGTATTGCTTAAAACGGTGTAAACATAAAGCCATGGTCACCATTGAGACTGTTGTAGTACAGTATGTAATATTTTACCTTTAAAATCTGGTAGAGAAAAGTCACCGTGAATCCCAGTCAGAGTAAACCTGTCCCAAGGTATGCTTTCATCTTATTAGCAAGCAACTCTAAGAGCTTCAACTAAATGTTATTGTCTGCCATCTCTCTCTCTCTCTCTCTCTCTCTCTCTCGCTCTCTCTCTCTTTCTTTAAGATGGAGTGGCAGGCAGGCAATGCGATGGACACAGGCTTAGTGATGAATTACTTATCTCACACAGTCCAATGTTCTCCCTCCCAGGCAGCCAGGAAGCTAGGAGCCTTATTAGGGCTGAGGATGGCTGTCAATCCCCATAGGTTCTAATGGGCTTAGGCAGTTTGACATAGTGTTCTCTCTTACTATTCTCCATGGGACTAGTCTCAGTGACAGATGCCTTCTGGAGTGCATCAAGGCCACTCCACCAGTCTCACACCACTCTCAGGGTGTTCCTGAGCTGACAGTACAGAGTGTCAGTGTGGTTTGCACTTCCCCAAGGGTCCTTGGGACAGGAGAGGGTGCTAGAGCCCAGTGCCTGTACCAAAATATGATCTTACTCTTGAGGTGACAGCACAGTGTCAGTGTGCTGGGCCTAGTGTTGTAGTCAAGTCGTTAAACTGGGCTTTAGTACTACAACACTAGCACTCCCCAGAGGGTCCTGAGAGAGGACCAGGTGCTAATGCTCAGTGCCTATCCCAAAATACCCTCATCCTCTTTGTTTAATGTCACAATGCCACTGTGCTGTAGAGCTCCTCCCTGCTGCACAGACTCTGGGGAGACGGAAGGTAATGATGGCGATGGCTCCTCGAGCATATTCAATATTGTTATCAATAGAGTATAACGGTGTCACATTTATTGCAGCCTCATATCAACCGATTTGCAAAAAGATGACAATTAGTCAATAGGCTATTTCTCTCCTGTGTTACACAGTTATGGGGGACAGTAAACTAGTGAGTAGATGACCGTGATGATTGCAAGGGGATGTGGTCCAGAGTCCGCTGCGTCAACCACAAGGCCTACGCCAAACTCTAACATGTGTTAAAGTCTCTTTTAGTGTCTCTTTTCAACGCCCCTCTCAGGGGTTGGGTTAAATGACACATTTCAGTTGAAGGCCTTCAGGTTTACAACTGACTAGGTATCCCCCCTATCCCTTTCCCTCTCTGTACCCCCCCCCCCCCCCAGGAACTGTGTAATGAGATGGACTCCAAGCTCCATGCCTACACAGACGTGAGGAACGCCATCCGCAGGATGTTGGAGAGCAGCAACGTGACCCGGGGCTCCAGCACGGAACACAGCCTCTGTATCCTGGAGCAGAAGTGGACTACCGTCTACGGGAAAGTACAGGACCGCAAGGTGAGAGTGAGACTTCTCTTGCTCCTGGATCTACGTGCTTTAGCCAACCTTCTGGCCATTGTTAACATCACATACAGGGTTGTGTTCACTGGGGCATGTGGCAATGTTTTAGCTACAGAAAACAAAAAGGAGCATTTCTTACTGGATAAGTTCAAGTAGTCCCTCCCTTTTTCAGTCAGTTTACTTCCAACCCAGATCTGGGACCAGGCTAAGTGACACCGACTAGGGGCCTAAGAACAGGATGATTAACTACAGTATGTTTGTGAACGACCTGAGTAAAAGTGTGTTATCTGTTCTGTTCGCAGGCTAAGCTAACCGAAGGGTTGAGCCTGGCGAAGGAGTTCCACTGTAATGTCCAGGAGCTGCTGACCAGGATGGCCAAGTGTGAGGAGGCCATAGGAGTCCTGCCTGTCCCCAGCTTTGTCCTGGAGACAGTCTGTGGCCAGCTTCAAGACCACCGGGTGGGTGTGTGTGTGTGTGTGTCTGTGCCTGCACGTGAGTTTGTATTTGTGCATATTAGCATGCATGTGCACATGCATTTGCGTGTCTATGTGTGTGAGAGTACAGTGTATGTTTGTGCATATGGGTGTGCATGTGCGAATTATGTCTGCGTGTATATGATAAATCATAGTGTACCCCCCCCCCCCCCCACCACCACCTCCCCCTCAGACTCTGGTAAGTGAGGTGAACTGCTACGGTGAGAAGAAGACAGTGGTGGAGAGTGCAGGCTCCAGGCTGACCGAGTTGAGCAGGAAGGAGGACTGTGACGTGGTTCACAACCTGATCATGACCGTACACGACCGCTACAGGAAACTTCACCAGCGAGCCACAGAGAGGGGCCGAACGCTAGAGGACGTCAAGAAGAATGCAAAACAGGTAGAGATACAGAACCATCAGATATTCTCTGAAATATAGTTTTTTTTAATCATTATTAACTATTCTGTATTTTCCACCCCACATAGTCATTTTTCCAACATCCTCTATCTAGTAACTCATAATAACCCTCCAAACAGCTCATGCCTCAGTTTCAATAGTCCAATTTAGAAGGGCTCTCATGATAACAAGCGGGTGTAAACCTCTAATATTTCAGTTCAGTGAATCTTGGCGCCTCCTAGTGGACTGGATGACTGAGGTGGAGCAGACACTGGACACACATAAAGAGATTGCTGTGGACCACGAGGAAATTAAACTGCAGCTCACCGAACAGAAGGTAGGCCTAAAGAAATTATAGTAATAATTATGGCTCTTGTGAATATTTTTCTAGCTTGGAATGTATAATTTAAATCCATAGTTTCTACTTTTTAAATGACATATTTCACTGAACTATCCCTTTCATTCCTGTATTTTTCTGTATGTGTGCTCCTAGGACTTCCAGAAGCTTCTGCGCTCGAAGCGACCCATGTATGAGGCCACTCTAAAGAGTGGGCGGGGTCTTCATGAGAGGTCTCAGAGCGCCCAGGACAGACAGCACCTGGAGAACCTGCTCTCTGAGCTCCGGGACTCATGGGATACCATCAGTGGCAAATCCATGGAAAGGTGAGGGACACAATGCACTGATGAGGGAAATAACATTTCCACACACCTAAAATGATTTCAAAAACTGGTCCCAATTCGCTCCCTACCTCTTCCCCGAGGCCTTTGATATCTGTAGACCTGAAGTGACAGGATAGGTTCAATCCAAATAGTTGTGGACTATCCACAATTTTGCTTCCACATTACAGATTTGCAAACATTGAAGGGATCTGCAAACATCAAAGCCAAGGGTAGGGATAGAGAGTGGATTGTGATCGGAATCAGTTTGGGCAACATGACAACTTTGACAGAGTATATAATCCAATTACATTTTACTCAGGCAACACAAACTGGAGGAAGCACTGCTGTTTTCAGGCAGATTCACAGACGCTCTTCAAGCCTTGAATGACTGGTTATACAGAGCAGAGCCACAGCTGGCTGAAGACGTACCTGTCGGTGGGGAAAAAGACATGGTCAACAATCTGATCGACAAGCACAAGGTCATTTTTTTATAGATTCTGTGTATGTGATAAGATATTGAGGCTTTCCTATAGACACCATAAAAATGCCTTTCTTTGAGGCTTCACCTGTAAACTGTGTGACAGCAGACAGTGGACAGCTGACACTCTCTTGGACTCTCTTGTTTCTCAGGTGTTCCAGAAGGAGTTGGGGAAGCGAGCCGGGTGCATTAGGACCCTGAAGCGCTCGGTGAGGGACCTGACCAGGAGCAGCACTGCTGATGCCCATTGGTTGCAGGAGCAGATGGACGAATTGGAGGCGCGCTGGGAGGACGTGTGTAAACTGTCCGTATCCAAGCAGGCCAGGCTGGAGGCAGCCCTTCAACAGGTAACTCACCATACTGTCTTATTCACATTTTATGATAACAGTGACTTATCTTGTTATGTAATTGTCTCGTGTGGACAGGGTATATCAAAGTTCACATCTCGGATAAGCCCCCAAAAATCGTCCGAGACAATTTCCCACCTCTTGGACAATAAAGCCTATCCTTCCTAAACACTTTACTTAAAGCTTTGCAGGTATAATGATTTATGACTTGTTATAAACGTGCTTGAGGCTTTATGTCTTTCTCTGAAGGATGGTTTGTCTCAATTGTCCTTTCATATGTGTGTCTCTGTCAGGCTGAGAAGTTTGACAGGTTGGTCCACTCCTTCCTGGAGCATCTGGCGGAGGCAGAGAGGGTGCTGAGGTACGGGGTCATCCCTGAGGAGGAGGAAGCTCTGCTGGCCTTCCGCAAACAGCATGAGGTAGGTAGACATGTAGGCCTAATATGACTGTAGCCTCCTTATTAAGGTGTATAAATAGCATAATAACAATTAACATCAGGGCTTGTAGAGGTTGCAAAATACAAGTTATAAAAGCCTGATGCTTTATCTAGCTTTTTATATTAATAATTATAGTAATAATAATAATAGGTCATGAAAATTACAAAGCATTTTTCAAGAACCCAAAGTTGCTTTAAAATTGTAGACGTGAAAAACAAGAAACTGCAATCAAAACAAAACAATGCCAAACTAAAGAAAAGGACAAAAACATGGAATAAAGAGTAGGGTCTGGGCTTAAGGAAGGGAAAAGGTGTGATGTGTCGGTGCATGACTGAGCGAGCAGGTGTTGTGTGTGTGTGTGTGTGAGTATGTGGAAAATAGCGGGTGCTTGAGAAGAGTGTGTGAGGATAGTGGGGTTAAGGGTAAGCCATGCTGAAGAGGTAGGGCTAGACTGAAAGATGGTGATGGACTCAGATGGCTGGAGGAAGGTCGTTTCAGTTTTGTGTTTATGCCCTGTGTCTAGGAGTCAATCACTTCCCTGCGCTCCCAGGAGATGGAGCTAGAGAGCATCCGGTGTCTGAATGAGGGAATCCTGTCCTCCTGTCACCCAGACTCCATCATCACACTCAAGTCCTGGATCAGCGTCACCAAGACCCGCTACGAAGAGGTGAGTCCACTCTTACCTACTTGGGACTTTACGTAGGACAAAAATATAATAACTATGACTTGAGCGTTGTAGCCTTATTTCTCGGAGGTATTTAAATTAGCCTTTGCGGAGTTGCCGGAAAACACTAACATCCGGTTTTCAGGGATACAGTATTTTACAGTCAAACATTCTGCTTCCCCTAGAAACTGAAGTGGGAACTCTGCTCAGGCATCTTTCTACAGCTGCTACACTAGGTTATATTTACTTTGACTCCCCCCCCCCCCCCCCCCCCAAAAAAAAACTGTGAATGTTTGATCCATTTTGAAGATAAATTATGTTTTTGTTGCTGCTTTGGCAGCCTGTCAGTCAATCTGCAGTCAGTCTACAGTTAGTCATTTTCTGTTAGGTGGTCTCGCTGATTCCCTGTAGACAACACAGAATCCAGGTGTGACTTTTTGCTGGTGCCGACCCACCCCCCTCTCTCTGATTCAGGTGCAGACTTGGGCCCAACAGCAGGGCCAGAGGATCCAGGCCAGCCTGTCTGCTCTGGAGGCTGAGCGGGAGAAGCTACAGCGTCTACTGGACTGGATCTCATCCGCCGAGGAGGTCCTCAACCTCAGAGACCAGGAGCCACCGGCTGAGAGCATAGAACACAACCAAGAACTCATCGCCCAACACATGGTATCGTGCATAAACACACAGTCTCAAACCATATAAACACCCAGTCTCAAACCATACAGAGCACAGAACTAACAAACACAGCTAAACAGTTCCAATTCACACAGTATACAATTACCAAATAAATTTACATTTTACATTTTTGTCATTTAGCAGACACTCTTATCCAGGGCGACATACAGTTAGTTTGTGCGTTCATCTTAAGAGCTAGGTGGGACAACCACATATCACATAGTAAGGACATTTTCCCACAATAAAGTAGCTATCAGCGAAGTCAGAGCTATTAAGGGGGAAAAAAGTAAAGTGCGAGTATTAGTTCACAAAATACTATTTAATTTTTTTTTACAGACTCAAATATTTTTTTTGTTAAGACTGTTAATAACTCACCATTCCTACCTCCAGGTATTCATGGAGGAGCTGAACCGAAAACTACCAGAGGTTGAACATGCCACAAAATCCTGCAAAGAGAAGCTGATCCCCAAACAGCAGGCTTCACCGTGCCGCAAGGCACTGACAAGTAAGTGAAAGGTTAGGGTTAGCAACCACTTGGCTTCGGGACTTTGTGTTTTATTGAATAACTGTTTTACTTACAGCTCTAATCTGAGCCATATTAAAATGTTGACGTGCACATTTTTTGAGGGATTATGTGAAATATGGACTAATTTTACATTAAAGGCCCAATGCAGTCAAACATGTAATTGTCCTGTGTTTTATATATATTTCCACACTATGAAGTTGGAATAATACTGTGAAATTGTGAAAATTATGATAATGCCCTTCTCGTGTAAGAGTTTTGGCCTGCCTATTGACATCACCAGGCGGTAAATTACTGAAAAGACTAAAGACATTTCCAAACCTCTCGTTCAATAACTGCTTCAGTCCCCCCTCCCCCCAATCAGACCACTCCCAGACAGTCCTTGATAAATTCTCGCTTGAGAAATTGTTCTTTGCTATTTTTGTATATTTTTTTTAACCCAGAAATTATTTTTTATTGAGATAAAAAAATAAATATATGTATGTTAATGTAAAATGTTCCTTGAAGTTTGTATCTACTAAGCTAATCGAGGTATCCATCTTCTGTATTTGCTCCAGAGAGGAGGAGCACTCTGAAACTCCAGCCTACAGTAATCCCTCTCCCCCTGGAGAACCTAGACCCTCAGACCCCTCAGCTGTGTCAGCTGGTCAGCCACTGGCAGAAACTCTGACCCCTCAGCTGTGTCAGCTGGTCAGCCACTGGCAGAAACTCTGGCTCCTGGCTCTGGCCAGACAGGGCCGCCTAGAGCAGCACGAGCAGGGACTCCAAGAGGTGACTGGCACAACATACTGCCACCGATGTGTTAGCTCTAGTTCGTTAGTTTCACTTTCAATAGCTTCAAAACCGGACATAAATTACTCGTCGTACAGTGTTAATGTCATTTGTCGCTAATATGATTGATTCTCAACAAACAGATGGAGGAATTTGCGAATTTTGACTTCAACGTCTGGCGAAAGCGCTACATGCAGTGGATCAGCCACCTCAAGTCTCGGATCCTGGATGTGTTCCGAAACATCGATAGGGACCAGGACGGACGAATCAGTAAGAAGGAGTTAATCGACAACGTCCTGGCATCCAGTAAGCCCTGCCCCCATCCCCACTTCCCCACTCCCAGCATCTGTCCCTCAAGCCCTACCTTCATTTATTCAATGCCCATTCATTATTGATTTGATTCATGTATAAAACTGCCACTTGGCACTAATGTCCTGGAGAGAACGATGGCCTTACTAAATCAGCATAAAACTTTGATCAGTCTGTTATTAAAATGTTATTGAAATTTCAACTTCCATCCTTGATTCAAAGTCTAAAACTTAAACAAATCCACATGAACAAATCCACGTGACCTTTTTAGAATTCCCCACCAACTCCCTGGAGATGAATGCAGTGGCCAATATCTTTGACATGAATGGGGACGGCTTCATTGACTACTATGAGTTTGTGAGTGCCCTCCATCCCAGCCGGGATCCCTACAGGAGGACGCTAGATGCAGATCAGATCAACGAGGAGGTGAAATGTCTCTCAGAGTTGTTTTCATGCACATGATCTTCAACAGTGTAACAGCATACAGTTCAACGTATTACACCTAAACACAGTTGGGTTTGATGAAAGTTGTCTGACTGACTGACTCCCGTATCTCCCTCAGGTGGGTCGACAGGTGTCTCAGTGCAACTGTCCCAAGAGGTTCCAGGTGGAGCAGATCAGTGCCAACCGCTACAGGGTGAGGGACCTTTAACCTTTGACCTTTTGATTGTATGTAGGTCATTGGAACAAGGAACATGTGTTTAACTGAACCCAGTGAAAATGTTGGTTAATGCCTTGATTAATGCCAGACTATTAAAACCAGTCATGTTTTTTGTTGGTCTCTGCTGTAGTTTGGGGATTCCCAACAGTTGCGGATGGTGCGTATCCTGCGCAGTACCCTGATGGTACGGGTGGGAGGAGGCTGGACAGCACTTGATGAATTCCTGGTCAAGAACGACCCTTGTAGAGGTTAGTGGAGACTTAAAGTGCAGTAGGACCGTATAATTCTCAAAAATAAGGTTTTAACTTATCTTGGATGTTGTCATTTCATCCAAACCGTTTTGAAGTTTGTTAGCTGGTTATTTAGCAACGTCCAGAAAGCATGGGGACAGAGGCTGTGGGGACCTAAGAAGAACTCTGTAGAGCTCTTTCACCATGCTTTTAATACAATCAATTTCCACTAGCATTTGTGTCCACTACATCCTCCAAAAATGAAGCTAGATTCATAATGACCATTGACATCTGTTACTTATGTCACAGTGAAAGGTCGGACGAACCTAAAGATAAAGGAGAAGTACTTGTTCGACAACTCTCGGAGAGGAGGCTCATCTAAAACCCTGACGGTCAGCAGGTCCAACTCCAGCCTGAGTCTCTACAGCAGCGCCTCGGCTCCTAGCAGCCCCCTAACACGCAAGGTAAGATCTCCTCCATCGTAGTGTACTACCAGACCCAGAAACAGTCACATCACTAACTGTGTATAAGCCTACAAACCAACAAGGTAAGCATGCCGCTGTAACTTTGTACTAGCCCCAAACCAACACACTCTGTTGGGGCATCAGGTAGCCTAGTGGTTAGGGCGTTGGGCCAGTAACTGAAAGGTTGCTAGCTTGAATCCCTGAGCTGGCGAGGTAAGAATCTGTCGTTCTGCCCCTGAACAAGGCAGTTAACCCACTGTTCCTATGCCATCATTGTAAATAAGAATTTGTTCTTAACTGACTTGCCTAGTTAAATAAATGTCAAATAAATAGATAAAAACAACACACTCTCCTTTGTAGTAGTATGGTAGTCCTCAAAGCAATAAGGTAAGCTCACCTATTCATGTCATTGAGATGGCTAGTATCATGGTTAACTCATCTCTAAGCCTATGTTCCAGGCCTTACTGCGGAGGAGTCTCTCAGGTGACCGCTGCATCCGGCCCAGGAGCTCCATAGCTGCTCTGGGGTCAGATCTACAGTTCTCCACTGTGGGGGATGACGATTCTCTTTCACCATCAGGTGTGTACAGTAAATAAACCCTCTGTGAATGGAAATGGACTTGCAATTATAGTGAAGTTCAAATGAGTTCAACATGATCCCTACAAATCAGCTGGGCTGGACAGCTAGACAATCTGGACCCTCTCTTTCTAAAATGATCTGCCAAAATTGCTGCAACCCCTATTACTACCCTATTCAACCGCTCTTTTGTACCTTCTGAGATCCCCAAAGATTGGAAAGCTGCCGCGGTCATCCCCCTCTTCAAAGGGGGAGACACTCTAAACTGTTATAGACCTATATCCATCCTGCCCTGCCTTTCTAAAATCTTCGAAAGCCATACATTTTCCACCGTACCTTCTCCACTATACTCTGGTCTCCGAGCTGGTTATGGGTGCATCTCAGCCACGCTCAAGGTTCTAAACGATATCATAACCGCCATCGATAAAAGACAGTACTGTGCAGCCGTCTTCATCGACCTGGCCAAGGCTTTCGATTCTGCCAATCACCGCATTCTTATCAGCAGACTCAATAGCCTTGGCTTCTCAAACTACTTCTCAGATAGAGTTCAGTATGTCAAATTAGAGGGCCTGTTGTCCGGACCTCTGGCAGTCTCTATGGGGGTGCCACAGGGTTCAATTGTCGGGCCGACTCTTTTCTCTGAATATATATCAATGATGTTGTTCTTGCTGCTGGTGATTCTCTGATCCACCTCTACGCAGACGACACCATTCTGTATACTTCTGGCCCTTCTTTGGACACTGTGTTAACAACCCTTCAGACGAGCTTCATATCATACAACTCTCCTTCCGTGGCCTCCAACTGCTTTTAAATGACAGTAAAACTAAGTGCATGGTCTTCAACCAATTGCTGCCCGCACCCTCCCTCCCGACTAGCATCACAACTCTGGACGGTTCTGACCTAGAATATGTGGACATCTACAAATACCTAGGTGTCTGGTTAGACTGTAAACTCTCCTTCCAGACTCACATTAAGCATCTCCAATCCAAAATTAAATCTCAAATCGGCTTCCCATTTCGCAACAAAGCCTCCTTCACTCATGCCGCCAAACATACCCTCATAAAACTGACTACCCTTCCTATCCTTGACTTCGGCGATGTCATTTACAAAATAGCCCCCAACACTCTACTCAGCAAACTGGATGTAGTCTATCACAGTGCCATCCGTTTTATCACCAAAGCCCCATATACTACCCACCACTGTGACCTGTATGCTCTCGTTGGCTGGCCCTCACTACATATCCGTCACCAAACCCACTGGCTCCAGGTCATCTTTAAGTCTTTGCTAGGTAAAGCCCCACCTAATCTCAGCTCACTGGTCACTGGTCACCATAGCAACACCCAACCGCATGGTATATATTGCACTGGTCATCCCCAAAGCCAACACTTCCTTTGGCCGCCTTTCCTTCCGGTTCTCTACTGCCAATGACTGGAACAAATTACAAACATCTCTGACGCTGGAGTCTTTTATCTCCCTCTCTAACTTTAAGCATCAGCTGTCAGAGCAGCTTACCGATCACTGTACCTGTACACAGCGAATCTGTAAATAGCACAACCTCATCCCCATATTATTACTTACCCTCTTGCTCTTTTGCACCCCAGTATCTCTACTTGCGCATCATCATCTGCACATCTATCACTCCAGTATTAATGCTAAGCTGTAATTATTTCAACCTGTATGACCTATTTATTGCCTACCTCCCTACTCTTCTACATTTGCACACACTGTACATAGATTTTTCTATTTTTATTTTCTTATGTGTTATTGATTTTACGTTTGTTTATGTGTAACTCTGTGTTGTTGTTGTTGTCGCACTGCTTTGCTTTATCTTGGCCAGGTCACAGTTGTAAATGAGAACTTGTTCTCAACTGACCTACCTGTTTAAATAAAGGTGAAATAAAGAAATACAAATGATGGCTTTTGTATTTTTCAGAGGAAGCTGAAAGACTGCCCACATGATGAGGAAGGTATGTCCACAACGCGCATCATGTGAATGCTACAGTGATGAGCTCCACTACAGCGAGAGAGCGAGAGAGAGAGCGAGAGAGAGAGAGAGAGAGAGAGAGAGAGAGAGAGAGAGAGAGAGAGACCAACAAGACAAGGCCTCAGTCACAAACTCCACAACCTTCAGAAAGTGATACAAAAGGGCCAGATACACTATTGGACACTGTGTTTGCAGGCTCTCTGGAGAGCCTTCGATTGGTCAGCTAGGGATCTGGACATGACCTCTGACCTAAACCTGGACATAACCCACTACTCTCCTCTCTGAGTCGTTATATTGATATAGTCATCATTTCGATCATCTGAACAACTTCAATACTGGCTTTCCGAATATGACAGTATCCGAGGATAAAGATATTGGAACAGTCTGCATGGATACGAATCGCATGACGGCTATCGGCAAAGCTTACAATCTACCACATTAGTTTTACCCCTGCACCCTTATAACGATGTCAGGGCAAGCTGCGATCAAGCAACGGTGTGGCCTGAAGCTAAGTCTCAAAACTCTGCAAGAACAAACGCGTGTATTAGCAGCAACTGGATCATCGTTTTCTAAGCTATATGAAGTCAGGGTTTCATCAGCGACCGTCATGATTGGCTCCCTTATGTTACTGTGTGTACTGCATTTCTCCTTTGAAGTAAAGTGGGTCTGTAAAATGCGCTCAAATGCAAGTATGTGAAGGTGTGCTAGTAGACGCTGTATTTAGTAACAAGACAAAGACCGTCCAAAGGATGATGCCAAAGCCTACAGAGCCAATGGTTCCATCATCTTTCACCGTTGTAATTCTTTTCCCATGACATAATAGGAAACACTAGCCTGGTCCCAGATCTGCTTGTACTGTTTTCGCCAACAGCGTCCATAGGAGTTTACAAGCCAGCACAAACAGATCTGGGACCAGGCTAAGGAAACACTGCTGGCGGGGCCACATTGCTGTTTCATGTTACAACTTCAACCTGAACAGACGCTACACTGTCAGTGTAAAGGTTTCTTTTTAGTATTGTTTTAAATGCTACATTTTAAGGTCAGAACGTATATGAAGATGGGCATGGGTCATTGTTTTGATGAGATTATTTTTCTCAGCTTTGGTTTTGCCTTTTGATGTTTAAGGGTTGAATGTTTACGTGGAACATTACTGTGAGATTGTAGATGTACTTTTTATGTCACCGCTGAGAAGCCACTGGAGGTTTTATATGGCGGGACATTTGAAGGGCAAGTTGTGTTCTTCACACATGAACTTCCTCCCATGGAATGCACTTTTTCTTTGGTTTGGTTCTGTATGTGTGTGTCACTTTTTGTGATTTAATTCACTTAGTTTCAGTGTTTAGGACTAGAGAAATAGACGGGAGTTTCTTTGATTGCTGATGAACAACTGTAGGGTTTCACAGGGTGTGGCCCTCCCAAAATACAAAAGTGTAGTTCTCAATGAGATCTTGGCTTTCTGTCCTCCATTCGGTCTTAATTCTGACTATTTTAGGCAAAGCAACACATTAATTTATGTCTCTTTCCTCCTTTTGAGCCTAGGCGTAAAAGCAAAATGTCCCACCTATAGCAAACGTTCCCCACGTGTGTCTCAAACAATTACACCTCTGCATACAACAACTGTCAGACAGAGGATTGATGCCGCTCACCATGACTGTGCCGGTGCTACAATTCATATCAATATTATAAACCCCAAAGAAAACTGTATATCATGTGACCCGCTTGTGAAAGTCTACACCCTCAACTCTACCTCAGAGAGATGAGCTGTGAGGCTTGAGGTTGACGATGTCCTAAAATGGACAACGTACAAATATTTTGTCTATTGGTGGCATCTGGACTTGTCCCTGCTTAATCTTGTATCATGCTTGCCTTCTCTATGGTTTACTGTATATCTGGTAAATTGTACCACTGTAAGCAAGTGTGTGTATGTTACCACTGTTAGCACGTGTGTGTATGGGCATGTGTTAAGTATGGGTTTTCGTTTTTTTATTGAGACTGGTCCAAGAAAGGTACAATCTTACATGACAAAAGCAGTGGATTGTGTACACTAAGGTTTGGGCTTATGCAGTTCTGATTAAGAAAAACAAAAAACAAAATTTCGAACTCCTTTGTTTCTGATTCATTCCATTGTCATTTTACGCTTCAATGTGAGAATGTTGGGCAATACAGAATCTCAATGTACTGTAAAACACAATATCCAGATTCTTCTACTGCTATGCACCCCTATCTTTCTGTACTGTATATGTCAATTTCTATATCCAGCGCTTGTTCTGGTATCTAATTTAGGAACACTGTAGAAGAATGAAACTAATAATGTTTTAAGTCCATTGTAAAATAAACCATTTGTAATGAAATGGAGATAATGTTTCATATTTTATTGCACACTTACTTTTTAGCGTTGATTTCCTATTTACATTTACATTTAAGTCATTTGGCAGACGCTCTTATCCAGAGCGACTTACAAATTGGTGAATTCACCTTATGACATCCAGTGGAACAGCCACTTTACAATAGTTTATTTCTGCCCTTGAGACATCATCACTGCTACATTTAAACACATGGGGTTCAAAACCTCCTTTTTAATTCAAATGTGCCCATGTTCTCATATTTAAATGTTACAGAGAAGTGACACGGAGGCTCATAAATGTATGCATAGTGTACTCTATGTTAGTACTCTGTGAAATAATTTAGAGACAGGAAAACATCCTGATGGCACCGGCTAGCATGAACCGGGTACTGAAGGATGCTGGGTCACGATGCACACATAAAATCGAGGAAGAAGCTATCCCGAATGATCACGTCTTTTGTTCCTGTACCTAATACGAATGTAGAAAGAACAACATCTAACATAATACCCAGGTGGTCGTCTTACTCTGTAACCTTTGTTTTTGGCTTTCTCCAAGCTCAGACCCTTCATACATGTCCAACGTCCTATTAATACGTGTCAGCCAAAACGCACAAATATTTATTGTGCAAAATGGAGCCACAAAGACCCGGCAGAAAGAGAGAAGGGGAAGAAAAGGGTCAATTGTGTTTCCACACACACACAGCCAGCACCAACTCAGGTCATAAGAGTGACCTGCTTGACCGGCTTGGCCTGAAGTGAAACCACCATGGTGCCCTGTGGCTGGACTTGTGTCCAGCTCGTGAGTGCCCACCAGGCCTGGGTTCAAATAGTAGTTGCTTTCTGTCAAATACTTTGATCTAGGGCTCTATTCAATCTGTAAAGCTGAAGCGTTCCAGTGAATGTTGAGAGCGATGAGAGCAAATTCCTCCAGGCCAATCATGGGCTCCTTCGTCTGCACAGTTGAGTGTGAGTTCTTTTCGTCCTACTTGGCAGACTCAACACTCTCACTGTGCTGGTAATGAAGTAAAGAACAGTCCGAACAATGCCTTGCAGCTTGGATCCCTTCCCAAAGACAGGAAAGAGCTAACTTAATGAGAGACCAGTGAACTGTGTTACTGAGGATGGTTCACGATTCACAGCCAAACACCGCCTGACATTTACATTTACATTACATTTAAGTCATTTAGCAGACCCTCTTATCCAGAGCGACTTACATCCATCTTAATCCCATGGCTATAGGGCACATGAATCTGACGAAACCAGCCTGGATTGCAAATAGTACATCTGAGCAAATGTAAACAAAGGCATTTTTGTAACTCAAGAACTTTATCAGACAAGACGTATAAGCCCTGCATGATAGGGTGGCGGGCGGGCAGATGGGGTGGGCATGTGGGTGGGCAGGTGGGTGGGCATGTGGGTGGGCAGATGGGTGGGCATGTGGGTGGACAGATGGGTGGGCAGATGGGTGGGCAGATGGGTGGGCATGTGGGAGGGCGGATGGGTGGGCAAATGGGTGGGCATGTGGGAGGGCAGATGGGTGGGCAGATGGGTGGGCAGATGGGTGGGCATGTGGGTGGGCAGATGGGTGGGCAGATGGGTGGGCATGTGGGAGGGCAGATGGGTGGGCAGATGGGTGGGCATGTGGGAGGGCAGATGGGTGGGCAGATGGGTGGGCATGTGGGAGGGTATTTTCTTTAGGTATATAATGGGGGAGGTATATTTCCTGGTTGCTTATTGAGCTATAAAATCCTCACTTTTCTTGTACTGTCTTTCTCTAGATTTGATTTGACCCATGATAATTACTTTTCAGGTGTGCATTACTATCATTTATCAAGTTCCCACGGTAATTGGGATGGCCTAACAGAAGCATATTTGACTGTGTGTGGAAGGAGAAATGACGTAACGTTTTGGATTGAGAGCTGCAACAAGTTAATCAGGTCTCTTCAAAGATAATTGAGGACCTTTCTATGTTTCTTACTTTACCGCGCTGCACTGTATGTATTTGCAGGTGTCCCAAACTAACCCCATCTTACCTAAGACGACCTACCTCTTAGGATTTAAATGCCAATTCACATGAATTAAGTTGTATACCCCCTTTTCTAGCAATTAGTGGTACAGTGCAGTACATCCAATATGAAGTTTGGTGTTCTTTGGTTTTCCTTCTCCTAGCGAGTAGCCTGTGTGAAACTAACTTGACTGTACTTATTTCCATGTCTTATTTTTACAGTCAACAACATACTGAAACTTTACCAAGGGTTGCACAAGGAAGGAAAAGACGAATGGTCTCTCTGTCACCGTGATAATGGCTGGGGATTGGCTACAGCTATACAATACCAAACAAATTGAAATGGGTGAAATACAGTATGGATGATGTTATCGCTTTTCCTTGGAATTACATGGGGTAGTTGAAATACAATTGCCATTGCATTGCATGATCATGTAAAATGCAGATGAATGTACTTTCTCATCAGTCTTCATATCACTTTGTCCTTCTCTTGTATAACTGTCTGGGCTACTTCCAATGTGAGGTGAAGGAAGAAAAACGAAATCAGATGCTTTTAGCGCCATCTACTGGTCTACTGGCGATGTGCCGTATATTCAATAGCGTTTTAGTAGTACCATATGGCCGCGTAAGATTTTTGTTGATTTCTACTGAAGATTTATTGTGAATGGTTAAACAAAAAATGACTTAGTTTAATTACTTGTTTCACAGAACAAGAGTTTGCTACACTGATGTGTGATTTTTATAAATGTATGTACTTTGCCAAAAGTGCACTTCACGGCCATTTCTTCACTGTGAAGAAACACATGTTCACTATAGGCTGAGGAAATACCTGCTGTTTCTGTTCGGGGATAATGGAAGAACAATTAGGTAATAATCCTTTTTTTCCTCATATGACTGGTTCATATGCTCCAGCTAGATAATGCAGTGTTGGGTCCAATTTCCACAGCCCAACATTCATCTGAATCAGGAGACAATCGTTAAACCTGAGCAAACGAAAGGAAATGTTAGCTGACTGAATCCCACTGTGAGAAAAGGTTTGAGGCACGATGTACTCCAAAACAAAGCCTCGTCGACAACGTTCCAGGTAAACACGGCAGTTGCCAGCTCAATTGGAAATGACCTTTGAATGTCAATCTCGCTGTAATACGGTTTCGGAATGAACCCCAGACAAAATCGTGTTATGTCAAATTAACAATTCGAAAAAGATCAACAGCACAATATGATTGTGACAACATTATATAGGCACGATACTAGAGGGTAGAACATAGAGATAAACACAATGGATCAATCTCTATGGGGTAGACACGTTTCATGACTCTCCAAGGACTCGAGGCTGTTGGAGAGAACATGGGACAGGAAGAATATTGAGCAAACAAGTAAATCCTGCATTTTCATGTGTTTTGGGTGTGTTGTATTACAGTAAGGTCATCGACATTACAGATAGACAAAGTGGTCAAAGTAGCATATACTGCATTTCCTTTGAGTAGGTTACTCAGGGGCAAAGTAACAACCTGTTTCATCATCACCCCTTTAGGTCACTGCAACATTCTCCTAAAACCAATCTGGAGTAGTCAGAACTGCCCTCCAACAATCAATTATAAATACACAGCTTCTTATAACTAGTGTGTAGTAGTGTACCAGACAGCTGCCTCTCTCGCTCTCTCGCCCTCTCTCTCTCTCTCTCTCTCTCTCTCTCTCTCTCTCTCTCTCTCTCTCTCTCTCTCTCTCTCTTTCTCTCACGCTACAGCCAACATTTTCTGTTCAGTGGGGGCAGAGCCAAGGTCATATTTTCTAGGGGTGGAGGCGAGGGGGAGGGTACAGTAATTGACCCCCCCCCTCTCTAGTGCTCTTGGGGCCGCAGGGAGGCAGAGCGACAGGGCACATGGATAAATCATTTTCGAAAGAGGCTCCTTTCAAACCCGGGGGATTAGAGTGTCATAGAGCCTGCGCACTGCCTGTTCTGTCAGTTGAATGGGAGACACAGAAGTCACGTGAGAGTGTGTGTAAGAGAGATAAAGACGGGGGGAGGGAATATGAACTGAATGGGCACACATGCTGGCTGATGTAATAAAATAATGCTCTGATCACAACGGAGTGAGAAGTTACCCAGGAGAGAAGGAGACATAATAGGCAGTCCCACTGCATCACAAGGTAAGATCATGATTGGAAAGTAATTCCACAAGCCTCTGTAAGTAAGTCCATCTGCTCCACACTGAAGCTGAGCCAGTTTGTTAATTAGGCAACATGGGTTGTGGAAATAGTCTAACCAGTGGTATTATTGCTTTGACTATTTCCTCATCACTCACATCCCATGTTGCCTAATTATCAAAATGTCTCAGCTACAGGGTGGAACAGATGGACTTAAAAGAGGCTTGTGGAATGATGATCTCTTCCGTGTAGGATGGATTTAAGCTGAAGAAGAACCAGGACGAGAGGAACTAGGGTTGAGTTCCTGTGAGCATACAGTAGTTCTGTAAACTCTCAAGTTTAAGTGTGTGTGTATCGGTATGTATGTAAATAAAAACAGTGTTTCTCCCCATACACTGAGTGAGGTGACTCATCAACTATTCAGTTACAGACGTTGAATGACAGGGAACTATGAATCCGCAGAAGTCACAGTGACACCCTCTTACCATGGTGTACTTCCACAGAAAAGGATGAGGTGTAGGTTCAGCCTGTCTGTATGGGCTGTTCGGAGACCAGTGGGTTTGTGTGTGAAAGGTCAACATTCAGGGGGGGGGGCGGGGGAGGGAAGGCTGCTGAGTCTGAGTCTTATGGTCACATACTGTGTAGCAGACAGGCTGGCTTTTGTAACCAATGACAACGTGTGTGACCTCACCAACATTTACATGTATGTTAACCTTGATGAGAACCAAGGAAACTATGGAAATGTGTTCATATAACGTTGTCATTGCGCTGATGTTGCAGAGCTGAGAATAGGGATTTTAGCAGCACATTGATTTAGCTCTGTGTTCTGGTAAAGGAATATATATATATATATATATATATATATTTGCACAAAACAATGTGGGATTGGAAGTGATGCAGACAATTACATTGATGGAAGCTACAATCTATCTGCAATATTAAAGCTGATCTACACCCTAAAAATAAAAAAAATAAAAATAAAAGAATATATCAGTACATGATCAGTATTATGGCAATGTATGTTGTTGCTTTTCAATAATGTGCATTGTTCGTGTGTTTCAGGTCCTTTATGCAAGTTGTTTACTGGCTGTGCCCCTGCCCTTCACCATGACTCTCCTAACCCACGTGCTGGCATGCCTTTTTGGCATGGGCTCCTGGGTGGCCATCAACGGGATGTGGGTGGAGCTGCCCCTCATCGTGCCAGAAATCCCAGAGGGTTGGTACCTGCCCTCTTACCTCACTGTGCTCATCCAGATGGCCAATGCGGGGCCCCTTTTCGTCACCCTCATGCACCGCTTCCGCCCGGGCAAGCTGGACGAGCGACCCGTCATCTACTCCATAGTGGTCCTGGGCGTGGTCGCCACCTTCCTCCTGGCCTTCTTCTGGAAGCACACGGTGCCCTTAGCGGGCTCTACGCATAGTGTCCCCCTTCTAGTGCTCTGTTTCCTAATCTCTGTGGTGGACTGCACCTCCTCGGTCACCTTCCTGCCCTTCATGATGCGCCTCGGTCCCCAGTACCTCACTACGTACTTTGTAGGGGAGGGCGTTAGTGGCTTGGTGCCTGCCGTAGTGGCTCTGGTGCAGGGGGTGGGGGTGGTTCACTGTCGGAATGCTACAGTGGCTAGCCTAGCCAATGGGACCTTAGGGGTTAACGCCACTGTAGAGGCCAGTGGAGAGCTCCAGGCTGGATACCAGCCTGCTAACTTCTCGGCCCAGGTCTTCTTCCTCTTCCTCAGTGCCATGATGGTGGTGTGTCTGGCCGCCTTTCTCCTGCTCAACCACCACCCGGCCATGGCCAGGGAGAGGAAGTGCGAGCTATACTTCAACGGAGGCCTGGCAGAGGAGAAGAGCGACCAAGCCCCGTCCCTGTCTCACAGACCTCAAGAGGAGAAGGCCATGATCAGTTCTCCGGATAGCCACCGGAGAGCCCGGCGGAGCTCCTTCGGGACGGGCTTCTACAGTGGGCCGGAGCTGGCGTTCATCTTTGTGGTTCTGGCTTGGGTCAATGCCCTGACCAATGCAGTGCTGCCCTCAGTGCAGTCTTACTCCTGTCTGCCCTACGGGAACCAGGCCTACCATCTGGCGGCCACCATGGCAGCCGTGGCCAACCCCGTGGCCTGCTTCATTGCCATGTTCCTGCCCTTAAGGTAAGCCCGACATTGGATTAGCATAACGGACTGATGAATCATTTGCTGAACACAGAATCTCAGATCTATGCAGTCACCAGTGAACGCTGTTGAAGGTAGACATGGGGAGGATTCATTGTAATGGCTGGAATAGAATGACTGCAGTCACTGAATCAAGCTGATTTCTATAAGAAAATACAGAATAAACAGTATTAAAAAACATTGCACTGTCTCATCTTAAAACATGCAATACTTCAGTGGATAATTTACACAATCCAAACGCCTTGAATCTTCCAACCCACTTCCTCAACTGACTGTGTAGCTCTTCCTTGTTCTTTTTTAGGTCGTTGGTGCTGATTGGGCTTCTGACAATAGTTGGGACGGGGTTTGGTACTTACATCATGGCCATGGCTGCACTGAGCCCTTGTCCTCTACTGGTTCACAGTGTCTCAGGCACCGCACTAATAGTAAGTCTCTTTCTGTTATTACGTCATGGAATAGAGAAAATACATGTGTTACGTTGCAAGATTGCTGATATGATCTGAACACAACATGACTTCAACTTGATTTAATTGGGTCATTGAAAACGATGTGTTTCTGAGTGAAAATGGGATATTTGAGGTCAAACAAAGGCTTCCTAAACGACAGTAAACATTCAAACCCATGTCCATGTTGTTCAATATGCAGTTACAACGGCCAGGTCGCAGTTGTAAATGAGAACTTGTTCTCAACTGGCCTATCTGGTTAAATAAAGGTGAATTTTTTTATTTTTAAATTACGATCCTCCAATGTACTGTGAATATTAACACAATTCTAATATTTTGTTTGCAATGTCTATCTACTCTCTGTTGTAGGTCATAGCCTGGATGTTGTTTGTCCTGACCCTCTCCTATGTGAAGGTGATCATTGGGGTGATCCTTCGGGATGAGGGACACAGCGCCCTCGTCTGGTGTGGAGCGGTAGTGCAGCTTGGCTCCATGCTGGGTGCCCTGTCCATGTTTCCCTTGGTCAGTGTCTACGGACTCTTCAAATCAGGGGACCCTTGTAACACCAAGTGCACAAAGTAGGGATCAAGATGTGGCTTACTGTAGAAACTCACTGTAGAAAACAAAAATGGTTGACACTGGAAATATATCTTTCATCATGTGAGTTTGCCTATTTAAACTGATTTTGAGGTATCTCGTCTGTTGCGTAAGCAATGAAATATCTCCCTATGGTTGCAGGAAGGATCTCTTTGAAGCACATCCTCAGATTAGGAACTAAATGGTACCAAATCGCTTGTGTTTATTTACTGTTGAATTAAGTTTCAAAACGTTTTGCCTCAGATGTAGGGCCTTCATTTGATCACCTTGTTGCAAGATAGATTTTTCTGCAATGCAGGAACTTAAAAGGTTTAAAAGGCTTCTGAAGTTTGCAATTTCCACTTTGACATTTCAGACTTAATTTTCCCTTGCGAAAAAAATATCATCCCCTACAAAAATGCCCATTAATTACAATCCAAATAATAATTCAAATTGCCTGTTGTTGCAGAATTATTTTCCTGCTGTAGCAAACTGGCTTAAATTAAGATACGAAATCTATACAGTGTGCCCTAATGAATATGAGTCAGTTTGCCTATATTGAGGTAAACACCATAATGGGAGGCCAGTGTATTGATGTCTCAGACTAGACTTTTATTGTTACAAAGACCACAAAGATGATCAAATTTTATTGCTCAGCTTTTTACAAATCTTATTTAAAGAAGATGAATGCCTTTTTTTGCTTGAAGGGTAATTAAGTATAGTGATATAATAGTGATATAATAGTATATGTTACTGGGACAAAACAGTGTCTTCATTTTTGAGTTTCTAGTACTGCAAATGTCAACAAAAAGATCATTTATGTTTATTCTTTACCAGTCTATAATTTATGGGAGTTTTTCAAAACCAACGTTTGTGTTACATTATTTGTATACAACCTTACTGCAGTTTTAATGTAATGTACTGTAATTATGTATGGCTCATGTCAATTAAAATGTATACTTATGTACATGTTTTGTATTTCTGTACTCTATTGCTGACCTCATTATCAACTTTCTGTGGTTTATTTATCACCAGCATGGATATAAAGCATCACTGTAATCCTAATCATACTTACAGTTGAAGTCGGAAAGTTTACATACACCATAGCCAAAAACATTTAAACTCAGTTTTCATAATTCCTGACATCTAATCCTAGTAAAAATTCCCTGTCTTAGATCAGTTAGGATCTTTATTAGTTAGGAACTTTATTTTAAGAATGTGAAATGTCAGAATAATAGTAGAGAGAATGATTTTTTTCAGCTTTTATTTCTTTCATCATATTCCCAGTGGGTCAGAAGTTTACAATAACTCAATTAGTATTTGGTAGCATTGCCTTTAAATTGTTTAACTTGGGTCAAACATTTTGGGTAGCCTTCTACAAGCTTCCCACAATAAGTTGAGAGAATTTTGGCCCATTCCTCCTGACAGAGCTGGTGTAACGGACACAGGTTTGTAGAACTTCTTGCTCGCACACACTTTTTCAGTTCTGCCCACAAATGTGCTATAGGATTGAGGTCAGGACTTTGTGATGGCCACTCCAATACCTGGACCCATTTGCAACCAAGCTTTGACTTCTTGACTGATGTCTTGAGATGTTGCTTTAATATATCCACATGATTTTCTTACTTCATGATGCCATCTATTTTGTGAAATGCACCAGTCCCTCCTGCAGCAAAGCACCCCCACAACATGATGCTGTCACCCCCTTGCTTCACGGTTGTGATGGTATTCTTCGACTTGCAAGCCTCCCCCTTTTTCCTCCAAGCATAACAATGGTCATTATGGCCAAACAGTTCTATTTTTGTTTCATCAGACCAGAGGACATTTCTCCAAAAAGTACAATCTTTGTCCCCATGTGTAGTTGCAAACCGTAGTCTGGCTTTTTGATGGCGGTTTTGGAGCAGTGAGTTATTCCTTGCTGAGCGGCCTTTCAGGTTATGTTGATATAGGACTCGTTTAAATCTGGATATAGATACTTTTGTACTTGTTTCCTCCAGCATCTTCACAATGTTCTTTGCTGTTGTTCTGGGATTGATTTGCACTTTTCACATCAAATTACATTCATCTCTAGGAGACAGAACACGTCTCCCTCCTGAGCAGTATGACAGCTGCGTGGTCCCATGGTGTTTATACTTGAGTACTATTGTTTGTACAGATGAACATGGAAGTTGCTCCCAAGGATGAAACAGACTTGTGGAGGTCCACAATTTTTTTCCTGAGGTCTTGGCTGATTTCTTCTGATTTTCCCATGATGTCAAGCAAAGAGGCACTGAGTTTGAAGGTAGGCCTTGAAATACATCCACAGGTACACATCCAATTGACTCAAATTATGTCAGTTAGCCTATCAGAAGCTTCTAAAGCCATGACATCCTTTTCTGGAATTTTCCAAGCTGTTTAAAGGCACAGTCAACTTAGTGTATATAGACTTCTGACCAACTGGAATTGTGATACAGTGAGTTATAAGTGAAATAATTTGTTTGTAAACAATTGTTGGAAAAATGACTTGTGTCATACACAAAGTAGATGTCCTAACCAACTTGTTAAAACTTTAGCTCGTTATCAAGACATTTGTGGAGTGGTTGAAAAACGAGTTTTAATGACTCCAACCGAAGTGTATATAAACTTCCGACTTCAACTGTAGATACTTTGACCAGTAGATGTCAGGCTAAGGTAATGGTAACACAAACTGAGAGTGAGATGCGAGACCTGAACAGAGCAGGGGTCCACATCCTGGAATACAGCTGAGACCTATGGATATCACATACGCCTTCAATCTGCCAGCAAGATCTAATGGGAAAGTATTTAGCTATGAATACAACTTTTAAAAAAAATAAGTTGTCCTAACCGACTTGCCAAAACTATCGTTTGTTAACAAGAAATTTGTGGAGTTTTAATGACTCCAACTAAAGTAGCCCTTTCATCGTAAGCCATATTCAAGATAATTGTATAAATATCACTGTATCACATTGATAATGATGAAGGATAATTGTCTTTATATTGTGATCTTAATTTCCAGAAATATACTGTATATATATTTCCGGAGACCATACTTCTGTTATTTTTTACATTACTCATTTTCGATTTGCCCTTCTTTCTGCTTTTTGAATGCATCTTGAAATTGCTCAAAGTACCGTAGGAGTTGTGCATGTCTCTTGGGTATTGCCCCATGCCGCTAGAGTCACGTCTCGATCATTTTCCGAATCCCACCCACTCACAGTAACTTAGTGAGAGTGAGAGCGGGTGCAGGTGTGTGCTTTTTTTCTCAACAGGCCCTAAAGATAGAGAGCACTGAGGAACCAAGTCATTGCCTGATTCAGACCCCAGCGGCCCCCAAGGATCCCCAGTGGACATCTGGGTTCATCATCTCCTGTTGTCTCCTACCATACATATGCTCTTTGTGGCTTTAGTGGTTTAAGTGTGCAGGGGCCCATCAATAGCAGAGGTTAGATAACTTTAGGTGCTAAGTAATATATGAAGTGATTCATTTTATTTATCCACTATTTGTCGAGAGAGAGCACTAGCAAATTAGGCTGCTTTTCCTGTGAACGCTATTGCTTCTGTGAATGCTATTGCTTCTAGGAATGCTATTCCTTCTGTGAATGTGCAAACTGTAATGCAGGTGGACTGCCTGACCTACGTGAAGGTGGGTGCTTTGGTGAAACCGTCATTGGAGTAGCAGTGGTAATCTTTCTCGTCATTGGAGTAGCAGTGGCCATCTCTCTTGTCATTGGAGTAGCAGTGGCCATCTCTCTCGTCATTGGAGTAGCAGTGGCCATCTCTCTCGTCACTGGAGTAGCAGTGGCCATCTCTCTCGTCATTGGAGTAGCAGTGGCCATCTCTCTCGTCATTGGAGTAGCAGTGGCCATCTCTCTCGTCATTGGAGTAGCAGTGGACATCTCTCTCGTCATTGGAGTAGCAGTGGCCATCTCTCTCGTCATTGGAGTAGCAGTGGCCATCTCTCTCGTCATTGGAGTAGCAGTGGCCATCTCTCTCATCATTGGAGTAGCAGTGGACATCTCTCTCGTCATTGGAGTAGCAGTGGCCATCTCTCTCGTCATTGGAGTAGCAGTGGCCATCTCTCTCCTCATTGGAGTAGCAGTGGCCATCTCTCTCGTCATTGGAGTAGTTGTGGCCATCTCTCTCTTGCTCTCTCTCGCTCTCTCTCTCACTCTCTCTCTCCTATTGTCTCTCGAACCAATTCTCTCATTCAGTCGCCCGCTCTTGACCCAAATCTCACACTGTCTGTTTCCCTCTATTGGCTCCCTTTAATTATGTGTACAGCATACATTGTGATCCTAATTTCAATTGAAAACATATGAGGGGAAATCCTAGCTCCCACTGCTCTTTAATGGGCCGACGTGGGATAGGAGAATGCTGAGAATGACTGAATTTTGTGTTAAGGCCAGGGACAATCAGGTCTCGCCTGGCGTTATGCAATCGACCATACTCCCCTCCTTACGCCACGTCTGGTAAAAGCCTGAGAGGGAGGACTGGAAAGCCAAAAACGGATTTCCAAAAAGGGACGAGACGAAAAGGGATTTCTCTAAATGATTCAAGACAATATTAAAGGAATGCTGAGCGATCAGAGGAGCCAAATGAGATTTGATTCACCTCCAGACTCTGGAGGCGACTGACTTTTAATATTGCTAAATTCTTCTTCTTTTTTTTTTAACACTGTGATGCTTGACATACTATATTTCCTGACGGATGGAAACATATGGTTCTTATGGGAATCCTGCTATGCACAATTATTTATATGATTATGTCATGTCTGTTTTCGTTCGACTCTTTCCACCTGCTTGGCTGCATTTGAAAGTTTTATGCGCAATGGTCGGCTTACTCCCAGGCATTAACATTACCACTTTGTCCAAACTCATCAAAAACACTTTGAGTGCAACTTCATAGTATCATTTTGGGCCCGTTGTGGAAGGCGAGAGACTTTTGTTTTCCATTTAGCCCATTACACAGTTGTCTTGACCTTGGCTACTCTTTTTGTGCAACAATGTACACGGTCATCAAACGTTAAAGGCAACACTTGATTGTTGGCACCTAGCAAAAAAAAGCAAGGCTTTTATGATAACACATTCATATGGGCTATATTAAATAACAATCTTTGGAGATGACAGGGTTGCCTTGAGGTTAAGTGCAGTATGGGTTTACAAAGTAGTGTCATCTTTCTCCCACCCCTTATCAACCAATTGTAGCTGACAGACACTCTAACCTACGTACGTCAGGAGTGTACTATCAGAGTGTACTAAACTTAGCACAAAAAGAAACGTCCTCTCACTGTCATCTGCGTTTATTTTCAGCAAACATTACATGTGTAAATATTTGCATGAACATAACAAGATTCAACAACTGAGACATAAACTGAACAAGTTCCACAGACATGTGACTAACAGAAATGGAATAATGTGTCCCTGAACAAAGGGGGGTCAAAATCAAAAGCACCAGATTTACCAGTTCAAGTGTTACCCCACTCTTCCACCAAGGCACCTGCAAGTTCCCGGACATTAATGGGGGGAATGGCCCTAGCACTCACCCTCCGATCCAACAGGTCCCAGAGGTACTCAATGGGATTGAGATCCGGGCTCTTTGCTGGGCATGGCAGAACATTGACATTCCTGTCTTGTAGGAAATCACGCACAGAATGAGCAGTATGGCTGATTGCATTGTCATGCTGGAGAGTCATGTCAGGATGAGCCTGCAGGAAGGGTACCACATGAGGGAGGAGGATGTCAACCCTGTAACGCACAGCGTTGAGATTGCCTGCAATGACAACAAGCTCAGTCCGATGATGTTGTGACACAACGCAGCAGATGACGGACCCTCCACCTCCATATCGATCCCGCTCCAGAGTATAGGCCTCGGTGTAACGTTCATTCCTTCGACAATAAACGCAAATCCGACCATCACCCCTGGTGAGAGAAAGCCGCGACTTGTCAGTGAAGAGCACTTTTTGCCAGTCCTGTCTGGTCCAGCGACGGTGGGTTTGTGCCCATAGGCAACATTGTTTCTGGTGATGACTGGTGAGGACCTGCCTTACGACAACAGGCCTACAAGCCTGTCCAGCCACTCTCAGCCTATTGCGGACAGTCTGATGGAGGGATTGTGCGTTCCTGGTGTAACTCAGGCAGTTGTTTTTTCATTATTTACTATTATTTTTACCCCCTTTTTCCTCCCCAGTTTCGTAGTATCCAATTGGTAGTTACAGTCTTGTCTCATCGCTGCAACTCCCGTATGGACTCGGGAGAGGCGAAGGTCGAGAGCCATGCGTCCCCCGAAACACAACCCAACCAAGCCGCACTGCTTCTTGACATAATACACATCCAACCCGGAAGCCAGGAGGAAACACCGTGCACCTGGTGGTGGCACAGCTAGCACTGTGATGCAGTGCCTTAGACCACTGCGCCATCCGGGAGGCCAACTCGGGCAGTTGTTGTTGCCATCCTGTACCTGTCCCGCAGGTGTGATGTTCGGATGTACCGATCCTGTCTGCCACTGCGAGGACGATCAGCTGTCTGTCCTGTCTCTCTGTAGTGCTGTCTTAGGTGTCTCACAGTACAGACATTTTAATTTACTGCCCTGGCCACATCTGCAGTCCTCATGCCTCCTTGCAGCATGCGCAGGGACACTGGGCATCTTTCTTTTGGTGTTTTTCAGAGTCAGTAGAAGGCCATCTTTATTGTCCTAAATTTTCATAACTGTGACCTTAATTGCCTGCGTGCACAAACATACACACACACACCATTCACACGCGTGCACAAACACACACACACACACACACACACACACACACACACACACACACACACACACACACACACACACACACACACACACACACACACACACACACACACACACAGACACACACACAGACACACACACAGACACACACAACCAGACACACACCATTCACACGCGTGCACAAACAGACACACACACACACCCACCCACACACATGGGTGCACAAACAGACACACACACACACACACACACACACACACACACACACACACACACACACACACACACACACACACACACACACACACACACACACACACACACACACACACACACACACACAACCACAACCACACACATACACCATTTACACGAGTGCACAAACAGACACACACACATACAAGCACACACACACACCATTCACACGCGTGCCCAAACAGACACACACGTGCACACACACAACCACACACACACACACCATTCACACACGTGCACACACACACACACACACACACACACACACACACACACACCATTTACACGCGTGCACAAACAGACACACACACACACACACACACACACACACACACACACACACACACACACACACACACACACACACACACACACACACACACACACACACCATTCACACGCGTGCACAAACAGACACACACCCACACACACACATACACCATTCCCACACGTGCACAAACAGACACACACCCACACACAGACACATACAACCACAACCACACACGCCATTCACACGTATGCACAAACAGACACACACACACACACAACCACACACACCATTCTCACGCGTGCATAAACAGACACACACACATACAGACACACACACCATTCACATGCGTGCACAAACAGACACACACACACCATTCACACGCGTGCACAAACAGACACACACGCACGCACACACACACACACACACACACACACACACACACACACACACACACCATTTACACGCGTGCACAAACAGACACACACACACACACACACACACACACACACACACACACACACACACACACACACACACACACACACACACACACACACACACACACACACACACACACACAGTCCCATCACAGAAAGTGCAGGGGCTTCTGTTGACATAATACTGTTTTGAGAATGATGACTGTTTTCTGTGCTACAATACACACAGTAGGGACTATGAAACAGAATGTCTGAGCTGTGGACAGAGGAGGAAATACCTCGGTGTTTACTGGCTCTCTAAAACGCGGAAGCACTTCCTTGTGAGTCCTCTGCGAGTCGTCTGCTGAAGGCCAAGAAGCAGGGCATTCAAAACCGATTTGAGATGGATCACAAAATGTCTCATGTGAGGGGAATTACTGGATCCCAAATGGTATCAGGTGAGGAAAACCCTGTTGGACCACAGAATGGGAGGACAAGTGAACAGTTTTTGATGGCAAAGGTTAGTAGTGATGGAAGACACTATTTTCTTAAGTTACCTAATTGTTTTGCTCTTTGTGATACATTTTTGTGAAGGTGAGACTAGGGGCTCTATTCAATCTGTATCGCGAAAGTTCAGCACTACATGGTGATTGGCATTTAAAGGCAAGTTCCCGCGTTTGCAGAGACTGCATAAACACTGCATATGTGGGCTCAATCAGAAATGACCTTTACATTCATATCGTTTCACCGATACATATTGAATAGAGCCCGAGCCGTTCACTACACACTTTATTTCCATGTCTAACAGGCGTCTTGAGCTAATCTGGCTATGTTGATTCTCTATATTCTCTAGCATCATCCACCTGTAGCACGCGCTCCAGCAGGTATATCTCTCTGGTCACCCCCAAAACCAATTCTTTCTTTGGCCGCTTCTCCTTCCAGTTCTCTGCTGCCAATGACTGGAACAAACTACAAAAATCTCTGAAACTGGAAACACTTATCTCCCTCACTAGCTTTAAGCACCAACTGTCAGAGCAGCTCACAGATTACTGCACCTGTACATAGCCCACCTATAATTTAGCCCAAACAACTACCTCTTTCTGTCACGCCCTGGTCGAAGTATATTATGTTTGTCTTCATTTATTTGGTCAGGCCAGGGTGTGACATGGGTTATTGTGGTGTGTTTTTGTCTTGGGGTTTTGTGGGGTGTCTAGCATAGTCTATGGCTGCCTGAGGCGGTTCTCAATCAGAGTCAGGTGATTATCGTTGTCTCTGATTGGGAACCATATTTAGGCAGCCATATTCTTTGAGTATTTCGTGGATGATTGTTCCTGTCTCTGTGTTTGTTGTCACCAGATAGGCTGTATAGGTTTTCATGTTCCGTTTGTTGTTTTTGTATTGTTCGTGTTTTTTCATCGTCATTAAACATGTCTAAAAAATACCACACTGCATTTTGGTCCGCTTCTCCTTCACCAGACGAGAACCGTTACACTTTCCCTACTGTATTTATTTTATTTATTTATTTTGCTCCTTTGCACCCCATTATTTTTATTTCTACTTTGCACATTCTTCCACTGCAAATCTACCATTCCAGTGTTTTACTTGCTATATTGTATTTACTTTGCCACCATGGCGTTTTTTTGCCTTTACCTCCCTTATCTCACCTCATTTGCCTACATCGTATATAGACTTGTTTATACTGTATTATTGACTGCATGTTTGTTTTACTCCATGTGTAACTCTGTGTCGTTGTATGTGTCGAACTGCTTTGCTTTATCTTGGCCAGGTCGCAATTGTAATTGAGAACTTGTTCTCAACTTGCCTACCTGGTTAAATAAAGGTGAAATAAAATGTGTATATGCTGAATAAGGCTGCGGCCGAAATGTGTCCGTGCAGAGCAATTTGGATTAATTAAAGATTGTTTTCTGGTGTGCTGTCCATCTCATTTACTGTATTCTGACAGTGACCCAGACTAAAACCTCTTATTGAGAAATCCTATAGTCTCCTCTCTGTCAGGAAGCCAATCCACCAGGGGTGTGCCAGCAGGTCACCCTGAGGTCATGCTGGGCATCCATTAGAGTGCTTATTTAGTGGATTACTCCTTTAAGAGGAGTGATCGGCCTGCTAAGGCAAAGAATCATTACCCTTTCTCCCCGCCCCCACCCCGTTAACAATCAATACAGAGGGATCATTAAAATGAATAGCTGGACATTCCCCTTTCCTCCGGATCCTCATTGTGAGATCAGTGTCAGGGGGAAACAAAGATTGAGCTTAGAGAAGGCGTCTAAAAGCCTCAAGTGATTGACATGAAGTCCTCTCAATCCGAGAGCCCATAGCTGAGAGAGAGAGAGAGGGAGAGAGAGAGTAGAGAGAGAGAGAGGGAGAGAGAGAGTAGAGAGAGAGAGAGGGAGAGAGAGAGTAGAGAGAGAGAGAGGGAGAGAGAGAGTAGAGAGAGAGTAGAGAGAGAGAGAGTGAGTAGAGAGATAGTAGAGAGAGAGAGTAGAGAGAGAGAGGGAGAGAGATAGTAGAGAGAGAGAGTAGAGAGGGAGAGAGATAGTAGAGGGAGAGAGTAGAGAGGGAGAGAGATAGTAGAGAGAGAGAGTAGAGAGAGAGAGAGATAGAGGGAGAGAGATAGTAGAGAGAGATAGTAGAGAGAGAGAGAGAGAGGGAGAGAGATAGTAGAGAGAGAGAGTAGAGAGAGAGAGAGAGAGGGAGAGAGAGTAGAGAGAGAGAGTAGAGAGAGAGTAGAGAGAGAGAGAGAGTGAGTAGAGAGAGAGAGGGAGAGAGAGAGTAGAGAGAGAGAGAGTAGAGAGAGAGAGAGAGTGAGTAGAGAGAGAGAGAGAGAGAGAGAGAGGGAGAGAGAGTAGAGAGAGAGAGTAGAGAGAGTAGAGAGAGAGAGAGAGTAGAGAGAGAGAGGGAGAGAGAGAGTAGAGAGAGAGAGAGAGTAGAGAGAGAGAGAGAGTGAGTAGAGAGAGAGAGAGAGAGAGAGAGAGAGAGAGAGAGAGGGAGAGAGAGAGTAGAGAGAGAGAGTAGAGAGAGAGTAGAGAGAGAGAGAGTGAGTAGAGAGAGAGGGAGAGAGAGAGTAGAGAGAGAGAGTAGAGAGAGAGAGAGAGTGAGTAGAGAGAGAGAGAGAGAGAGAGAGAGTGAGTAGAGAGAGAGAGAGAGAGAGAGAGAGAGAGAGAGAGAGAGAGAGAGAGAGAGAGAGAGAGTCTTAAGCACCCACCTGAACTCTGACTAGCCCCATTAAGAGCAGCCCACGTGTCTGCTGCTACTGTAAGGTCAACACAACTACATAGTGTATACAGAACTGCACGGTAGACAAGCTAATGTGCAAATGGCAGGGTCGATGACGGTACAGTGTGTGTGAGTGTTTCAGCGTTTCTATCCGCATGAATTTAGAGCATTAAAACGGAATCAGGAGGGGATATCAGAATTACATTTATTGGATCGATTGACACACTGAAACCTGACACACTAATATCAATAAATGAACTCTTTTTGAGTGATTTTCGATTCAAGTCTCCTCAAGCACAACAGTATGTCCGCGTCAGAATTGTATAAACCCGCATCGCCTAAGAGAGAAATAGTGAGTCAAGTTGAATGATTGCAGATGAAGAAAATACATACACACATTTTTTTTTCCAGTCCATCTGGCTCTGTCTTTTTAAGTGTCTCTTAAAGTCCCTTTGAAAAAGGGATTCGTCTTTGCCATCGTACTGATGTGACCATGTCAGTGGGTCATTTGTTTGGCCTGTCACGTGTCCAGAGGGCCCATGTGGAGAGAGAGTGCACCTGTGGATACCCCCTCCCCCCAGACACACACACACACACACACACACACACACACACACACACACACACACACACACACACACACACACACACACACACACACACACACACACACACACACACACACACACACACACACACACACACACACACACACACACACACTCACTATCTACCCTCAGCCCCTCCTTCCCCACTCCTTATAAGGGGCAATATAATCATTCATCCTCTTCATGGGCAGTAGATGCTGATCAGAGACCAGCATTAATATCGCCACTATCCTGCTAAATTTGCATAGCGACATACCCTTATGTCTCTAACTGTGATCATGGAACAAATATCCATGCAGTTGTCCCCTTTAACCAAAATAGAAAAACATCAAAAACATCTCTATTGCTTAGAATGACAGAATATCAAAGTCCAACTGTATGCATGGTCAAGCAATCATCTCTTAAAACATCTCTTAAAGTCGCCCTCATGGTTCTCTCAACATGCCCTTCATAACAGAGGTAAGTTATATCCCGGATTTACGATCTGCAGATGGCTGGGCTGGAGGAGAGGAGAAGAGAGGGCAAGAGCTGAACCACCGTTCCTAGCTATGCATTCACTTTATAAAAGCAGAAATCAAGGGCGAGGTGAGGAATACAATAAGAGAGGAAGCAGAGCCATAAAGAACCTGTAAATCTACCCTCTGGAACTTCTATGCAGTGCCCCGTGCCCGGTGAAGGGTGCACGAGAGCCCCAGGAACCAAATGGCATGCGCTAGAATCATGGCGATTTTCTTTTTTCACTGACAAAGGAAGCACACGGAATCAAGCCACGTAAGGTGCGGTGAAATCTGTTGATTTATCTCACGCTGTCTTAGGCCACTTCATCAATAAATGCCTCACAACGTGAACACGATAGGACCATTGCTATTAGTTTGTCATTTCGATTCTTCTTCTAAATCTACTATATGGGTCCTCTAATAAAATGATAGCGATTTCAATGATTGTGTCAAACTGTGTCAAAGGGTAGCTGTCTCCGGCAGAGGAAGATCTAGGTGAGAGCGGGCGCCAGGAAAAAGAGGCGTGACTGCATCTGTAAATAGAGGGGCTATTTTGGGACTGCCGTGGGTGTACAGGGGAGCACCGCCCAGACCTGCCCGCCTGACTTCTGTCACTATGACGATGGGCCATTCCAAACTTTGCTGCTGGATGGAAAAAGTCTGGAGGACTGGCAGGTGGTACACAGGAGCGTGGTACAGCTCCCTTGGTGAGAAACACCATGTCACTCCCATAACCACCCACTCCACACATGCAATACCGTACCGGAGGCTATACACGTCCTTGCAAAGACACACACCTGAAGGAAGTGCATGTTTGATCGAGCACAGCAGCTCGCCAGGCTCGTCAGGTCAGTCAGAATTAAGGTCAAGGCTTGAATCTTGGATCAAAGGCTTGAATTGCATAAGAAGAAGAATGACGTCGAACATAACTACCTTTTTACACCCCTCCCCCCCCAAAAAAATAAAGAAAAACGGCCCAAGTAAAACATTCTAAACTATTGTCCATATATTTGAATTGTATTTCACCATTTTGCTAATACATAGGCCATACATCTATACTACTGTATTGTGCCTTGTAAGAAGAGAGAGAGATAAATAAATCACCAGAGTTTAAATGTCTGCATAAAGCCATGGTAAGATAATTGAATATAGCCCATACACGTCAAGGTCCTGCTGTGTCCATGTCAAGCTTTATTAGGCATATGGGGACAGGTTGGAACCATCCAAGGTTTACATTGGTCGAAATAGTATAACACAAAGCTGTTGAGTTATAGAGAAAGTCTGAAACTAAAGCATAGCCATGTGGAGCATGGGCGGATAAGGGAGGGAACGAGTTCAATGTGCTTAGAAAGATGCAATTGGTAAGTTATTGATTCTGTGTCGCTGTATGGAAAATATTGTTTCAACGTTGAGGGTGAATTGGAAATGTAAAAATGTTATGTCATTCCAGACAGTCGGAGGGATAAAACACCATATATGTACCATTTATATACCATATATATAAAACATCATATATGATTTCTGGTAATGATTTGTGATAGCACACACATAAATTCAGGGACAATGCCATCTGGTAAAGACTGCAATATAAAACAGCTAGAGTATCACTGCATGTGTGTGTGTGTGTGTGTGTGTGTGTGTGTGTGTGTGTGTGTGTGTGTGTGTGTGTGTGTGTGTGTGTGTGTGTGTGTGTGTGTGTGTGTGTGTGTGTGTGTGTGTGTGTGTGTGTAAAATACTCAACATAAAAATCTAAATAAAATCCTAATAACAGCAATGCACATGTGAGTATGGTCAACATGATGTCATTTATTAATTCATTTTTTTTATAGAACACATTGAGTGTACATAAAACACCATTTGAATTTCCATAAATATTTCATATTAAAGAGGAAATATGTTTCACCTTTGTGCCTGGATAGAAAATGATTAAGAGTTACAATCATGTTGTAGCAGAGAGACAATGGAGAATAAGGCACGATACATCAATCTGTTACATAGAGCCATGCTATCCTATAGTCCACATTTATTCATGAAGCTATTTAACGGTGTCGTAAAGCGAAATCATACATATCATTAGTACTCTCTGCATGCTGAAGAAAGACATTGTACTCCACGACGTAGAAAAAGATTGCAGACCTGTCAACCTTTATAAGATGAGACCCCGTGGCTCAGTAAGGGATGTCTGTCCTATCACACTAAGTATAGGAATCTAGATCCTATAACATTTGGTCATGACTGAAGAGAAACCCGTACTGCTATTATGGCAAAGTGCATTACATACTGATTGAAGCCTACTGAGCCACTGTCTCTAATAGCAAAGAAGAAGCTTGAACAATCATTTCCAAAGTAAAATCCTTTGATATGAAGAAATCAATTACTCCCAAGCGGAAGCCTCCATCCTTCTCTAGCTTTATTATACAGGCAAGGGACATATTTTGTCTTAGATAGTCCCTTATCGTCATATGGTATGTACATGCAAACCCCAGTCGTTCTCCTAACAACGTGTACAGTAGGCTCTTTCCTGATTGTCTAAGCGTTTGTGCATATTTTAGAAAGAAGGGAAGAGGGAGGCCAGAGCAGAAGGAAAGAAGAGGCACGAGGTGTCAAGACAGATGCTCGCGACGAGGTGGTACACATTGGATCATCGAAAAGAGGAAGGCATTGGGGAAAAAAATGACGAGCTAAGGCATAAGTACATTTCAAATACATGTTTATACAAAGAATATCATACACAACATTCAGTATAAATGGACAAGGACATAATAAAAAACAACTGATACACAGATCTAACCTATACACACGTCCCTACATATTATTCAGCCATTTTTTATTTCGCTGTAAACAAATGATTGACGTGATCGAAGTGACATTGCATTCTAGTCAGTGAGTGATGTTGTAAGGCACCGCTTGGGTTGCTGTGGTTTGCCAGGACGCTCTGACCAACATATGATACACCCATTGGCTTGTCCGTATATTAGAGTCCCAACACACATAAAGAAGAGGCAATCAGTAAAGAAACGAGTATTCAGTCTTACTGAGCTGTTTGGTCCATGGAAGAGCAAGAGTTGTCATTTAAGGCAAGTGTAGTAATTGTCACAGTCCCTCCCATTATATCTAAGGCCGTCTCACATTATATTATAACATTCGTTCATATGGAGCTTTGCAGTTTCCTGTTAATGACCACCAGTCGGCCAATCGTTCTGCAGCGTCATGAGGGGCAAGCGAATCAGGCATCTGGGAAATGTAGCAATGAGGAAGTGGTAATGTGAAAGCTCTCTGTTAAGGGGTTCCTCATGTGGATATAGGAGCTTTGGTTTGTGGTCCTTTTGCCTCTGTCCCTTTTTGTATCTGCAGAGAGTTTATGTACTGAGATGCACTGAGATGCTGGACAGGTCGTTTCGGATGATCTCATTGACTGTGGAGATAAAAGGAGAGATATTGTTACTCGAAAACCCCCCCAAAACATACCTCTCATTATATCATCATCGTCACAATATTCATCTTCATCATCTTCATCAACATCATCATCATCACCATTTTCTGTGGCTGTACCACATGATATTTGGTGGTTAAACATTTGTCACTGTGATTTCTGCGGGTTCATGTAAGAGTAATATCTCCACTTTCTCAACAGCAGCACAACTGCAAGGTGAAAAAGATATAACTCATTCTAAATCTCTTTTGACACAGCCATAAATTTTACTTTTCTTAAGAGTTTTCAGTGAATCACCACTCTGGGATTTTGATACAATTACACACTCACACACACCCTTATTCTCTTTTTCGCCTTTCCCGTTCTAGATCCTGTGCCCGCGTGTTTCCCACAGTTGGGCAGACAGAGAGCAGTCCCCTCTCTTTATCTGCTGTGTGTTTTGGCACATTGGGGGGAAGTGGCTGACCAGGGCCCTAGGACTGGTAGCAAACAAGAGGCTCCTCAGGGCACCCCAATGTAAAGCAGAGACAGAGAGAGAGAGAGAGACAGAGAGAGAGAGAGAGAGAGCGAGAGAGAGACATAGAGAGAGAGAGAGAGAGAGAGAGAGAGGGGCCACTCAGTCTGGAACTCAGTGAGGTCACTATCCACATCACTGGAGGCGGGAAAGGAAGTCAACCACCTCCTCATATCCACTCTGTACCCACAGACCTGGGCAGACTGGGCCTACTTTATCAGCTCCTAGCCCACTGGACAAACAGGCATACAGTGGAGACAGCCTACCCACACAGATATCGCAACCCCCCAAACACACAGACACAGACATCCCCACCCTACACACAGGGAGAGAGGAGGGGGCGGGGGCTTATCTAATGAGGGCACCCTTTCATTTATTGTGGCAGTGGAAGTGTGTACATGATTAAATACTGTATTTTCCCGGTGTTTCTATGAATATGAATGTTTATGGATATGAGCTGTGATAAACGAGTTCAGTGTGTGAATTATGATTGACTTAAACAGCTCGGTACAGGTAAAAAAACCCGAATAATTCTGAATAGAATGCTTGGACGTATGCACGCATGCACACATGCACAGAGTTGGGGCTCACCTCCATTTCATGAGGAACTCCTACTGGAAAAAGTCAACCTAAGCAGTCTGTTTTTACCAGTGATTCTGCTCCGGGCTAAACAGGCTTTTACACGTTGAGGTTATTTTTAGTTACGCCTCCGTGGGACAAAAAATGAAATAAAAACGGCAAACAAGCATGTTACAATTAAATGATCAAACTTTAATGCCAGTCTTCAATTCCATCGTTGTGTGAGAAACAAGAAAATAGCTTGGGGCAGAGAAGTGTAGTCGAGGGAGGGAAAATCCAACATCTCAGCAGAGTATGCCACAAATGTACCTTTTCTCTGAGAGAAAAGCAGTAGCTTCCTCTCTTCTTGTCAGTCAGTAAAAACACTGCCATCTCAACACCCACACATTAACCACAATGTTGTTTTTCTATTCTTTATCAACTAATATTTTCCATTTTCGAAGCGCAGGATTTTCCATGGTGATTTAAAAACAAAATCTCATTTGTACAGGGACTACCTTTGACTGACAGCCTCCTATCTGAGCCCTGTTGACGTTCAGCAAGCGACCGAAACAGGATGTGGCTAACTGTTACACCACACAACTATCACAAACAGTTATTTATAACTAGCTAATGCCGTCAGTTATCTGTGTCTCAAGGAGAAAATAATCATTCTTAGATAGGCCTCAAAACAATTGACTGACCAGGGACAAATGAGTTTGTATTCGTGTTTGGTGTTTTACTGTGCTTAGAGATCGCCATAAGATGTTATGTAAAACTTTATTGCATTATTCATTTGTGAAGTCTGTCTCAAATTATGTGCACGTGTAAACTAGGTAGGGACTGTCCTAAGTTGTAGGCTAGTGTCAAGGTTAAGGCTTCAAGTCCTGGATCATGTTCATGGAAATGGTTTCAAACAAAAAAAATCAACGTTTCTCATTGGACGAGTAATGGTAGTCCCTCCCTATTTCAGGCAGTTTTCTTCCATTTGGTACCGGATGGACATGACAAAGTACTGTACCTTAGCCCACACTGCCTAGTCCTTAAGGAGAAACACATTCTTCTGAGGTGAAGAAAGAAGGGAAAAGGGGTCAGAGGTCGGCCTAGGTCCTCTCACTGCATTCGTCTTCCGTGACGCAACACTAACCCAGATGAGAGTGCTTCACTCACTTCACTCCCCCCATCCACCTCACTCTCTCCCATATGAAGGAGACAAGCACAAAAACCCAGTAAAATGTTGCTATGAATCAAGGCAGTTCAAGGTATTGCACAACCTTGTGAGTTCGTGCAAGTCTGCAATGTCTCCTCATAGACTGAGTAAGACCCTACCAAATATGCCCAATTGACAAAACAAGAAAAACGATCATACTTCATGCACATGATAATGTGAATCTTCATTAGATAGGCAGTCAGTATCAAATGTAGTTATATTATATAAAGTCCTATTAATTTAGGTTACGATAATATTATCGCAATATTATTGCAACCACTACAGACGTTAATGTGTGACTCTCCTTGGATCAAACTTTGATTGATGAGAACACTCTAGTATTGTCATGTAAATCCAACCTGTTTGACAAGCTTCTACACAGCATCGGAAACTTTTTAGGTTCCTGTTTCTCATGCATGGAAAGCTATAAGTGGGAGAAGTCCTTTGTTGAATCGACAGAAACAGTGGAAAATTCAACGGAACATATTCCACTCATGCAAAACAACACAATCCGCGCCAAATAAATAATAGCATCATACTTTATTCGCTCAAGTGCCTCTAATCACATCCAACCCACAGCCATAGCTGTCAGCCTGTTTATCAGCTCATTCTGGAAGGTGTGAGAGTGACAGAGGGTGAATCTCAATTGGGATCCTTGGTTTCTCACCTCCTCCCTCCTCTCCTCCTTAAGAGGGGAGGATCATTTGATTTTCTCCTACAGTCAGTACGGTAACATGCACACAATAATATGACAATTGTGCATGGTCAGGGGAATATAATAGTTTGTTTAAAACGTTTACACATTTTGCAAGAACAACGATTTCCCTAATAACCCTGTTGATATGGACACACCTGAATTTCGGCTACCCGATGGGACACAGTGTAGAGAATCAGCAATCAAAGTGAACCTTTATACCGTAGAGAAGCCTTTTTGATTCTGAGTTCGGACATATAAAGTTTGTATGTAGAAAATGTACTTTCGGTTTCTCCAAACTCGCGCGTAAAAGGGAGGCTTGAGCTACTGATGCTGGCACGTGCAGATCAAATACACGGGTTGGAACGCCGATGAAGCTGTTTCCATGTCCCGATAATTTCGAAAGATTACTCAGAAGGCCAGGTCTTTTATAATCGGCGTATGCTTACTTCGATGTTGACCCTACGCCGCTTATAAGCAAAGTGTTTACACGACTATTGCCATAATCGCCCTACTGCCATAATCGCCCTACTGCCATAATCGCCCTACTGCCATAATCGCCCTACTGCCATAATCGCCCTACTGCCACAATCGCCCTACTGCCATAATCGCCCTACTGCCATAATCGATTTTAGAATCAAATTATTACTGTGCATGTAAATGTACTCAGTGTTTGGAGAAGGGGAGGAGGTAGTATGGAAATATAGTGTGACAATGAAGCAGCCATTGCTCCTACCCACCTCTATAATTATGCTGTAGTACTTCCTACGTGTTTGTGCGGTGGGGAGTACACGTCGAACCATGTTTCTACGGACGGACGGACAACAGATGGATGTATCTCTGGGATTGGCTTGGGTTGGGCTCTCTCATCTCTCTGCTACAATACATCAGGGAAGAAGCAGCTTTCCCTCCGGGGTGTGGCCCTACTGAACAAGTGTAGAGAGAGAGCTCTCCAAGGTACTCTCTCTGTCGGCATAAACAGTCATTAAAAATACTTCCCTCATCTCAGGGAGGAGCTACCAGGCACCTCTGAAAGGGCCCAAAGTGCACAGCAGAGGGACTGCAATGCCATGTAATTAAATTTCAAGCTTTGAATAAACCATGTTTGTCAGTTGTTCATGAAATTAGAACACAGAACCAAGTGAACCGTGAGGTTTGAATTACAGGCTGCTGTTAGGTTAAGCTACTCTAACGTGCCTGAAATGGACGCCAAGGCAGTAGGCACCCAAAAGGTTAAAGAGCTTGTCAACGTTCAATTCTGATAAAGACTGATCCGAGACCAACAGCAAAGTCCATCAGAGCAGCAGTGGAGCAATTTGGCCCTGTTTTGATTGAGTTATTCAGGCAGAAGCATTAAGACTTCATTTGGGCGAGGAGAACGCGCCACCCGAGCTCCCCCAGCCGAACCTGACCCGCGCGGGGGATTGAGTTAGCCGAGGTTAGCGGATAGCGTTGGCGTCGGGGTTCGATAACATCCAGGCTATCCTCTGAGAACAGAGGATAGCCATGTGGTTAGAGGAGACGGAGAGGAGAGCCTCCCGGGCCGCAAAAACACTCGGTGGTCCCTGCAAGCGTAACCCGATCCCCCCCTTTACCCAATCAACGACTGGCAAGGACCTGGCAGTAGCGCTGACTTCACTTCACCTTCTTCCTGTTCAACTTTCTAAACATACCCTTTGAACTCTGAGTTGTAAGCGCTGTAAGAGAGGCATCCTGCTTGGGAGTTTCTATTCTCTCTGGCTGCTCATGAAGAAAGGCATAGCTCACTTCCTGAAACACTTTCACAGGGTGGATAAACTAAATCAACTCCAGTTGTGTTAGGGTTAGAGGCTTTGGTGCCGTACGTAGGGGTACTCTTCATATGCTTACACTTCCCCGGGCCCTCTCGTGACCCATCGTGCCTTGTGAGAAAGACAAGCACAGCTTCCACCTTTTGTGTTTTGGCTCCCTACTGCATATGAAGAAGCTGCTCTGAATCATAATGGTCATTCATATAAACATGCTGAATATAAACATGGACACACACTCGCATGCAGGCCCACAAGACAGAGTCCGTGAATGCAGGCACACAGGCCAGCAGAGATGCAGACAGACGCAAACAGGCACACACAGAGGAGCAAGCAGGCAGACACACACGTGCAAACAATGCCATGAAAATTCATATGATTTAGGAGCAATAACGTAACGCAACAAAACTATGCATTACCCATCTGTATTTCAAAATACTGTAATAGGCAGAAGAGGGACGCACAGCCATTAGGATATCCACTAAAATAAATGCTAAACCTCGTTTGAACTGAACGTGTATGTGAAATTGATTTGGTGAGGAAGCTGAACTGGAGTTTGAAGCTGCTAAAGAGAGACAATTGAATTTCCTGCTACATATTACTTTTGTTTCCCCACAAATATCAAATCTGCTCTCGGATTTCAGCAGAAACGCTTCATTGACAATTTGCAGCCTCCCACGCATGTCTGCAACAGCTAGAGGGAGAGGCTGGTTGCACGTCACTCACTCCTCTTCTCATAAGGATCTGTCAGAACCGGTGTTGTGAAGGGGGGGTGAAAGGGTCAGAGCATGCAGACAGGCACACACATACGCACGCACGCACGCACGCACGGGGTACACACACACAGAGCCAATGCATGCACGCAGACACACACAGACAGACAGACACGTGCACTCCTATAGATAAACGCAGTTGGACACAGAGAAATGACACTAAGCTAATTCGTCTCAGACTAGCAGGTAGACAACAGAGACTGATACCCTGGGAAGCCCTGTGGGTGTAATGATGTGATTATAAGTGCAGATGTGGATATATCATCCCCACAACTCTGCGGATGTGTGAAGCCTGCCTTTCCCCATGTGGAAGCACTCAGCCTCACAACTGACCGGAGGAGACGAAAGAAAAAGTTAAAGTGTGTGGAAGAGAGAGCCGAGAGAGGGGGGGGGGGGGGTAGCTGGAGTCGACTCTGAGGGTCTCTGCTCGAGTTTTACAACCCTTCCGGCAGCAGCTGGGCAGCTGCGCAGACGTCGCTGTGTGCCCTGGGCCTCGGCCAATCCGCTTTCTTCACTGCCAAGGTGCAGACCAATGGTAAGGGGGGAGGAGAGAACAGGGGGGGGGGGGTAATGGTTAACAGAGGCTGAGGCCACGCTGGCGGATAGAGGGAGAGCGAGAGTCCTTGGATCTCCTCTGATGGCTGCTACTGCTTGCTGGACCTCTGAGTATTGCTCCACGGAGAACAGCTTTGAAAAATGGCAAAGCCATTTATTTCTTAATACCATGTGGAGCGGTGGAGAGCAGAGAGTGGGGAGATAACGTGAGATAAAGTGAAGTGCTGCTCTCATCTCATCTCTACCTGTGTCTTCCTACGTGAGTCTCTGATGTGCTCCTCGTCTCAGACAGCTTGCTTCCTTGGTCTCTGAAGTCAGATGAAGCCCGCTCGTTGCCAGGCTAAACGAGTGGACCCCTAGAGAGCTAGCGAGCGCCTTCTCTGTGCTCAGCCTAGACGGAAAACACCAGGCAGTAGCCAGAGGGCTGCAACTGCCGCATCACAGACCGAAACAGGCTGAAAAAACAATAGCCAGCCACCCCAAAATTGGACAGCCAATCTAAACACAACAGATTTTACACTGAAAACAACCCGACACTGATTTGCTTGTTTTGGCAAGGCACTTTCTCTTTGATCTTCTATGGTGTGTCGCTACTGCTGCCTCCCCTCCCTATCTTACTTCTCTGTGAGATGCCGCCACCACCCGTTCCTCTCCTCCTCTCACTTCCTCTAAGGCCCTGGGGGCGGTGGGTGTGTTCGGTGGGGCCCGTCTCCGGGGACGAGGCTGGGGAGGTGTTTACATGGTTAGGGCTGCTCTCCTGTGAGCTCATCATAGATGGACTGAAATAAGTCACTTGATTGTCTTCGCTGTGTCCTCTCCCAGTTTCTCTGCTCCTAACAGTACAAAGTAAAGCAGTGGTACCAAGATTTCCTGATATATTTGGTAATAAAATTAAACAGGGGTTCGTCCCGTTCTGCATGCTATAGCAATGCGATATGTGTTTCTTTATGTTTAAAGCCACAACGACTAAAAGTATCCGAGTGAGAAAGTGAGTGAAACACACGTCTGCATGGTGGAGATATGAAAGGAGACAGATTTAAAAACGTTCAGCATGCCTCATTTGACTAAAAGTTTCATGCTAAAATAACGATGGCCGTCGGATATGGCCGGTCTGATTGATAGTGAATTGGAAAGGCATGAGGCAACAGAGGCTAATGCACATGGATAGAGATCTCACTTCTTGAATATGGCGGAAAAGCATGGCCATATTGAAGCGATCATACCGTGCTAGATTACAACCATCTGAGTGAGGATTTGGCCGTACACCTGCATATAATGGGATTTATGACATCAGCATTTGTATTCTGCCTCTTTAAATCACCTGTTCCCTGTCAGTTGTAATGTGGGATTTCAGAATCCACGTTTTATCTAGAAAACCACATTCCCTGCATCCAAAAAGGCTTACCTTAAGTGCACATTTTATTAGCCACTATCTATCATAGACATAAGGCTTAGAGAGGTACCTCGTCATTTGAGTGTGCGTGTGTGTGTGTGGAGAGCCTGGCGCTTGGCCTTGGACTGGACCGTTGCTCTTTCCATCCCGGTGAAGAGGTATGAGCTACTGTTCTTCGCCATCTCTTTCATGCATTATGAAAGGGAGCCCTTGAACTTGACAACATTCTCCTGGAGCACCCATCCCAATGCCAGCGGGGATATTGTCTCAATCTGCCTCGCAATATTGGATATACTGTGAAGACCTTGCCATGAGGAACTTCCAGGAGTCACGGCACATCACAGCGCAGCACTAAAACTCAGGATGGACACTAAATCCACAAAAGGCTCAAGCAGTGCAGAGAAACGTCTCTGGTCTCCAACACTCCCGCTGAGATCTCGCGGCTGACCTACAGGGCCAGACTTATATTTACTGTAAGTCTCAGATCTGATTTACTCTCATTCCACTGATCTGGAATCTGCTCTGAGTCTGCACGGTTTGAAATCTCCTCCCACCTGCTATGATTGGTAGACTGAGAGGTAAATGAGTCAACTCGTGGACTTCCTTACCTGGGCTCGGGTTAAAGTGAAGGGTTGGTTTGGCAAGTCCTCTCCTCATGCCAACCTCGTTTACTTTAACAGTGCAGACAGACAACCTTCCTACATCTGGAAGTCCTGATCCATCCAGCCATCCCAGATAATATAACATCTATATGGATCCCAGGATATCTGTTCCAACTCCTTCCTACACACATCACAGCAACCATGCGCCCACATGCAAACTAACATACACAGACAGACACACACACACACGAACGCATGCACGCACGCACGCACGCACGCACGCACACACACACACACACACACACACACACACACACACACACACACACACACACAAACACACACACACACACACACACACACACACACAAACAAAAACCTATCTGAGCCGTCACTGGTAAATCCTAGCTGGCGGTTTCACCTGATTATGGCCATACAATTTCATCACCTGTAGATTTAATGCTTGACATCGCTCGGGAGTGAACGTCTTAGCAGGGAGGGAGTCCTGCTCTTTTTTTCCTAAATACAGTCAATCTTGCTGACTCAATTAAAACATATGTGACATCTCCGCTCACTTGGAGCATTTAACAACTGGCCTTATCTGACGCGAGGAGCGTGCGAGCAGGTTTGACATGAGCGATTTATAATACCTTAACAGAGAGAATCTCAATTTACCCATCTAAAGAAAGATAAACTAACCTTTTAAAGAGTGCAGCTTTGCCATCTCATATCACCTCCAAGTTTTAAACTGGACTCCCCAGACTAGCTCTTAGACACTGAACGCTCACCGCTTCTGAAGGATCCTTAAAAGCACTCATTCAACCTCAGCGTGGTCATTCTCTGCCCTACAGGTGCTCAGTGGGAAAATGAGAAAAAGAGAGAAATACACTCCTCCACTCTGAGCCGTGTTTTTATTTCTTAGACTTCTAAGTTAATGAGCAAGTCTGTTCTGTCTGCGTGTGAAGTACAGGGGCACCGGGAGAAACTGCCAGGGAATCTAACCGGAGATTGCGTGCTTCTTGCTTCACTTTCACATTTTCCCCTCTCACTCTCAGTATGTCTGTTCGCCTCTTCATCCCAACTAAGTTTTCTCTGGTCGACAAGCTTCTTGTGAGTCTGCCTTGTGTGTGTTTCTGACTGAATATCCCTGGATCTAAATAGGTGTTGAGGGTGCCTGCCCCCCCCCCCCACCCCCACCCCCCCAGGCCTTCTCATTGCAGCTTCTGCCCTATTGCGTCCTATCTCTCTCAATATATATATATAGAAATATACTTGTATGACATTTAGTAGACGCTTTTATCCAAAGCAACTTCCCACTGGGTGAAAACTGGTTGAATCAATGTTGTTTACACGTCATTTCAACCCAAGAAATCAATGTGACGACGCTAAATCAACGCGGAAAACGGATTGGATTTGCAAAAAGTCAACAACGTACTGTAAGGCTATTTAGTCATTTTTTTCCACCCATCTTTTAACCTAAATCCAATGACATGGTGACATTTATTGTTGATTTTACGTTGGATTCTAGGTTAGTTCACAACTCAACCAAATGTAAATAAAAACTAGATGTTGAACTGAGGTCTGTGCCCAGTGTGTTACAGTCATGCGTGCGTACAGTACATTACTCTCTCTCTCTCTCTCTCTCTCTCTGTCCGTCTCTTTCTCTGTCTCTCTCTCTCTGTCTCTCTCTCTCTGTCTCGCTCTCTCTGTCTCTCTCTCTCTGTCTCTTTCTATGTGTACGATTCTCATTCCACAATGAGAATATATGCTCCAAAGTAGAAAATATCTCCCGTGATCCTGATGCTAAAACTTGACATGATTACAGAAAGAAATACAGAAGAAATCGATAAATAACTGCACGATTCTAAATGTGTATACGAGACAACTCCTTTCCTCTCTGTTGAAACATCTGTGTAGAGGATGATTTGTGTAACGGCCGGCACCATTGAAACCGGGGGTGATGTGCTGTTAGTATGTAGGCCAGTGGGGGGACTATTCGTTCTTCCCCAGTCTCTCTCTCCTCTCTGTCTCCATCTCTCTCTCTCTCTCCCCATCTCTACTCGCTCTCTCCACATCTCTCTCTCCCCATCTCTCTCTCTCTACATCTCTCTCTCCACATCTCTCTCTCTCTCTCTCTCTCTCCTCATCTCTCTCTCCACATCTCTCTCTCCACATCTCTCTCTCTCTCCCCATCTCTCTCTCACTCTCCAGATCTCTCTCTCTCTCCCCCATCTCTCTCTCTCTCCCCCATCTCTCTCTCTCTCTCCCCACCTCTCTCTCTCTCTTTCCACATCTCTCTCTCTCCACATCCCTCCCTCCCTCTCTCTCTCTCTCTCTCTCTCCACATCTCTCTCTCCACATCTCTCTCTCTACATCTCTCTCTCCACATCTCTCTCTCTCTCTCCCCATCTCTCTCTCTCTCTCTCTCTCTCTCTCTCTCTCTCCCCATCTCTCTCTCTCTCTTTCCACATCTCTCTCTCTCCACATCTCTCCCTCCCTCTCCCTCCCTCCCTCCCTCCCCTCCCTCCCTCCCTCCCTCCCTCCCTCCCTCCCTCCCTCCCTCCCTCCCTCCCTCCCTCCCTCCCTCCCCTCCTCCCTCCCTCCCTCCCTCCCTCTCTCTCTCTCTCCCTCTCTCTCTCTCTCTCTCTCTCTCTCTCTACATCTATCTCTACATCTCTCTCTCCACATATCTCAATTCAATTCAATTCGATTTGCTTTATGGGCATGACATAACAATGTACATATTGCCAAAGCTTATTTTGGATATTTACAATATAAAAAAAATATATAAAAAATGAGAATCAAAATTGTCAACGGGACAATAGTAACAACAATAACCAAGTGTCAAAATAACCATACATTCAACAATAACAATAAGCATACAGTAGAGGACATGTGCAGGTTGATTGGTCTGTCCCTCAACTTTTGGCAGGCAGCAATGTAGTGTGCTGCCAACCCACAGCTATCTGCGTCCTCCCCACGCGTAGCCTATCCTCATGAGAGAGGTCTTTGAAACCTTGAATAAGGGTTTCAAATTTGGGAAAATGACACTCTCTAATCGTTTTATATTTTGGACATTTTGTCAGGAAATGCAGCTCCGTCTCAGGTTCTGCTGTGGTGCAGTGGTTGCACAGCCTTTCCTCTACAGGGAGCCAGGTTTTCCTGTGTCTATCCTTCTCAATGGCAAGGCTGTGCTCACGGAGCCTGTACTTTGTCAAGGTTATTTATTTTGCTTTGTGCTTGTGTTTGTGTTTCCCAATAAGCAATATAGCTTTGTTTTGACTGTGTTGTAATTTGGTTTATCCTGATTGATTGGGTGTTCTGGTCCTGAGGTTTCCGTGTGTTAGTAGAACAGGTTTGTGAACTCAACCCCAGGACCAGCTGGAGGAGGGGTCTCTTTTCTTTGCTCAGCTCTTGGCATTGCAGGGCTTGGTAATGATATGAACTTATTTGCTATTTTTTGAGTTTTTATTATTAGTGGATATTGGCCTAATTCTGCTGTGCATGCATTGTTTGTAGTTTTCCTCTGGACATGTAGGAGAATCTTACAGATCTCTGCATGCAGGGTTTCAATTGGGTGTTTGTCCCATTTGATGAAATCTTGTTTTGCAAGTGGACCCCACACCTCGCTGCCATAAAGTGCAATTGGTTCAATGACATATTCAATTAGTTTCAGCCAAATTTGAATAGGTATTTCAAATTGAATTTGTTTTTTAATGGCGTAGATGTCCCTGCGTGCTTTCTCTCTCAGCTCATTCACTGCCTCATTAAGGTGTCCGGTTGAGCTTATTTTTAAACCTCAGTAATTGTAGTGTGTACAGTACTCTATATATGTTGTACCAATTGAGAACTTTGGTCTAATTCCCTGAGATCTGGATCTTCTCTGGAAAATCATAATTTTCGTCTTGGGCCCAGGTCTGGCAGTACTGCTCTAGCAGGTCTCTCTCTCTCTCTCCATCTACATCTCTCTCTCTCCTCCTCTACATCTCTCTCTCGCTCCCCCTCTACATCTCTCTCTCTCCCTATCTACATCTCTCTCTCCCCATCTATATATCTCTCTATCTCTCTCTACATCTCTCTCTCTCCCCACATCTCTCTCTCCATCTACATCACTCTCTCGCTCTCTCCATTTACATCTCTCTCTCTCCCCATCTCTCTCTCTCTACATCTCTCTCTCTCTCTCTCCCCCCATCTACATCTCTCTCTCTCTCTCGCTCTCCCCACGTCTCTCTCTTTCTCCCCTTCTCTCTCTCTCTCTCTCCCCACATCTCTCTCTCTCCCCATCTACATCTCTCTCTCTCTCTCCCCATCTACATCTCTCTCTCTCTCTACATCTATCTCTCTCTCTCCCCATCTACATCTCTCTCTCTCTACATCTCTCTCTCTCCCCATCTACATACCTCTCTCTCTCCCCCCACATCTCTCTCTCCCCATCTACATCTCTCTCTCTCATCTTTTTAATTGGCAGAACTTGCCCAATTGGCAGCTGACTAAATACTTTTTTTGCCCCACTGTACATCTCTCTCTCCCCATATACATCTCTCTCTCTCTTTTTCTCTCTCTACATCCTTGTCTCTCTCCCCATCTACATCTCTCTCTCTCTCTTTCTCCCCATGTACATCTCTCTCTCTCCATCTACATATCTCTATCCCTCCCTCTCTCTCTCTCTCTCTCTCTACATCTCTCTCTCTCTCCATCTACATCTCTCTCTCTCAATCTCTCTCTCTCTATCTCCCCCCATATACATATCTCTCTCTCTCCATCTACATCTCTCTCTCTCTCTCTCTCATCTACATCTCTCTCTCTCTATCTCAATCTCTCTATATCTCTCTCTCTCTATCTCCCCCCATATACATCTCTCTCTCTCAATCTCTCTATATCTCTCTATCTCCCCCCATATACATCTCTCTCTCTCTCTCTCTCTCTACATCTCTCTCTCTCCATCTACATCTCTCGCTCTCTCATCTACATCTCTCTCTCTCTCTCTCTCTCTCTCTCTCTCTCAATCTCTCTATCTCCCCCCATATACATCTCTCTCTCCATCTACATCTCTCTCTCTCTCTCGCTCTCTCTCTCCCCACGTCTCTCTCTCTCTCCATCTACATCTCTCTTTCTCTCTCTCTCTCTCTCTCTACATCTATCACTCTCTCTCCCCATCTACATCTCTCTCTCTCTCCCCCATATACATCTCTCTCTCTCTCTCTACATCTCTCTCCCTCCTCATCTACATATCTCTCTCTCTCCCCACGTCTCTCTCTCTCCCCATCTACATCTCTCTCTCTCTCTCATCTTTTTAATTGGGAGAACTTGCCCAATTGGTAGCTGACTAAATACTTGTTTTGCCCCATTGTACATCTCTCTCTCTCTCCCCATCTACATCTCTCTCTCTCCCCATCTACATCTCTCTCCCCATCTACATCTCTCTCTCTCCCTCCCCATATACACCTCTCTCTCTCCCCAACTTCATCTCTCTCTCTCTTTTTCTCTCTCCCCATATACATCTCTCTCTCCCCATCTACATCTCTCTCTCTCTCTCCCCATCTACATCTCTCTCTCTCCCTCCCCATATACACCTCTCTCTCTCCCCATCTTCATCTCTCTCTCTCTTTTTCTCTCTCCCCATATACATCTCTCTCTCCCCATCTACATCTCTCGCTTTCTTTTTCTCTCTCTACATCTCTCTCTTTCTCCCATCTACATTTCTCTCTCTCTTTTTCTCTCTCCATCTCTGTCTCTCTCCCCATCTACATCTCTCTCTCTCTCTTTCTCCCCATGTACATCTCTCTCTCTACATCTCTCTCTTTCTCCCCATCTACATCTCTCTCTCTTTTTCTCTCTCTACATCTCTGCCTCTCTCCCATCTACATCTCTCTTTCTCCCCATGTACATCTCTCTCTCTCTCCATCTACATATCTCTATCCTTCCCTCTCTCTCTCTCTACATCTCTCTCTCTCCATCTACATCTCTCTCTCTCTCAATCTCTCTATATCTCTCTCTCTATCTCCCCCATATACATCTCTCTCTCTCCATCTCCATCTACATCTCTCTCTCTCTCTCTCCGTCTACATCTCTCTCTCTCTCTCTCTCTCTATATATATATATATATATATATATATATCTCTATCTCCCCCCATATACATCTCTCTCTCTCGATCTCTCTATATCTCTCTCTCTCTATCTCCCCCCATATACATCTCTCTCTCTCTCTCTCTCTCTCTCTCTCTCTCCATCTACATATCTCTATCCCTCCCTCTCTCTCTCTCTACATCTCTCTCTCCATCTACAGCTCTCTCTCAATCTCTCTATCTCTCTATCTCCCCCCATATACATCTCTCTCTCCATCTACATCGCTCTCTCTCTCTCTCTCTCTACTCTCTCCCAATATACATCTCTCTCTCTCTCCATCTACATCTCTCTCTCTCTCTCTCCGTCTACATCTCTCTCTCTCTCTATATATATATATATATATATATATATATATATATATCTCTATCTCCCCCCATATACATCTCTCTCTCTCGATCTCTCTATATCTCTCTCTCTCTATCTCCCCCCATATACATCTCTCTCTCTCTCTCTCTCTCTCTCTCTCTCTCTCTCTCTCTCTCCATCTACATATCTCTATCCCTCCCTCTCTCTCTCTCTACATCTCTCTCTCCATCTACAGCTCTCTCTCTCAATCTCTCTATCTCTCTCTCTCTCTATCTCCCCCCATATACATCTCTCTCTCTCCATCTACATCGCTCTCTCTCTCTCTCTCTCTACAGCTCTCTCTCTCCCAATATACATCTCTCTCTCTCTCCATCTACATCTCTCTCTCTCTCTCTCTCTCTCCGTCTACATCTCTCTCTCTCTCTATATATATATATATATATATATATATATATATATATATCTCTATCTCCCCCCATATACATCTCTCTCTCTCGATCTCTCTATATCTCTCTCTCTCTCTATCTCCCCCCATATACATCTCTCTCTCTCTCTCTCTCTCTCTCTCTCTCTCTCCATCTACATATCTCTATCCCTCCCTCTCTCTCTCTCTACATCTCTCTCTCCATCTACAGCTCTCTCTCTCAATCTCTCTATCTCTCTCTCTCTCTATCTCCCCCCATATACATCTCTCTCTCTCTCCATCTACATCTCTCTCTCTCTCTCTCTCTACAGCTCTCTCTCTCCCAATATACATCTCTCTCTCTACATCTCTATCTCTCTCCCCATCTACATCTCTCTCTCTTTTTCTCTCTCCCCATATACATCTCTCTCTCTCTCCCCATCTACATCTCTCGCTCTCTTTTTCTCTCTCTACATCTCTCTCTTTCTCCCCATCTACATTTCTCTCTCTCTTTTTCTCTCTCTACATCTCTGTCACTCTCCCCATCTACATCTCTCTCTCTCTCTCTTTCTCCCATGTACATCTCTCTCTCCCTCTCTATCCATCTACATATCTCTATCCCTCCCCCTCTCTCTCTCTCACTCCATCTACATCTCTCTCTCTCCATCTACATCTCTCTCTCTCAATCTCTCTATATCTCTCTCTCTCTATCTCCCCCCATATACATCTCTCTCTCAATCTCTCTATATCTCTCTCTATCTCCCCCCATATACATGTCTCTCTCTCTCTCTCTCTCTCTCTCTCCATCTACATATCTATATCCCTCCCTCTCTCTCTCTACATCTCTCTCTCTCTCCATCTACATCTCTCTCTCTCTCTCAATCTCTCTCTCTCTATCTCCCCCCATATACATCTCTCTCTCTCCATCTACATCTCTCTCTCTCTCTCTCTCTATATCTCTCTCTCTCTATCTCCCCCATCTACATCTCTCTCTCTCTCTCTCTACAGCTCTCTCTCTCCCAATATACATCTCTCTCTCTCTCTCCCAATCCCCATCTACATCTCTCTCTCTCCCCATCTACATCTCTCTCTCTCCCCATATCTCTCTCTCTCTCCCCATCTACATATCTCTCTCTCTCTCTCTCTCTCTCTCTACATCACCCTCTCTAACTCTCTCCCCACATCTCTCTCTCTCTCTCCATCTAGATCTCTCTCTCCATCTCTCTCTCTCTCTCCCCCCTTCCTCTGCCCCCTCTTTTCACTCCCTCCCCTCAGCCGAACACAGTGGAGATGGGGAGCTTGCCAAGAGCAGCAAACCCCACGTCATTCTCTATCCTGCCTGGCTAGAACAACCCTCTTCTGTTGACATCCGTCACTACAGGATACTATTTCACTGAGCTAATACATTTCAGATGGCGCCTATTATAAACGAGTCTGAAATGAGAGATCTGCTTCTGTTTACCGATGCCACAGGTATTTACCTTCCCCAACAAACTAAAAACTAAAAACCCACCGGTATGAAGTGTGAGAGTGAGGACTTACAGTGTGGCAGTGGCAGACCCGCATTGTAAAGGGGGACTTAACACAGGAAACTGTGTTTGTCTGTCTGTGTGTGTGTGTGTGTGTATCTACGCGTGGGCGTAGATTGTGTGTTGTGTGTGTGTGCCAGCAGAAAATCCCAGCAGAGAGAAAAGATTTACCATATACCATTCAGAAGCCAATATGTTAGTGGTCTGGAGCAGAGGAAGCTACAATCATATCTAGTATAATGTCTTTGCCAGGCTACAGATAACCTCAATGGCTCACAGGCCAAACGGGAGTCAAATGGGAGTCAATCAAATCCGGAGGAGAATAATATAGATCATCCTGTCAGTGTTGTAAACCACATGCACATCAATCATCTTTAGATGCTGTGGAGAGAATGCATGGGACTATGGTGCGCTGGGGTACCACCACCACCCCCACCACCTCACCCAGATGCATGGCCCATCCCAGGCCAAGCCACAGGCCTCTCTTTGGGGCTTGACCCGCTGCGATTCGCGTGGCCCGGTGGCTTCTGGATGTGTACTCTCGGAGCCTTGGAATGCAAGCCACAGAAACCAGCCATCTAAACGGCTGCGTCAGGAGAATCTGCATGAACACACATCACATGCCCATCCAGGCAAGTACAAATGATAGAATAATGAAAAGTCCTACCGAGGCACACACACCCGCGCACACCGGCACCGGCACACGCACACACACCTTACTTTCATTAGATCAATTAGGAGAAGGCACAGCAGGCACAGCAAGCCACAGTGGCCACTCTTCAAAGGACTGGAGTTTGTGTTGCCATAGATTGGCTTCTACCTGAATCAGTTCACGTACTGTACCTAACCATGTGCGCACAGCATGGAATAATTAGACAACAATCAGACACTCTCACAGTAGCAAATCGTCTAGAAGCATTCCTGACATCTGAGCATTCTTTCATAAACACAAAACCCATTAAAAAGGAAATCTGGTCTCGCATCTAATTACATCAGGCCACTGACATGGAGAGACCCAATTTGTTTAGATATAGAGCTGCAGTTACGTGGTAGAGGGATTCTTTCACAGTGACTGTGGATATTATGACAGAGTGGCTGAAAGCACAGCAGACTAGTGCGGTTAAAGCTACTGGGCCTGTAGGGACACATTTGAAAACACCCAGAGCCCAATGGAACTTAATAGGTTGACATTTCAAGAGAATATATAGAACTTTTGTCTTTGGGGTTGCTCTTGAGACAAAAGGGGTCCATTAAATATAAACATTGCCCAGAAATGACCTAATTGGACAGAACGGGACACATATTCCCACACCCTATGAGCAAAAGCATACATTGTTAGCTTAAACCTAAGGATTGGATGGTCTTCTTAGATTAGAGATGGAGGAATGTTTTTTTCCACAAATACAACAAAAATCATCTAACTTCCATATAGCGTGTTTCAAGTTAGAGTCTTCATACAGCTCATCCCAACCAATCACCTTCCTCGTGAGTTTACGACAAGGATACTGCAATTCAAAGCTCGATGGGGACAGCCTATCGTACGTCCGCCATTATATGTAACCCCTTAAATGGGACTATTTCCCCTTTCCTCATGATCTTGGATCGGAGAGTCTATAACACAGTGCCATGCCATAATAGGGGGGGAAACGTGTAGAAGGCAGCTGGTCCCGAACAGCAACCAGAGAGCTTTTCAAGCCTGGCCAAGAGGGCCGAGATAAAAGCACACTGAGAGGAAACAGAACACAGTGCTAAAAGGTAGTCCAAGGTGCTTCACACACACACACACACACACACACACACACACACACACACACACACACACACACACACACACACACACACACACACACACACACACACACACACAGCACACATACACACACACACACACACGCACGCACGCACGCACACACACACACACGCACACGCACACGCACACACACGCACACACACGGTGCAAAGGTAACCTATTCCTCAAAGCGCGACGGGATCTCGCTATGACCATGAGATCATGGTCTATTCTGATTCCGGGGTTTCACCGAGTCTAGCATGCATTTATTCTATTACAGAACTTCAAATAGTCACATTAAAAGTGTAAGGAGTGAAGAGATCTCTCTGAAGACTTTCCTTTAATCCTATTTCTAAGTCATTGCGTATCATTTCCTACTATATGCGTAAGTAATGTGACAAGCAAAGAAAGGATATTCATCGTGACATATAGTACATTGGCCCAGTCGATGATAACAATAGTAAAATGAGAAAAATATTTGTTTAAAAGGCAGGGTACAAGACATGGTTTTGATTCCACTAGGAGAAATCTGCAGATGACACAATGTCCTAGTGGTCTTCATTGTCTCTCTAACCATCTTCTAAGCGGTCAATGGCTCTCAGAGACCTATCCATACGGCCTTGTACTCTTTTTTCCTCCCATTATAAAACTTCCCCAAAGCCTACACCCTCCTTTATCCACCGTCAGTTCAAGGTCCTGCCAGGAAAACAAGATTCCTAACATGAAAAACGCAGCCATAATAGCAATATTAAAAAGTCCACATCCTCTCTGAAGCCATAAATAATAAACAAGCCACCCCCCTTCTATTATACCTGTCAATAACACGAAGCATACGCCATGGGGATAGGAGGTCGTGACACTGCACTTAACCAACAGAGAGTATTGCTCTTCAGCCTCTATTAGCCCAGGCTCCGCCCCCTCCCAGCAGAGCTGGGGGTCAAAGGGCGAGTGTGGTGAAAGCACAGGCTCTAACCGCTAACGGCTGACCGTCCGATGGTCTACCTTGACTCCTCGCACACACAGGCAGGCTCGCAGACACAGACACGCACACACCCACGGGAGCATCTCAATAACAGCAGCTCAGAGATTCTATCCCATTAGACACCCCCCACCCCAACTGCAGCTTCTTTAATGAACCCCCTCACCCCCAATTCCGCGCCAGTCTCGCGACACACACTCCGATGTTAGAGACTCAGCATCTTTTCAGAGCGGTGCGGACACACTCTCAATCATCATTAGGGGTTTTGCAGAGTCCTGGGGTCTGGGCACCTTGCCAGGATGTGTAAAAGTTTCCATGAGAAAAGCTTGAGTTGCCGTTGGAGGGGAACGGTGGCGGACGGGGATCCTCAGAAATGTTAGAATTCTGTATTGTTGTTGGGAAATGGATAAAGGGAAAGAGAGAGAGAGAGAGAGAGAGAGAGAGAGAGAGAGAGAGAGAAAGAGAGAGAGAGAGACAGAGAGAGAGAGAGAGAGGGAGAGAGAGAGAGGGTGAGAGAGAGAGAGAGGAATACGAAGTCTGTCTAGAAACCTGTTGCCACTGACATCTGCCCTCATGCAACATCGGGTCTGTTCTCAGTTTCGATTTAACAAAAAAAAGGGTATTTCATTTCAATTGTAGAAAACTTGAGTTGAGGAGGAAACAACGGGTGGAAAGCTGACCCTGAATTATAAGGCAATCAGAATACACAAGTGTCAGAAATCAGCAGTGTATATTTGCAGTGTACATTTGGTTGTGTTTTTCTCATGTGGGTGAATAAGGCCCCTCTGTATTCGGCTGTAACCAGATGGCAAGAGTCTGGCTGGCTGATTAGCGTTAGCCTTGTGCTAGTTCAGCTGTGCTTCATGATATCACCCATCACACCAGAAGCTAATGAGAGAAGACACACGGGCAAGCTCGCTGGATCCTTCAGATGTCCGAGCCCGGTATACTACGACTGCATTACACAGACACACGCACGCACGCGCGCGCACACACACACACACACACACACAGACAAACACAAACACAGGCACAAAGAGGCCTTCATGAGCACCCTGGTTCGAGGACTGGGGGTGTGTAAATGTGGCTCAAAGCCTTCCGCTGTGTAAACAGCAGCCGAGTCTCGGATCAGAGCGGATATGTGTGTGCGTGTGACGGGAGGGGGTAACCTTGTCACCGCAACTGCAGCTCGGCTAGGACGTGTGACAAAACGGGGCGTTATCACAGCCCCCTTGTTTTCTGGGTTAATTAGCCAGGCTAAAAAGGGACGCGTAAATAGACTGCCATCGATTGTTTTCATTGATGGCGTTTGCATGACATTGTAAACCCACCCCGGATTAGAGAGAGCGAGGGGTGTCAACGTGAAAGGTCTTTTTTTTTTACCTGAGAAACTTCTGTTTAAATGTAAACCGCACATTAAATATGTATATATTGGGTTTGGCATATGACAGTGGGCCTAAAACAATGCAATACCTCTAGGGCTAGCTTTTGAAAATTCACTTTAACATGCATCCCCCAGAATTAATTTTGCGTCCATCCCCCCTAAGCATCAATCTATGGACATTGGTTGAGGTTAATTCGCTCACACAACTCTCCAGGCTATCGTGAGCCAGACCCCTGCTGCAGCGAACCAATGGCAGCCGTAGGCCAGCAGTCCTAAATACATCCCCAGCACAAGCCAACTGATCATTCATCAACTTAAATACAATTGCAGCTCCTGGACATTACCCAAAAAGCCTTGGGGCACACTTTTACAGACAGACGGTGCATAATGTCCTTCAGTTAGCTAGCCTCGGGGCTCCAATGCTCCATCACAGAAGTAGTGGATAAAGTGGTGCTAGCTGGGAGGGGGTTAGGGGGTTGAAGGGCAGTTAGAGGGGCTTATGTTCAACTTGTCATCCCCTCCCCCTCTAGATCTCCTACATATCTACCCCACACTGAAAACAGAGCTCCTTGTTGTACAGTAGCTTAGCCTGTTGATAGGTTGAGTGATTTCTCGGGGGCTGGGTTAGTTCGTGCGAGCCGAAGGCCAGTGAGAGACATTTCCTCTGGCCGAGGCCTGGGCGTGGGAGGTGCTCCACTCTGGGGAAGCTCAAGTGTCGTCCCGCTGCAGAGCTAAAATCACTGGCTCCAAACAGGTCAGGGTGGGACACTATGCTACGCGGCTAACGCTAAATCACCACCGCCCGCCCAACCGCCTGGTGAGGTCATCCCCTGCCGTCGCCCCTCTAATGGAGCAACTCGCTAACATACGATAATTAACGGACGGTAATGACTATGGAAAGGGAGCACGCCTCTCGCCGACTTCTCTAATTTATTTTTTTATCCCAGGCTCATTTGAGGGGTCTGGAATGGTCCGGAATGGGGCCGGTGGACCTGACCGGTACGGTGTGCAGAGGCCTTTGGAGTATGCTGTTACCACCGCACACTTACCGGTACTCCAGGAGCACAGTTAGCCCACCACAGATGCTCATTCAAGACATTAGATGAGGCGAGATTGCAGCGCGCCAAGGTTTTACCAGGGACTCCTTGGTAGGCCTCTGCCAATCAATACGCATTCCTGTGAGTCTCTAATGCATCTGTAATCACAGGCCCAATAACACTTGGCCACTAGGTCCACAGATATGGGCACCGCTAAAGTGACAGTGGATGGGGTGGTGGAGCATGAAGACATGGTTACTACTTAAGGGTTATAACTTTAGCAGAGGGCAAATGTTGAATATTTCCATACGGTACAAATTATGGCGTAAAATGACCCCCTAACAACCTTTTACCTAGCGCAAAATAAAGCTTGAGTTTCACTCTCATTCGATTAATTCTTATACTCTGGCTCCTTTGCCTGCCATAACTGCTGAGAAGTTTGAAAAGGAATGAGACATGTACATGACAATGCTAATCATAATTTAGCTCCAGTGTCCTCTTGTTTCAACGTACTGTAAGGGGAAATATGTCAGGAGCTGGTGCGGAGTCAGAAGATAAATGCTAGTTTGAAGTGACAAAGACTTGTAGAATGGCCTATTTGAGTGTTGTGCTTGTTTTATGGAGGCAGGCGTCCTCAGTTCTCGCTATTGTCTGTTTACGAGGTGAGGACTAACAGATTTGCTGACAACCACATTTCAACACTGCTACTAAACCCCTTGATCCCCATCACCCCTGTGCTCTGGAACACACACACACAGCTATTTGTTATATTTGACCTTTATTTAACTAGGCAAGTCAGTTAAGAACAAATTCTTATTTTCAATGACGGCCTAGGAACATTGGATTAACTGCCTTGTTCGGGGGAAGAACGAAAGATTTTTTCCTTCTCAGTTCGGGGATTCGACCTTGTTTACAGTAGGAGTGAAACAAAAGGTGCACAGGAAGAGTGATGTTCCTGAGTTGGGGACTCGCCTTGTGGGGACTGTTTGGATGCAGGGGGACTTTCTCTCTTCTGGCATACCGCCACAGATGCCGCGCACCGCACAATCAGAGCGTAACAACAATGATGATGATGAGCAACCCCGACAGGGCCATAACAAGCTGGGAGTGACCAGAAGGAGGAACGATTATGAGGAGGGGGGGCACATGGAGAGTTAGTCTACATACAAACGCTGCGTTCCTCCATTCCCCTGGCATTCAGTGGAGCTCTGGTGACCCCCCAGCCTCCCTCGATGACGTCATCTCCAACACTACACCCTCCGCAGGGAAAACAAAGTGCCTCCCTGACATCCCTCGCAGCGAGGGGGGAAAAGCGTTGCAGCTCAGGAAACCCTTACCCATTGTTTTGCTTCCTTCATTAGTCCTTGTGTCAACAGTCGGGGCCGGCACGCGCGCGCCACTGTTTTCGTTCTCTTGCTCCCTGCCTGACCTAGCTGCTTCTGATGTTTTGACAGGTTGTTTCGAAATCCCATCAAGGCCCGATTGACTGTTCAAATAACGGTGCTACTAACTCGGACAACATACACGGTAGTTGCGAAAACAAAATGAATCTGGAATGTCTAAAATTAACAAATCTGACGTCAACCCATGGTTGATAGCGCTGCAATTCGCCAGGAAAGAGGGAGATGCGGCGGAAAGGGTGTGGGTGGGTGTGGGGGTGTAGATAAGCAAAGGTGTAAAGTTAATGTAATGTGCACTGTAAATGGAACGTTCTAGAGAGAAACGAGAATCGTGTTTTTTATGACCCTGTGTTTTCGTGAGGAAAAACAACGCCAATGTGATAATGACGATGATGATGTGATGTCACTAGCCGATAGAGAACATTGATTGACAGGTTTAGGTAGATACACCTTGTTCTTGTGACTCACCATCGTCCAGGTACATCTGGTCCAGATCCTGGGGTTCCCGCTTGACGGTGACAGCTAGGGAGGGGGGGCTGGCATCTACCGGCAGCAGGCTGGGAGGACTTATCCTGGCCTGGGTCTGGCTCTGTCCCTGGTTGGGGCTGTAAGGTGGTGCCAGGGCGAACGGGCTCTCTGCTGCCCCCCCTGGAGTGGAGGGGAGGGACCCAGGGGAGGTGGAGGGGCTGCTGTTGGGGTAGAGCGGGTGGTAGCCATGGGGACCGGGGCTACCAAGGTGATGCGGGCTGCTGCCCTGGGAGTGGAGCATGCTCAGCGGAGCTTGGTCAGGTGAGGAAGGGCAGACCAGTGGCGCTGGGCACTGCCCTGGTGTCTCCTGGATGGCGGACGCCAAGAGACCGTTGTGGGCGTGCGTAGGGCTGGTGGAGAGGCACTTGGGGTAAGCCACGGGGGACAGGTCGTGCAGTGTTGGGCTGGAACAGGGGGAGGAGGCGGGCATGCTGCCAATGCTGCCATGGCAAGGCGGGCAGGGATGATAAACCCCGACCAGGCAGGTGTCAGCGTCCCCCACAGGTATGATAGGAGTGAGCTTGGGTTGGCCATGGTAAGACTTGGAATGAGCCCCCAGAGGCTCATATTCGTCATTCGGTTCTGTCTTTATTGTCGGGACTGGAAAAAGAGAGAGAGGGAGAGAGAGAGAAGAGAGAGAGCGAGAGAAGAGAGATTAGAAACGTGAGGTAGGTCCACGTGGCTGAATGAGCAACTGAGTGTATGAGTGAAGGAGTTGGTGTAGTGAGATGGATTGTGGGTAGGATACCCTCCAAAATCAAACAAACAACCGGCGATTAAAAGAGACTCTGTGTCATTGGCTGTGCCTCTCAAACGCCAGCTCAGAACCATCCCCCCACCCCCAAAAAAGAAAAGAAAATAGGAAAAAAATAGATGAGTCATCAGAGCAGAAAGCCACAGCTGGCTCAAATCATGAAATGGTGCTATTTTCTTTGGACTCTCCTTCAGCTCTGATATCCTATGAAAGAGTGCTTTGAAGCGGCTGGGCTGCTGCTGCAGGAGCCCGGGACCCCTAGGCCTGCATGCTTCGAAAGCAATTGTTGCTCTCGGGACAAAAAGAGAGTGAGAAAGAGAGAGAGAGAGAGAGAGAGAGAGAGAGAGAGAGAGAGAGAGAGAGAGAGAGAGAGAAAGGATGATTTGATTGGGGTGGTCCGTGCTCCTTAAGAGAGTATGGTATGCCTGAGGTTTCAGGAGCTCTGACTTCAGCTAATGCAGGAGGAGAGTGCTATGACCCCACTTGCTCATGCCGCCGTCTTCCAACTCACTCAGGGTGCATTTGGGAGATGTTTCCACCATTTCCTGATTAGTTTGGACTGACAGTCATCGCACACTAGGTTTCCTGGCTGTGCGATCAAGATCAGTTTTCATCTTTCGGAGGCTAACCATGACATGTGCAATATTTATTGAATATTTTAACATATCCTCCAGTTGCACGCACGCACACACACACACACACACACACACACACACACACACACACACACACACACACACACACACACACACACACACACACACACACACACACACACACACACACACACACACACACACACACACACACACACACAAAGATGAAACGGCCCAGTTGATCGAAGAAAACCCTTCATAAACCCCCACATGCTCCGATTCTGCCACGAGTACTGCGACACAACTAGTCTTGAATTAAGACACCCAGATGAATAACAAAAAGCTTCTGAGTCACAATACATGCACTGTCTGTTGCTATTTCTGCACACAGTTAAATGTGTTAATGGGTGTGGTTAGTGTTTGATGCCAATCATAAGTGTTTTGGCAAAATCTGAATCACTCTAAATGTCTTCTGACACTCTATTCAATCTACTAAATGTCTTCTGACACTATTCAGCTTACGAAATGTCTTCTGACACTCTATTCAGCCTACTAAATGTCTTTGGACACTCTATTCAGGCTACTAAATGTCTTCTGACACTCTATTCAGCCCACTAAATGTCTTCTGACACTCTATTCAGCCTACAAAATGTCTTCGGACACTCTATTCAGCCTACTAAATGGCCTTCTGACACTCTATTCAGCCTACTAAATGTCTTCTGACACTCTATTCAGCCGACTAAATGTCTTCTGACACTCTATTCAGTCTACTAATTGTCTTCTGACACTCTATTCAGTCTACAAATGTCTTCTGACACTATTCAGTCTACAAAATGTCTTCTGACACTCTATTCAGCCTACTATATGTCTTCTGACACACTATTCAGCCTACTAAATGTCTTCGGACACTCTATTAAGTCTACAAAATGTCTTCTGATACTCTATTCAGCCTACTAAATATTTTCAGACACTCTATTCAGTCTACTAAATGTCTTCGGAGACTCTATTCAGTCTACAAAATGTCTTCGGACACTATTCAGCCTACAAAATGTCTTCTGACACCCTATTCTGCCTACAAAATGTCTTCTGACACTATTCAGTCTACAAAATGTCTTCTGACACTCTATTCAGTCGACAAAATGTCTTCTGACACTATTCAGCCTACTAAATGTCTTCTGACACTCAATTCAGCCTACTATATGTCTTCCCGACACTATTCAGTCTACTAAATGTCGTCTGACACTATTCAGCATACAAAATGTCGTCTGACACTCTATTCGGCTTACTAAATGTCTAATGACACTCTATTCAGCCTACTAAATGTCTTATGACACTCGATTAAGCCTACAAAATATCTTCTGACACTCTATTCAGTCTACTAATTGTCTTCTGACACTCTATTCAGTCTACAAAATGTCTTCTGACACTATTCAGCATACAAAATGTCTTCTGACACTCTATTCAGCCTACAAAATGTCTTCTGACACTCTATTCAGCCTACAAAATGTCTTCTGACACTCGATTAAGCCTACAAAATATCTTCTGACACTCTATTCAGTCTCCTAAATGTCTTCTGACACTATTCAGCCTACAAAATGTCTTCTGACACTCGATTAAGCCTACAAAATATCTTCTGACACTCTATTCAGACTCCCAAATGTCTTCTGACACTCTATTCAGCCTACTAAATGTCTTCTGACACTCTATTCAGCCTACTAAATGTCTTCTGACACTCTATTAAGCCTACAAAATGTCTTCTGACACTCTATTCAGCCAACTAAATGTCTTCTGACACTCTATTCAGCCTACAAAATGTCTTCTGACACTCTATTCAGACCTACAAAGTGTCTTCTGACACTCGATTAAGTCTACAAAATATCTTCTGACACTCTATTCAGCCTACTAAATGTCTTCTGACACTCTATTCAGCCGACTAAATGTCTTCTGACACTCTATTCAGCCTACAATATGTCTTCTGACACTCTATTCAGCCTATAAAATGTCTTCTGACACTATTCCGCCTACTAAATGTCTTCTGACACACTATTCCGCCTACTAAATGTCTTCTGACACACTATTCAGCCTATAAAATGTCTTTGGACAATCTATTCAAACTACAAAATGTCTTCTGACACTCTATTCAGCCTACTAAATGTCTTCTGACACTATTCAGCCTACAAAATGTCTTCTGACACTCTATTCAGCCTACAAAATGTCTTCTGACACTCTATTCAGTCTACAAAATGTCTTCTGACACTCTATTCAGCCTACAAAATGTCTTTGGACACTCTATTCAGCCTACTAAATGTCTTCTGACACTATTCAGCCTACAAAATGTCTTCTGACACTCTATTCAGTATACAAAATGTCTTCTGACACTCTATTCAGCCTACTAAATGTTTTCAGACACTCTATTCAGTCTACAAAATGTCTTCGGACACTCTAATCAGTCTACAAAATGTCTTCGGACACTATTCAGCCTGCAAAATGTCTTCTGACACCCTATTCAGCCTACACAATATCTTCTGACACTCTATTCAGTCGACAAAATGTCTTCGGACACTCTATTCAGCCTACTAAATGTCTTCTGACACTCTATTCAGCCTACTAAATGTCTTCTGACACTCTATTCAGCCTATAAAATGTCTTCTGACACTCTATTCGTCTTACTAAATGTCTAATGACACTCTATTCAGCCTACTAAATGTCTTATGACATTCTATTCAGCCTAGAAAATGGCTTCTGACACTCTATTCAGCCTACAAAATGTCTTCTGACACCCTATTCAGCCTACTAAATGTCTTCGGACACTCTATTCAGTCTCCTAAATGTCTTCTGACACTATTCAGCCTACTAAATATCTTCTGACACTCTATTCAGTCTACAAAATGTCTTCTGACACTCTATTCAGCCTACTAAATGTCTTCTGACACTATTCAGCCTACAAAATGTCTTCTGACACTCTATTAAGCCTACTAAATGTCTTTGGACACTTTATTCAGTCTCCTAAATGTCTTCTGACACTCTATTCAGCCTACGAAATATCTTCTGACACTATTCAGCCTACAACATGTCTTCTGACACTCTATTCGGCCTACTAAATATCTTCTGACACTCTATTATGCCTACTAAATGTCTTATGACATTCTATTCAGCATAAAAAATGGCTTCTGACACTCTATTCAGCCTACAAAATGTCTTCTGACACTCTATTCAGCCTACTAAATATCTTCGGACACTCTATTCAGACACCCAAATGTCTTCTGACACTCGATTAAGCCTACAAAATATCTTCTGACACTCTATTCAGTCTCCTAAATGTCTTCTGACACTCTATTCAGCCTACTAAATATCTTCTGACACTCTATTCAGTCTACTAAATGTCTTCTGACACTCTATTCAGCCTACTAAATGTCTTCTGACACTCTATTAAGCCTACAAAATGTCTTCTGACACTCGATTAAGCCTACAAAATATCTTCTGACACTCTATTCAGCCTACTAAATGTCTTCTGACACTCTATTCAGCCTACAAAATGTCTTCTGACACCCAATTCAGCCTACACAATGTCTTCTGACACTCTATTCAGCCTACAAAACTGACAAATGTCTCGGACACTCTATTCAGACTAAATGTCTTCTGACACTCTATTCAGCCTACAAAATGTCTTCTGACACCCTATTCAGCCTACAAAATGTCTTCTGACACTCTATTCAGCCTACAAAATGTCTTCTGACACTCTATTCAGCCTACTAAATGTCTTCTGACACTCTATTCAGTCTACAAAATGTCTTCTGACACTCTATTCAGTCTACAAAATGTCTTCTGACACTCTATTCAGCCTACTAAATGTCTTCTGACACTCTATTCAGCCTACTAAATGTCTTCTGACACTCTATTAAGCCTACTAAATGTCTTATGACATTCTATTCAGCATACTAAATGTCTTCTGACACTCTATTCAGCCTACTAAATGTCTTCTGACACTCTATTCAGCCTACTAAATGTCTTCTGACACTCTATTCAGCCTACTAAATGTCTTCTGACACTCTATTCAGCCTACAAAATGTCTTCTGACACTCTATTCAGCCTACAAAATGTCTTCTGACACTCTATTCAGCCTACAAAATATCTTCTGACACTCTATTCAGCCTACAAAATGTCTTCTGACACTCTATTCAGCCTACAAAATGTCTTCTGACACTCTATTCAGCCTACAAAATGTCTTCTGACACTCTATTCAGCCTACAAAATGTCTTCTGACACTCTATTCAGCCTACAAAATGTCTTCTGACACTCTATTCAGCCTACTAAATGTCTTCTGACACTCTATTCAGCCTACTAAATGTCTTCTGACACTCTATTCAGCCTACTAAATGTCTTCTGACACTCTATTCAGCCTACTAAATGTCTTCTGACACTCTATTCAGCCTACAAAATGTCTTCTGACACTCTATTCAGCCTACTAAATGTCTTCTGACACTCTATTCAGCCTACAAAATGTCTTCTGACACTATTCAGCCTACAAAATGTCTTCTGACACTCTATTCAGCCTACAAAATGTCTTCTGACACTCTATTCAGCCTACTAAATGTCTTCTGACACTCTATTCAGCCTACTAAATGTCTTCTGACACTCTATTCAGCCTACTAAATGTCTTCTGACACTCTATTCAGTCTACTAAATGTCTTCTGACACTCTATTCAGTCTACAAAATGTCTTCTGACACTCTATTCAGCCTACAATATGTCTTCTGACACTCTATTCAGCCTACTAAATGTCTTCTGACACTCTATTCAGTCTACTAAATGTCTTCTGACACTCTATTCAGTCTACAAAATGTCTTCTGACACTCTATTCAGCCTACAAAATGTCTTCTGACACTCTATTCAGCCTACTAAATGTCTTCTGACACTCTATTCAGCCTACAAAATGTCTTCTGACACTCTATTCAGCCTACAAAATGTCTTCTGACACTCTATTCAGCCTACAAAATGTCTTCTGACACTCTATTCAGCCTACTAAATGTCTTCTGACACTCTATTCAGCCTACAAAATGTCTTCTGACACTCTATTCAGCCTACAAAATGTCTTCTGACACTCTATTCAGCCTACTAAATGTCTTCTGACACTCTATTCAGCCTACTAAATGTCTTCTGACACTCTATTCAGCCTACTAAATGTCTTCTGACACTCTATTCAGCCTACTAAATGTCTTCTGACACTCTATTCAGTCTACTAAATGTCTTCTGACACTCTATTCAGCCTACAAAATGTCTTCTGACACTCTATTCAGCCTACTAAATGTCTTCTGACACTCTATTCAGCCTACAAAATGTCTTCTGACACTCTATTCAGTCTACAAAATGTCTTCTGACACTCTATTCAGCCTACAAAATGTCTTCTGACACTCTATTCAGTCTCCTAAATGTCTTCTGACACTCTATTCAGCCTACTAAATATCTTCTGACACTATTCAGCCTACAACATGTCTTCTGACACTCTATTCGGCCTACTAAATGTCTTCTGACACTCTATTATGCCTACTAAATGTCTTCTGACACTCTATTAAGCCTACAAAATGTCTTCTGACACTCTATTCAGCCTACAAAATGTCTTCTGACACTCTATTCAGCCTACTAAATGTCTTCTGACACTCTATTCAGCCTACTAAACGTCTTCTGACACTCTATTTACAAAATGTCTTCTGACACTATTCAGCCGACTAAATGTCTTCTGACACTCTATTCAGCCGACTAAATGTCTTCTGACACTCTATTCAGCCTACTAAATGTCTTCTGACACTCTATTCAGTCTACAAAATGTCTTCTGACACTCTATTCAGCCTACAAAATGTCTTCTGACACTCTATTCAGCCTACAAAATGTCTTCTGACACTCTATTCAGCCTACTAAATGTCTTCTGACACTCTATTCAGCCTACAAAATGTCTTCTGACACTCTATTCAGCCTACAAAATGTCTTCTGACACTCTATTCAGCCTACAAAATGTCTTCTGACACTCTATTCAGCCTACTAAATGTCTTCTGACACTCTATTCAGCCTACAAAATGTCTTCTGACACTCTATTCAGCCTACTAAATGTCTTCTGACACTCTATTCAGCCTACAAAATGTCTTCTGACACTCTATTCAGCCTACAAAATGTCTTCTGACACTCTATTCAGCCTACTAAATGTCTTCTGACACTCTATTCAGCCTACAAAATGTCTTCTGACACTCTATTCAGCCTACAAAATGTCTTCTGACACTCGATTAAGCCTACAAAATATCTTCTGACACTCTATTCAGCCTACTAAATGTCTTCTGACACTCTATTCAGCCGACTAAATGTCTTCTGACACTCTATTCAGTCTACTAATTGTCTTCTGACACTCTATTCAGCCTACAAAAAAATGTCTTCTGACACTCTATTCAGTCTACTAAATGTCTTCTGACACTCTATTCAGCCTACAAAATGTCTTCTGACACTCTATTCAGCCTACAAAATGTCTTCTGACACTCTATTCAGCCTACTAAATGTCTTCTGACACTCTATTCAGCCTACTAAATGTCTTCTGACACTCTATTCAGCCTACTAAATGTCTTCTGACACTCTATTCAGCCTACAAAATGTCTTCTGACACTCTATTCAGCCTACTAAATGTCTTCTGACACTCTATTCAGCCTACAAAATGTCTTCTGACACTCTATTCAGCCTACTAAATGTCTTCTGACACTCTATTCAGCCTACTAAATGTCTTCTGACACTCTATTCAGCCTACAAAATGTCTTCTGACACTCTATTGTCTTCTGACACTCTACAGCCTACAAAATGTCTTCTGCCTACAAAACACACTCTATTCAGCCTACAAAATGTCTTCTGACACTCTATTCAGCCTACTAAATGTCTTCTGACACTCTATTCAGCCTACTAAATGTCTTCTGACACTCTATTCAGCCTACTAAATGTCTTCTGACACTCTATTCAGCCTACAAAATGTCTTCTGACACTCTATTCAGCCTACTAAATGTCTTCTGACACTCTATTCAGCCTACAAAATGTCTTCTGACACTCTATTCAGCCTACTAAATGTCTTCTGACACTCTATTCAGCCTACAAAATGTCTTCTGACACTCTATTCAGCCTACTAAATGTCTTCTGACACTCTATTCAGCCTACAAAATGTCTTCTGACACTCTATTCAGCCTACTAAATGTCTTCTGACACTCTATTCAGCCTACTAAATGTCTTCTGACACTCTATTCAGCCTACAAAATGTCTTCTGACACTCTATTCAGCCTACAAAATGTCTTCTGGCACTCTATTCAGCCTACTAAATGTCTTCTGACACTCTATTCAGCCTACAAAATGTCTTCTGACACTCTATTCAGCCTACTAAATGTCTTCTGACACTCTATTCAGCCTACAAAATGTCTTCTGACACTCTATTCAGCCTACAAAATGTCTTCTGACACTCTATTCAGCCTACTAAATGTCTTCTGACACTCTATTCAGCCTACAAAATGTCTTCTGACACTCTATTCAGCCTACTAAATGTCTTCTGACACTCTATTCAGCCTACTAAATGTCTTCTGACACTCTATTCAGCCTACAAAATGTCTTCTGACACTCTATTCAGCCTACTAAATGTCTTCTGACACTCTATTCAGCCTACAAAATGTCTTCTGACACTCTATTCAGCCTACTAAATGTCTTCTGACACTCTATTCAGCCTACAAAATGTCTTCTGACACTCTATTCAGCCTACAAAATGTCTTCTGACACTCTATTCAGCCTACAAAATGTCTTCTGACACTCTATTCAGCCTACTAAATGTCTTCTGACACTCTATTCAGCCTACTAAATGTCTTCTGACACTCTATTCAGCCTACTAAATGTCTTCTGACACTCTATTCAGCCTACAAAATGTCTTCTGACACTCTATTCAGCCTACTAAATGTCTTCTGACACTCTATTCAGCCTACAAAATGTCTTCTGACACTCTATTCAGCCTACAAAATGTCTTCTGACACTCTATTCAGCCTACAAAATGTCTTCTGACACTCTATTCAGCCTACAAAATGTCTTCTGACACTCTATTCAGCCTACAAAATGTCTTCTGACACTCTATTCAGCCTACAAAATGTCTTCTGACACTCTATTCAGCCTACAAAATGTCTTCTGACACTCTATTCAGCCTACAAAATGTCTTCTGACACTCTATTCAGCCTACAAAATGTCTTTGGACACTCTATTCAACCTACAAAATGTCTTATGACACTCTATTCAGTCTTCTACTAAATGTCTTCTGACACTCTATTCAGCCTACTAAATGTCTTCTGACACTCTATTCAGCCTACTAAATGTCTTCTGACACTCTATTCAGCCTACAAAATGTCTTCTGACACTCTATTCAGCCTACTAAATGTCTTCTGACACTCTATTCAGCCTACTAAATGTCTTCTGACACTCTATTCAGCCTACAAAATGTCTTCTGACACTCTATTCAGCCTACTAAATGTCTTCTGACACTCTATTCAGTCTACTAAATGTCTTCTGACACTCTATTCAGCCTACTAAATGTCTTCTGACACTCTATTCAGCCTACAAAATGTCTTCTGACACTCTATTCAGCCTACTAAATGTCTTCTGACACTCTATTCAGCCTACAAAATATCTTCTGACACTCTATTCAGCCTACTAAATGTCTTCTGACACTCTATTCAGCCTACTAAATGTCTTCTGACACTCTATTCAGCCTGCTAAATGTCTTCTGACACTATTCAGTCTCCTAAATGTCTTCTGACACTCTATTCAGCCTACTAAATATCTTCTGACACTCTATTATGCCTACTAAATGTCTTATGACTAAATGTCTTCTCACTCTATTCATACAAAATGGCTTTTGACACTCTATTCAGCCTACAAAATGTCTTCTGACACTCTATTCAGCCTACTAAATATCTTCTGACACTCTATTCAGTCTACAAAATGTCTTCTGACACTCTATTCAGCCTACAAAATGTCTTCTGACACTCTATTCAGCCTACTAAATGTCTTCTGACACTCTATTCAGCCTACAAAATGTCTTCTGACACTCTATTCAGCTACTACAAAATGTCTTCTGACACTCTATTCAGCCTACAAAATGTCTTCTGACACTCTATTCAGCCTACTAAATGTCTTCTGACACTCTATTCAGCCTACTAAATGTCTTCTGACACTCTATTCAGCCTACAAAATGTCTTCTGACACTCTATTCAGCCTACAAAATGTCTTCTGACACTCTATTCAGCCTACTAAATGTCTTCTGACACTCTATTCAGCCTACTAAATGTCTGACATTGATTCAGCATACAAAACTGACACTCTATTCAGCCTACAAAATGTCTTCTGACACTCTATTCAGCCTACTAAATGTCTTCTGACACTCTATTCATCTACAAAATGTCCTGACAAATGCCTACAAAATGTCTTCTGACACTCTATTCAGCCTACTAAATGTCTTCTGACACTCTATTCAGCCTACTAAATGTCTTCTGACACACTATTCAGCCTACTAAATATCTTCTGACACTCTATTCAGTCTACTAAATGTCTTCTGACACTCTATTCAGCCGACTAAATGTCTTCTGACACTCTATTCAGCCTACAAAATGTCGTCTGACACTCTATTCAGCCTACAAAATGTCTTATGACATTCTATTCAGCATACAAAATGGCTTTTGACACTCTATTCAGCCTACAAAATGTCTTCTGACACTCTATTCAGCCTACTAAATTTCTTCTGACACTCTATTCAGTCTACAAAATGTCTTCTGACACTCTATTCAGCCTACTAAATGTCTTCTGACACTCTATTCAGTCTACAAAATGCCTTCTGACACTCTATTCAGCCTACAAAATGTCTTTGGACACTCTATTAAGCCTACAAAATGTCGTCTGACACTGTATTCAGCCTACAAAATGTCTTCTGGCACTCTATTCAGCCTACAAAATGTCTTCTGACACTCTATTAAGCCTACAAAATGTCTTCTGACTACTACTAAATGTCTTCTGACACTCTATTCAAATGTCTTCTGACACTCTATTCAGCCTACAAAATGTCTTCTGACACTCTATTCAGCCTACAAAATGTCTTCTGACACTCTATTCAGCCTACTAAATGTCTTCTGACACTCTATTCAGCCTACAAAATGTCTTCTGACACTCTATTCAGCCTACTAAATGTCTTCTGACACTCTATTCAGCCGACTAAATGTCTTCTGACACTCTATTCAGTCTACTAATTGTCTTCTGACAGTCTATTCAGTCTACAAAATGTCTTCTGACACTCTATTCAGTCTACAAAATGTCTTCTGACACTCTATTCAGCCTACAAAATGTCTTCTGACACTCTATTCAGCCTACTAAATGTCTTCTGACACTCTATTCAGCCTACTAAATGTCTTCTGACACTCTATTCAGCCTACTAAATGTCTTCTGACACTCTGACACTACTATTCTGACACTCTATTCACTACAAAATGTCTTCTGACACTCTATTCAGCCTACTAAATATCTTCTGACACTCTATTCAGTCTCTTAAATATCTTCTGACACTCTATTCAGCCTACAAAATGTCTTCTGACACTCTATTCAGCCTACTAAATATCTTCTGACACTCTATTCAGCCTACTAAATGTCTTCTGACACTCTATTCAGCCTACTAAATGTCTTCTGACACTCTATTCTAAATGTCTTCTGACACTCTATTCAGTCTCTTAAATATCTTCTGACACTCTATTCAGCCTACAAAATGTCTTCTGACACTCTATTCAGCCTACTAAATGTCTTCTGACACTCTATTCAGCCTACTAAATGTCTTCTGACACTATTCCGCCTACTAAATGTCTTCTGACACACTATTCAGCCTACAAAATGTCTTTGGACACTCTATTCAGCCTACAAAATGTCTTCTGACACTCTATTCAGCCTACTAAATGTCTTCTGACACTCTATTCAGCCTACTAAATGTCTTCTGACACTCTATTCAGCCTACAAAATGTCTTCTGACACTCTATTCAGCCTACAAAATGTCTTCTGACACTCTATTCAGCCTACTAAATGTCTTCTGACACTCTATTCAGCCTACTAAATGTCTTCTGACACTCTATTCAGCCTACTAAATGTCTTCTGACACTCTATTCTAAAGTCTGACACTAAATGTCTTCTGACACTCTATTCAGCCTACAAAATGTCTTCTGACACTCTATTCAGCCTACAAAATGTCTAAAAATGTCTTCTGACACTCTATTCAGCCTACTAAATGTCTTCTGACACTCTATTCAGCCTACAAAATGTCTTCTGACACTCTATTCAGCCTACAAAATGTCTTCTGACACTCTATTCAGCCTACTAAATGTCTTCTGACACTCTATTCAGCCTACTAAATGTCTTCTGACACTCTATTCAGCCTACAAAATGTCTTCTGACACTCTATTCAGCCTACAAAATGTCTTCTGACACTCTATTCAGCCTACAAAATATCTTCTGACACTCTATTCAGCCTACTAAATGTCTTCTGACACTCTATTCAGCCTACTAAATGTCTTCTGACACTCTATTCAGCCTACAAAATGTCTTCTGACACTCTATTCAGCCTACAAAATGTCTTCTGACACTCTATTCAGCCTACAAAATGTCTTCTGACACTCTATTCAGCCTACTAAATGTCTTCTGACACTCTATTCAGCCTACTAAATGTCTTCTGACACTCTATTCAGCCTACAAAAGACCTACAGCCTAAATGTCTTCTGACACTCTATTCAGCCTACTAAATGTCTTCGGACACTCTATTCAGTCTACAAAATGTCTTCTGACACTCTATTCAGCCTACTAAATGTCTTCTGACACTCTATTCAGCCTACTAAATATCTTCTGACACTCTATTCAGTCTACTAAATGTCTTCTGACACTCTATTCAGCCTACAAAATGTCTTCTGACACTCTATTCAGCCTACTAAATGTCTTCTGACACTCTATTCAGCCTACTAAATGTCTTATGACATTCTATTCAGCCTACAAAATGGCTTTTGACACTCTATTCAGCCTACAAAATGTCTTCTGACACTCTATTCAGCCTACTAAATGTCTTCGGACACTCTATTCAGCCTACAAAATGTCTTCTGACACTCTATTCAGTCTACAAAATGTCTTCTGACACTCTATTCAGCCTACTAAATGTCTTCTGACACACTATTCAGCCTACTAAATATCTTCTGACACTCTATTCAGCCTACTAAATGTCTTCTGACACTCTATTCAGCCTACACAATGTCTTCTGACAATATTCAGCCTACAAAATGTCTTCTGACACTCTATTCAGCCTACAAAATGTCTTCTGACACTCTATTCAGCCTACAAAATGTCTTCTGACACTCTATTCGTCTTACTAAATGTCTTATGACACTCTATTCAGCCTACTAAATGTCTTCGGACACTCTATTCAGCCTAGAAAATGGCTTATGACACTCTATTCAGCCTACTAAATGTCTTCTGACACTCTATTCAGCCTACAAAATGTCTTCTGACACTCTATTCAGCCTACTAAATGTCTTCTGACACTCTATTCAGCCTACTAAATGTCTTCTGACACTCTATTCAGCCTACAAAATGTCTTCTGACACTCTATTCAGCCTACTAAATGTCTTCTGACACTACTATTCAGCCTACAAAATGTCTTCTGACACTCTATTCAGCCTACTAAATGTCTTCTGACACAGCCTACTATTCAGACACCTACTAAATGTCTTCTGACACTCTATTCAGCCTACAAAATGTCTTCTGACACTCTATTCAGCCTACAAAATGTCTTCTGACACTCTATTCAGCCTACTAAATGTCTTCTGACACTCTATTCAGCCTACAAAATGTCTTATGACATTCTATTCAGCATACAAAATGGCTTTTGACACTCTATTCAGCCTACAAAATGTCTTCTGACACTCTATTCAGCCTACAAAATGTCTTTTGACACTCTATTCAGCCTACAAAATGTCTTCTGACACTCTATTCAGCCTACAAAATGTCTTCTGACACTCTATTCAGCCTACAAAATGTCTTTCTGACACTCTATTCACACCTACTAAATGTCTTCTGACACTCTATTCAGCCTACTAAATGTCTTCTGACACTCTATTCAGCCTACTAAATGTCTTCTGACACTCTATTCAGCCTACTAAATATCTTCTGACACTCTATTCAGCCTACTAAATGTCTTCTGACACTCTATTCAGCCTACTAAATGTCTTCTGACACTCTATTCAGCCTACTAAATGTCTTCTGACACTCTATTCAGTCTACAAAATGTCTTCTGACACTCTATTCAGCCTACTAAATGTCTTCTGACAAATGTCTTCTGACACTCTATTCAGCCTACAAAATGTCTTCTGACACTCTATTCAGCCTACAAAATGTCTTCTGACACTCTATTCAGCCTACTAAATGTCTTCTGACACTCTATTCAGCCTACAAAATGTCTTCTGACACTCTATTCAGCCTACAAAATGTCTTCTGACACTCTATTCAGCCTACTAAATGTCTTCTGACACTCTATTCAGCCTACTAAATGTCTTATGACACTCTATTCAGCCTACAAAATGTCTTCTGACACTCTATTCAGCCTACTAAATGTCTTCTGACACACTACTAAATGTCTTCTGACACTCTATTCAGTCTACTAAATGTCTTCTGACACTCTATTCAGCCTACTAAATGTCTTCTGACACTCTATTCAGCCTACAAAATGTCTTCTGACACTCTATTCAGCCTACTAAATGTCTTCTGACACTCTATTCAGCCTACAAAATGTCTTCTGACACTCTATTCAGCCTACTAAATGTCTTCTGACACTCTATTCAGCCTACTAAATGTCTTCTGACACTCTATTCAGCCTACTAAATGTCTTCTGACACTCTATTCAGCCTACAAAATGTCTTCTGACACTCTATTCAGCCTACTAAATATCTTCTGACACTCTATTATGCCTACTAAATGTCTTATGACATTCTATTCAGCATACAAAATGGCTTCTGACACTCTATTCAGCCTACAAAATGTCTTCTGACACTCTATTCAGCCTACTAAATGTCTTCTGACACTCTATTCAGCCTACAAAATGTCTTCTGACACTCTATTCAGCCTACTAAATGTCTTCTGACACTCTATTCAGCCTACTAAATGTCTTCTGACACTCTATTCAGCCTACTAAATGTCTTCTGACACTCTATTCAGCCTACAAAATGTCTTCTGACACTCTATTCAGCCTACTAAATGTCTTCTGACACTCTATTCAGCCTACTAAATGTCTTCTGACACTCTATTCAGCCTACTAAATGTCTTCTGACACTCTATTCAGCCTACTAAATGTCTTCTGACACTCTATTCAGTCTACTAAATGTCTTCTGACACTCTATTCAGCCTACTAAATGTCTTCTGACACTCTATTCAGCCTACTAAATGTCTTCTGACACTCTATTCAGCCTACAAAATGTCTTCTGACACTCTATTCAGCCTACTAAATGTCTTCTGACACTCTATTCAGCCTACAAAATGTCTTCTGACACTCTATTCAGCCTACTAAATATCTTCTGACACTCTATTCAGCCTACTAAATGTCTTCTGACACTATTCCGCCTACTAAATGTCTTCTGACACTCTCTACTAAATGTCTTCTGACACTCTATTCAGCCTACTAAATGTCTTCTGACACTCTATTCAGCCTACAAAATGTCTTCTGACACTCTATTCAGCCTACTAAATGTCTTCTGACACTCTATTCAGCCTACTAAATGTCTTCTGACACTCTATTCAGCCTACTAAATGTCTTCTGACACTCTATTCAGCCTACAAAATGTCTTCTGCCTACAAAATGTCTTCTGACACTCTATTCAGCCTACTAAATGTCTTCTGACACTCTATTCAGCCTACTAAATGTCTTCTGACACTCTATTCAGTCTCCTAAATGTCTTCTGACACTCTATTCAGCCTACAAAATGTCTTCTGACACTCTATTCAGCCTACTAAATGTCTTCTGACACTCTATTCAGCCTACTAAATGTCTTCTGACACTCTATTCAGCCTACAAAATGTCTTCTGACACTCTATTCAGCCTACAAAATGTCTTCTGACACTCTATTCAGCCTACAAAATGTCTTTGGACACTCTATTCAGCCTACAAAATGTCTTCTGACACTCTATTCAGCCTACTAAATGTCTTCTGACACTATTCAGCCTACAAAATGTCTTCTGACACTCTATTCAGCCTACTAAATGTCTTCGGACACTCTATTCAGCCTACTAAATGTCTTCTGACACTCTATTCAGCCTACTAAATGTCTTCTGACACTCTATTCAGCCTACTAAATGTCTTCTGACACTCTATTCAGCCTACAAAATGTCTTCTGACACTCTATTCAGCCTACAAAATGTCTTCTGACACTCTATTCAGCCTACTAAATGTCTTCTGACACTCTATTCAGCCTACTAAATGTCTTCGGACACTCTATTCAGCCTACTAAATGTCTTCTGACACTCTATTCAGCCTACTAAATGTCTTCTGACACTCTATTCAGCCTACTAAATGTCTTCTGACACTCTATTCAGCCTACTAAATGTCTTCTGACACTCTATTCAGCCTACAAAATGTCTTCTTCTATTGACACTCTATTCAGCCTAAATGTCTTCTGACACTCTATTCAGCCTACTAAATGTCTTCTGACACTCTATTCAGCCTACTAAATGTCTTCTGACACTCTATTCAGCCTACTAAATGTCTTCTGACACTCTATTCAGCCTACTAAATGTCTTCTGACACTCTATTCAGCCTACTAAATGTCTTCTGACACTCTATTCAGCCTACAAAATGTCTTCTGACACTCTATTCAGCCTACAAAATGTCTTCTGACACTCTATTCAGCCTACTAAATGTCTTCTGACACTCTATTCAGCTACAAAATGTCTTCTGACACTCTATTAAATGTCTTCTGACACTCTATTCAGCCTACTAAATGTCTTCTGACACTATTCAGCCTACAAAATGTCTTTGACACTCTATTCAGCCTACTAAATGTCTTCTGACACTCTATTCAGCCTACTAAATGTCTTCTGACACTCTATTCAGCCTACAAAATGTCTTCTGACACTCTATTCAGCCTACTAAATGTCTTCGGACACTCTATTTAGTCTCCTAAATGTCTTCTGACACTCTATTCAGCCTACTAAATATCTTCTGACACTCTATTCAGCCTACTAAATGTCTTCTGACACTCTATTCAGCCTACTAAATGTCTTCTGACACTCTATTCAGCCTACTAAATGTCTTCTGACACTCTATTCAGCCTACAAAATGTCTTCTGACACTCTATTCAGCCTACAAAATGTCTTCTGACACTCTATTCAGCCTACTAAATGTCTTTTGACACTCTATTCAGCCTACAAAATGTCTTCTGACACTCTATTCAGCCTACTAAATGTCTTATGACATTCTATTCAGCATACAAAATGTCTTCTGACACTCTATTCAGCCTACTAAATGTCTTCTGACACTCTATTCAGCCTACTAAATGTCTTCTGACACTCTATTCAGCCTACAAAATGTCTTCTGACTATTCAGCCTATAAATGTCTTCTGACACTCTACTAAATGTCTTCTGACACTCTATTCAGCCTACTAAATGTCTTCTGACACTCTATTCAGCCTACAAAATGTCTTCTGACACTCTATTCATTACAAAATGTCTTCTGACACTCTATTCAGCCTACAAATGTCTTGTCTTCAGACACTCTATTCAGCCTACTAAATGTCTTCTGACACTCTATTCAGCCTACAAATGTCTTCTGACACTCTATTCAGCCTACTAAATGTCTTCTGACACTCTATTCAGTCTACAAAATGTCTTCTGACACTCTATTCAGCCTACTAAATGTCTTCTGACACTCTATTCAGCCTACAAAATGTCTTCTGACACTCTATTCAGCCTACAAAATGTCTTCTGACACTCTATTCAGCCTACTAAATGTCTTCTGACACTCTATTCAGCCTACAAAATGTCTTCTGACACTCTATTCAGCCTACTAAATGTCTTCTGACACTCTATTCAGCCTACTAAATGTCTTCTGACACTCTATTCAGCCTACTAAATGTCTTCTGACACTCTATTCAGCCTACTAAATGTCTTCTGACACTCTATTCAGCCTACAAAATGTCTTCTGACACTCTATTCAGTCTACTAAATGTCTTCTGACACTCTATTCAGCCTACTAAATGTCTTCTGACACTCTATTCAGCCTACAAAATGTCTTCTGACACTCTATTCAGCCTACAAAATGTCTTCTGACACTCTATTCAGCCTACTAAATGTCTTCTGACACTCTATTCAGCCTACTAAATGTCTTCTGACACTCTATTCAGCCTACAAAATGTCTTCTGACACTCTATTCAGCCTACAAAATGTCTTCTGACACTCTATTCAGTCTACAAAATGTCTTCTGACACTCTATTCAGCCTACTAAATGTCTTCTGACACTCTATTCAGCCTACAAAATGTCTTATGACATTCTATTCTATTCAGCCTACAGCCTACAAAATGTCTTCTGACACTCTATTCAGCCTACTAAATGTCTTCTGACACTCTATTCAGCCTACTAAATGTCTTCTGACACACTATTCAGCCTACTAAATATCTTCTGACACTCTATTCAGTCTACTAAATGTCTTCTGACACTCTATTCAGCCTACTAAATGTCTTATGACATTCTATTCAGCCTAGAAAATGTCTTCTGACACTATTCAGCAGTCTACTAAATGTCTTTCTATTCAGACTAAATGTCTTCTATTCAGCCTACTAAATGTCTTCTGACACTCTATTCAGCCTACTAAATGTCTTCAGCATACAAAATGTCTTCTGACACTCTATTCAGACTAAATGTCTCTGACACTCTATTCAGCCTACTAAATGTCTTATGACACTCTTATTCAGCCTACAAAATGTCTTCTGACACTCTATTCAGCCTACAAAATGTCTTCTGACACTCTATTCAGCCTACAAAATGTCTTCTGACACTCTATTCAGCCTACTAAATGTCTTCGGACACTCTATTCAGCCTACAAAATGTCTTCGGACACTCTATTCAGCCTACAAAATGTCTTCTGACACTCTATTCAGGCTACTAAATGTCTTCTGACACTCTATTCAGCCTACTAAATGTCTTCTGACACTCTATTCAGCCTACAAAATGTCTTCTGACACTCTATTCAGCCTACAAAATGTCTTCAAAATGTCTTCTGACACTCTATTCAGCCTACAAAATGTCTTCTGACACTCTATTCAGCCTACAAAATGTCTTCTGACACTCTATTCAGCCTACTAAATGTCTTCTGACACTCTATTCAGTCTACTAAATGTCTTCTGACACTCTATTCAGCCTACTAAATGTCTTCTGACACTCTATTCAGTCTACAAAATGTCTTCTGACACTCTATTCAGCCTACTAAATGTCTTCTGACACTCTATTCAGCCTACAAAATGTCTTCTGACACTCTATTCGTCTTAATAAATGTCTAATGACACTCTATTCAGCCTACTAAATGTCTTCTGACACTCTATTCAGCCTACAAAATGTCTTCTGACAATATTCAGCCTACAAAATGTCTTCTGACACTCTATTCAGTCGACAAAATGTCTTCTGACACTCTATTCAGCCTACTAAATGTCTTCTGACACTCTATTCAGCCTACAAAATGTCTTCTGACACTCTATTCGTCTTACTAAATGTCTAATGACACTCTATTCAGCCTACTAAATGTCTTATGACATTCTATTCAGCCTAGAAAATGGCTTCTGACACCCTATTCAGCCTACTAAATGTCTTCGGACACTCTACTCAGTCTCCTAAATGTCTTCTGACACTATTCAGCCTACTAAATATCTTCTGACACTCTATTCAGTCTACAAAATGTCTTCTGACACTCTATTCAGCCTACTAAATGTCTTCTGACACTCTATTCAGCCTACAAAATGTCTTCTGACACTCTATTAAGCCTACTAAATGTCTTTGGACACTCTATTCAGTCTCCCAAATGTCTTCTGACACTCTATTCAGCCTACTAAATATCTTCTGACACTATTCAGCCTACAACATGTCTTCTGACACTCTATTCGGCCTACTAAATATCTTCTGACACTCTATTATGCCTACTAAATGTCTTATGACATTCTATTCAGCATACAAAATGGCTTCTGACACTCTATTCAGCCTACAAAATGTCTTCTGACACTCTATTCAGCCTACTAAATATCTTCGGACACTCTATTCAGACTCCCAAATGTCTTCTGACACTCTATTCAGCCTACTAAATATCTTCTGACACTCTATTCAGTCTACTAAATGTCTTCTGACAGTCTATTCAGTCTACAAAATGTCTTCTGACACTCTCAGTCTACAAAATGTCTTCTGACACTCTATTCAGCCTACTATATGTCATCTGACACTCTATTCAGCCTACTAAATGTCTTCGGACACTCTATTCAGGCTACTAAATGTCTTCTGACACTCTATTCAGCTCACTAAATGTCTTCTGACACTCTATTCAGCCGACTAAATGTCTTCTGACACTCTATTCAGTCTACTAATTGTCTTCTGACACTCTATTCAGTCTACAAATGTCTTCTGACACTATTCAGTCTACAAAATGTCTTCTGACACTCTATTCAGCCTACTATATGTCTTCTGACACACTATTCAGCCTACTAAATGTCTTCGGACACTCTATTCAGTCTACAAAATGTCTTCTGATACTCTATTCAGCCTACTAAATATTTTCAGACACTCTATTCAGTCTACTAAATGTCTTCGGAGACTCTATTCAGTCTACAAAATGTCTTCGGACACTATTCAGCCTACAAAATGTCTTCTGACACCCTATTCTGCCTACAAAATGTCTTCTGACACTATTCAGTCTACAAAATGTCTTCTGACACTCTATTCAGTCGACAAAATGTCTTCTGACACTATTCAGCCTACTAAATGTCTTCTGACACTCAATTCAGCCTACTATATGTCTTCCCGACACTATTCAGTCTACTAAATGTCGTCTGACACTATTCAGCATACAAAATGTCGTCTGACACTCTATTCGGCCTACTAAATGTCTAATGACACTCTATTCAGCCTACTAAATGTCTTATGACATTCTATTCAGCATACAAAATGGCTTTTGACACTCTATTCAGCCTACAAAATGTCTTCTGACACTCTATTCAGCCTACTAAATGTCTTCGGACACTCTATTTAGTCTCCTAAATGTCTTCTGACACTCTATTCAGCCTACTAAATATCTTCTGACACTCTATTCAGCCTACAAAATGTCTTCTGACACTCTATTCAGCCTACAAAATGTCTTCTGACACTCTATTCAGCCTACTAAATGTCTTCGGACACTCTATTTAGTCTCCTAAATGTCTTCTGACACTTTATTCAGCCTACTAAATATCTTCTGACACTCTTCTCAGCCTACAAAATGTCTTCTGACACTCTTTTCAGCCTACAAATTGGCCACCATAAATGTATTTCTTATGATAGTTACTTTTTACTAACAAAGTAAGAATAAATAAATCCTGATGAAGGTGTAATAATAGTAATAACCATTGTCTGAATAAATGAGTGTTTTGATCAGATGAAAAACTATTCCTATCGTCGTGTTATGATGTTATTATTGTTGGGACAGGACGTAACTGAGAGATTAACTTTCACACCCCCAGTCTCCTTTGGGGAGAGATGAGCTGGTGTGATTACCCAGTGGGAAGCCTATTTACGTCAGTCTTGTCAGAGCCACAGGGCCGGCCCTCAATCATTCCTCAATCTGTCTCCTGACCCATCTCTCTGTCCATTCCTTCCAGCTATCTGTATGTGTTTCCCTCCAAACACACACGCTGCCCCTTCCCAGTTCCATGGTAGCAGATTCACCCTGTGAGTCCCATCCCCAGCTGGCTTCTATTTCCTCCCAACCTGCGGGTTATGGCCGACAGACAGTTTACGCTCTGCACATGTTTTTCTCCCCATCTCTGGCTGTCTGTGTCTGTCTGCTCGCATTAAAGTGATCTGGCCTCATCTGAGTATTTATTAGGAACTAGTTTCCTCCCAGGGATGGGGGTGAGGGTTCAAGGATGGGTTTGTGGGGTGTTGAGCATAGAGGGCCTAGCCTCGGCAGGTTGTCGTGTGAAGGAAAGAGACAGCCGGGCAAGAGGGCTTGCTGAGATGTACTCTGATTCTCATTACGATTGGCTGCTCTGCTCTCAGAGTGGAAGTATGGAGTGGATGCTCTACTGTCTCCATAAAAGAGCTGGTTTGATTGCACTGTGGAAAGACAGTGCCCAATGCATTATACCTAGGGTCCTGAGTTTTCCCTGACCATGTGACCTGACTAGGAAAAACTCCAGGCCCTAGTTTTAGCAGACGACCACCAGGGCCCAGGGTTTTTCCCGGTCGGGTCATATGGTTAGGAAAAAGTATGCTAGCTGTATCTCTGATATTCAGAGTGGAGCAGGTGGTGCTTCATGGTAGTAGTCATCAACTCACTGGTGTTTAATTCACTATGTCCCACTGTGGATGCAATCTGGCTGACGGCTGGTGTCCTAGTCTACGCATGCCATGTAAATGTGTGTGGGAGTGTGTCTGCGAGTGTTTGTGTGTGTGTGTGTGTGTGTGTGTGTGTGTGTGTGTGTGTGTGTGTGTCTGTCACTGTCCTAACTTGGAAACAAGGAAACGTCTCAGTCTCCAGTTTGGTTAACATGACACATCTTTGGGGAGAAGTTCACGGCATGCGGTTCGTGAAGTTCTCGTGTACGTGTCTCACTCTTGTTTCTTCTGAACATACCCCTCTCTCTCTCCTCCCTCCCACGTCTCAGACCACAAACCTACGGCCAGGAATCAGTAGCAGCCCCCGCTGGTGTTAACAATAGAACCTGATCTACAGCAGGAACCTCAAAAACGACTTGTGGAAATGAAAGGCATTCCGAGAACTGACTTTGGTCGGGCTTTCGTCAGCGCCGGCACTGTCGGCGTTTGTTGTTTTATGTGGTTCCGTGAAACGGTTTCTCATTTAAGGAGAAGAAAAGGACGGCGTGTCACGTCTTCACTCGCGCAAGAATGATTTGGACAAGAGCTCAGAAAAAGAAAAGCAACACTCACACACACACACTAGGATGTAGACAAGGACACTTGTGCTGTATGTTCATCGCAACATCGGCTATGTGGTGATTTATACAAACCAGAACTGCTGCCAACAGCACATTTTAGAGTCTACAAAATCGGAATAACTTCAGAGTGACATATTGCTTAGATTCTTGGATCTTTCTCCTCTCAAATTGTAACTCATGACAATGAACTTTCCGGACAAACTTATTCAGCTTTAGTCATCATTTTCACGTGACATTGTGAAGGAAAGTGAGGACAATTAAGAGCAGTTTTGAGAAGCACGAAGACAATTAAAAACAACGTTCATGAGACAATCCGCATTCTGTTGCTTGGCATCGACATGCAACGGCATTATTACCGTGCTAATTGCCCATTTGAAAAACTCCCTGTATGAAATTCGGAAGGATATGCCCGTTAACATCTGGAAGATGCAACGGTTCAAATCTGCTACTCCTTTCTTGCTTGTGTCGGACAAAACAGGCCTATGACAGCCTTGCCATTCAAGCTTATCTTTACCTGTCAAACCTGGCAAAGACTCAATCGTTTCCAATCCGCCAGACTGCATCTGATAATAATATCCTCACTCGCTCTGAGGCGTGACTAAACCAAAGGGGAGATAAGAATCAGATGATGTTTACACGACAGAAACAATGCCTCTCCCGTGAGATATGACTGTCCTATTTATAAGATGGAGACGAAACGGATTCAAATACATATTACCTCTTGTTTCCTTACTTGGGCATTTAGCTACGCCGTATATGTTTGAGGTGCCACAGTGGAAGCGTTGGGCTGTCAACAGGTTCAATAGGCCTTTTCACACACTTGTCTGATTATGTTTTCACATGAATGAGTAGAGAAGCATCACGTGACTCCAGTGGAAAATACAAGTTGTTTTCAAAAGCGATTGGTGGACAGCAGATCGTTTGTTTCGTCCTTCACACTTTTTTCAAACAAGCAGGGCTATTTTAAGTGGCGGTTTTGCCTTTTTATAGACGAGCACACGCCCGAGCGTGAACGAGATGTTCTTTTTAGAAAGCATAATTGACGACCACGACTGTGTTTAAAGTGGGCAGGAAGCCCCACTCAGATGGGCGAAGGAGGAAGAGATGAGAACAGCCTCTATGTAACACACACACACACACACACACACACACACACACACACACACACACACACACACACACACACACACACACACACACACACACACACACACCACCCCCCTTACCTGGCCACAGTGCTGAGTTGGCTCTCTATCTACGTGTTCAAACACTCTCAAACAGTGAAACCCTCAAAAGCAAACAACCAGGTTTCCCTCTTCTTTACCATGTTATAATTATCCTCAATGTGACTTGAGAGATCTGTTTGCTTTGATGACAAACTGCATCTGATCTCGGACGGATATAATTAGGGCTTCTCTTTTACCTCGGCACAGTTGAAACAGCTCTGCTTGCATTTACAGAAGATGCCACTTCACCCGGACACGTGCCCATGGGCAGGCAGACACGGGTTCAAACTAGATGAGTGGTAAACTCAGAGACGTTCAGGGGCTACGGACGGAAATGAGCTCAGTAGCGAAATGCGCCATTATTGCGACTGTAGCAGTTCTCTCACAGTATTATCTGAACTATTTAATGTCGCTTGTTGACTATCGTGTTGAATAAATGATATTCAAGCGCTAAAGCCCGAGGAGGTGTGGTATATAGCCAATATACCACGGCTAAGTCTATAATAGCCTGATTGCTATCATAAACTTGTTGCCAATGTAATTAAAACAGTAAAGAAAAAATGCTAAACCACAGCATTCAGACAATCGGCATTCAGGGCTCAACCCACCCAGTTTATAATACATGGATAAATATCAAAATAAGAAATAAGAAGGTCTGGTGAACCACAGCAAGCAACTTTGACTGTGACTGGAGTGGTAGATTATGTTCCGTCATAAACACTGCCCCTGCTTGTGTGGTCCCCACTGTAATCTAGTTCATTTGGCACCGTAACAGAGAGCACACCCCATTCATCTGTTAATTGGATCATGTTGACTCTCCGTGAAAATGACTTGAAGATGCAAAACAATCCAAGCGTGATAAGGCTTCTCCTTGTACAGCTTATCTCCTTGTCTGTCTCCCTGGTCCGTATGGGGCTGCCAAATATGGCCAGAGTTTGTCTGTCCTCAACTCCCACCACCGCTCGCTCTGCTAGGGTCAGTCACCCCAAAATGGCCTGTCTCTCCCTCTCTCATCCCCCCCTCCTCACCTCTCCCTTTCTCAGCGTCTTTCTCGTTCACCCTCTTGCTCCCGTGAACCGTCTCCAAATAGGGCCCTTTGTTCGTTGTCAAGGTGGTGATGCGGTCTCTCTCTTTCTCAGAGTCCCGTCCAAAGGCCTGAATCATTGCTTCTTATCTCCTCCAGGCTACAATAGCAGCGGGTGATCATTGAAGTGTTTAGAGAGTCTTAAAATCACATTTAAAGGTGAAGGCTGCCTTTCAGCACCCCTGGACCTGATTCTTAACCTAACATTGGATATATAGAGAGAGAGACATTTGAAATGTCTTTATTCTTTTGGAACTTATTCTTTATTGTTTATTTCACTTTGCTTATTATCTAGTTCACTTTGCTTCGGCAATGTTAACATGTGTTTTCCATGCCAATAAAGCCCTTCAATTGAATTGAGATAGAGAGAGAGAGAGAGAGAGAGAGAGAGAGAGAGAGAGAGAGAGAGAGAGAGAAAGAGAGAGATGCAGCAAGCTGTGAATAATTAACTATGTTGCTTCTAGCAGCATCAATGGATTCCAATCAATATCAATGTGTCTACGCATGAAACTTGGATTTGGCCAATTTACTCTGAGCCCAGAATGAGAGGTATTTAGTTGGTGATGTAAGACTGTGAAATGACTCTGAATCCCAATAACCTCCTCACATTCCAATGTGTCAAGCCAACTATACATGTGGAGAACAGGGGGCACGTGAGCGTGTAGTGCAGAACGTGAGCTGTGTGCGATGGATGTACCCATGAGTTGTGTGTGAGGTTGACGTTTCAGGGATTGACTTCTCAAACTTAACATCAACATTGCCCAGAGGCTCTGTCAGTCAACCCTTAACACCTCATCACTGGAGAAGGCAAAGCTCGCAACCAAATCAACACAACTCACATCTTCTGCTTCACTTCTGCCCTCGCTCAAAGCCTGTGAAGCGAACCGGTGTCAGGCACTACCGAAGCCACAACAGATTGCGTTTGTTTTCGTGGAGCCAAAATGATTTTAGGAGGAAACACTGGAAGGTATAATGCATGAGCATGTCTGACCTCTTTAGAAGTTATCAAGCAAAACTAGCAGGGATAATATAAACCCCCAAACCACATGTAAGCAAGGAGGTGAACCTGAAGGTTGGCGGGGTTACCGTTTGGGGAAAGGTAGGTGAAGCGCTGGTATTGGCTCCTCTTTCTCTTGCCATTGCAGACGTAGAAGTTGACCTGCACTGGGCTGGATATTCTCTGGTTCCTGTAGGGGGGGATCTCAGCCACCAGCACCGTCTACAACACACAGAAACAGCACAGGGTGGATACACGTACGAACCCTCCAGACGCACTGTAGATCAGTGCTCACTATATTTGTGTTGTGCGTGGCAGATTTTCAAAAAGCGGTCAAAAAACACATGCGTTATCTAAACATTCTGAAATCGGACTGATATGGCAGGGTGAAGATTTTAGTTTGAACGTCACTAGCTTAGGCCTGCAACCCCCTCGCAGTGGTCTTCTAAGCCACAAACATAAATCCAAGTGTGCGTAAGTGTCAGCTCATTAATTAGCAGGTATGCTTGTTTCGCTTTCAAGGAACCCTGGAGGAGTGTTCCGAACATGCTTTCTGAGCTGGGTCTTCAGCCCAAACTGGATGGGCTCAGCATGACCCCCAGGGTGTGTACCACGCCCCTGTTTGTGTCTGTCTGAAGCCCTGAGGGCCTGGGGTTTGAAGCCTACCTCTGGACTACTACAAGGCGAGAGATGTGGGTCTCTGGCCTTATTTTCACAGCCCCTGATCAGCGCGTCGCTCCAGGCCCAGGGCGAGACCTCCGTAATCCTGGACGGACGTGAACTTTGGAGGCTGCAGAGCAGGGGTTGAGGTGCATGACAAAGGCACCATTGGGACATGACTGAGTGTCTGCCTGCCTAGAGCCTGTCTGTTTCTTTCTCTCTCTCGCTCTCTCTCTCTCTCTGGGGGCCAGCTCAGGCCATATGGTGGAGGAGCAGAACAGGAAGCCATTCCCAGCATATTTTGTGGGGTCTGTCCACATGTCTGTGTGCCTGTTCATAGGCCGGGTCTGCACCAGACTGACGGGGTCAAAGACAGCACAAACACAGGTGCCGATGACCCCCCTCCATCCCCCTCTCCTCCCATCATCCCACGCAGTGATCAGCGAGATCCAAACAGGAATAATGGAAACATATGGGTGACCTAACCGTGGCCGGTGGCAGCGGGGGAGAAAAGGCCAGTAACACTGCGGCTTGTTTTGTCAGCACACCAAATAACCACACTGTACGATTTGTCTTTCACCTACCTAACCTAACCCAACCCCTCACTGTAATGTTCCAACATGTGGGACGAGCCTTAACGTCAGCCAGCCCTTAAGGCCCATTAAGAGAGGCCAAATTCAACACTCCAGATGCAACAAAGCCATTAACCTGAACGTAAAAAACACATGACAACAAAAACACCATTGCAATGCCGCCATATTGAAACACATGTTCCGCGGGCGATGGTTTATTCTCGACCCCTGCAATTGTCAATTATAGCAGTTCGTTTACGGGGAGACATAGGGGTGGTGAGACCCAGCTGATGAAAGAGAAGGGAAAGGGAGGGGGCACGGATGATTTGAAACACATTGCCGTCACACACCCTAATGTGCACCCGAAGACACAGACACACACAGGCAAACACACACTCGCGCAGACCTTACGAGTCTCTCCTCACCATAAGGATTTCTTCATTAACTCCGGAAGCACATGTAGCTTTTCTATGACACGTACAACATTTACCGTCCCCTCTGACAAATCCCCTTTGCCTTGTTTTTATGAAGAGAATGTAGGCCTAAATGTGTGACTGGGCATCAGTAGAATGGTGCACTGGTTTATTTTCTCATTACTTCTATCGTGAAAACAGCAGGTAAAAAGGGAAGGGGATAATCCACTCTTGGCCAGGCGTCAGGCAGAAGGCCGAGCTCTGACAAAGTGTTTAAGCGCTCCTCCTCCCTGAACCAGAAGTTGAACAGTGAACTAAATGTCTGGCTAAGCTGGCTGAAGTGTTTGGTAGGGCAACTGGGCTTGCATCAGTATTCATTAGGCAACAAAC